>NC_133650.1:310914160-311571870 GCF_009905375.1 Apium graveolens
TCCAATTCTATAATAGTGCTTTAACTCAATCGGGCTGGGTTTTAATACGTCAAAGGCCCAAAATTCCCCACATTTTTAATGGTAACTCCGTTGTTGAGAATAACCCAAAATGGAGAGATGAATTGTTAGGCTGACTTGGGCCGGAGGCGATTAGGCCACTCTTTTTCGTAGGCCCTTTTGCAAAGTAGTCGATGGTAGTCGTTCTAGTATTAGATTAACTGATACAGAGGAGATCGCTTATCAAACCCTCATCACGGATAACGATCAAACAGACACTTCGACCCTTTTAGAGGAGTTTTCCCTTAAGAAAGTTGGTCTCTCTCAGGCCACTGATAAGGGTAACTTTATCTGTTTTTTCTTTATTTGTTTTTCTTTATTGCAATTTAATCATTTGCAAACTTTAATATTTCACTCTTTTTTTATTTCAGCTTGCGAGGCCATTAACAACATCAACAGGCAAAAAGAAGGAGAATCAGTCCGAAAAAAGGGCCAAACTTTATAGGGACCCAAGGAGTAAGCCCGATGGCCCTTCCTTCCTAAAGCCTCATGTCCCAGAGGTTTCAATGGGGGACGATGTGGATCCTCCACTCAAGGCGCACTCTTTTAGGCCCAACTGGGGCTTTAGAAGAAGTGAGACGGTGGTAGGGTCCACCAAATATGCTAAGGATTGGTCCTATCACTCCATAACTCCTCAAGATTTTATTGACATTGTGACAGGGAGTGACATAGAGACCATTGAGCTTCTGGGTTCTCAAGCTCAAGCTTCAGTAATATTTCTCTCTCTTTCTTTAATTACAATCTCCTTTTTACTTTAAATCCTTATTAAATCCTCCTACCTTTGTGCAGAGTAATATCTACTTCCAGGCGGCACTTCACCAAGCTAGGTCTTGGAAGGGGAACTCAGATGAGTTTAAAAGGGTGATGAAAAAATGGAAAGAGAGAGTCGAGGTCCTCGAGAAGAAGCTAAAGAATAAGGCTGTACTAGGTTGTTACGCAAGGTTGGGATGCTGCAGTGAAGGTCGTGGCTGAGAAGCACCCTGGCTTGATAGAAGCCAATGACTTTTTTATTCCTGAGCAGCCTAAGACTGAGGACAGCTTGGACGCTATCTTTAACTCCCCTATGCAAGAAGATCGCATCCTCGATCCTAGCACCACTTCTCCTCCTTCCTCCTCGGCAAAGAATGCAGAGACTTCTGCTAACGCAGAGGATGGGCACACTGAAGTTGAGAAGGATAAGGATGATCCTGCTAGGGATGAGTAGATTTGTATCTATTTTAAGACTTATGTATTACCTTGTTGTATTTCGAACTTATCACCCCTCGGGGTTTATTTATGTCATTTCCTTGCCTTCTTTACCTGCTTCCCTTTAATTTTCTAAGTACTTTTGGAGATTGTACTTTCAAGGAAATAGATTAACAACCCGAACTACACAGTTCTAAGAGTCATGCATTGAATAATGGGAATAAGACTTGGTCTTCCAAAGTCTGCAATAGTTTAACTCAAGAATATACTCTGGTTTTCAAAGTCTAGAATATCTTTTATTCAGAAACATACTTGGCTTTAACCCCTTACATAAGATGGGTTTGCCCCTGATATCACCAACTAAAATGTAAATCCTACTAAAACTGAGATATAAAATCCTATGCAATAAAAGCTTCAAGGTTCTTTTGAACCTTGTTATCACCATATTAAGTACGAGCTATATGTAGTAAATCTTCAGGTTTTGAGCATGCCAAGTCCGAGGTACTTCTTCTCCATCCATGGTCTTCCATTTGTATGTTCCTCTTCCTTGAACGCTCTTAACCCTGTATGGGCCCTTTCCCAATTTGGGGCGAGCTTTCCTTTCTGCCCTACTCCAGAAGCTTCCACCTTCCTTAGGACCAAATCTCCCTGCTTCAAGAACCTCTCCTTCACCCTCAGGTTGTAATAAAAAAAGTTTTTTTTTCTGATATTCCACAATCTTTGCATGCGCTGCATCTCGTACTTCATCTATCAAGTCCAAGGCTAACCAATTTCCTCTCTTCATTCCATTCTTCACTTTCTTTCCCGGATAAAATTCACCTTCACTTGTTAGTTTTATAATTTTATTTTCTCATTTGATGAAAATTGATTCATAAATTATTATTTATTATTATTTTACACATAATGTACCTTAAATCTTAAAATATAACATATTATGCATTTAAAAATATTAGGTAGTGATAAAAAAGGAACTAATTTTGCTTTTAAACTAATTTTTATTATTAGGAATCTATTTTTGTATGAATAATTTATAAAATAAAAAAGAGAAATAAAAATGATTCGTATAAGAATTCATTATATAATTAAATGAATTTATTAAAAACTAATATCAACTTTCTCCATTAAAAAGAAGTCATGTGAATATATATATATATATAACCGAAGAAAAAGGCATGATGGCTTGTTCATACATTCATGACATAAATATATAAACATCTTGTTGTAGCTGTATCTCATTCGCTTCCTTTACGGGATGTGTTCCACAAGTTTATTCAATAATATATTTAAACTATAATTTTATTATTCTTTCCAATACATACACTAATTTCTTAGAAAAATATTACAAAACAAGAACATTAGAAATGACACGTTAAACAAAATCTATACACATTCCTAATATTCACCATTAATTTAGAATTGACTGATCTTCTTTATAGAGCATAATAGTAAAGAAGGATTTTTCATTACTCGTACCATTAAATTAATTACGATATAGCGGATATTATTAGAGGGTTAGACAATAATTATTTTGTATGGGCTGGATAAGACTTAGATGGGCAGTGGGTTTCAAACATAGTTGGGTAATCAAAATTTATAGTTGGATAACTAATACTTAAAAAAAAACACTTTCCCCAGCTAAGCCTAGGGCAGTCTTCACTTATGTCTCTAGATATAATTCACCATCACTTATTAGTTTTATCACTTCATGTTGCTTATTTGGTGAAAATTGATTCTTAAAAAATATTATTTATCATTTATTTGAACTTAATGTATCTAATATCTTAACATTTAAAATTGTTGTACAACTATAATATTAGGAAGTGATAAAAAAAGTAACTACATCTTCATTCTAAGTTATGTTTTTTATTATAAAAGTTACTTTTTATTACAATTATAGATAAAAGTAGAGAAAAAAACTTGATTCTTATGAAAATTCATTCATCCAAAAAGATGAATACTTATTAGAAAAACTTAAAATTAATTTTATTTTTTGAAAAGAAGTCAAATGAATATCATACTTAACCGAACAAAGGATATGATTTACTTGTTTATACATCCATAAATGTATGTACATCATGATTTATCGTTTTATCCAATAGTATACCTGAGCTCCTATTTATAATTTCTTGTAGTGCACACTCTCATTCGTTGAAAGAAAAATAATATTACGCAACTAGAACATTACAAATGAAAACAAAAACGGTAAACTAGACCTACACGCAACCCCAATATTCACCATTAATTTAAAATTGACAAATCTTCTTAATGGGGCATAATAATAAAGATTTTTATTTTTTCTAAATTTTATCTAGATATGTTTACAATTTGGCCTCGCAAATCTTGTATTTTGTTACGCCTATGTAAACTTTTTTAATGCCATATAGTCTCTGCAAATTTTTCCTGAAATAAAGAAAGTTGTGTAAGAGTTCGTGATAAAAAATTATTGAATCATTATAGATATGCAAGTTGTAAGATTCTATAATTTACAACATGAAGGTTGAATAAAGTATGGAATGTGAAATCACTAGTTTTAAGAAACTTATAAAATAGGTACAGTCCTTAAGACATACTAATTCATATAATAATTAGAAAAAATGTATGACAAACTACCGAAAACATATTTTTGACAGAAGTAATATATCATATAATTCTATTTTGTATGTAATTTTGTGTTCAGTAATGGACAACCACAAGAACTGAACATATAATTCGAATTCTACCATCATCAATTCATTTAAGTATAAGTATTCATAATCAGAGGAATGTTTATGATACATCATCATATTGAAAAATGTAATATGTATATGATGATGTACCGTAAACATCCTTAAATTATAAAAACTTGAGATATGAACTAATTTTTCATCTATGTTTACAGACCATAGAAGAGATGTAAAGAAATATATACAAATATGTGTTGTACAAACCTGATATATATAGTTAAATCATAAGGGGTTCAATTTCGTAACGTACATCATCTGTGAAAAGATAAGAGTATTACATATCTGAATATCAGCAAAAAATGAAGCGCCAGATAATATTATCTCTATTTAATCCCAAAAGCATGATATGAATGTAACGTTTGTTAATAAATATTCAGAAAATTTAATCTTACTTCAAAATAAGAGTAAAAGTTATTTAAAAATAAATTATTAATTAAATTTATAAGAATCTATTAATATATAATAAAGTTTGACAAAGAGATTGAAATCTGATATCATCTGATGTGAGTATTCAGATTTTTCAAGAAATTGATATGCATCTACGATACAAAATATTGACAGATCAATGATATTATGGAATTACTAATAAATTTTCAATATTTGGAGTTATGTCTACTTTTGGCATGGATCCTAAACAGGCCTTATGGACTTACATACCAGGCCCATACTCTTTAATGAGTCCAAATATCACTACTGGGCTATGAAGACTGATAGGTCTATATTTTAATGCTTTTAGAATTGAGATGATGGCACACGTAGTATAAACTAGCATAATAACTCGTACGAGGCACGAGTCATTTTCTAGAATTATATATTTCATATTGCAGAGTGTATTATTTTTGAATTTCAGTTTGTGCACGTTTTGTTAGAAAATAAAATGTATAATCCTCCATAATTTATTTGAAGTGCACGAAGCAGCTTATACTCAATGATTTTAGACCATTGAGTGATGAAAAATTGTGCAGTGTTTACAATTTTTTTCTTTTCAGAGTTTGATGATTCTGGTCTTAATAGATATTTTGGGTATATGTGATCTTTGAGTTAAAGATTTGTCGATACTAATTGTAATTTGTGTAGGTCCACTGTTTATGGGTTAAGGCTAGTTGAAAATTTTTGTACTTGGAATCGACAATGTCTCCATCCAATATAAGTGGTCTCATATTAAAGTGTCGATACAAGGTTGTTATATTCACGGTAAAGACGTGTAGTTAACAACATATATATGTCTAATGAGATATATGTATTTTACAATACAAAACAATGAAGGATCTATGATATTATTGAATTATAAATGAATTTCTAATATTTGGTGTTATGCCCACTTTTGGCATGGGTCCTAAACAGGCCAAACGGACTTACATAACATGCCTATATTCTCTAAAAGGGTCCAATGATCACTATTGGACTATGAAGATTAAAGACTGTTAGGTACATATTTATAATACTTTTAGAATTTAGATGACAGGCACAAACATTTAAATTGACTAATCTTGTTTTGTGGCATTTACTCGAGTTGGCACCAATGAATGTTATTATTGATAAAGTTTAAGCACTTTATGGGTATATCTTCTGTAAACCCTTTGAACAACACCCCTCTTATAGGGATCCTCTATGAGTTTATCGGGTTAGAATACCTAAAAGCATATGTGATTCTGATGCGTACGATAGTGAGATTAGAATTTTTATTTTATTCTTTTTATTTTTGATTTTTCTCGAGGATGAGTGAAAGATAGGTACATGGGCATTTGATATGTAACAGCCCAAATCCGGGGTCAGGATTTGGTGTCACTAAACAATCTTTACATAAAATAAAGAAATAAATAAAGAACCCCTTGAATCCGGATCGTTTACAGGTTATGGTATGAAACAAGAATCTAACCTTCTACAACTTACAATAACTAAATTACAAATGAGAATACCTTTGAACTAATGCTCTTGTCACAATCTTCTAACACCTTCAATCTCTCGCACCGGAAATTTTTCTAACTCCTGCCGTCTATCGAAGCTATTCATTTTTATCCTTATTTGTTTCTGGCAGAAATAAGAATTTACAAAGCAAGAGTGAGCCAAAAATGCCCAGCAAGTATATATATTTTGAGTTTCAAACATTAATATCAAAGAAAAATTCCGGACAAAATCTTAAAACAATTTTAAACCATTCTATTTATTTTGAGTGAGTGAGCGAATAAACGTTGGCTGTCACCAGCCTTTAACTAAAATCCAAAAATGACAAACGATTCCCCGATTCATCTCCTGAACCAGGGTTTTGTCCGGTTTTGAAATCATAAAACCATTCGAGAGAGAATATCGTTAATGGCGATCAACAACAAATTAGACTGGACACTAGTTCACATCTATATCCTGCTGATCAGTCAGAATATAATGCAGATCTATATCTCAATATATAGATCTAGTCGGGTCCCCAGGCACTACGGCCCATCTCGAGGCACCAGTCATCCCGGTCCTCAGAATTAAGTAAAACTCAATCCCCAAAATATCATTATCCAGCCCGTAGAGTGTTTTGATTTCAAATCATTTTGAATTCAAAACATCCCAATTCAAGGTTCGCAAATAACCCGAAAGAATGGGTATTTGCTCACGAGAGCAATCGAATTAGAGGAACAATAATGAAAGGAACGTGCATAATCAGAGTAATTGCAGCGAAATGTAAAACAATTAACTATTCTGAACTTAGAATAGGAGCGAATAAATATTTGCAGTATTGAAAATAAACTCAAGAATTGCAGTATTTAAAAGAAAAATCCAGAATACTTGCCTCAATAAGCTTTAGCCACTATTATCGGTTGACTTTGGTTTGACTTTAATCGTTCGGCTTTATCGTCAAACTTCTATCCTATTCTGGATATGATCCCAACATTCAGGTCCTTCAATTGGAACTTCGTTGATCTCGACGTCTAATCACTAGATCGTTCCTAGCCCGATGTCACGTCTCGGTTCTTTCGTCTAAACCTACAGGGTTGAAGTACCCTAATTCAGATAACCGCTTGAGCTTAACGTCAAACGGCCACCCTATTCTACCCATACGATTTCATAACCGAATTCATATTTATACGTATTATCGAAGTACACATAACAATTAGGGTTCACATCTTCAAAAATCGGTTTGGTATTTAATTTCAGAAAATACATATATTTGTCATTTTGAAAAATAGGGTAATCGATTATTCACAAAATATCTTGTCATGTCACGTAAATAGGTTCATAAAGTTCAATTATATCCTCATTCGACGTTACCGACAATTACAGATTACGTTCTCATATTTTCGGAATTTATTTTTCCGAAAATTGGGCAGCGTTTCCTCTATTTATCGGCCTACCCGTCGAATCATTTCGACGTCAAATCGCAACCATAACACAATCCACAATCCAATCACAATCAATTCCACAAATCCCAAACTCCGATTTGGTTAATTGTTGTCATTACTTGTATTTTACATTTTTATTCATATTTTTATTTCACAATTTATTTCATCAACTAATTTTTATTTATTTATAATTCATAATTTATAATTTAGGACTCAAATAAAAATCATCATTGCCCACCGACGGCACGCCGAGGTTCATCGCCGACGGCGATAAAATTTGTGGGTTTCGATTATATCGGACATCCTTCGCAATTTCATCAATTAACACAACTTATTCTCGCACAAAATATTTTATTTTCACGAATCGATTCAATTTAATATCTGCAGGAATAACAAAAATAAAACAATTAATATTAAAATCGAGTTGAGGCAACAGGTAACAGACAACAGGACATATGCGCACAACACAATCGCACGCGCCACCACACTTCTCGGAAATTTCCGAGAGGCGGCAACTCCAGGAGCAGCAAAATAAGGCTGACACAATACATACATGCATGTATACATATATATCAACAATAAGCAGTCACCATAGAATCGAAGAAATCAATCGGAAAACAGGGACATGGCCGGAGGAGAAAGAATCCGGTGAACTTACCAATTTCGGCGGAACAGAGGGGAGAAGAGGGAGGAAAGGAGAGGGAGAGGAGGAGAGACTGTGAGAGAGATATAGAGAGAGACCGAGAGAGAGAATGGAGAGATTAGAGAGATAGAGACGAGGGAGATTGATGTTATGAACAGGAGAGAGAGAAACAAAATAAGGAAGAAAAATTATACACAGGCACATATGAATTAATCTGCCACACACTTGTTTTTTATTGCCACGCGTCCTTTTTCTGACTGCAGCCTGAATTGATGCCCGCTTTTTGAATTTAACAATACACTTTACGGATAAAAACAAATCAAAATAATTCCAAAATAATTTCAAAATTCTTGAAATATTTAAATACTAATAATGTATAAATTTCATAATTTTTTAAAATATTTTCGAATTGCACACCATACCCACATTTTGTGATTTAACGAGCAAACGTGCAGGTGAATCTAATCTGAAAAAAATAAAAAAAATAATTTTAAAATTCTCTAAATTTTAAAAACTTAAGAAAATATGAGTTTCGTAATTTTTGAATCATTCTATAATTTATATTGAATTTATACTTTAATATCATCATAAAATCATTTAGGGATAAATAATTGATGAAATATAGTTTTCTGAATTTTATAAATCCCTAAAAATAATAAGTAAAATTACAAAACAACAAAAATAATTTTAGTATCAATTTTAGCATTTATGAGCAACAATATTAAATTAAAATCATTTAAACAAATTAAATTCATACAACTCAATAATTAATTATAAAATTAATCATTGCTTTGAACAAATTACACACAATTAATAATAAAGCAACACACGGCTGACATAACTATCACATATTTTATTTACTTAATAATTCGATGATTGCCTTTACATATTGGATCCGAGAATAGAATACTTAGCCGCTAAGTAACTGAAAAGACGATATGATTTTAATATCAAATTTGGATAATTCTCAAAACAGAGCTTCCTATAACATACTTCATATCAAAATAAGGTAATAATGTCTCACCTTTTGAGAATTTGGATTTTTATCGGACTATAAAATGATTTCCGTATCGAAAATTTCACACCGGGACTTATACAGGTCAAACCGTACCCCAGATCGAGAAAGTCAAAACATGAAAAGTGTTCAGAATTATCAGATTAGGTTAGGAAGGAGTTTTTGAAAGAGTTTCGGGTTGTAAAAACGCAAAAACAATTAAGTGGAACGATTTCTGATTCTAAAAATTAATTTTATAATTATGTAAAAATAATCATTGTTAATTCTATAAATCCTTATAAAATCACATGATCATTCAAAAATTACCAGAAAAATACCAAAATTATCCAGATTTAATTCTGGATAATTGGAAATTAGAATATCTAAATTTTATCAAAAATAAACATTCAAATATTATTATCCATTATCAAATATTTCACCAAAATTCACACAGAACTCACATAATAATTATTTGTTAATAAAAATAATTACATAATATTTCTCAGGCGTTACATTCTTCCCCCCTTAAAAGGATTATGTCCTCAGAATCATGCTAAAGAACAGACACTGATACATTTCGAGTATCTACTTAAAACTTCTCAGGACTCACTATTTTAATCACGTTTCAATGGTCTCCTATCGTCATCAGATTTATCAGTTGCTCATGCAACCCCTAACTCAATCTTTTATTTCACATATTTGAAGCTAAATTACTTTTCATAGTCATACACACATAAATGCCTTATGGACTCGTTCCACCTGTGACAACAAGCCCAGCTCATTCAGAATCGTTCTATCTATCTCACTATTTCAAAGGACCAACTTAATTTCCACTAACCTTCTTTTCTTTACGAATGTAGTAGTTTCCTGTTCATGAAATTTCTATTTTCACTAACTGTTCTACTTTACGTTTCATATCTCCCTCTGTTCGGGTAGTCTGGCATATGATCAATTTTAATCGTATTCGAGAATCTTTAATCGGTCTCTTGCATTTTCTATTCGTCTGCACCCGATATCATGAGCTCATGACGTTTGATTCTTCGAAATGTTCTACATCTATTCAAAGGATAAAAAGAAAAATTCCGGCAATTGCTTCTACTCACCACTTGGTAGCATACTTCTATTTCTTTTCAATCACTATCAAGTAGATTTATCGAGCGAAAATCTTCTACTATCTACAAGGAAATATTAATTTTGGAACGGAATGAATCATAACTTTATTCAAAACCCGGTCTCTTGGTACTAATACTCATTTTATTGTCATATCAAATTAGATATCAATACGAACTTTGATGCTCACAACGTCCCAAACTGAAGTCAACATCAATCATCTGCATTAATACCACCTTTGATATCCAACAACAAAGTAAACATCAGCATAACCCAAAAGACGGATCAATACCTATTCGTCAATTTCTAACTTTTCGAATTCTTTTAACCGCTTCTCAACATTCTTAATGGTATTCACTCTTTTCTTTTTATTTGAACATCTGTTCCTAAATGGACTTTTCCTTGTTTGGTATTTACCCACATACTGGAGCTCATAATCAATTATAACCAGAATTCATATCTTTGAAGCTGAGAATGCAGCTGTTATCTTCCCACTCTTCGCAAGCATATCTTCAGGCGTTCAACTTGGTCTTCCTTAGTCCTTGAACTAGCGAGGATGTTATCAATAAATACACTCACACTATCTCAATACTCCTGGTAAATTGTGTTCACTTAACCTTCTACTTACAATTCCTGATAATCGTCGCGTAACCTCATATCTCTATATTTTTCTTTTTTTTCTTTTTTTTTCCATGACCACTTTTGTGCATAGCCCAAAATACTCTTTATTTCATTTTCCTTTTTTTATTATTTCATCCCTATTGAGTTAAACGATACAGGGCTTTTGACACCAGCTTGACTCTGTGCAGTAACCACCGAGAAATTCTTACCTCATTCCCTGAGGTACCCTTAGTAAATCATTCGTTCGAACTTCCGGGACTTCACTTTAATTTTAAGGAACTCCGACATGAGATTCATTGCAACGTTCTTCTCTAGCAGTTTGCCATTAAAACCTTTATTTAATCATTCATGTTTACACACATTCCTTGAATGATATTCCTATCTTCAATTATCGGCATTTGCCTTCATTCTGCAATCAGTTCTGGCATAACCGACGTTCACAATTTGCATATATTCTAGATTATTTTATAAAATTTCTTTATCATCCTTTTGATTCCACTTCTTGTCTTGATTAGTTCTTCATTTTCATTATTTATTATCTCTCTTAAATATAACAAATTTCTTTTTCTTAGTAATATTACTCTGTTTATTATTGGATAAGCCATTCCTGAAGTTCACGCTGGAATGAAGGCTTTTATCTGTACTATTTAAATTCTTACTAACAAAATTATCGAATTTTCTTGGTAGCTATTTCCTTAGCTTTGCTTGACATACCACAGATCGCGTGTTTGACTTCTCTTCATTGACCATCATCTTTTTTTTTCCTGAATTCACATGCGGACTTTATCAATCTTCGTCTTTCATTGGGTGCTTGAATTTGCGAGCTTTTCGTTATTCTATCGCAACTTCCTTTCAATCGCCGTTCAAAAGAAGTGTACATTCAAACCTTCCATTAATTCGTCATTCGATATGGGTATACATCCAAGTTCTTCCTGGAATGCTATTGTAGATAATATAATCCCTTTGCTTTATCCTGAACCTTCAGGTCTTAAAATATTCCTCTTACTAGCATGTACCAATAACTTCCTGTTCCTCTTATTCATCAAAAAGAGCATATTCTTCTGGATCAAAACTTGCACCTGATTACATTAACATCACACTAATTGAGCTAAGCCTTCAATTTTGGTTAACGCCATTACTTTCTCCAAATTTCTTATCATTTTAATTTTGGATCTGGAAATCATGTTAGAGTTTGACTCAATCTAATTGGAATCGATTTCCATTTAACTAACCATTAGTTGGCAAAGTGGATCAATCAACTCCTTTAAATGATCACTTAAACCAAGTGCTGACTAGCTAACTGGAATCAAAGACCAATTACATAAGTCGGTTTGGTCATAACAACTCTCTCAAGAACCGAGATTGTAATTATTTGGAGTACTGACGAGAACGACAATATATTTATTTGTTCTTAACTATAGGGTAATTTCTGAAAATTTGGGCAGCACTTCCACCTACACCATTGACTACCAGTCGGACTCAAGCCGACACCATCAATCAACCAATTCATCCACAATCATATATGTCCACTTCCATCAACCAAATCATCAATTCCCACAATTCACCTTTGATCAGCATCTGACTAGCATAACATATCTCTTTTTAATTGGGATTGGGTCTGAAACCCACAATGATTAATATAACCATACATTTCTCAATTCTTTTTAGAATATTACGAATTGTCCTTAATAAATTTAAGGTTTGATTTCATGATTCTGTTAATTTATTTCTGACCATTATTAATCGGTTTATCTTTTAATAACTGTGCATGGTCTTTATTATTACTGTCACAATCTGGTAGAAACTTAATTGTTAGATCATTATTTCTTGAAAAATTTCACAATCGAGTCACCATTGCTTCATCTCCACGTATGGCTTCGTATCAAACTTTCGTCACTGACTCGGGTATCAGCATTGAATTCACAATCACTTATTTACGCAAGTTAGAGAACTTCATAATTTCTTGAAGAGCACATTCGAAGTTCGATTATATTTAAGATTTATTTTATCTTGAATCTTTACGACAAACATCTTCCCGCGACGAAGGAATATTTCACGTAGTAATTGCATATCTGAGTCATTATTCAGAATTTCCTTGATCTTTGATCGTCGTCCCGATACTCGTTGGCTCCGTCTGACGCACACAATGTTACTTCCTTATTCTATAATTGATCTAATTATTACGGTTCACTAATGATTCATTCCTCATCGAAATCTTCTGATTTGAAGTGCATCGCATTAACGTACTCTACTGTAGTTATGAGATCCTCATAACTGGAAGGAGGCTGAGGCAATTGTGTAAAGTGTGAGAGAGATTTTCCAATTGAACGCAACAAATTATCAATTTCTGCAAGCACACAAATTATATGAAACTCAGACCATGAATATATCAACTGATATCACACAAATTATGAATTAAATGTATAATTTAAAATTATCAATTAAATGTTTAATTTGAAATTTAAATTATATCACACAAATTAAATTTATTAATTTAAATATATAATTTGAAATTACAATTAAATGTATAATTTGAAATTATCCCTGGCTTTGTATTTGCATTTGCATCAACTAAATTAAACACATAAATTATCAATTAAATGTATAATTTGAAATTATCAATTAAATGTATAATTTGAAATTTAAATTATATCACACAAATTAAATGTATTAATTTCTATGTATAATTTAAAATTATATTTAAATGTATAATTTTAAATTATCCCTGGCTTTGTATTTGCATTTACATCAACTAAATTAAATGAATACCATAGGACTATATCAGTTTATGTAAATTATCAATTTCTGCAAGCACAATTATCAGTTTCAAATTAAACGCAACAAAATTTTTTCTGCACAGAGGCCAATACAGATTAATAGAGGTTAGAGTAGATCATTTGAACTATGCAGGAAATATAACTTCTCAAGTAAATTGATTATCATACCTGCAAGTGCATAGAACTGTAGTTGTTTGTCATTTAGGATTAGCTTAGCATTACTCTCCATTTGTCGTCTCTTCAATAGAATATCCTCCACCATATTCATCCAGTGACAATTTCACAAATTTGCTAGGTCTGTCACTTTACAGTTGACTAAAATATGTACAAAGGGTTGGCGAATTTGAGGAGGTAAACCTGAGGCTGCACATTGAGTCATGACTTCATGCCACTCCTTATCATCGTCAAGCAACCCATATTCCTTGCATGCATCTCTAAATGTGGGGTAAAGTACGCCATTAATAGTTTTTAAACTATCAAAAGATACAGGACGAAAAACCTTGGTAAGTAACAACCTCAAGAACCATGGTTCACCAGTACTGTGGTGAGTGTAGGACATGCATCCTATTTGGAAGCCTCTCTTATGTCGATTCCATCTTCTCTCGCCATCATTCCACATATAGTGTCGTGGCTATCTCATCGTACGTGTATTGATGGGCATTTGAGTCAAGCTTGTTCAGTAGAAAGAAAGCTTTCAACTTGCTAAGCCGTTCTTTCTCTCTTTCAGCCACTTTGTGAAGCATCTCATTAGAACGAAAAGTACAGTTTCTCTGATCAGGTAAATGAAATGGTAGCCGCTCTACTGATATAGTCCTATGATGTATTGGAAAACCAAAAATCCGCCAAGAGGCTTCGGCACCACAGATGTAACGGCCATCCAAATAGGCCTGGATTTCATCAACTTCACCATCTTTACCAGTAGCTGCTGCCTTTTTATTCCGACCATTTACCTGAATAGTTGCATGATCATGTCCTTTGAGGCAATACTTAAATAAATATTTCAAGCTGCGGGCATGACAACAAGTCCTCAAAGAACTACGTGTGACTTTAACCCCAATAAAACATTACGTACGCCTCTTATTTTTGGTTGAGAAATAGTTTGCAGTAAGAGAGAATTCCTATAATTTCTCTAGAAATCATATATTTAACAAACAAGATCAACTTAAATTTCCATCACTTTCCATCTCGTGGTCTTCGTGTTTTTAGCGAAATCATTTTATTTTTCTCCATGATTCCAGCAACCTTCCAAAAAAAATTTATACCAAATTCTACTCATAACATTTGGTAAATACCCAATCAAGCAGTATCAAATGTTAGACTCGAATCTTTCTACCTAATTTTCTTAAATCGGTATAAATAGTTAAAAAAATTATGGTACATCAAATTTTAAAATTAATTTTTGAAAACAGGAGGTGTAATACCATAATTACACATCGACAATTGTGGGCAATTTGTTCAGTATATAAGATGAAGTATTACTACTAATTATACCAATAAATCATAATATTTTTGTTAATTGTGTCAGATTTATAAACGAACCAAGTGTCAAGTTATTACATTTGGACTATTAAATTTTATCTTTTTGGGATTCAAAATCAGGACGTGAACTGAATTTATAGAAAAAACTTGGAATATAATGAAGATTATCACACATTGTATCAGGGTTAGGCTCTTGAAATTTCATTTGTCAAGTTGCCGGAGGTGAGAATGTGAATCCAAAAGTTCGAAGACAAGAACTGAAATCCATGAAATGAAATCGACCTATATTATATCACAATGATTAAAGAGGAATGATTAGGTGTAATAGGGTAACTCATTTATTCATAACAAGAAAATTAAATTGGACTGATTGTAACATATAAATTCCAAACCTGAGTAAAGTGCGAATATTTCTTTGGTATATAAAGTGAAGAAATACTACTTGATATGGGGGAAAATAAACTCTGGTTGCGCGATTAATATCGCACTAATCATGCCCAGATAGGGCTGACAATAAAGCCTATTATAAAGGACCCAAAACCCTGAATATTAATTAATTTCGTAATTAATTAATATGGGATAAATCAGCTGATAATTAAAGTCCAAATGAGGACACAATTCCTTGGAGATTGGCCTCCAAGAAATCTCATGGGATAAGGAATCAATTTCATGCATTGTAGGACTCTAAAGTCCACGCTAAATCTGAGACTTGTCCACCAAGATTCCTAATCCAAACCTAATTCTAAGGCATTCTATTCCTATATAAGGGGTCTCACCCCACAAATCAGAACTACGTTTTGACTTGATCCTTAGCATACAGCAAGGTACGTACGCATCTTGCTAAGGCAAATTGAGTCACGAAACACAATAGCAGTCAAATCGAGCCTCGAAGCTCACGAGCCCCAGAAATTAATACTTCCTAGTTTTTAATCCATAACATTTGGTGATGTCTATGGGAAAGCATAACAACAACCATGGTGAACATGCGGCGCAGAAACAACGCTCTTGAAGGAACATCGGCCGGAACAACCCAACCAATCTCGTCAATATTGTTGATACCCCAGCATTCAACCTATGCCTCCACCAAAGGAGGGACTCTGGTAAGAGCAACCGAGGCACAGCCTCAAGGGACGAATACCCCGACTCTTCAAAAGACGAATCCCCAATTTCAGCAGTAACAAGTACCTTTGAATCCTCAACCCATTGGGTACGAATATTCAACAATTATGACCACTAACCCCCGTTATGGTATGCCCCTATATCCTGAGGCTGGAGGGAGTGGGCACTCCAACCAGAGTGAAGCATAAGGGCAGATGCCCCAATATATACGCGGTTTGGCTTCCATTCTACAGGATCAAGAATTCTCTGGACCTTATACTGAGAGAGACTCTGAATCTTTGGATGATGATGTGGCTCCAAGAAGGAGGCGTGCTGGTAAAGAACCGATGCCTGATGTTAATCAGCGTCCCAGGAGCACCCGAGGGACAAATCCCCAAGAAGTACAGGAGAGGATCAGGGCTCATGAAGCTGAGATCCAAAACTGATGCGCGACCTGGAGGAGCACCTAACCCCAAGACCCCCACATCCTCCGAGGTGGAGAGATCCTCCTCCAAATATAGACCTGAACGGTCCAATACCAAGAAGGGTTGTTGCCCCAAGGGCCGATCCATGTGATCTATTGCGCCTAGGAGATCCCGACGATCTAACTCCACCATTCACTGAAGAGATACTAAAGGCCCACATCTCAAGGAAGTTTAAGATGCCCAACATCAAATCTTATGATAGAACTGGTGACCCGACAAATCATGTCAGAACATTCTCTAATGTACTATTGTTGTAGCCCGTGAACGATGCTATTAAGTGTCGGGCTTTCCCCCAAACTCTGTCGGGGATGGCTTAAAGATGGTATAGTCGTTTACCACCAAATTTTATTGGGTCCTTCAGATATCTAAGTCAAGATTTCATCAAGTAATTCATTAATGGAAGAGTGTATGAGAAGAGTTCAGCATCCCTTATGAGCATTGTGCAAAGAGGAAAGGAGTCCTTGAGAGATTATCTGAATCATTTCACAAAAGAAGCTTTGAAGGTCCCAAACCTCAATGATAAGGTAGCTATGATAGCACTGTAGCATGGAACTAGGGATAAATTCTTTAAGAAGTCATTAGCCAAACGCCCCCCCTGAAAGCATGTTACAGCTTCAAGATAGGGCCGAAAATTATAAAGGTGGAGGAAAGTATGAGGAAGACGGTGGTGAACAACGAGCCCGCTGGTGGCAAGAAGCGAAAAACTGATCTAGAATATAATGCTAAGGACAAGTATCCTAGAACTGAGAAAGACGTTGATTCAACCCCGAAGAAGGGAGGACCTAGATAAAAGTTCACCGAATATGCTAAGTTGAACGCTCCTAGAAGTCAGATCTTGATGGAAATTGAGAAAGATAGAGATGTTCAATGGCCCAAGCCCTTGAAAGATGATCCTGCTAAGCTAGATAGAAGCAAATATTGTAGATTTCACAAGGATGTTGGTCATGACACTGATGAGTGCCGACAACTGAAGGTTGAAATTGAATTCCTCATACGGAAAGGAAGACTGAGCAAATATACTGGAGATGGAGGAGATAGGAATAATAGTGGAAGAAGGAACTTTGATGATCGTAGGAAGGATCAGATGAGCAGGGGAGAAACCCCCAACCCCGAGGGCTATTGATAAACACCATCTTTGGGGGACCTCAGCCCCGAGGGATAGTAATAAACATAATCTTTGGAGGACCAACTGCAACTGGATTATCTAAGAACTCAAGAAAAGCTTACACCGGAGAAGTCATGTACATAGTGGGGGAAGCTCAAAAAAGTGCCAGGACCGGAGTAGTGATGGTGTTTGATAATTTCGACTTGGAAGGGGTGAAGTTTCCTCATAATCCCCTAGACATAACACCCATAATAGGGAACAGTCCTGTGAAAAGAGTCCTCGTAGACAATGGAGCATCGGTAGACATCTTACTCTATGATACCTTCAAAAGGATGGGTTACAATGATTCTCAATTAACCCCAACAGATATCTTAATATATGGTTTCACTGGATTCGAATGCCCCGTAGAAGGGATAATTAAGCTGCCTTTGACTATGGGTTAAGAACCAAGACAAGCAACACATATGTTGAACTTTGTGGTAGTAAAGGCTGGATCAACTTATAATGTAGTCATGGGAAGAACGAGAATATATGCTTTCAAAGCAGTACCCTCTTATTACCATTCAGTGATGAATTTTCCCACCGAAAATGGGATTAGAGAAGAGAGATGGCAAGGAGTTTTTATGTAGCCTCCCTTAGGGCTAATGGAGTTTGGGGCAAGTTTTGCCTATTGAAGACCTAGATATTGCGAGAATGACGAGAAAAGAGGGAAGTCAGTAGAAGACTTGATCCTGGTCCCTTTGGCTCCCGAGGATCCTGAAAAAGTGACTTACATTGGAGCATCACTGGAGGAGCCCCTTAGAGGGAAGTTGGTGAGGTTTTTACAAGAAAATAGTGATGCATTTGCATGGTCAGCAGCTGATATGTCTGGCATAGAACCAGAATTGATCACTCACAAATTGAACGTAGATCTAAATCAAAAGACTGTGAAGTAAAATAAAAGGAGTTTTGCCCCTGAGAGACAGGAGGCAATCAAGCTAGAAGTAGAAAAGCTCTTAGAGGCTGATTTCATTGAAGAGATATAATTTCCAGAATGGTTAGCAAACCCTATAATGGTAAAGAAGGCTAATGGAAAATGGAGAATATGCGTGGATTTCACTGATCTGAATGATGCATGCCCAAAGGATTGTTTCCCACTGCCAAGGATAAATACATTGATAGATGCGACCGCTGACCACGAGATGCTGAGTTTTATGGATGAATTCAATGGATATAATCAGATCAGGATGCATAAGGATGACATTCCAAAGGTATCATTCATCACTGACTTTGGTGTTTTTTGTTATCTTGTTATGGCGTTTAGTCTTAAGAATGCAAGAGCTACCTATCAAAGGTTGGTGAATAAAATTTTTAAAGACCTTATTGGGAAAATAATGGAAGTATATATAGATGACATGTTAGTCAAGAGTCTTATAAAGACTGACCACATAACCCATTTGAGGGAAGCCTTTGAGGTCCCGAGATATCACAAAATGATGTTAAATCCCGCAAAGTGTGCTTTCGGAGTGGGATCAGGAAAGTTCTTGGGATTGATGGTCTTAAAAAGGGGAATCGAGGCAAATCCTAATAAGATAAAGGTCATTTTTGACATGGAACCTCCAAAGACTATCAAAGATGTTCAAATCTGGAGACAAGTGCCTACCATCCTTCAAATCCTTGAAGAAAATAAAAGATTTTATATGGACAAAGGAAAGTCAAGAAGCGTTCGAAGGGTTGAAGAAATACATTCTCCAAGCCCAATTGCTGGCCAAACCAGACCTGAACAAAAGTTTGTACTTATATTTGGTCGTTTCAAAAAATGCCTTGAGCACTGTATTGATAAAGGAGGATCATAAAGTCCAGAAACCTATATACTATGTCAGTAAGATTCTGCATGGGGCTGAGTTGAATTATTCGATTATTGAAAATTTTTCCTTGGCCTTAGTGATGGCCTCAAGGAAGTTACGTCCTTACTTCCAAGCTCATAAGGTTGAGGTAGTAACGAATCAGCCTTTGAGAAACATCATCCATAGTCTTAAAGCCAATGTAAGGTTGATTAAATGGGCTATTGAGCTGGAAGAATTCGAAATAAAGTATAAGCCACGAATGGCGATAAAAGCCCAGGCCTTGGCTGACTTCGTGGTTGAATGTACCATACCCAACCAAGAAGTCGGGGGCAGGGAGATACAGAACCTCAGGGCATGGAGGAAAAAGAAGATAATGAAGGTAGACAGAATAAGGACAAGGAATTCTGGGTTCTCTATTTTAATGGAGTATCGAAAACAAATCCGAGTGTAGCGGGTTTAGTTTTGCAAAGCCCCAATAGGTTCTTGATTGAATATGCTATGAAGTTAGATTTTCCAACAACCAATAATGAAGCCGAGTATGAAGCTCAGATAGCTGGCCTTGGCCTAGCAGAAACATTGAGGATCAAGAACTTGAAAGTCTGTGGAGATTCTAAGCTGGTGGTATCCCAGGTCAAGGGGGAGTTTGAGGCAGGGGATGAAACCATGGCAAAGCATGTACCCCTAGTGAGGGCCGTAATGACCCAGTTCGATGAATACCATGTTGAATACATTCCAAGGGAAGAAAATGCTAAGTTCGATGTGTTATACAAGTTTGCATCATCAGAAATAGAAGAAAGCTCTGGGAGCGTGTACTTTCATATTTTGAAAACACGGAGCATAGACGTCAAGTTAATTGCCCCCATAGGACTTGAAGGGTCATGGATAGATCCTATTAAGGCTCATTTGCAAACTGGATGGCTTCCTAGTGATGTTGTGAAGCAAGAAAGTTTACTGTACGAGCCCTAAGATATTCTTTGATTGATGGGATTCCTTATAAAAGGTCTTTTATAGTTTCTTATTTAAGATGTATCAGGCCTCATCAGGCTCGACTTGCTTTAGAGGAAGTGCATGAGGGTATATGTGGCCAACACTTGGGGGGCAGGGCCTTAGCCCACAAAATCACTCGCTCAGGCTTCTATTGGACAGAAATGATAGCTGGCACTAAAGAATATGTTAAGAAATGTGATCGTTGTTAGAAACATGCCCCTGTAGTAAAGCAACCTCCCGAAATGCTGACTTCTAGAAACTCCCCAATCCCATTTGCTATGTGGGGAATGGATATTCTCGGGCCTTTCCCAATGGCTACTGCTCAAAGGAAATTCTTGATTGTGGCGATTGACTACTTTACCAAATGGATTGAAGCTGATGGCGGATCGCGACCTTGCTAGGTTAGCAAAGATGAACACTTCTAAAAAAGGTATCGCTATTCAAATACGCTTTCCTTATACTTCTCTCTACACATGATTAATGCTAGAGGGGATGAATATCCATCTCTTTCTGATTTAGATTCTTATAACCATGGTAATACTTTCCATGAGCTAGATGGTAGGATGGAATCTTACGACACCTTGTACAAACTCCATCCTAACCTTAGGATTACTCCGGCCGCCCCTAGGGATAGGACCTGTAACTGGGAGAGGGATACTATTTTTTATTTATTGAGGAGCCTTAACCACAGGCCTTAGGTTTCCCTTCCATGAATTCATTTTGTGTCTCCTTGCAGATGTGCAAATAAACCCTTGTCAATTCCCCTTAATGCATGGAGAAACATTATTTATTTTATGGTTTTATGTCTTAGGAATGAATTTCCCCTTTCTGTTGTTGTTTTTAGGAAGATATTCCAATTCTATAATAGTGCTTTAACTCAATCGGGCTGGGTTTTAATACGTCAAAGGCCCAAAATTCCCCACATTTTTAATGGTAACTCCGTTGTTGAGAATAACCCAAAATGGAGAGATGAATTTGTTAGGCTGACTTGGGCCGGAGGCGATTAGGCCACTCTTTTTCGTAGGCCCTTTTGCAAAGTAGTCGATGGTAGTCGTTCTAGTATTAGATTAACTGATACAGAGGAGATCGCTTATCAAACCCTCATCACGGATAACGATCAAACAGACACTTCGACCCTTTTAGAGGAGTTTTCCCTTAAGAAAGTTGGTCTCTCTCAGGCCACTGATAAGGGTAACTTTATCTGTTTTTTCTTTATTTGTTTTTCTTTATTGCAATTTAATCATTTGCAAACTTTAATATTTCACTCTTTTTTTATTTCAGCTTGCGAGGCCATTAACAACATCAACAGGCCAAAAGAAGGAGAATCAGTCCGCCAAAAAGGGCCAAACTTTACAAGGACCCAAGGAGTAAGCCCGATGGCCCTTCCTTCCTAAAGCCTCATGTCCCAGAGGTTTCAATGGGGGACGATGTGGATCCTCCACTCAAGGCGCACTCTTTTAGGCCCAACTGGGGCTTTAGAAGAAGTGAGACGGTGGTAGGGTCCACCAAATATGCTAAGGATTGGTCCTATCACTCCATAACTCCTCAAGATTTTATTGACATTGTGACAGGGAGTGACATAGAGACCATTGAGCTTCTGGGTTCTCAAGCTCAAGCTTCAGTAATATTTCTCTCTCTTTCTTTAATTACAATCTCCTTTTTCACTTTAAATCCTTATTAAATCCTCCTACCTTTGTGCAGAGTAATATCTACTTCCAGGCGGCACTTCACCAAGCTAGGTCTTGGAAGGGGAACTCAGATGAGTTTAAAAGGGTGATGAAAAAATGGAAAGAGAGAGTCGAGGTCCTCGAGAAGAAGCTAAAGAATAAGGCTGTACTAGGTTGTTACGCAAGGTTGGGATGCTGCAGTGAAGGTCGTGGCTGAGAAGCACCCTGGCTTGATAGAAACCAATGACTTTTTTATTCCTGAGCAGCCTAAGACTGAGGACAGCTTGGACGCTATCTTTAACTCCCCTACACAAGAAGATCGCATCCTCGATCCTAACACCACTTCTCCTCCTTCCTCCTCGGCAAAGAATGCAGAGACTTCTGCTAACGCAGAGGATGGGCACACTGAAGTTGAGAAGGATAAGGATGATCCTGCTAGGGATGAGTAGATTTGTATCTATTTTAAGACTTATGTATTACCTTGTTGTATTTCGAACTTATCACCCCTCGGGGTTTATTTATGTCATTTCCTTGCCTTCTTTATCTATTTTAAGACTTATTTAATTTTCTAAGTACTTTTGGAGATTGTACTTTCAAGGAAATAGATTAACAACCCGAACTACACAGTTCTAAGAGTCATGCATTGAATAATGGGAATAAGACTTGGCCTTCCAAAGTCTGCAATAACTTTAACTCAAGAATATACTCTGGTTTTTCAAAGTCTAGAATATCTTTTATTCAGAAACATAACTTGGCTTTAAACCCCTTACATAAGATGGGTTTGCCCCTGATAATCACCAACTAAAATGTAAATCCTACTAAAACTGAGATATAAAATCCTATGCAATAAAAGCTTCAAGGTTCTTTTGAACCTTGTTATCACCATAGTAAGTACGAGCTATATGTAGTAAATCTTCAGGTTTTGAGCATGCCAAGTCCGAGGTACTTCTTCTCCATCCATGGTCTTCCATTTGTAGGTTCCTCTTCCTTGAACGCTCTTAACCCTGTATGGCCCTTCCCAATTTGGGGCGAGCTTTCCTTTCTGCCCTACTCCAGAAGCTTCCACCTTCCTTAGGACCAAATCTCCCTGCTTCAAGAACCTCTCCTTCACCCTCAGGTTGTAATAAAAAAAGTTTTTTTTTCTGATATTCCACAATCTTTGCATGCGCTGCATCTCGTACTTCATCTATCAAGTCCAAGGCTAACCATTTCCTCTCTTCATCCATTCTTCACTTTCTTCCCCGGATAAAATTCACCTTCACTTGTTAGTTTTATAATTTATTTTCTCATTTGATGAAAATTGATTCATAAAATTATTATTTATTATTATTTTACACATAATGTACCTTAAATCTTAAAATATAAACATATTATGCATTTAAAAATATTAGGTAGTGATAAAAAAGGAACTAATTTTGCTTTTAAACTAATTTTTATTATTAGGAATCTATTTTTGTATGAATAATTTATAAAATAAAAAAGAGAAATAAAAAATGATTCGTATAAGAATTCATTAATATAATTAAATGAATTTATTAAAAACTAAATATCAACTTTCTCCATTAAAAAGAAGTCATGTGAATATATATATATAACCGAAGAAAACGGCATGATGGCTTGTTCATACATTCATGACATAAATATATAAACATCTTGTTGTAGCTGTATCTCATTCACTTCCTTTACCGGATGTGTTCCACAAGTTTATTCAATAATATATTTAAACTATAATTTTATTATTCTTTCCAATACATACACTAATTTCTTAGAAAAAATATTACAAAACAAGAACATTAGAAATGACACGTTAAACAAAATCTATACACATTCCTAATATTCACCATTAATTTAGAATCAATTGATCTTCTTTATAGAGCATAATAGTAAAGAAGGATTTTTCATTACTCGTACCATTAAATTAATTGCGATATAGCGGGATATTATTAGAGGGTTAGACAATAATTATTTTGTATGGGCTGGATAAGACTTAGATGGGCAGTGGGTTTCAAACATAGTTGGGTAATCAAAATTTATAGTTGGATAACTAATACTTAAAAAAAAACACTTTCCCCAGCTAAGCCTAGGGCAGTCTTCACTTATGTCTCTAGATATAATTCACCATCACTTATTAGTTTTATCACTTCATGTTGCTTATTTGGTGAAAATTGATTCTTAAAAAATATTATTTATCATTTATTTGAACTTAATGTATCTAATATCTTAACATTTAAAATTGTTGTACAACTATAATATTAGGAAGTGATAAAAAAAGTAACTACATCTTCATTCTAAGTTATTTTTTTATTATAAAAGTTACTTTTTTGTTATTACAATTATAGATAAAAGTAGAGAAAAAAACTTGATTCTTATGAAAATTCATTCATCCAAAAAGATGAATACTTATTAGAAAAACTTAAAATTAATTTTATTTTTTGAAAAGAAGTCAAATGAATATCATACTTAACCGAACAAAGGATATGATTTACTTGTTTATACATCCATAAATGTATGTACATCATGATTTATCGTTTTATCCAATAGTATACCTGAGCTCCTATTTATAATTTCTTGTAGTGCACACTCTCATTCGTTGAAAGAAAAATAATATTACGCAACTAGAATATTACAAATGAAAACAAAAACGGTAAACTAGACCTACACGCAACCCCAATATTCACCATTAATTTAAAATTGACAAATCTTTTTAATGGGGCATAATAATAAAGATTTTTATTTTTTTCTAAATTTTATCTAGATATGTTTACAATTTGGCCTCGCAAATCTTGTATTTTGTTACGCCTATGTAAACTTTTTTAATGCCGTATAGTCTCTACAAATTTTTCCTGAAATAAAGAAAGTTGTGTAAGAGTTTGTGATAAAAAATTATTGAATCATTATAGATATGCAAGTTGTAAGATTCTATAATTTACAACATGAAGGTTGAATAAAGTAATGGAATGTGAAATCACTAGTTTTAAGAAACTTATAAAATAGGTACAGTCCTTAAGACATACTAATTCATATAATAATTAGAAAAAATGTATGACAAACTACCGAAAACATATTTTCGACAGAAGTAATATATCATATAATTCTATTTTGTATGTAATTTTGTGTTCAGTAATGGACAACCACAAGAACTGAACATATAATTCGAATTCTACCATCATCAATTCATTTAAGTATAAGTATTCATAATCAGAGGAATGTTTATGATACATCATCATATTGAAAAATGTAATATGTATATGATGATGTACCGTAAACATCCTTAAATTATAAAAACTTGAGATATGAACTAATTTTTCATCTATGTTTACAGACCATAGAAGAGATGTAAAGAAATATATACAAATATGTGTTGTACAAACCTGATATATATAGTTAAATCATAAGGGGTTCAATTTCATAACGTACATCATCTGTGAAAAGATAAGAGTATTACATATCTGAATATCAGCAAAAAATGAAGCGCCAGATAACATTATCTCTATTTAATCCCAAAAGCATGATATGAATGTAACTTTTGTTAATAAATATTCAGAAAATTTAATCTTACTTCAAAAATAAGAGTAAAAGTTATTTAAAAATAAATTATTAATTAAATTTATAAGAATCTATTAATATATAATAAAGTTTGACAAAGAGATTGAAATCTGATATCATCTGACGTGAGTATTCAGATTTTTCAAGAAATTGATATGCATCTACGATACAAAATATTGACAGATCAATGATATTATGGAATTACTAATAAATTTTCAATATTTGGAGTTATGTCTACTTTTGGCATGGATCCTAAACAGGCCTTATGGACTTACATACCAGGCCCATACTCTTTAATGAGTCCAAATATCACTACTGGGCTATGAAGACTGATAGGTCTATATTTTTAATGCTTTTAGAATTGAGATGATGGCACACGTAGTATAAACTAGCATAATAACTCGTACGAGGCACGAGTCATTTTCTAGAATTATATATTTATATTGCAGAGTGTATTATTTTTGAATTTCAGTTTGTGCACGTTTTGTTAGAAAATAAAATGTATAATCCTCTATAATTTATTTGAAGTGCACGAAGCAGCTTATACTCAATGATTTTAGACCATTGAGTGATGAAAAATTGTGCAGTGTTTACAATTTTTTTCTTTTCAGAGTTTGATGATTCTGGTCTTAATAGATATTTGGGTATATGTGATCTTTGAGTTAAAGATTTGTCGATACTAATTGTAATTTGTGTAGGTCCACTGTTTATGGGTTAAGGCTAGTTGAAAATTTTTGTACTTGGAATCGACAATGTCTCCGTCCAATATAAGTGGTCTCATATTAAAGTGTCGATACAAGGTTGTTATATTCACGGTAAAGACGTGTAGTTAACAACATATATATGTCTAATGAGATATATGTATTTTACAATACAAAACAATGAAGGATCTATGATATTATTGAATTATAAATGAATTTCTAATATTTGGTGTTATGCCCACTTTTGGCATGGGTCCTAAACAGGCCAAACGGGCTTACATAACATGCCTATATTCTCTAAAAGGGTCCAATGATCACTATTGGACTATGAAGATTAAAGACTGTTAGGTACATATTTATAATACTTTTAGAATTTAGATGACAGGCACAAACATTTAAATTGACTAATCTTGTTTTGTGGCATTTACTCGAGTTGGCACCAATGAATGTTATTATTGATAAAGTTTAAGCACTTTATGGGTATATCTTCTGTAAACCCTTTGAACAACACCCCTCTTATAGGGATCCTCTATGAGTTTATCGGGTTAAAATACCTAAAAGCATATGTGATTCTGATGCGTACGATAGTGAGATTAGAATTTTTATTTTATTCTTTTTATTTTTGATTTTTCTCGAGGATGAGTGAAAGATAGGTACATGGGCATTTGATATGTAACAGCCCAAATCCGGGGTCAGGATTTGATGTCACTAAACAATCTTTACATAAAATAAAGAAATAAATAAAGAACCCCTTGAATCCGGATCGTTTACAGGTTATGGTATGAAACAAGAATCTAACCTTCTACAACTTACAATAACTAAATTACAAATGAGAATACCTTTGAACTAATGCTCTTGTCACAATCTTCTAACACCTTCAATCTCTCGCACCGGAAATTTTCTAACTCCTGCCGTCTATCGAAGCTATTTATTTTTATCCTTACCTGTTTCTGGCAGAAATAAGAATTTACAAAGCAAGAAGTGAGCCAAAAATGCCCAGCAAGTATATATATTTTGAGTTTCAAACATAATATCAAAGAAAAATTCCGGACAAAATCTTAAAACAATTTTAAACCATTCTATTATTTTGAGTGAGTGAGCGAATAAACGTTGGCTGTCACCAACCTTTAACTAAAATCCAAAAATGACAAACGATTCCCCGATTCATCTCCTGAACCAGGGTTTTGTCCGGTTTTGAAATCATAAAACCATTCGAGAGAGAATGTCGTTAATGGCGATCAACAACAAGTTAGACTGACACTAGTTCGCATCTATATCCTGCTGATCAGTCAGAATATAATGCAGATCTATATCTCAATATATAGATCTAGTCGGGTCCCCAGGCACTACGGCCCATCTCGAGGGCACCATTCATCCCGGTCCTCAGGATTAAGTAAAACTCAATCCCCAAATATCATTATCCAGCCCGTAGAGTGTTTTGATTTCAAATCATTTTGAATTCAAAACATCCCAATTCAAGGTTCGCAAATAACCCGAAAGAATGGGTATTTGCTCACGAGAGCAATCGAATTAGAGGAACAATAATGAAAGGAACGTGCATAATCAGAGTAATTGCAGCGAAATGTAAAACAGTTAACTATTCTGAACTTAGAATATGAGCGAATAAATATTTGCAGTATTGAAAATAACTCAAGAATTGCAGTATTTAAAAAGAAAAATCCAGAATACTTGCCTCAATAAGCTTTAACCACTATTATCGGTGACTTTGGTTTGACTTTAATCGTTCGGCTTTATCGTCAAACTTCTATCCTATTCTGGATATGATCCCAACATTCAGGTCCGTCAATTGGAACTATCGTTGATCCTCGACGTCTAATCACTAGATCGTTCCTAGCCCGATGTTCACGTCTCGGTTCTTTCGTCTAAACCTACAGGGTTGAAGTACACTAATTCAGATAACCGCTTGAGCTTAACATCAAACCGCCAACCCTATTCTAACCCATACGATTTCATAACCGAATTCATATTTATACGTATTATCGAAGTACACATAACAATTAGGGTTCACATCTTCAAAAATCGGTTTGGTATTTAATTTCAGAAATATATATATTGTCATTTTGAAAATAGGGTAATCGATTATTCCACAAATATCTTGTCATGTCACGTAAATAGGTTCATAAAGTTCAATTATATCCTCGTTCGACGTTACCGACAATTACAGATTACGTTCTCATATTTTCGGAATTTATTTTTCCGAAAATTGGGCAGCGTTTCCTCTATTTATCGGCCTACCCGTCGAATCATTTCGACGTCAAATCGCAACCATAACACAATCCACAATCCAATCACAATCAATTCCACAAATCCCAAACTCCGATTTGGTTAATTGTTGTCATTACTTGTATTTTACATTTTTATTCATATTTTTATTTCACAATTTATTTCATCAACTAATTTTTATTATTTATAATTCATAATTTATAATTTAGGACTCAAATAAAATCATCATTGCCCACCGACGGCACGCCGAGGTCATCGCCACGGCGATAAAATTTGTGGGTTTCGATTATATCGGACATCCTTCGCAATTTCATCAATTAACACAACTTATTCTCGCACAAAATATTTTATTTCACGAATCGATTCAATTTAATATCTGCAGGAATAACAAAAATAAAACAATTAATATTAAAATCGAGTTGAGGCAACAGGTAACAGACAACAGGACATATGCGCACAACACAATCGCACGCGCCACCACACCTCTCGGAAATTTCCGAGAGGCGGCAACTCCAGGAGCAGCAAAATAAGGCTGACACAATACATACATGCATGTATACATATATATCAACAATAAGCAGTCACCATAGAATCGAAGAAATCAATCGGAAAACAGGGACATGGCCGGAGGAGAAAGAATCCGAACTTACCAATTTCCGGCGGAACAGAGGGGAGAAGAGGGAGGAAAGGAAGGAGAGGAGGAGAGACTGTGAGAGAGATATAGAGAGAGAGACCGAGAGAGAGAATGGAGAGATTAGAGAGATAGAGACGAGGGAGATTGATGTTATGAACAGGAGAGAGAAACAAAAAAGAAAAATTATACACAGGCACATATGAATTAATCTGCCACACACTTGTTTTTTATTGCCACGCGTCCTTTTTCTGACTGCAGCCTGAATTGATGCCCGCTTTTTGAATTTAACAATACACTTTACGGATAAAAACAAATCAAAATAATTCCAAAATAATTTCAAAATTCTTGAAATATTTAAATACTAATAATGTATAAATTTCATAATTTTTTAAAACATTTTCGAATTGCACACCATACCCACATTTTGTGATTTAACGAGCAAACGTGCAGGTGAATCTAATCTGAAAAAAATAAAAAAAATAATTTTAAAATTCTCTAAATTTTAAAAACTTAAGAAAATATGAGTTTCGTAATTTTTGAATCATTCTATAATTTATATTGAATTTATACTTTAATATCATCATAAAATCATTTAGGGATAAATAATTGATGAAATATAGTTTTCTGAATTTTATAAATCCTAAAATAATAAGTAAAATTACAAAACAACAAAAATAATTTTAGTATCAATTTTAGCATTTATGAGCATCAATATTAAATTAAAATCATTTAAACAAATTAAATTCATACAACTCAATAATTAATTATAAAATTAATCATTGCTTTGAACAAATTACACACAATTAATAATAAAGCAACACACCTGACATAACTATCACATATTTTATTTACTTAATAATTCGATGATTGCCTTTACATATTGGATCCGAGAATAGAATACTTAGCCGCTAAGTAACTGAAAAGACGATATGATTTTAATATCAAATTTGGATAATTCTCAAAACAGAGCTTCCTATAACATACTTCATATCAAAATAAGGTAATAATGTCTCACCTTTTGAGAATTTGGATTTTTATCGGACTATAAAATGATTTCCGTATCGAAAATTTCACACCGGGACTTATACAGGTCAAACCGTACCCCGGATCGAGAAAGTCAAAACATGAAAAGTGTTCAGAATTATCAGATTAGGTTAGGAAGGAGTTTTTGGAAGAGTTTTGGGTTGTAAAAACGCAAAAACAATTAAGTGGAACGATTTGATTCTAAAAATTAATTTTATAATTATGTAAAAATAATCATTGTTAATTCTATAAATCCTTATAAAATCACATGATCATTCAAAAATTACCAGAAAAATACTAAAATTATCCAGATTTAATTCTGGATAATTGGAAATTAGAATATCTAAATTTTATCAAAAATAAACATTCAAATATTATTATCCATTATCAAATATTTCACCAAAATTCACACAGAACTACATAATAATTATTTGTTAATAAAAATAATTACATAATATTTCTCAGGCGTTACATTCTTCCCCCTTAAAAGGATTATGTCCTCAGAATCATGCTAAAGAACAGACACTGATACATTTCGAGTATCTACTTAAAACTTCTCAGGACTCACTATTTTAATCACGTTTCAATGGTCTCCTATCGTCATCAGATTTATCAGTTGCTCATGCAACCCCTAACTCAATCTTTTATTTCACATATTTGAAGCTAAATTACTTTTCATAGTCATACACACATAAATGCCTTATGGACTCGTTCCACCTGTGACAACAAGCCCAGCTCATTCAGAATCGTTTATCTATCTCACTATTTCAAAGGACCAACTTAATTTCCACTAACCTTCTTTTCTTTACGATTCTAGTAGTTTCCTGTTCATGAAATTTCTATTTTCACTAACTGTTCTACTTTACGTTTCATATCTCCCTCTGTTCGGGTAGTCTGGCATATGATCAATTTTAATCGTATTCGAGAATCTTTAATCGGTCTCTTGCATTTTCTATTCGTCTGCACCCGATATCCTGAGCTCATGACGTTTGATTCTTCGAAATGTTCTACATCTATTCAAAGGATAAAAAGAAAAATTCCGGCAATTGCTTCTACTCACCACTTGGTAGCATACTTCTATTTCTTTTCAATCACTATCAAGTAGATTTATCGAGCGAAAATCTTCTACTATCTACAAGGAAATATTAATTTTGGAACGGAATGAATCATAACTTTATTCAAAACCCGGTCTCTTGGTACTAATACTCATTTTATTGTCATATCAAATTAGATATCAATACGAACTTTGATGCTCACAACGTCCCAAACTGAAGTCAACATCAATCATCTGCATTAATACCACCTTTGATATCCAACAACAAAGTAAACATCAGCATAACCCAAAAGACGGATCAATACCTATTCGTCAATTTCTAACTTTTCGAATTCTTTTAACCGCTTCTCAACATTCTTAATGGTATTCACTCTTTTCTTTTTATTTAACATCTGTTCCTAAATGGACTTTTCCTTGTTTGGTATTTACCCACATACTGGAGCTCATAATCAATTATAACCAGAATTCATATCTTTGAAGCTGAGAATGCAGCTGTTATTTTCCCACTCTTCGCAAGCATATCTTCAGGCGTTCAACTTGGTCTTCCTTAGTCCTTGAACTAGCGAGGATGTTATCAATAAATACACTCACACTATCTCAATACTCCTGGTAAATTGTGTTCACTTAACCTTCTACTTACAATTCCTGATAATCGTCGCGTAACCTCATATCTCTATATTTTTCTTTTTTTTCTTTTTTTTCCATGACCACTTTTGTGCATAGCCCAAAATACTCTTTATTTCATTTTCCTTTTTTTTATTTCATCCCTATTGAGTTAAACGATACAGGGCTTTTGACACCAGCTTGACTCTGTGCAGTAACCACCGAGAAATTCTTACCTCATTCCCTGAGGTACCCTTAGTAAATCATTCGTTCGAACTTCCGGGACTTCACTTTAATTTTAAGGAACTCCGACATGAGATTCATTGCAACGTTCTTCTCTAGCAGTTTGCCCTTAAAACCTTTATTTAATCATTCCTGTTTACACACATTCCTTGAATGATATTCCTATCTTCAATTATCGGCATTTCCTTCATTTCCAATCAGTTCTGGCATAACCGACGTTCACAATTTGCATATATTCTAGATTATTTTATAAAATTTCTTTATCATCCTTTTGATTCCACTTCTTGTCTTGATTAGTTCTTCATTTTCATTATTTATTATCTCTCTTAAATATAACAAATTTCTTTTTCTTAGTAATTACTCTGTTTATATTGGATAAGCCATTCCTGAAGTTCACGCTGGAATGAAGGCTTTTATCTGTACTATTTAAATTCTTACTAACAAAATTATCGAATTTTCTTGGTAGTTATTCCTTAGCTTTGCTTGACATACAACAGATCGCGTGTTTGACTTCTCTTCATTGACCATCATCTTTTTTTTCCTGAATTCACATGCGGACTTTATCAATCTTCGTCTTTCATTGGGTGCTTGAATTTGCGAGCTTTTCGTTATTCTATCGCAACTTCCTTTCAATCGCCGTTCAAAAGAAGTGTACATTCAAACCTTCCATTAATTCGTCATTCGATATGGGTATACATCCAAGTTCTTCCTGGAATGCTATTGTAGATAATATAATCCCTTTGCTTTATCCTGAACCTTCAGGTCTTAAAATATTCCTCTTACTAGCATGTACCAATAACTTCCTATTCCTCTTATTCATCAAAAAGAGCATATTCTTCTGGATCAAAACTTGCACCTGATTACATTAACATCACACTAATTGAGCTAAGCCTTCAATTTTGGTTAACGCCATTACTTTCTCCAAATTTCTTATCATTTTAATTTTGGATCTGGAAATCATGTTAGAGTTTGACTCAATCTAATTGGAATCGATTTCCATTTAACTAACCATTAGTTGGAAAAGTGGATCAATCAACTCCTTTAAATGATCACTTAAACCAAGTGCTGACTAGCTAACTGGAATCAAAGACCAATTACATAAGTCGGTTTGGTCATAACAACTCTCTCAAGAACCGAGATTGTAATTATTTGGAGTACTGACGAGAACAACAATATATTTATTTGTTCTTAACTATAGGGTAATTTCTGAAAATTTGGGCAGCACTTCCACCTACACCATTGACTACCAGTCGGACTCAAGCCGACACCATCAATCAACCAATTCATCCACAATCATATATGTCCACTTCCATCAACCAAATCATCAATTCCCACAATTCACCTTTGATCAGCATCTGACTAGCATAACATATCTCTTTTTTGGGATTGGGTCTGAAACCCACAATGATTAATATAACCATACATTTCTCAATTCTTTTTAGAATATTACGAATTGTCCTTAATAAATTTAAGGTTTGATTTCATGATTCTGTTAATTTATTTCTGACCATTATTAATCGGTTTATCTTTTAATAACTGTGCATGGTCTTTATTATTACTGTCACAATCTGGTAGAAACTTAATTGTTAGATCATTATTTCTTGAAAAATTTCACAATCGAGTCACCATTGCTTCATCTCCACGTATGGCTCGTATCAAACTTTCGTCACTGACTCGGGTATGAGCATTGAATTCATAATCACTTATTTACACAAGTTAGAGAACTTCATAATTTCTTGAAGAGCACATTCGAAGTTCGATTATATTTAAGATTTATTTTATCTTGAATCTTTACGACAAACATCTTCCCGCGACGAAGGAATATTTCACGTAGTAATTGCATGTCTGAGTCATTATTCAGAATTTCCTTGATCTTTGATCGTCGTCCCGATACTCGTTGGCTCCGTCTGACGCACACAATGTTACTTCATTATTCTATAATTGATCTAATTATTACGGTTCACTAATGATTCATTCCTCATCGAAATCTTCTGATTTGAAGTGCATCGCATTAACGTACTCTACTGTAGTTATGAGATCCTCATAACACGAACAACTGTCAGATTTGATGTCCTTGCCCCAACCGCTTGTCGGTGTATCCATTCTTATTATCAATTTCTGCAAGCACACAAATTATATGAAACTCAGACCATGAATATATCAACTGATATCACACAAATTATGAATTAAATGTATAATTTAAAATTATCAATTAAATGTTTAATTTGAAATTTAAATTATATCACACAAATTAAATTTATTAATTTAAATATATAATTTGAAATTACAATTAAATGTATAATTTGAAATTATCCCTGGCTTTGTATTTGCATTTGCATCAACTAAATTAAACACATAAATTATCAATTAAATGTATAATTTGAAATTATCAATTAAATGTATAATTTGAAATTTAAATTATATCACACAAATTAAATGTATTAATTTCTATGTATAATTTAAAATTATATTTAAATGTATAATTTTAAATTATCCCTGGCTTTGTATTTGCATTTACATCAACTAAATTAAATGAATACCATAGGACTATATCAGTTTATGTAAATTATCAATTTCTGCAAGCACAATTATCAGTTTCAAATTAAACGCAACAAAATTTTTTCTGCACAGAGGCCAATACAGATTAATAGAGGTTAGAGTAGATCATTTGAACTATGCAGGAAATATAACTTCTCAAGTAAATTGATTATCATACCTGCAAGTGCATAGAACTGTAGTTGTTTGTCATTTAGGATTAGCTTAGCATTACTCTCCATTTGTCGTCTCTTCAATAGAATATCCTCCACCATATTCATCCAGTGACAATTTCACAAATTTGCTAGGTCTGTCACTTTACAGTTGACTAAAATATGTACAAAGGGTTGGCGAATTTGAGGAGGTAAACCTGAGGCTGCACATTGAGTCATGACTTCATGCCACTCCTTATCATCGTCAAGCAACCCATATTCCTTGCATGCATCTCTAAATGTGGGGTAAAGTACGCCATTAATAGTTTTAAAACTATCAAAAGATACAGGACGAAACCTTGGTAAGTAACAACCTCAAGAACCATGGTTCACCAGTACTGTGGTGAGTGTAGGACATGCATCCTATTTGGAAGCCTCTCTTATGTCGATTCCATCTTCTCTCGCCATCATTCCACATATAGTGTCGTGGCTATCTCATCGTACGTGTATTGATGGGCATTTGAGTCAAGCTTGTTCAGTAGAAAGAAAGCTTTCAACTTGCTAAGCCGTTCTTTCTCTCTTTCAGCCACTTTGTGAAGCATCTCATTAGAACGAAAAGTACAGTTTCTCTGATCAGGTAAATGAAATGGTAGCCGCTCTACTGATATAGTCCTATGATGTATTGGAAAACCAAAAATCCGCCAAGAGGCTTCGGCACCACAGATGTAACGGCCATCCAAATAGGCCTGGATTTCATCAACTTCACCATCTTTACCAGTAGCTGCTGCCTTTTTATTCCGACCATTTACCTGAATAGTTGCATGATCATGTCCTTTGAGGCAATACTTAAATAAATATTTCAAGCTGCGGGCATGACAACAAGTCCTCAAAGAACTACGTGTGACTTTAACCCCAATAAAACATTACGTACGCCTCTTATTTTTGGTTGAGAAATAGTTTGCAGTAAGAGAGAATTCCTATAATTTCTCTAGAAATCATATATTTAACAAACAAGATCAACTTAAATTTCCATCACTTTCCATCTCGTGGTCTTCGTGTTTTTAGCGAAATCATTTTATTTTTCTCCATGATTCCAGCAACCTTCCAAAAAAAATTTATACCAAATTCTACTCATAACATTTGGTAAATACCCAATCAAGCAGTATCAAATGTTAGACTCGAATCTTTCTACCTAATTTTCTTAAATCGGTATAAATAGTTAAAAAAATTATGGTACATCAAATTTTAAAATTAATTTTTGAAAACAGGAGGTGTAATACCATAATTACACATCGACAATTGTGGGCAATTTGTTCAGTATATAAGATGAAGTATTACTACTAATTATACCAATAAATCATAATATTTTTGTTAATTGTGTCAGATTTATAAACGAACCAAGTGTCAAGTTATTACATTTGGACTATTAAATTTTATCTTTTTGGGATTCAAAATCAGGACGTGAACTGAATTTATAGAAAAAACTTGGAATATAATGAAGATTATCACATTGTATCAGGGTTAGGCTCTTGAAATTTCATTTGTCAAGTTGCCGGAGGTGAGAATGTGAATCCAAAAAGTTCGAAGACAGAACTGAAATCCATGAAATGAAATCGACCTATATTATATCACAATGATTAAGAGGAATGATTTAGTGTAATAGGGTAACTCATTTATTCATAACAAGAAAATAAATTGGACTGATTGTAACATATAAATTCAAACCTGAGTAAAGTGCGAATATTTCTTTGGTATATAAAGTGAAGAAATACTACTTGATATGGGGAAAATAAACTCTGGTTGCGCGATTAATATCGCACTAATCATGCCAGATAGGGCGACAATAAAGCCTATTATAAAGGACCCAAAACCCTGAATATTAATTAATTTCGTAATTAATTAATATGGGATATAATCAGCTGATAATTAAAGTCCAAATGAGGACACAATTCCTTGGAGATTGGCCTCCAAGAAATCTCATGGGATAAGGAATCAATTTCATGGCATTGTAGGACTCTAAAGTCCACGCTAAATCTGAGACTTGTCCACCCAGATTCCTAATCCAAACCTAATTCTAAGGGCATTCTATTCCTATATAAGGGGTCTCACCCCACAAATCAGAACTACGTTTTGACTTGATCCTTAGCATACAGCAAGGTACGTACGCATCGTTGCTAAGGCAATTGAGTCACGAAACACAATAGCAGTCAAATCGAGCCTCGTAAGCTCACGAGCCCTCCAGAAATTAATACTATCCTAGTTTTTAATCCCTAACATTTTGGTGATGTCTATGGGAAAGCATAACAACAACCATGGTGAACATGCGGCGCAGAACAACGCTCTTGAAGGAACATCGGCCGGAACAACCCAAACCAATCTCGTCAATATTGTTGATACCCCAGCATTCAACCTATGCCTCCACCAAAGGAGGGACTCTGGTAAGAGCAACCGAGGCACAGCCTCAAGGGACGAATACCCCGACTCTTCAAAGACGAATCCCCAATTTCAGCAGTAACAAGTACCTTTGAATCCTCAACCCATTGGGTACGAATATTCAACAATTATGACCACTAACCCCCGTTATGGTATGCCCACCTATATCCTGAGGCTGGAGGGAGTGGGCACTCCAACCAGAGTGAAGCATAAGGGCAGATGCCCCAATATATACGCGGTTGGCTTCCATTCTACAGGATCAAGAATTCTCTGGACCTTATACTGAGAGAGACTCTGAATCTTTGGATGATGATGTGGCTCCAAGAAGGAGGCGTGCTGGTAAAGAACCGATGCCTGATGTTAATCAGCGTCCCAGGAGCACCCGAGGGACAAATCCCCAAGAAGTACAGGAGAGGATCAGGGCTCATGAAGCTGAGATCCAAAACTGATGCGCGACCTGGAGGAGCACCTAACCCCCAAGACCCCCACATCCTCGAGGTGGAGAGATCCTCCTCCAAATATAGACCTGAACGGTCCAATACCAAGAAGGGTTGTTGCCCCAAGGGCCGATCCATGTGATCTATTGCGCCTAGGAGATCCCGACGATCTAACTCCACCATTCACTGAAGAGATACTAAAGGCCCACATCTCAAGGAAGTTTAAGATGCCCAACATCAAATCTTATGATAGAACTGGTGACCCGACAAATCATGTCAGAACATTCTCTAATGTACTATTGTTGTAGCCCTGTGAACGATGCTATTAAGTGTCGGGCTTTCCCCCAAACTCTGTCGGGGATGGCTTAAAGATGGTATAGTCGTTTACCACCAAATTTTATTGGGTCCTTCAGATATCTAAGTCAAGATTTCATCAAGTAATTCATTAATGGAAGAGTGTATGAGAAGAGTTCAGCATCCCTTATGAGCATTGTGCAAAGAGGAAAGGAGTCCTTGAGAGATTATCTGAATCATTTCACAAAAGAAGCTTTGAAGGTCCCAAACCTCAATGATAAGGTAGCTATGATAGCACTGTAGCATGGAACTAGGGATAAATTCTTTAAGAAGTCATTAGCCAAACGCCCCCCCTGAAAGCATGTTACAGCTTCAAGATAGGGCCGAAAATTATAAAGGTGGAGGAAAGTATGAGGAAGACGGTGGTGAACAACGAGCCCGCTGGTGGCAAGAAGCGAAAAACTGATCTAGAATATAATGCTAAGGACAAGTATCCTAGAACTGAGAAAGACGTTGATTCAACCCCGAAGAAGGGAGGACCTAGATAAAAGTTCACCGAATATGCTAAGTTGAACGCTCCTAGAAGTCAGATCTTGATGGAAATTGAGAAAGATAGAGATGTTCAATGGCCCAAGCCCTTGAAAGATGATCCTGCTAAGCTAGATAGAAGCAAATATTGTAGATTTCACAAGGATGTTGGTCATGACACTGATGAGTGCCGACAACTGAAGGTTGAAATTGAATTCCTCATACGGAAAGGAAGACTGAGCAAATATACTGGAGATGGAGGAGATAGGAATAATAGTGGAAGAAGGAACTTTGATGATCGTAGGAAGGATCAGATGAGCAGGGGAGAAACCCCCAACCCCGAGGGCTATTGATAAACACCATCTTTGGGGGACCTCAGCCCCGAGGGATAGTAATAAACATAATCTTTGGAGGACCAACTGCAACTGGATTATCTAAGAACTCAAGAAAAGCTTACACCGGAGAAGTCATGTACATAGTGGGGGAAGCTCAAAAAAGTGCCAGGACCGGAGTAGTGATGGTGTTTGATAATTTCGACTTGGAAGGGGTGAAGTTTCCTCATAATCCCCTAGACATAACACCCATAATAGGGAACAGTCCTGTGAAAAGAGTCCTCGTAGACAATGGAGCATCGGTAGACATCTTACTCTATGATACCTTCAAAAGGATGGGTTACAATGATTCTCAATTAACCCAACAGATATCTTAATATATGGTTTCACTGGATTCGAATGCCCCGTAGAAGGGATAATTAAGCTGCCTTTGACTATGGGTTAAGAACCAAGACAAGCAACACATATGTTGAACTTTGTGGTAGTAAAGGCTGGATCAACTTATAATGTAGTCATGGGAAGAACGAGAATATATGCTTTCAAAGCAGTACCCTCTTATTACCATTCAGTGATGAATTTTCCCACCGAAAATGGGATTAGAGAAGAGAGATGGCAAGGAGTTTTTATGTAGCCTCCCTTAGGGCTAATGGAGTTTGGGGCAAGTTTTGCCTATTGAAGACCTAGATATTGCGAGAATGACGAGAAAAGAGGGAAGTCAGTAGAAGACTTGATCCTGGTCCCTTTGGCTCCCGAGGATCCTGAAAAAGTGACTTACATTGGAGCATCACTGGAGGAGCCCCTTAGAGGGAAGTTGGTGAGGTTTTTACAAGAAAATAGTGATGCATTTGCATGGTCAGCAGCTGATATGTCTGGCATAGAACCAGAATTGATCACTCACAAATTGAACGTAGATCTAAATCAAAAGACTGTGAAGTAAAATAAAAGGAGTTTTGCCCCTGAGAGACAGGAGGCAATCAAGCTAGAAGTAGAAAAGCTCTTAGAGGCTGATTTCATTGAAGAGATATAATTTCCAGAATGGTTAGCAAACCCTATAATGGTAAAGAAGGCTAATGGAAAATGGAGAATATGCGTGGATTTCACTGATCTGAATGATGCATGCCCAAAGGATTGTTTCCCACTGCCAAGGATAAATACATTGATAGATGCGACCGCTGACCACGAGATGCTGAGTTTTATGGATGAATTCAATGGATATAATCAGATCAGGATGCATAAGGATGACATTCCAAAGGTATCATTCATCACTGACTTTGGTGTTTTTTGTTATCTTGTTATGGCGTTTAGTCTTAAGAATGCAAGAGCTACCTATCAAAGGTTGGTGAATAAAATTTTTAAAGACCTTATTGGGAAAATAATGGAAGTATATATAGATGACATGTTAGTCAAGAGTCTTATAAAGACTGACCACATAACCCATTTGAGGGAAGCCTTTGAGGTCCCGAGATATCACAAAATGATGTTAAATCCCGCAAAGTGTGCTTTCGGAGTGGGATCAGGAAAGTTCTTGGGATTGATGGTCTTAAAAAGGGGAATCGAGGCAAATCCTAATAAGATAAAGGTCATTTTTGACATGGAACCTCCAAAGACTATCAAAGATGTTCAAATCTGGAGACAAGTGCCTACCATCCTTCAAATCCTTGAAGAAAATAAAAGATTTTATATGGACAAAGGAAAGTCAAGAAGCGTTCGAAGGGTTGAAGAAATACATTCTCCAAGCCCAATTGCTGGCCAAACCAGACCTGAACAAAAGTTTGTACTTATATTTGGTCGTTTCAAAAAATGCCTTGAGCACTGTATTGATAAAGGAGGATCATAAAGTCCAGAAACCTATATACTATGTCAGTAAGATTCTGCATGGGGCTGAGTTGAATTATTCGATTATTGAAAATTTTTCCTTGGCCTTAGTGATGGCCTCAAGGAAGTTACGTCCTTACTTCCAAGCTCATAAGGTTGAGGTAGTAACGAATCAGCCTTTGAGAAACATCATCCATAGTCTTAAAGCCAATGTAAGGTTGATTAAATGGGCTATTGAGCTGGAAGAATTCGAAATAAAGTATAAGCCACGAATGGCGATAAAAGCCCAGGCCTTGGCTGACTTCGTGGTTGAATGTACCATACCCAACCAAGAAGTCGGGGGCAGGGAGATACAGAACCTCAGGGCATGGAGGAAAAAGAAGATAATGAAGGTAGACAGAATAAGGACAAGGAATTCTGGGTTCTCTATTTTAATGGAGTATCGAAAACAAATCCGAGTGTAGCGGGTTTAGTTTTGCAAAGCCCCAATAGGTTCTTGATTGAATATGCTATGAAGTTAGATTTTCCAACAACCAATAATGAAGCCGAGTATGAAGCTCAGATAGCTGGCCTTGGCCTAGCAGAAACATTGAGGATCAAGAACTTGAAAGTCTGTGGAGATTCTAAGCTGGTGGTATCCCAGGTCAAGGGGGAGTTTGAGGCAGGGGATGAAACCATGGCAAAGCATGTACCCCTAGTGAGGGCCGTAATGACCCAGTTCGATGAATACCATGTTGAATACATTCCAAGGGAAGAAAATGCTAAGTTCGATGTGTTATACAAGTTTGCATCATCAGAAATAGAAGAAAGCTCTGGGAGCGTGTACTTTCATATTTTGAAAACACGGAGCATAGACGTCAAGTTAATTGCCCCCATAGGACTTGAAGGGTCATGGATAGATCCTATTAAGGCTCATTTGCAAACTGGATGGCTTCCTAGTGATGTTGTGAAGCAAGAAAGTTTACTGTACGAGCCCTAAGATATTCTTTGATTGATGGGATTCCTTATAAAAGGTCTTTTATAGTTTCTTATTTAAGATGTATCAGGCCTCATCAGGCTCGACTTGCTTTAGAGGAAGTGCATGAGGGTATATGTGGCCAACACTTGGGGGGCAGGGCCTTAGCCCACAAAATCACTCGCTCAGGCTTCTATTGGACAGAAATGATAGCTGGCACTAAAGAATATGTTAAGAAATGTGATCGTTGTTAGAAACATGCCCCTGTAGTAAAGCAACCTCCCGAAATGCTGACTTCTAGAAACTCCCCAATCCCATTTGCTATGTGGGGAATGGATATTCTCGGGCCTTTCCCAATGGCTACTGCTCAAAGGAAATTCTTGATTGTGGCGATTGACTACTTTACCAAATGGATTGAAGCTGATGGCGGATCGCGACCTTGCTAGGTTAGCAAAGATGAACACTTCTAAAAAAGGTATCGCTATTCAAATACGCTTTCCTTATACTTCTCTCTACACATGATTAATGCTAGAGGGGATGAATATCCATCTCTTTCTGATTTAGATTCTTATAACCATGGTAATACTTTCCATGAGCTAGATGGTAGGATGGAATCTTACGACACCTTGTACAAACTCCATCCTAACCTTAGGATTACTCCGGCCGCCCCTAGGGATAGGACCTGTAACTGGGAGAGGGATACTATTTTTTATTTATTGAGGAGCCTTAACCACAGGCCTTAGGTTTCCCTTCCATGAATTCATTTTGTGTCTCCTTGCAGATGTGCAAATAAACCCTTGTCAATTCCCCTTAATGCATGGAGAAACATTATTTATTTTATGGTTTTATGTCTTAGGAATGAATTTCCCCTTTCTGTTGTTGTTTTTAGGAAGATATTCCAATTCTATAATAGTGCTTTAACTCAATCGGGCTGGGTTTTAATACGTCAAAGGCCCAAAATTCCCCACATTTTTAATGGTAACTCCGTTGTTGAGAATAACCCAAAATGGAGAGATGAATTTGTTAGGCTGACTTGGGCCGGAGGCGATTAGGCCACTCTTTTTCGTAGGCCCTTTTGCAAAGTAGTCGATGGTAGTCGTTCTAGTATTAGATTAACTGATACAGAGGAGATCGCTTATCAAACCCTCATCACGGATAACGATCAAACAGACACTTCGACCCTTTTAGAGGAGTTTTCCCTTAAGAAAGTTGGTCTCTCTCAGGCCACTGATAAGGGTAACTTTATCTGTTTTTTCTTTATTTGTTTTTCTTTATTGCAATTTAATCATTTGCAAACTTTAATATTTCACTCTTTTTTTATTTCAGCTTGCGAGGCCATTAACAACATCAACAGGCCAAAAGAAGGAGAATCAGTCCGCCAAAAAGGGCCAAACTTTACAAGGACCCAAGGAGTAAGCCCGATGGCCCTTCCTTCCTAAAGCCTCATGTCCCAGAGGTTTCAATGGGGGACGATGTGGATCCTCCACTCAAGGCGCACTCTTTTAGGCCCAACTGGGGCTTTAGAAGAAGTGAGACGGTGGTAGGGTCCACCAAATATGCTAAGGATTGGTCCTATCACTCCATAACTCCTCAAGATTTTATTGACATTGTGACAGGGAGTGACATAGAGACCATTGAGCTTCTGGGTTCTCAAGCTCAAGCTTCAGTAATATTTCTCTCTCTTTCTTTAATTACAATCTCCTTTTTCACTTTAAATCCTTATTAAATCCTCCTACCTTTGTGCAGAGTAATATCTACTTCCAGGCGGCACTTCACCAAGCTAGGTCTTGGAAGGGGAACTCAGATGAGTTTAAAAGGGTGATGAAAAAATGGAAAGAGAGAGTCGAGGTCCTCGAGAAGAAGCTAAAGAATAAGGCTGTACTAGGTTGTTACGCAAGGTTGGGATGCTGCAGTGAAGGTCGTGGCTGAGAAGCACCCTGGCTTGATAGAAACCAATGACTTTTTTATTCCTGAGCAGCCTAAGACTGAGGACAGCTTGGACGCTATCTTTAACTCCCCTACACAAGAAGATCGCATCCTCGATCCTAACACCACTTCTCCTCCTTCCTCCTCGGCAAAGAATGCAGAGACTTCTGCTAACGCAGAGGATGGGCACACTGAAGTTGAGAAGGATAAGGATGATCCTGCTAGGGATGAGTAGATTTGTATCTATTTTAAGACTTATGTATTACCTTGTTGTATTTCGAACTTATCACCCCTCGGGGTTTATTTATGTCATTTCCTTGCCTTCTTTATCTATTTTAAGACTTATTTAATTTTCTAAGTACTTTTGGAGATTGTACTTTCAAGGAAATAGATTAACAACCCGAACTACACAGTTCTAAGAGTCATGCATTGAATAATGGGAATAAGACTTGGCCTTCCAAAGTCTGCAATAACTTTAACTCAAGAATATACTCTGGTTTTTCAAAGTCTAGAATATCTTTTATTCAGAAACATAACTTGGCTTTAAACCCCTTACATAAGATGGGTTTGCCCCTGATAATCACCAACTAAAATGTAAATCCTACTAAAACTGAGATATAAAATCCTATGCAATAAAAGCTTCAAGGTTCTTTTGAACCTTGTTATCACCATAGTAAGTACGAGCTATATGTAGTAAATCTTCAGGTTTTGAGCATGCCAAGTCCGAGGTACTTCTTCTCCATCCATGGTCTTCCATTTGTAGGTTCCTCTTCCTTGAACGCTCTTAACCCTGTATGGCCCTTCCCAATTTGGGGCGAGCTTTCCTTTCTGCCCTACTCCAGAAGCTTCCACCTTCCTTAGGACCAAATCTCCCTGCTTCAAGAACCTCTCCTTCACCCTCAGGTTGTAATAAAAAAAGTTTTTTTTTCTGATATTCCACAATCTTTGCATGCGCTGCATCTCGTACTTCATCTATCAAGTCCAAGGCTAACCATTTCCTCTCTTCATCCATTCTTCACTTTCTTCCCCGGATAAAATTCACCTTCACTTGTTAGTTTTATAATTTATTTTCTCATTTGATGAAAATTGATTCATAAAATTATTATTTATTATTATTTTACACATAATGTACCTTAAATCTTAAAATATAAACATATTATGCATTTAAAAATATTAGGTAGTGATAAAAAAGGAACTAATTTTGCTTTTAAACTAATTTTTATTATTAGGAATCTATTTTTGTATGAATAATTTATAAAATAAAAAAGAGAAATAAAAAATGATTCGTATAAGAATTCATTAATATAATTAAATGAATTTATTAAAAACTAAATATCAACTTTCTCCATTAAAAAGAAGTCATGTGAATATATATATATATAACCGAAGAAAACGGCATGATGGCTTGTTCATACATTCATGACATAAATATATAAACATCTTGTTGTAGCTGTATCTCATTCACTTCCTTTACCGGATGTGTTCCACAAGTTTATTCAATAATATATTTAAACTATAATTTTATTATTCTTTCCAATACATACACTAATTTCTTAGAAAAAATATTACAAAACAAGAACATTAGAAATGACACGTTAAACAAAATCTATACACATTCCTAATATTCACCATTAATTTAGAATCAATTGATCTTCTTTATAGAGCATAATAGTAAAGAAGGATTTTTCATTACTCGTACCATTAAATTAATTGCGATATAGCGGGATATTATTAGAGGGTTAGACAATAATTATTTTGTATGGGCTGGATAAGACTTAGATGGGCAGTGGGTTTCAAACATAGTTGGGTAATCAAAATTTATAGTTGGATAACTAATACTTAAAAAAAAACACTTTCCCCAGCTAAGCCTAGGGCAGTCTTCACTTATGTCTCTAGATATAATTCACCATCACTTATTAGTTTTATCACTTCATGTTGCTTATTTGGTGAAAATTGATTCTTAAAAAATATTATTTATCATTTATTTGAACTTAATGTATCTAATATCTTAACATTTAAAATTGTTGTACAACTATAATATTAGGAAGTGATAAAAAAAGTAACTACATCTTCATTCTAAGTTATTTTTTTATTATAAAAGTTACTTTTTTGTTATTACAATTATAGATAAAAGTAGAGAAAAAAACTTGATTCTTATGAAAATTCATTCATCCAAAAAGATGAATACTTATTAGAAAAACTTAAAATTAATTTTATTTTTTGAAAAGAAGTCAAATGAATATCATACTTAACCGAACAAAGGATATGATTTACTTGTTTATACATCCATAAATGTATGTACATCATGATTTATCGTTTTATCCAATAGTATACCTGAGCTCCTATTTATAATTTCTTGTAGTGCACACTCTCATTCGTTGAAAGAAAAATAATATTACGCAACTAGAATATTACAAATGAAAACAAAAACGGTAAACTAGACCTACACGCAACCCCAATATTCACCATTAATTTAAAATTGACAAATCTTTTTAATGGGGCATAATAATAAAGATTTTTATTTTTTTCTAAATTTTATCTAGATATGTTTACAATTTGGCCTCGCAAATCTTGTATTTTGTTACGCCTATGTAAACTTTTTTAATGCCGTATAGTCTCTACAAATTTTTCCTGAAATAAAGAAAGTTGTGTAAGAGTTTGTGATAAAAAATTATTGAATCATTATAGATATGCAAGTTGTAAGATTCTATAATTTACAACATGAAGGTTGAATAAAGTAATGGAATGTGAAATCACTAGTTTTAAGAAACTTATAAAATAGGTACAGTCCTTAAGACATACTAATTCATATAATAATTAGAAAAAATGTATGACAAACTACCGAAAACATATTTTCGACAGAAGTAATATATCATATAATTCTATTTTGTATGTAATTTTGTGTTCAGTAATGGACAACCACAAGAACTGAACATATAATTCGAATTCTACCATCATCAATTCATTTAAGTATAAGTATTCATAATCAGAGGAATGTTTATGATACATCATCATATTGAAAAATGTAATATGTATATGATGATGTACCGTAAACATCCTTAAATTATAAAAACTTGAGATATGAACTAATTTTTCATCTATGTTTACAGACCATAGAAGAGATGTAAAGAAATATATACAAATATGTGTTGTACAAACCTGATATATATAGTTAAATCATAAGGGGTTCAATTTCATAACGTACATCATCTGTGAAAAGATAAGAGTATTACATATCTGAATATCAGCAAAAAATGAAGCGCCAGATAACATTATCTCTATTTAATCCCAAAAGCATGATATGAATGTAACTTTTGTTAATAAATATTCAGAAAATTTAATCTTACTTCAAAAATAAGAGTAAAAGTTATTTAAAAATAAATTATTAATTAAATTTATAAGAATCTATTAATATATAATAAAGTTTGACAAAGAGATTGAAATCTGATATCATCTGACGTGAGTATTCAGATTTTTCAAGAAATTGATATGCATCTACGATACAAAATATTGACAGATCAATGATATTATGGAATTACTAATAAATTTTCAATATTTGGAGTTATGTCTACTTTTGGCATGGATCCTAAACAGGCCTTATGGACTTACATACCAGGCCCATACTCTTTAATGAGTCCAAATATCACTACTGGGCTATGAAGACTGATAGGTCTATATTTTTAATGCTTTTAGAATTGAGATGATGGCACACGTAGTATAAACTAGCATAATAACTCGTACGAGGCACGAGTCATTTTCTAGAATTATATATTTTATATTGCAGAGTGTATTATTTTTGAATTTCAGTTTGTGCACGTTTTGTTAGAAAATAAAATGTATAATCCTCTATAATTTATTTGAAGTGCACGAAGCAGCTTATACTCAATGATTTTAGACCATTGAGTGATGAAAAATTGTGCAGTGTTTACAATTTTTTTCTTTTCAGAGTTTGATGATTCTGGTCTTAATAGATATTTTGGGTATATGTGATCTTTGAGTTAAAGATTTGTCGATACTAATTGTAATTTGTGTAGGTCCACTGTTTATGGGTTAAGGCTAGTTGAAAATTTTTGTACTTGGAATCGACAATGTCTCCGTCCAATATAAGTGGTCTCATATTAAAGTGTCGATACAAGGTTGTTATATTCACGGTAAAGACGTGTAGTTAACAACATATATATGTCTAATGAGATATATGTATTTTACAATACAAAACAATGAAGGATCTATGATATTATTGAATTATAAATGAATTTCTAATATTTGGTGTTATGCCCACTTTTGGCATGGGTCCTAAACAGGCCAAACGGGCTTACATAACATGCCTATATTCTCTAAAAGGGTCCAATGATCACTATTGGACTATGAAGATTAAAGACTGTTAGGTACATATTTATAATACTTTTAGAATTTAGATGACAGGCACAAACATTTAAATTGACTAATCTTGTTTTGTGGCATTTACTCGAGTTGGCACCAATGAATGTTATTATTGATAAAGTTTAAGCACTTTATGGGTATATCTTCTGTAAACCCTTTGAACAACACCCCTCTTATAGGGATCCTCTATGAGTTTATCGGGTTAAAATACCTAAAAGCATATGTGATTCTGATGCGTACGATAGTGAGATTAGAATTTTTATTTTATTCTTTTTATTTTTGATTTTTCTCGAGGATGAGTGAAAGATAGGTACATGGGCATTTGATATGTAACAGCCCAAATCCGGGGTCAGGATTTGATGTCACTAAACAATCTTTACATAAAATAAAGAAATAAATAAAGAACCCCTTGAATCCGGATCGTTTACAGGTTATGGTATGAAACAAGAATCTAACCTTCTACAACTTACAATAACTAAATTACAAATGAGAATACCTTTGAACTAATGCTCTTGTCACAATCTTCTAACACCTTCAATCTCTCGCACCGGAAATTTTTCTAACTCCTGCCGTCTATCGAAGCTATTTATTTTTATCCTTACCTGTTTCTGGCAGAAATAAGAATTTACAAAGCAAGAGTGAGCCAAAAATGCCCAGCAAGTATATATATTTTGAGTTTCAAACATTAATATCAAAGAAAAATTCCGGACAAAATCTTAAAACAATTTTAAACCATTCTATTTATTTTGAGTGAGTGAGCGAATAAACGTTGGCTGTCACCAACCTTTAACTAAAATCCAAAAATGACAAACGATTCCCCGATTCATCTCCTGAACCAGGGTTTTGTCCGGTTTTGAAATCATAAAACCATTCGAGAGAGAATGTCGTTAATGGCGATCAACAACAAGTTAGACTGGACACTAGTTCGCATCTATATCCTGCTGATCAGTCAGAATATAATGCAGATCTATATCTCAATATATAGATCTAGTCGGGTCCCCAGGCACTACGGCCCATCTCGAGGCACCATTCATCCCGGTCCTCAGGATTAAGTAAAACTCAATCCCCAAAATATCATTATCCAGCCCGTAGAGTGTTTTGATTTCAAATCATTTTGAATTCAAAACATCCCAATTCAAGGTTCGCAAATAACCCGAAAGAATGGGTATTTGCTCACGAGAGCAATCGAATTAGAGGAACAATAATGAAAGGAACGTGCATAATCAGAGTAATTGCAGCGAAATGTAAAACAGTTAACTATTCTGAACTTAGAATATGAGCGAATAAATATTTGCAGTATTGAAAATAAACTCAAGAATTGCAGTATTTAAAAAAGAAAAATCCAGAATACTTGCCTCAATAAGCTTTAACCACTATTATCGGTTGACTTTGGTTTGACTTTAATCGTTCGGCTTTATCGTCAAACTTCTATCCTATTCTGGATATGATCCCAACATTCAGGTCCTTCAATTGGAACTTCGTTGATCTCGACGTCTAATCACTAGATCGTTCCTAGCCCGATGTCACGTCTCGGTTCTTTCGTCTAAACCTACAGGGTTGAAGTACCCTAATTCAGATAACCGCTTGAGCTTAACATCAAACCGCCACCCTATTCTACCCATACGATTTCATAACCGAATTCATATTTATACGTATTATCGAAGTACACATAACAATTAGGGTTCACATCTTCAAAAATCGGTTTGGTATTTAATTTCAGAAAATATATATATTTGTCATTTTGAAAAATAGGGTAATCGATTATTCACAAAATATCTTGTCATGTCACGTAAATAGGTTCATAAAGTTCAATTATATCCTCGTTCGACGTTACCGACAATTACAGATTACGTTCTCATATTTTCGGAATTTATTTTTCCGAAAATCGGGCAGCGTTTCCTCTATTTATCGGCCTACCCGTCGAATCATTTCGACGTCAAATCGCAACCATAACACAATCCACAATCCAATCACAATCAATTCCACAAATCCCAAACTCCGATTTGGTTAATTGTTGTCATTACTTGTATTTTACATTTTTATTCATATTTTTATTTCACAATTTATTTCATCAACTAATTTTTACTTATTTATAATTCATAATTTATAATTTAGGACTCAAATAAAAATCATCATTGCCCACCGTCGGCACGCCGAGGCTCATCGCCAACGGCGATAAAATTTGTGGGTTTCGATTATATCGGACATCCTTCGTAATTTCATCAATTAACACAACTTATTCTCGCACAAAATATTTTATTTTCACGAATCGATTCAATTTAATATCTGCAGGAATAACAAAAATAAAACAATTAATATTAAAATCGAGTTGAGGCAACAGGTAACAGACAACAGGACATATGCGCACAACACAATCGCACGCGCCACCACACCTCTCGGAAATTTCCGAGAGGCGGCAACTCCAGGAGCAGCAAAATAAGGCTGACACAATACATACATGCATGTATACATATATATCAACAATAAGCAGTCACCATAGAATCGAAGAAATCAATCGGAAAACAGGGACATGGCCGGAGGAGAAAGAATCCGGCGAACTTACCAATTCCGGCGGAACAGAGGGGAGAAGAGGGAGGAAAGGAGAGGGAGAGGAGGAGAGACTGTGAGAGAGATATAGAGAGAGAGACCGAGAGAGAGAATGGAGAGATTAGAGAGATAGAGACGAGGGAGATTGATGTTATGAACAGGAGAGAGAGAAACAAAATAAGGAAGAAAAATTATACACAGGCACATATGAATTAATCTGCCACACACTTGTTTTTTATTGCCACGCGTCCTTTTTCTGACTGCAGCCTGAATTGATGCCCGCTTTTTGAATTTAACAATACACTTTACGGATAAAAACAAATCAAAATAATTCCAAAATAATTTCAAAATTCTTGAAATATTTAAATACTAATAATGTATAAATTTCATAATTTTTTTAAAACATTTTCGAATTGCACACCATACCCACATTTTGTGATTTAACGAGCAAACGTGCAGGTGAATCTAATCTGAAAAAAATAAAAAAAATAATTTTAAAATTCTCCAAATTTTAAAAACTTAAGAAAATATGAGTTTCGTAATTTTTGAATCATTCTATAATTTATATTGAATTTATACTTTAATATCATCATAAAATCATTTAGGGATAAATAATTGATGAAATATAGTTTTCTGAATTTTATAAATTCCTAAAAATAATAAGTAAAATTACAAAACAACAAAAATAATTTTAGTATCAATTTTAGCATTTATGAGCATCAATATTAAATTAAAATCATTTAAACAAATTAAATTCATACAACTCAATAATTAATTATAAAATTAATCATTGCTTTGAACAAATTACACACAATTAATAATAAAGCAACACACACCTGACATAACTATCACATATTTTATTTACTTAATAATTCGATGATTGCCTTTACATATTGGATCCGAGAATAGAATACTTAGCCGCTAAGTAACTGAAAAGACGATATGATTTTAATATCAAATTTGGATAATTCTCAAAACAGAGCTTCCTATAACATACTTCATATCAAAATAAGGTAATAATGTCTCACCTTTTGAGAATTTGGATTTTTATCGGACTATAAAATGATTTCCGTATCGAAAATTTCACACCGGGACTTATACAGGTCAAACCGTACCCCGGATCGAGAAAGTCAAAACATGAAAAGTGTTCAGAATTATCAGATTAGGTTAGGAAGGAGTTTTTGGAAGAGTTTTGGGTTGTAAAAACGCAAAAACAATTAAGTGGAACGATTTCAGATTCTAAAAATTAATTTTATAATTATGTAAAAATAATCATTGTTAATTCTATAAATCCTTATAAAATCACATGATCATTCAAAAATTACCAGAAAAATACTAAAATTATCCAGATTTAATTCTGGATAATTGGAAATTAGAATATCTAAATTTTATCAAAAATAAACATTCAAATATTATTATCCATTATCAAATATTTCACCAAAATTCACACAGAACTAACATAATAATTATTTGTTAATAAAAATAATTACATAATATTTCTCAGGCGTTACATTCTTCCCCCCTTAAAAGGATTATGTCCTCAGAATCATGCTAAAGAACAGACACTGATACATTTCGAGTATCTACTTAAAACTTCTCAGGACTCACTATTTTAATCACGTTTCAATGGTCTCCTATCGTCATCAGATTTATCAGTTGCTCATGCAACCCCTAACTCAATCTTTTATTTCACATATTTGAAGCTAAATTACTTTTCATAGTCATACACACATAAATGCCTTATGGACTCGTTCCACCTGTGACAACAAGCCCAGCTCATTCAGAATCGTTTTATCTATCTCACTATTTCAAAGGACCAACTTAATTTCCACTAACCTTCTTTTCTTTACGATTCTAGTAGTTTCCTGTTCATGAAATTTCTATTTTCACTAACTGTTCTACTTTACGTTTCATATCTCCCTCTGTTCGGGTAGTCTGGCATATGATCAATTTTAATCGTATTCGAGAATCTTTAATCGGTCTCTTGCATTTTCTATTCGTCTGCACCCGATATCCTGAGCTCATGACGTTTGATTCTTCGAAATGTTCTACATCTATTCAAAGGATAAAAAGAAAAATTCCGGCAATTGCTTCTACTCACCACTTGGTAGCATACTTCTATTTCTTTTCAATCACTATCAAGTAGATTTATCGAGCGAAAATCTTCTACTATCTACAAGGAAATATTAATTTTGGAACGGAATGAATCATAACTTTATTCAAAACCCGGTCTCTTGGTACTAATACTCATTTTATTGTCATATCAAATTAGATATCAATACGAACTTTGATGCTCACAACGTCCCAAACTGAAGTCAACATCAATCATCTGCATTAATACCACCTTTGATATCCAACAACAAAGTAAACATCAGCATAACCCAAAAGACGGATCAATACCTATTCGTCAATTTCTAACTTTTCGAATTCTTTTAACCGCTTCTCAACATTCTTAATGGTATTCACTCTTTTCTTTTTATTTAAACATCTGTTCCTAAATGGACTTTTCCTTGTTTGGTATTTACCCACATACTGGAGCTCATAATCAATTATAACCAGAATTCATATCTTTGAAGCTGAGAATGCAGCTGTTATTTTCCCACTCTTCGCAAGCATATCTTCAGGCGTTCAACTTGGTCTTCCTTAGTCCTTGAACTAGCGAGGATGTTATCAATAAATACACTCACACTATCTCAATACTCCTGGTAAATTGTGTTCACTTAACCTTCTACTTACAATTCCTGATAATCGTCGCGTAACCTCATATCTCTATATTTTTCTTTTTTTTCTTTTTTTTCCATGACCACTTTTGTGCATAGCCCAAAATACTCTTTATTTCATTTTCCTTTTTTTATTATTTCATCCCTATTGAGTTAAACGATACAGGGCTTTTGACACCAGCTTGACTCTGTGCAGTAACCACCGAGAAATTCTTACCTCATTCCCTGAGGTACCCTTAGTAAATCATTCGTTCGAACTTCCGGGACTTCACTTTAATTTTAAGGAACTCCGACATGAGATTCATTGCAACGTTCTTCTCTAGCAGTTTGCCCTTAAAACCTTTATTTAATCATTCCTGTTTACACACATTCCTTGAATGATATTCCTATCTTCAATTATCGGCATTTTCCTTCATTTTCCAATCAGTTCTGGCATAACCGACGTTCACAATTTGCATATATTCTAGATTATTTTATAAAATTTCTTTATCATCCTTTTGATTCCACTTCTTGTCTTGATTAGTTCTTCATTTTCATTATTTATTATCTCTCTTAAATATAACAAATTTCTTTTTCTTAGTAATATTACTCTGTTTATTATTGGATAAGCCATTCCTGAAGTTCACGCTGGAATGAAGGCTTTTATCTGTACTATTTAAATTCTTACTAACAAAATTATCGAATTTTCTTGGTAGTTATTTCCTTAGCTTTGCTTGACATACAACAGATCGCGTGTTTGACTTCTCTTCATTGACCATCATCTTTTTTTTTCCTGAATTCACATGCGGACTTTATCAATCTTCGTCTTTCATTGGGTGCTTGAATTTGCGAGCTTTTCGTTATTCTATCGCAACTTCCTTTCAATCGCCGTTCAAAAGAAGTGTACATTCAAACCTTCCATTAATTCGTCATTCGATATGGGTATACATCCAAGTTCTTCCTGGAATGCTATTGTAGATAATATAATCCCTTTGCTTTATCCTGAACCTTCAGGTCTTAAAATATTCCTCTTACTAGCATGTACCAATAACTTCCTATTCCTCTTATTCATCAAAAAGAGCATATTCTTCTGGATCAAAACTTGCACCTGATTACATTAACATCACACTAATTGAGCTAAGCCTTCAATTTTGGTTAACGCCATTACTTTCTCCAAATTTCTTATCATTTTAATTTTGGATCTGGAAATCATGTTAGAGTTTGACTCAATCTAATTGGAATCGATTTCCATTTAACTAACCATTAGTTGGAAAAGTGGATCAATCAACTCCTTTAAATGATCACTTAAACCAAGTGCTGACTAGCTAACTGGAATCAAAGACCAATTACATAAGTCGGTTTGGTCATAACAACTCTCTCAAGAACCGAGATTGTAATTATTTGGAGTACTGACGAGAACAACAATATATTTATTTGTTCTTAACTATAGGGTAATTTCTGAAAATTTGGGCAGCACTTCCACCTACACCATTGACTACCAGTCGGACTCAAGCCGACACCATCAATCAACCAATTCATCCACAATCATATATGTCCACTTCCATCAACCAAATCATCAATTCCCACAATTCACCTTTGATCAGCATCTGACTAGCATAACATATCTCTTTTTAATTGGGATTGGGTCTGAAACCCACAATGATTAATATAACCATACATTTCTCAATTCTTTTTAGAATATTACGAATTGTCCTTAATAAATTTAAGGTTTGATTTCATGATTCTGTTAATTTATTTCTGACCATTATTAATCGGTTTATCTTTTAATAACTGTGCATGGTCTTTATTATTACTGTCACAATCTGGTAGAAACTTAATTGTTAGATCATTATTTCTTGAAAAATTTCACAATCGAGTCACCATTGCTTCATCTCCACGTATGGCATCGTATCAAACTTTCGTCACTGACTCGGGTATGAGCATTGAATTCATAATCACTTATTTACACAAGTTAGAGAACTTCATAATTTCTTGAAGAGCACATTCGAAGTTCGATTATATTTAAGATTTATTTTATCTTGAATCTTTACGACAAACATCTTCCCGCGACGAAGGAATATTTCACGTAGTAATTGCATGTCTGAGTCATTATTCAGAATTTCCTTGATCTTTGATCGTCGTCCCGATACTCGTTGGCTCCGTCTGACGCACACAATGTTACTTCATTATTCTATAATTGATCTAATTATTACGGTTCACTAATGATTCATTCCTCATCGAAATCTTCTGATTTGAAGTGCATCGCATTAACGTACTCTACTGTAGTTATGAGATCCTCATAACACGAACAACTGTCAGATTTGATGTCCTTGCCACAACCGCGTTGTCGGTGTATCCATTCTTCTTTGCTTGCAAATGTCCCCCATTTATCGGCTTGCAATCATATTCTTCTTTGACACGTAATTCTACCTGTCGCACGGGACTATTCTATTTCTTTCGTAATTATCAGAGAATAGACTCGATACAAGAAGAGAGTTATGAATATGATTTTGAATAAAAAGAAGGATAGGGAATAACAATACAACAAACATTTGGAAGAATCTGTAAGTTAATAAATTGAAGGAATAAAATGAGTGAAGAATGAGACAACCATATTCGTACTCAAGATGGCCAGTCTTTCATACTATATGGCATACAACACATGATTAGGTGGCGTCCCACCCGACTCTTCGTCATTTCGACAAAGCGTCATACCACAACACTGTTGTCTCAATCAGGAATCAAGAAATTGGAGAAGAGAAACAATTCAGAAGGAATATAAGAAATTTTCTTTCGTTTTCGCCTCATATAATTTATCAATAGAAGAAGCTCCTACGTATTCAAAAATCAAGAAAAACATATAATGTCATATTAGAAGAAAGAATGTCAATGCCGGTCACCTCCACGTTTCACTTACGTATGCCTTCAGGATCGTGCGAATACAGGTTCAGGATTCAAGTCACATCATTGCTTTGAAATGTTTCTTGGAAATGCCTTCACATCAACTACTTCAATAATTTGATCTTAATCGCGTCCTTCCGAAATTTATAACCATCGATCACGCAACGCCTCAGTTTTGTCGATAAAATATGATTCTTCTGCCTACTGTCTAGAAGATTCTGCCATTCCTTTCAATCATCCTTCGTCCATTCGAATCACGAATTTCGTTAAATTTGTATAATTTTATAAATTGGGTAAATAATATGTTGATTCAATTATTGATTTTATTAACAACGCTTACCTTTTTTTTTCACGAAAAACTTTAAACTTTTCTTCCTGCCAATGGGTCTACTTGGCCCTTTGAATTAACAATACCGAATCTAATTCTATTCTTCTTTTTAGGTCATTTTCTGTTTCTAATAACAAGAACTTAAGTAGTACCTCGACAACCAAATTGTAAAACTTATTTCATGCAAAATCTTTCGAAAGTTGATTAAGGAAATCTTTTCTAAAATCTCATTTTAAAGTTTTGAAAAATAAAATATTTGGTCGTCATTACTATATAAGTTACTTGCTATTTTCCTGATTTACCAATGAAATGTCTAATTAAAAGAATGTCCATATAAAGGTCTCTTCACTTTGGTACCTCTTCCACATTTCCTCGGATTCAGCTCGTACTGATTAGTCGCCGAAACTTCATTCACCGTCGTAAATCATTTTATTCACAACTCTATCGCAACGCTGATATTTAGTACTATCTTTAACATTCTTGTCATCGTCCTTGACGTTATGCTCATACCCACGCATGTGATCGGTGTTCCGTCTATAGATAAAGGCGCACGTTCTTTCTAGTCTTACCTATACGTAGTGAGGTAGATATCATTCCTCGCGCAGCTCTCGATAAGTGATAAGAATCCTCTCACAACGGTGGTGCCTTCGAATCGCGCAACGTTAGCTCTTCCTCAGCTTCCTTCAACTGGTTGCCTTCGGCGGGAAGCTCGTCCTACTACCTAATTCTAGGTTAAATCGTAGCTTCTCTTACACAAATTCTCACAAGAATCGATCTCATATTTTTTTTTCAAAACCACATGAAAAGTAGGGTAACATATCCCATCTCCGTCGATCTGTCGATTCCTCATTATTGTATGAGCTGAGAACTCAATATACATATAATGTTGTGATATTCACCTTACACTTTCTCAACGATCCTATCTTAGTAATTCCAGATCGGATCTGCTAACCCTAATTCGCACTCAACTCAACTTAACCTGAGTATACCTAGGGTCTTTCCTATCCTGTACGACCTATCATTCCTATCTTACTCTCACCTATTCTTATTTCAGTGACCAATAACCTGCAGTTCTGATACCAACTGTAACACTTCAAATTCGGGGTCAGGATTTGGTGTCACTAAACAATCTTTACATAAAATAAAGAAATAAATAAAGAACCCCTTGAATCCGGATCGTTCACAGGTTATGGTATGAAACAAGAATCTAACCTTCTATAACTTACAATAACTAAATTACAAATGAGAATACCTTTGAACTAATGCTCTTGTCACAATCTTCTAACACCTTCAATCTCTCGCAGCGGAAATTTTTCTAACTCCTGCCGTCTATCGAAGCTATTCATTTTTATCCTTACCTGTTTCTGGTAGAAATAAGAATTTACAAAGCAAGAGTGAACCAAAAATGCCCAGCAAGTATATATATTTTGAGTTTCAAACATTAATATCAAAGAAAAATTCTGGACAAAATCTTAAAACAATTTTAAACCATTCTATTTATTTTGAGTGAGTGAGCGAATAAACGTTGGCTGTCACCAGCCTTTAACTAAAATCCAAAAATGACAAATGATTCCCCGATTCATCTCCTGAACCAGGGTTTTGTCCGGTTTTGAAATCATAAAACCATTCGAGAGAGAATGCCGTTAATGGCGATCAACAACAAATTAGACTAGACACTAGTTCGCATCTATATCCTGCTGATCAGTCAGAATATAATGCAGATCTATATCTCAATATATAGATCTAATCAGGTCCCCAGGCACTACGGCCCATCTCGAGGCACCAGTCATCCTGGTCCTCAGGATTAAGTAAAACTCAATCCCCAAAATATCATTATCCAGCCCGTAGAGTGTTTTGATTTCAAATCATTTTGAATTCAAAACATCCCAATTCAAGGTTCGCAAATAACCCGAAAGAATGGGTATTTGCTCACGAGAGCAATCGAATTATAGGAACAATAATGAAAGGAACGTGCATAAATAGAGTAATTGCAGCGAAATGTAAAACAGTTAACTATTCTGAACTTAGAATAAGAGCGAATAAATATTTGCAGTATTGAAAAGAAACTGAAGAATTGCAGTATTTAAAAGAAAAATCCAGAATACTTGCCTCAATAAGCTTTAACCACTATTATCGGTTGACTTTGGTTTGACTTTAATCGTTTAGCTTTATCGTCAAACTTCTATCCTATTCTGGATATGATCCCAACATTCAGGTCCTTCAATTGGAACTTCGTTAATCTCGACGTCTAATCACTAGATCGTTCCTAGCCCGATGTCACGTCTCGGTTCTTCCGTCTAAACCTACAGGGTTGAAGTACCCTAATTCAGATAACCGCTTGAGCATAACATCAAACCGCCACCCTATTCTACCCATATGATTTCATAACCGAATTCATATTTATACATATTATCGAAGTACATATAACAATTAGGGTTCACATCTTCGAGAATCAGTTTGGTATTTAATTTCGGAAAATACATATATTTGTCATTTTGAAAAATAGGGTAATCGATTATTCACAAAATATCTTGTCATGTCACGTAAATAGGTTCATAAAGTTCAATTATATCCTCGTTCGACGTTACCGACAATTACAAATTACGTTCTCGTATTTTCGGAATTTATTTTTCTGAAAATCGGGCAGCGTTTCCTCTATTTATCGGCCTACCCCTCGAATCATTTCGACGTCAAATCACAACCATAACACAATCCACAATCCAATCGCAATCAATTCCACAAATCCCAAACTCCGATTTAGTTAATTAACGTCATTACTTGTATTTTACATTTTTATTCGTATTTTTATTTCACAATTTATTTTATCAACTAATTTTTATTTGTTTATAATTTATAATTCATAATTTATAATTTAGGACTCAGATAAAAATCATCATTGCCCACCGTCGGCTCGCCGAGGCTCATCGCCAACAGCGATAAAATTTGCGGGTTTCGATTATATCGGACATCCTTCGTAATTTCATCAATTAACACAACTTATTCTCGCACAAAATATTTTATTTTCACGAATCGATTCAATTTAAGAAAATATGAGTTTCGTAATTTTTGAAGCATTCTGGAATTTATATTGAATTTATACTTTAATATCATTATAAAATCATTTAGGGATAAATAATTGATGAAATATAGTTTTCTGAATTTTATAAATCCCTAAAAATAATAAGTAAAATTACAAAACAACAAAAATAATTTTAGTATCAATTTTAGCATTTATGAGCATCAATATTTAATTAAAATCATTTTAAACAAATTAAATTCATACAACTCAATAATTAATTATAAAATTAATCCTTGCTTTGAACAAATTACACACAATTAATAATAAAGCAACACACGGCTGACGGAACTATCACATATTTTATTTACTTAATAATTCGATGATTGCCTTTACATATTGGATCCGAGAATAGATTACTTAGCCGCTAAATAACTGAAAAGACGATACGATTTTATTATCAAATTTGGATAATTCTCAAAACAGAGCTTCCTATAACATACTTCATACCAAAATAAGGTAATAATGTCTCGTCTTTTGAGAATTTGGATTTTTATTGGATTATAAAATGATTTGCATATCGAAAATTTCACACCGGGACTTATACAGGTCAAACCGTACCCCGGATCGAGAAAGTCAAAACATGAAAAGTGATTAGAATTATCAGATTAGGTTAGGAAGGAGTTTTCGGAAGAGTTTCGGGTTGTAAAAATGCAAAAACAATTGAAGTGGAACGATTTCTGATTCTAAAAATTAATTTTATAATTATGTAAAAATAATCATTGATGATTCTATAAATCCTTATAAAATCATATGATCATTCAAAAATTACCAGAAAAATACCAAAATTATCCAGATTTAATTCTGGATATTGGAAATTAGAATATCTAAATTTTATCAGAAATAAACATTCAAATATTATTATCCATCATCAAATATTTCACCAAAATTCACACAGAACTCACATAATAATTATTTGTTAATAAAAATAATTACATAATATTTCTCAGGCGTTACATGATATGTCCATAGTTTTTAATATTTTTAATAATTTATTTCATGTATGTTTTCATAATCTTATTATTAAATTATTTTATTTTATTTTGTAGAAAAATAAATAAAATCATATTTCAAGCAGAAAAAAAGTTGAAATAGGCAAGGAGATGGAGAATACTTGAAGCAAAAGAAGATGGAGGAAAAGTTGAATACTTTTTAAGAAAGAAAAAGAAAAGAAAGAAATATATCTTGGACAAGCTTCGTAATCCAAGACCTAAATCCATCTTATTTTTCCTATATATATATAGGCTACTCTCTTGTATCTGTGACACCTTGAAAAACACCTGAAACTTATAAGTTTTTGTTATTTGTTTTGTTTATCTTACAAAAATTTTGGTTAAATCTCTTTTTCAAGAATGAAGATGAAGTTAATTTGATTACTCTTGATATCGTCTCGTTCCTATTAATTGATTCTTAAGATTTTTGTTGGTGCTTAATTGTTCGATTGAAAAAGTGATTTTGATATATTAATGTTCCAAATTTATTTTTCAGAACTTACATTTGCTCCATGAATTTTTGATAGGTTATTGTAAGGTAACAAGTGGCATAGTATATGTTTGTCTCATTAACCGATATATGTTATTTGTGAAGAAAGAGAATTGATTTTAGAGAGAGTTGATATTAATTGTGATTGAATGATGAATTCAGATTCCTAAATTTATCATATTATTTATTATTTTCTAATTAGGTTAAACAAATCTAATCTCAATTTTTTTTGTCTAGTTCGCCTTATTTAAATTGTTAATATTTTGAAAATTTATAGTCTCTGTGGATCGCCATGTGATTGCTAAAACTAAAAATTTTGCACTTGCGATTATTTTACACATTAAATACATGATGATTCACATATAAGGGACACTTCGCAACATTAAAATTTAAACAAGGGAGACGTTGAAAGGAATATGTCCTAAGTCCAATCATGTATGAGGATTTAGGAATAACTTTTATGTAATCTGTTTTGATTTTATTGATATTAATAAAAGACTTGTTTTGTTTTATTACGGGCTTTATCTATATAAGATATACCATAGTTTAGAGTAAAGCTTTTTATGGATTATGATGAGATCATAATAGTGAGACCTAAAAGATGATAACTCTAAACTTAAATAGTTCCTGGTCGTAGGATTACTAACTGGTAATCAATAATCCACAAAGATCGGTACATACTATGCTTGCTTCATTATGAAGGATGTCTGTTCTCATAGACATTTATGTGGTGACACTATAGCTAGTATGTAGGTGCTTATTATAGAATAAGTTCACTGAACATGACTCGCCCAGCTGAACAACTGATGGAGTTCACTCACGTGTCAGCAGTTGTTCACATAGTGATAGTTGTACAAGTATCCTTAGACTTGAGGTCATCATAGTCATCTTGTGTACACTGAACTATGCTTTGGTTTAGTTCTTAGTCTCCAGGGACAATTATTAGGGCTCAACTGGGTATAGGAATTTGTACACGAAGATAGTGTATGATCAATAAAGGATCTACCCCTTCCAGTGAAGGAAGCGAATGTTCAAGGCTGATCCACTTATGCTAGCTCAGGAATCTCTGGCCAGAGTGAATGAAATTATAAAGGAGTTTCTAATTTGCATAGAACTAAACATAGTAAATGGTAAGCAAGTGATTGAATTAGATAGGCTTGACACGAGATCCATGCCTTGTATTTAATCGGGACATTGTAGGGTAGAAGGAGTTTATTGTACGGTAACTATTCACTGAATAGGTTCTTGGTATTCTAAGCAGTGAATTCATATTATCCGGATAGTCGCGATATACTGAGAAGTATCCCTCACGATGTAGAATAAATGTGATTAATTAATTAATCATATTTAATAAATTAGAGAATTTATATAAATAATGTTAAAATAGTTTTATTATTATTTATTTCTACTACCGGTTTAATATTTAACCTACAGGGTCACACCATAATAAGAGAATGATTTAATGGTGGAGGAATTAATTAATAATGGCTAATAATTATTTATTTGTGAAATAAATAATTAATTAGCAAATTAAATAATTGATTAAATGAGATTTAATTGATTATAAATTAATTAAGAAAAGTTCTTAATATTATTAATTAAGGATTTAATTTGTGGAAATTAAATCACGAGAGAGAATTATTTCTAAAGTGTTTAGAAAAAGGATTAATAATTAAAAGGTATTTTAATTATTAATGAGAATAATAAATGGGATAATAATAATAATATTTATGGGAAAATTTCAGCTGAAAATTTTGCCTATAAATATACTATTATAAACCCTATTTTTATTCGAACCCCAAAACCCAAAAAGTTTGGAAAACCCAATTCTCTCCACCTCCTTCCTCCTCCTTAACATCGTTTTCTTGGTGGATACCGGTGGAGTGCTTCACACTTGAGGAGCAACTGCTAAGGATCTCTGATCGTTGTCTCCGAATTATTTTAAAGGTTAGATTCGATCCCTATGTTTTTACCACGATTTATATGCTTTTATTTGGATTTTATATGTGCGAAAGTGTTTTGCCATGCCCCCGCTGCGTTTAAAATCCAACAATGGTATCAGAGCATAGGTTGTATGCATATAGATCTGTGGTAAAAATTTCAGAATTTATGTGCTTGTATGAATTAATTATGATTTTTACAAGGTATATCATGGATTAATTTTGTCTGATGAGAATCGTTTCTCAGAATAATTTTGAATGTTGATCTGGGTTCTACAAGTGTTGTAGATCGTCTGGGTATTTTTTTCATAATTTTATGATGTATAGATTATTTATTATGAATTTTTGAAGTTGTATCAATTAAATTCGTAATTAAAAAATCATATATATATATATATATATAAATTAAAGTATACATGTATATATATATATATATATGTGTGTGTTGCTGCTGTTTGTCTGCTGTGTTAAAGAAAGAACAGGTACGGCTGTCAGTATCACCACGGCGATCGAGAAGCTGTCCGGCGGCTGCTGCAAGAAAAATAAAAAAAAATATAAGGGTGTCGCGCATTCCGGGAATGCGTTACACCCTGTGGCGCATTCACGGAATGCGTTACACCTTTTAATTGGTTAAAAGGGTTGTAACGCATCATCGGAATGCGTTACAAGGCTTGTAACGCGTTCCTGTAATGCATTACAGCCCGACTGTCCATATTAAAATTGATTTTCTGGGAGTTTCGTAACTCCGTTTTGGGCGTGCAATATATCGTTGGATTTTTTTTTCCAAGACGAATCTAATGGAGTGATCAATTTTAGTTTATATAAAAGTTTTGAACTGTTTATATTTCCATGAAGTGTTTTAAAGCTATTTTTGACTGTTTTAATTGTTTTTAAATGCTTCATGTGATACATAGAGATGTATAATGCTTAGACTAATGTGCTAGATGATGTAACATGCCTACCTTGATGTTTATTCATGTTTATATATGTGATATATGCTTAGTTTATCATGCGATGATAGATTTAGGTGAACTTAAATGAACATAAGGCGTTTGTTAGACAACCTAGTATAGTGAAATTGTTTCATAACCTTAATAACAATATTATGAATACAATCATGAGATTCCTGTGTTAATGAAACACGTAATTGAATATGAATTTTCGATATGAGAGAAAGGATGATTCTGTCAACAACAGATTTCTATCTGTAAGAAAGGGTTATTAAGTGACGCCTCTTGACAATGCTCCACCCGATCTGGGAATCATCTGATTATTAATTATTGATTTGAAATATTTAATTTAAAAGGAAGAATCTCTTTATAATATGATTATGATTGTAACGTAATATAATCCCTCTAAAATTAAATAATATCAAGTAGTAATTGGCCAATGATACAACGGGCTTGTGTCGGTCATCGCCTTCCAACATGATAGAAAAGTAGTTCTTATTTTTGAGTCATTGTCGGTTCGTGCTACAGCCGAGGGCTTTGATTTCGAAATAAGAAATACTTGTCTATTACATAGAGATGTGTACATTGAATAAGAATCTAAAGGTCGGTACGTGCTACAGCCGTGGGCCTTTGGGGACTGATTCAACTGTATGGAATGTTGGGTTAGACTTGACTTAGAATATTGAGTTTGTCGTGCCACAACCGAGACTCAATTATTCAAGAGGCTAAAGTTTGATTAGGGAATAACATAAGATGTAATTGACAAGAGTTGTCTGCCTATTGAACATTACATGGCGGTTCGTGCTACAGCCGGGGTTGTGTAATGGAATGTAGGATCCCTATTCCCACTAGCATTATGAATGCTTAATTTTTCACGTAGGGGGTTGAATAAATTAGATAAACTAGTGGGAGCCACTTATGAATAAAGACCCGATTCATATAGTGTTTTAAAATGAAATCGAATATTTTCTATTGTTATTTGTTTATCATTTACAGATTTACAATATACATTATGTCTTCTGCACTATCACTCAGGAGCATACTGGATGCTCACAAATTGACTGGTCCTAATTATGCTGACTGGCTTCGAAACTTGAGAATTGTTCTCAGGATTGAGAAGCTGGAATACGTGATTGACTCACCTAAGCCTACTGAACCTGCTAGTGATGCACATAATGATGAACCTGTTGTGTATCGTAAGTGGATAGATGATGCAAATGTTGTTCAATGCATCATGCTAGCTTCCATGAACATTGAGCTACAGAAGCAACATGAGCATATGGATGCTCACACTATCCTAATGCATCTACAAGAGTTGTATGATGTGGCGGGGAGGACAGCTCGATATGAGATATCGAAGGAGTTGTTCGGTTGTAGGATATCTGAGGGATCATCTGTGAATGACCATGTACTTAAGATGATCAATTTGATTGAACGTCTTGGACAACTTGGTTTTGCCATGGATGGGGAGCTGAGCCAAGACTTGGTCTTGCAATCGCTTCCGAGTTCGTTCTCGCAGTTTGTTGTGAACTTTCACATGAATAAGTTGGATGTCAGCCTGCCTGAACTCCACAACATGTTGAAGACTGCGGAATCGAATTTTCCCCCTAAGAAGAGTTATGTTCTTCTAATTGGTGAAGGTTCCAATCCTAAGAAAAGGAAGAGGAACTCTTCCAAGAAGAAGAAAGTAGGTGAGAAAATGCCGGTTCCACCAAAAGCTGAAGACCCCAAGAGCAAAGTTGTTTGCTTTCACTGTAACAAGGTGGGGCACTGGAAGAGGAACTGCAAGGTTTACCTTGCAGAATTGAAGAAGAAGAAGGGTAGTGAGACTACCGCTTCTGATTCAGGTATGTTCATGATAGAAGTGAATATGTCATTAAATCAAATTTCTACTTGGGTATTAGATACCGCCTGTGGTTCTCAAATCTGCAATTTGTTGCAGGGACCAAGGAGAAGTAGGACTCTTGAGGAAGAGGAGGTGATTCTACTGATGGGAAATGGAGCAAGAGTTGCTGCTGAAGATGTAGAATCATTTCATTTACATATGCCTACGGGCAAGACTATTGTTTTAAATAATTTTTATTTTGTTCCCTCGATTGTGAGGAATATTATTCCCATGTTAGACTTGGCTGGATTTTCATTTATTATTGAGAATAATGAATGTTCTATTCTTAGAGATAATATTCTTTATGGACGTGGTGCTTTAAATAATGGTCTGTATATATGTGACATAATTTACTTCAGATTGAACAAACTAATAAAAGAAAAGGGATGATGAAAATCTCACTTCATTGTGGCATTGCAGTCTCCATTTAGTAGACATGGAGAGAGGGCTGCAAATTTGCTAGGAATGGTACACACAGATGTATGTAGACCAATGTCTATGCAAGCCATGGGTGGATTTTCATACTTCATTACTTTCATAGATGATAGATCTGGATTCGGATATGTGTTTGATGAAACACAATTCTGAGGCCTTTGAAAAGTTCAAAGAATATAAGTATGAAGTGGAGAAACAACCAAACATAGTATTATAACTCTTCGATCAGATCGAGGTGGTGAATACTTTAATGGAATGTTTCTAGATTATCTCAAAGTAAATGGTATAGTCTCTCAGTGGACTCCTCCAGATTGGTATCTGAAAGGAGAAATCGAACTTTTTTAGACATAGTTCGGTCCATGATGAGCTATACAAATCTTCCAGTATTCCTATGGGGTTATGCATTGGAAACCTCAGCATATTTACTGAATATGGTGCCTTCCAATATCTGTTCCTCAAACTTCGTATGAGATATGGAAAGAAAGGAAACCGAGTCTTAAACACGTTAAGATTTGGGGATGTCCAGCTTATGTCAAGAAAGTTGACCCAGATAAGCAGGAATATCGATCCGTAAAATGTAGTTCTGTGGGATATCCTAAAGAGACTTTAGGGTATTACTTTTGCACAAATCATCGGGTGTTTCTCTCCAGGCATGCTACCTTCTTGGGAAAGGAGTTTATCCTTGAAGGAAACAGTGGGAGCAAAATTGAACTTGATGAAGTTCAAGAAGCACAAACTACTACAGATCGAGTGGAAACACCTGTTCTGACTGAACAACCTTTTGTGGAACAGCCCATTCATAGATCAGGGAGAGTGTCTCGCCAACCTGAGAGGTATTATGGCCTTGTCATTGAGAATGACAATGAGTTGTCGATCATTGATGATGATGACCCTATAACCTATAATGATGCTATGAGTAGTGTTGACTCAGAGAAATGGCATAGTGCCATGAAATTCGAAATGAAATCTATGTATACGCGATACAAAAGAATGATTAGAGCAGATGGCCAGGTGGAGACCTTTAAGGCCAGGCTTGTGGCAAAAGAATTCAAACAAAGGCAATGAATTGACTTTGATGAAACCTTTTACCTGTAGCCCTTTTATAATCAGTTCGGATTTTGCTTGCGATTGTTGCTTACTACGACTATGAGATCTGGAAAATAGCCAGATGGTTTTCTTTCCAAGAGAAATGAAAACCTAGTGTGTAAGCTGCTGCGAACCATATGTGGTTTAAAGCAAGCTTCTCGAAAGATGGAACATTCATTTTGATGAGACAATCAAAGAGTTTTATTTTATCAAAAATAAAGATGAACCATGCGTCTACAAAAGGGTTAGTGGGAGCGCGGTAACATTTCTTGTATTGTATTGAATTAGAGTTGACACACATAACAACATAGCAGACCCACTCACAAAGCTACTTTATGAAAGTCACTTTGATCGTCATAAAGACAAGATGGGTATTAGATACCAGAGTGATTGGCTTTAGTACAAGTGGGAGATTGAAAGGAATATGTCCTAAGTCCAATCATGTATGAGGATTTAGGAATAACTTTTATGTAATTTGTTTTGATTTCATTGATATTAATAAAAGACTTGTTTTGTTTTATTACGGGCTTTATCTATTTAAGTGTTTAAATAAGATATACCATAGTTTAGAGTAAAGCTTTTTATGGATTATGATGAGATCATAATAGTGAGACCTAAAAGACGATAACTCTAAACTTAAATAGTTCCTGGTCGTAGGATTACTAACTGGTAATTAATAATCCACAAAGATCGGTACATACTATGCTTGCTTCATTATGAAGGATGTCTGTTCTCATAGACGTTTGTGTGGTGACACTATAGCTAGTATGTAGGTGCTTATTATAGAATAAGTTCACTAAACATGACTCGCCCAGCTGAACAACTGATGGAGTTCACTCACGTGTCAGCAGTTGTTTACATAGTGATAGTTGTACAAGTATCCTTAGACTTGAGGTCATCATAGTCATCTTGTGTACACTGAACTATGCTTTGGTTTAGTTCTTAGTCTCCAGGGACAATTATTAGGGCTCTACTGGGTATAGGAATTTGTACACGAAGATAGTGTATGATCAATAAAAGATCTACCCCTTCCAGTGAAGGAAGCGAATGTTCAAGGCTGATCCACTAATTTGCATAGAACTAAGCATAGTAAATGGTAAGCAAGTGATTGAATTAGATAGGCTTGACACGAGATCCATGCCTTGTATTTAATCGGGGCATTGTAGGGTAGAAGGATTTTATTGTACGGTAACTATTCACTGAATAGGTTCTTGGTATACTAAGTAGTGAATTCATATTATCCGGATAGTCGCGATATGCTGAGAAGTATCCCTCACGATGTAGAATAAATGTGATTAAAAATTAATCATATTTAATAAATTAGAGAATTTATATAAATAATGATAAAATAGTTTTATTATTATTTATTTCTACTACCGGCTTAATATTGAACCTACAGGGTCACACCATAAAAAGAGAATGATTTAATGGTGGAGGAATTAATTAATAATGGCTAATAATTATTTATTTATGAAATAAATAATTAATTGGCAAATTTAATAATTGATTAAATGAGATTTAATTGATTATAAATTAATTAAGAAAAGTTCTTAATATTATTAATTAAGGATTTAATTTATGGAAATTAAATCAAGAGAGAGAATTATTTCTAAAGTATTTAGAAAAAGGATTAATAATTAAAAGGTGTTTTAATTATGAATGAGAATAATAAATGGGATAATAATAATAATATTTATGGGAAAATTTCAGCTGAAAATTTTGCCTATAAATATACTATTATAGACCCTATTTTTATTCGAACCCCAAAACCCAAAAAGTTTGGAAAACCCAATTCTCTCCACCTCCTTCCTCCTCCTTAACATCGTTTTCTTGGTGGATACCGGTGGAGTGCTTCACACTTGAGGAGCAACTGCTAAGGATCTCTGATCGTTGTCTCCGAATTATATTAAAGGTTAGATTCGATCCCTATGTTTTTACCACGATTTATATGCTTTTATTTGGATTTTATATGTGCGAAAGTGTTTTGCCATGCCCCCGCTGCGTTTAAAATCCAACAGACGTGAGCTAGTTAAATGGTCGGAGGGCGAAGATAAGACAAGCGACCTTACTACAGCTTGGGATTACATTACTTCTGGTCGCTTATCACTACCAAGCGAGCCTAGCTCACTTCGGGATCGCGTCGTATTTATCTATGCTATTTGAAAATTATAAACTAATTATTGAAGACATGCTAGCATAGTCCTAGAAGGGATCGTCTCGCCATCAACTTATATCATATCTTCTATCAATGTGAAGACTCATGGTCTGGCCTCAAAGGGTGGCATTGGAGGATCTCTATAAGTGTCTAAATTTTCACTAAATCGCACGTGCACTTTACAAGGCCACATCGCATGGCCAGACACCAAGGTTCACATGTGAGGCCCGTAGACGATCTCATTTTTTTGACATGAGATATCTTTTCCTCCTTTCATAACAACCTAGTACAGCCTTATTGGGCTTGGGTCATGGTCAACTACGAGATTTCTGATGAAGAGCCTCCGCGATCATTGAACATTGGCCTTGATGAACCGGAGGAAACCCTAAACTATATAGGTAACTTGTCCTCAATGAACTACGTGTGACTTTAACCCCAATAAAAGATTATGTACGCCTCTTATTTTTGGTTGAGAAATAGTTTGCAGTAAGAGAGAATTCCTATAATTTCTCTAGAAATCATATATTTAACAAACAAGATCAACGTAAATTTCCAACACTTTCCATCTCGTGGTTTTCGTGTTTTTAGCGAAATCATTTATTTTTCTCCATGATTCCAGCAACCTTCCAAAAAAATTTATACCAAATTCTACTCATAATATTTGGTAAATACCCAATCAAGCAGTATCAAATGTTAGACTTGAATCTTTCTACCTAATTTTCTTAAATCGGTATAAATAGTTAAAAAATTATGGTACATCAAATTTTAAAATTAATTTTTGAAAACAGGAGGTGTAATACCATAATTACACATCGATAATTGTGGGGAATTTTTTCAGTATATAAGATGAAGTACTACTACTAATTACACCAACAAATCATAATATTTTTGTTAATTGTGTCAGATTTATAAACGAACCAAATGTCAAGTTATTACATTTGAACTATTAAATTTTGACTTTTTGGGATTCAAAATCAGGACGTGAACTGAATTTATAGAAAAAAACTTGGAATATAATGAAGATTATCACACATTGTATCAGGTTTAGGCTCTCGAAAGTTTCATTTGTCAAGTTGTCGGAGGTGAGAATGTCAATCCAAAAGTTCGAAGACAAGAACTGAAATCGACGAAATGATATCGACCTATATTATATTACAATGGTTAAAGAGGAACGATTAGGTGTAATGGGGTAACTCATTTATTCATAACAAGAAAATTAAACTGGACTGATTGTAACACATAAATTCCAAACCTGAGTAAAGTGCGAATATTTCTTTGGTATATAAAGTGAAGAAATACTACTTGATAGGGAGAAAAATAAACCTTGGTTGCGTAATTAATATCGCACTAATCATGGGAATTTATGATTAGTATAGTGAATTGATACTGACCAAGGTACAAATACTACTCAAGATGTTCACATCTAGCTAAATATAGTGAATTGTGAAATTATGATTAATATACTACAGGATGAGGAAAAAATAACATTCTCACACCAGCTCAAGAAGATTGTAAAGCAAAATTATACAGTGATGCTGCTAATTAGGGATATCAACACCAAAAACAAGATAGATCTTTACTCCGCAACTAACATTTGTTATGGTTTCAAAATGGAAGAAGAAGAAGAAGAAGAAGAAGAAGAAGAAGAAGAAGCTGTTAAAAAGATGGAAATCATAGACGATGATGCGACAGAGGTAATGTTTACATTATAGTACACTTACATTAAGAGGAGACTTTAACTTTGTACTAATACAGGTTTAATACATGCAACAACCTCATCTTGCCATCTCGACAAGATGTCAACACAGCCAACAACAATCTAAAGGAGATGACCTCATGCACTGAAGGAATTCAAAGACATTTTTAAAATACATTTTCACCATATGAATGTATATTCAGTTAAAAATTTATGTAATTCGTGTAATGTTCGAAACTCAACTGTGGCCGTTATTTAATGACTAATTCTGCATTATTGAATGATATGTAATTTATTTTCATTTTATAACTATAAGTACCCTGCACCGCGGTCATGAATACTAGTTTGTATATAATTATATTTTCAATAATGGATAACCACAAGAATTAAACATATAATTTGAATTCTTCCATCAATTCATTTAAGTATAAGTATTCATAATCAGAGGAATGTTTATGATACATCATCATATCGAAAAATGTAATCAGTATATGATGATGTACCGTAAACATCCTTAAATTATAAAAACTTGAGATATGAACTAATTTTTCATCTATGTTTACAGACCAAATAAGAGATGTAAAGAAATATATACAAATATGTGTTGTACAAACCTGATATATATATATAGTTAAATCATAAGGGGTTCAATTTCGTAACGTGCATCATCTGTGAAAAGATAAGAGTATTACATATCTGAATATTAGCAAAAAATGTAATGTTGGATAACATTATCTCTATTTAATCTCAAAAGCATGATTTGAATGTAACGTTTGTTAATAAATATTCAGAAAATTTAATCTTACTTCGAAAATAAGAGTAAAAGTTATTTAAGAATAAATTATTAATTAAATTTATAAGAATCTATTAATATATAATAAAGTTTGACAAAGAGATTGAAATCCGATATCATCTGACGTCAGTATTCAAATTTTGCAAGAAATTGATATGCATCTACGATACAAAATATTGAGAGATCAATGATATTATGGAATTACTAATAAATTTTCAAAATTTGGAGTTATGCCTACTTTTGGCATGGATCCTAAACAGGCCTAATGGACTTACATACCAAGCCCATCAAGAATCATCTTAAGACAGGCTGGCTCTCGAACGATGCCCGAGAGGCACACAAGTTATCAATGAGAGCGTTGAGGTACTCTCTAATCGAAGGCCTTTTAAACAAAAGGTCTTTTGTGATCCCATATTTGAAGTTCTTAAGACCTCACGAGGCAGATGAGGCACTGAAGGAAGCCCATGAAGGGATTTGTGGATAACACTTGGGGGAAGGGCCCTCGCTCATAAAAGAACTCGGTTAGGATTCTATTGCTCAAAAATGTTAGCCGATGCAAAGGCTTATGTGAAGAAGTATGATAGATTTCAGAGGCACGCTCATGTAGTTTGACAGTCCCCGGAGAGGCTTACGCCATTAGCTCCCCCATCCCCTTCACGATGTGGGAATAGACATACTAGGTCCCTTTCTTGTAGCATCAGGACAAAGGAAGTTCATCGTTATCGCCATTGACTACTTCACTAAGTAGATTGAGGACAAGGCACTGGCCAAGATAACCACCAAGAAAATTTCTCAATTTTTCTAGGAGAATGTGATATGTCAATTTAAAATCCCACGCATCCTCGTTACGGATAATGGGCGACAGTTTGACAATGAAGAATTCAAGGGGTACTGGAATGACAACAGCATAGAAGTCTGATTCACCTCAGTTGCCCGTCCCCAAAAAAATGGGCAAGCAGAGGTCGTTAATTGAATCATCCTTGATGGACTCAAGAAGAGGGTTGTACGCTCAAAAAACACTTAGATGGATGAATTGCTACCTATACCCTGGGAATATCGTAATACCTGCAAAGTTACAACTGAAGCTATCCCATTCATGTTAGCCTACGGAGCCATGGCAGTAGTGCCCCTTGAGATCACCCACGGATCACCAAGAGTTGAAACATATAAACCTGAAACTAATGAAGAAGGCATGAGGCTTGCTCTCGACCTCATTAATGAGGTCCGAGATGAAGCCAAATCCCATAATATAGAGCATCAGTGCAGAGCCTCCCTCTATTACAAAAAGAGGGTTAAAGAGAGGTTCTTCCAGCAAATATACATGGGTTTGGAGAAGATTGAGGCATTAGGATTTGGCGAGAAATGTAAGCTAGCCCCAAATTGGGAAGGACCTTAAAAGGTCAAAAAGACACTAGGACGAGGATCCTATAAGTTGGAAACTTTAGGCGGAGATGAGGTCCCCCGAACCTAGAATGCATCAAACCTAATGGTTTATCATGTGTAGTATAAGTAACTTATATTTCTAGTACTTAGTAATACGCGTAGTAATAAGGTCGATAGAACCATTCTTATTCTATATAAGGGTTGAACCCATTTTTCAGGATGTTATCTATTATTTATCATCTTGTATATCAATTATTTATGTATGAGCATTGGATAAGTGCAAGTCATGAAAGGCCAAATACCGAAACTAAAAGACTAGTAAATAAACAAGCTAGTACTGCATAAAAGATAAAGATCCTGAAGTATCAAAAGTCAGTCCCGAAGGACAATTAAGAAACAAATCTAAAATATCTTAAAGTCACACAGGGCCACGAGTGAATAAGTCCTAAATCAAAGCCACAAGAGGTGATCTAGGCCATGCAAGGCCGGAATATTATTCCTCAGAGGAGCCTTCTTCTTCATCACCCCCATTATGCGCCGTCTTGGTGACCTTTATGTCATCTTCATCTTCACTGGTCTCGCTATTAGTGCCCCTCGAGAAGGACGAGAAGGATTTTGAATCCTCTTTCTTTGAACGGGCTCACAAACCTTCCCATACAAGGGAACTTTGGACGGTGCCTTCCCATTTGGGCTTCCTAGAGTAGGGGCTTTCCCTTTAGCTTTGTCATGATAAGCAATTTTCCTCTGAATCCAGAAAGGCTTGAGCTAGAGCCAGAGTGTTGAGGAGCCACGATTGGCCCTGATTCAAGTACTTGGGTGACTATGATAGTATCAGATGAAGCCCAAGGACTAGGGAAGTCTTCTGGCTGAAAAACGTCAGGATAAACACCATAGACCTTAGTAACGGCCGAATTCCAACCAAGTGAAATATTCACCGGACTCATATCATCAGCATGCTGATCCATCAGCTGAAGGAAATCATTTATCTGATGGTAGAGATTAACCATCATTACCCACTCCATCTTCTTCCTCCTCGCAAGGCTGTCATACTGCTTTTGGAGCGCACATTTGTTGTTTTCAGCCACCACAGCCCTTGACTCCCACTCATTGGAATCTTTATCTCACTTATTCTTTTCTTACTCTAAGGCAATGTTTTGTGTTATCAGATTGCGCCCTTGAAGAGCTAAGGCATTGAAATGAGCATTGGCCTAAAAGAGAGTGGGCAAGCATCAAAGAGTTAGTGAAGCCGATTAAGCCAATCAGAGTAAGCTCAAGAAGAGTCCAAAAACAAAATTGAAAAGTTCAAACACGCTAAAAAATTTTAGTATACCCGATATAAGACCCCAACATATCTGCCTCCAGAAGCTTGTCAGGGGTGGTAACCTCGATCAGGTCAGGAGCTGTGATAGCACACCTAGACCAATCTAGAGCGAGTTTCAGACTCCCACATAGAGTCTTAGACACATATCCCCCAATCGGGATTAAATATATAATTTCTCTGGAAATCATTTTATATTTAACAAACAAGATCAACTTAAATTTCCATCACTTTCCATCTCGTGGTCTTCGTATTTTTAGCGAAATCATTTTATTTTTCTCCATGATTCTAGCAACCTTCCAAAAAAATTTATACCAAATTCTACTCATAACATTTGGTAAATACCCAATCAAGCAGTATCAAATGTTAGACTCGAATCTTTCTACCTAATTTTATTAAATCGGTATAAATAGTTAAAAAAATTATGGTACATCAAATTTTAAAATTAATTTTTGAAAACAGGAGGTGTAATACCATAATTACACATCGACAATTGTGGGCAATTTGTTTAGTATATAAGATGAAGTATTACTACTAATTATACCAATAAATCATAATATTTTTGTTAATTGTGTCAGATTTATAAACGAACCAAGTGTCAAGTTATTACATTTGGACTATTAAATTTTATCTTTTTGGGATTCAAAATCAGGACGTGAACTGAATTTATAGAAAAAACTTGGAATATAATGAAGATTATCACACATTGTATCAGGGTTAGGCTCTCGAAAGTTTCATTTGTCAAGTTGCCGGAGGTGAGAATGTGAATCCAAAAGTTCGAAGACAAGAACTGAAATCGACGAAATGAAATAGACCTATATTATATCACAATGATTAAAGAGGAATGATTAGGTGTAATAGGGTAACTCATTTATTCATAACAAGAAAATTAAACTGGACTGATTGTAATATATAAATTCCAAACCTGAGTAAAGTGCGAATATTTCTTTGGTATATAAAGTGAAGAAATACTACTTGCTAGGGGGAAAAATAAACTCTGGTTGCGTGATTAATATCGCACTAATCATGCCCGGATAGGGCTGACAATAAAGCCTATTATAAAGGACCCAAAATCCTGTATATTAATTAATTTCGTAATTAATTAATATGGGATAAATCAGCTGATAATTAAAGTCCAAATGAGGACACAATTGCTTGGAGATTGGCCTCCAAGAAATCTCATGGGATAAGGAATCAATTTCCTGCATTGTAGGACTCCAAAGTCCACGCAAAATCTGAGACTTGTCCACCAAGATTCCTAATCCAAACCTAATTCTAAGGCATTCTATTCCTATAGAAGGGGTCTCACCCCACAAATCAGAACTACGTTTTGACTTGATCCTTAGTATACAGCAAGGTACGTACGCATCTTGCTAAGGCAAATTGAGTCACGAAACACAAGAGCAGTCAAATCGAGCCTCGAAGCTCAGGAGCCCCAGAAATTAATACTACCTAGTTTTTAATCCATAACATTTGGTGACGTCTGTGGGAAAGCATAACAACAACCATGGTGAACATGCGGCGCAGAAACAACGCTCTTGAAGGAACATCGGCCAGAACAACCCAACCAATCTCGTCAATATTGGAGATACCCCAGCATTCAACCTACGCCTCCACCAAAGGAGGGACTCTGGTAAGAGCAACCGAGGCACAGCCTCAAGGGACGAATACCCCGACTCTTCAAAAGACGAATCCCCAATTTCAGCAGTTACAAGTACCTTTGAATCCTCAACCCGTTGGGTACGAATATTCAACAATTGTGACCACTAACCCCCGTTATGGTATGCCCCTATATCCTGAGACTGGAGGGAGTGGGCACTCCAACTGGAGTAAAGCACAAGGGCAGATGCCCCAATATATACGCGGTTTGGCTTCCATTCCATAGGATGAAGAATTCTCTGGACCTTATACTGAGAGAGACTCTGAATCTTTGGATGATGATGTGGCTCCAAGAAGGAGGCGTGCTGGTAAAGAACCGATGCCTGATCTTAATCAGCATCCCAGGAGCACCCGAGGGACAAATCCCCAAGAAGTACAGGAGAGGATCAGGGCTCATCAAGCTGAGATCCAAAACTGATGCGCGACCTGGAGGAGCACCTAACCCCAAGACCCCCACATCCTCCGAGGTGGAGAGATCCTCCTCCAAATATAGACCTGAACGGTCCAATACCAAGAAGGGTTGTTGCCCCAAGGGCCGATCCAAGTGATCTAATGCGCTTAGGAGATCCCGACAATCTAACTCTGCCATTCACTAAAGAGATAATAAAGGCCCACATCTCAAGGAAGTTTAAGATGCCCACCATCAAATCTTATGATAGAACTGGTGACCCGACAAATCATGTCAGAACATTCTTTAATGTACTATTGTTGCAGCCCGTGAACGATGCTATTAAGTGTCGGGCTTTCCCCCAAACTCTGTCGGGGATGGCTTAAAGATGGTATAGTCGTTTACCACCAAATTTTATTGGGTCCTTCAGAGATCTAAGTCAAGATTTCATCAAGTAATTCATTAATGGAAGAGTGTATAAGAAGAGTTCAGCATCCCTTATGAGCATTGTGCAAAGAGAAAAGGAGTCCTTGAGAGATTATCTGAATCATTTCACAAAAGAAGCTTTGAAGGTCCCGGACCTCAATGATAAGGTAGCTATGATAGCACTGCAGCAGGGAACTAGGAATAAATTCTTTAAGATGTCATTAGCCAAACGCCCCCCCTGAAAGCATGTTACAGCTTCAAGATAAGGCCGAAAATTATAAAGGTGGAGGAAAGTATGAGGAAGATGGTGGTGAACAACGAGCCCGCTGGTGGCAAGAAGCGAAAAACTGATCTAGAAGATAATGCTAAGGACAAGTATCCTAGAACTGAGAAAGACGTTGATTTAACCCCGAAGAAGGGAGGACCTAGATAAAAGTTCACCGAATATGCTAAGTTGAACGCTCCTAGAAGTCAGATCTTGATGGAAATCGAGAAAGATAGAGATGTTCGTTGGCCCAAGCCCTTGAAAGATGATCCTACTAAGCTAGATAGAAGCAAATATTGTAGATTTCACAAGGATGTTGGTCATGAGACTAATGAGTTCCGACAACTGAAGGTTGAAATTGAATTCCTCATACGGAAAGGAAGACTGAGCAAATATACTGGAGATGGAGGAGATAGGAATAATAGTGGAAGAAGGAACTTTGATGATCGTAGGAAGGATCAGATGAGCAGGAGAGAAACCCCCAACCCCGAGGGCCATTGATAAACACCATCTTTAGGGGACCTCAGCCCCGAGGGATAGTAATAAACACAATCTTTGGAGGACCAACTGCAACTGGATTATCTAAGAACTCAAGAAAAGCTTACACCGGAGAAGTCATGTACATAGTGAGGGAAGCTAAAAAAAGAGCCAGGACCGGAGTAGTGATGGTGTTTGATAATTTCGACTTGGAAGGGGTGAATTTTCCTCATAATCCCCTAGACATAACACCCATAATGGGGAACAGTCCTGTGAAAAGAGTCCTCGTAGACAATGGAGCATCGGTAGACATCTTACTCTATGATACCTTCAAAAGGATGGGTTACAATGATTCTCAATTAACCCCAACAGATATCTTAATATATGGTTTCACTGGAGTCGAATGCCCCGTAGAAGGGATAATTAAGCTTCCTTTGACTATGGGTCAAGAACCAAGACAAGCAACACAGATGTTGAACTTTGTGGTAGTAAAGGCTGGATCAACTTATAATGTAGTCATGGGAAGAACGAGAACATATGATTTCAAAGCAGTACCCTCTTATTACCATTCAGTGATGAAGTTTCCCACCGAAAATGGGATTAGAGAAGAGAGATGGCAAGGAGTTGTTATGTAGCCTCCCTTAGGGCTGATGGAGTTTGGGGCAAGTTTTGCCTATTGAAGACCTAGATATTGCGAGAATGACGAGAAAAGAGGGAAGTCAGTAGAAGACTTGATCCTGGTCCCTTTGGCTCCCGAGGATCCTGAGAAAGTGACTTACATTGGAGCATCACTGGAGGAGCCCCTTAGAGGGAAGTTGGTGAGGTTTTTATAAGAAAATAGTGATGCATTTGCATGGTCAGCAGTTGATATATCTGGCATAGAATCGGAACTGATCACTCACAAATTGAACGTAGATCTAAATCAAAAGACTGTGAAGCAAAATAAAAGGAGTTTTGCCCCTGAGAGACAGGAGGCAATCAAGCAAGAAGTAGAAAAGCTCTTAGAGGCTGATTTCATTGAAGAGATATAATTTCCAGAATGGTTAGCAAACCCTATAATGGTAAAGAAGGCTAATGGAAAATAGAGAATGTGCATGGATTTCACTGATCTGAATGATGCATGCCCAAAGGATTATTTCCCACTGCCAAGGATAGATACATTGATAGATGCGACCGCTGGCCACGAGATGCTGAGTTTTATGGATGAATTCACTGGATATAATCAGATCAAGATGCATAAGGACGACATTCCAAAGGTATCATTCATCACTGACTTTGGTATTTTTTGTTATCTTGTTATGGCGTTTGGTCTTAAGAATGCAAGAGTTACCTATCAAAGGTTGGTGAATAAAATTTTTAAAGATCTTATTGGGAAAACAATGGAAGTATATGTAGATGACATGTTAGTCAAGAGTCTTATGAAGACTGACCACATAACTCATTTGAGGGAAGCCTTTGAGGTCCCGAGATATCACAAAATGATGTTAAAATCCCGCAAAGTGTGCTTTCGGAGTGGGATCAAGAAAGTTCTTGGGATTGATGGTCTCAAAAAGGGGAATCGAGGCAAATCCTAATAAGATAAAGGTCATTTTTGACATGGAACCTCCAAAGACTATCAAAGATGTTCAAAACCTCACTGGAAGGGTTGCTGCCTTAGGGCGATTTATCTCCAAATCTGGAGATAAGTGCCTACCATTCTTCAAATCCTTGAAGAAAATAAAAGATTTTATATGGACAGAGGAAAGTCAAGAAGCGTTCGAAGGGTTGAAGAAATATATTGTCCAAGCCCAATTGCTGGCCAAACCAGACCTGAACGAAAGTTTGTACTTATATTTGGTCATTTCAGAAAATGCCTTGAGCACTGTATTGATAAAGGAGGATCATAAATCCAGAAACCTATATACTATGTCACTAAGATTCTGCATGGGGCTGAGTTGAATTATTTGATTATTGAAAATTTTTCCTTGGCCTTAGTGATGGCCTCAAGGAAGTTACATCCTTAATTCCAAGCTCATAAGATTGAGGTAGTAACGAATCAGCCTTCGAGAAATATCATCCATAGTCTTAAAGCCAGTGGAAGGTTGATTAAATGGGCTATTGAGCTGGAAGAATTCGACATAAAGTATATGCCATGAATGGCGATAAAAGCCCAGGCCTTGGCTGACTTCGTGGTTGAATGTACCATACCCAACCAAGAAGTCGGGGGCAGGCAGATACAGAACCTCAGGGCATGGAGGAAAAAGAAGATAATGAAGGTAGACAGAATAAGGACAAGGAATTCTGGGTTCTCTATTTTAATGGAGTATCGAAAACAAATCCGAGTATAGCGGGTTTAGTTTTGCAAAGCCCCAATGGGTTCTTGATTGAATATGCTATGAAGTTAGATTTTCCAACAACCAATAATGAAGCCGAGTATGAAGCTCTGATAGCTGGCCTTGGCCTAGCAGAAACATTGAGGGTCAAGAACTTGAAAGTCTTTGGAGATTCTAAGCTGCTGGTATCCCAGGTCAAGGGTGAGTTTGAGGCAGGGGATGAAACCATGGCAAAGTATGTACCCCTAGTGAGGGCCGTAATGACCCAGTTCGATGAATACCATGTTGAACACATTCCAAGGGAAGAAAATGCTAAGTTCGATGCGTTATCCAAGTTTGCATCATCAGAAATAGAAGAAAGCTCTAGGAGCATGTACTTTCGTGTTTTAAAAACACGGAGCATAGACGTCAAGTTAATTGCCCCCATAGGACTTGAAGGGTCATGGATAGATCCTATTAAGGCTCATTTGCAAACTGGATGGCTTCCTAGTGATGTTGTGAAGCAAGAAAGTTTACTGTATGAGCCCTAAGATATTCTTTGATTGATGGGATTCCTTATAAAAGGTCTTTTATAGTTTCTTATTTAAGATGTATCAGGCCTCATCAGGCTCGACTTGCTTTAGAGGAAGTGCATGAGGGTATATGTGGCCAACACTTGGGGGCAGGGCCTTAGCCCACAAAATCACTCGCTTAGGCTTCTATTGGCCATAAATGATAGCTGGCACTAAAGAATATGTTAAGAAATGTGATCGTTGTTAGAAACATGCCGCTGTAGTAAAGCAACCTCCCGAAATACTGACTTCTATAAACTCCCCAATCCCATTTGCTATGTGGGGAATGGATATTCTCGGGCCTTTCCCAATGGCTACTGCTCATAGGAAATTCTTGATTGTGGCGATTGACTACTTTACCAAATGGATTGAAGCTAATGGTGGATCGCGACCTTGCTAGGTTAGCAAAGATGAACACTTCTAAAAAAGGTATCGCTATTCAAATACGCTTTCCTTATACTTCTCTCATAGACATGATTAATGCTAGAGGGGATGAATATCCATCTCTTTCTGATTTAGATTCTTATAACCATGGTAATACTTTCCATGAGCTAGATGGTAGGATGGAATCTTACGACACCTTGTACAAACTCCATCCTAACCTTAGGATTACTCCGGCCGCCCCTAGGGATAGGACCTGTAACTGGGAGAGGGATACTATTTTTTATTTATCGAGGAGCCTTAACCACAGGCCTTAGGTTTCCCTTCCATGAATTCATTTCGTGTCTCCTTGCAGATGTGCAAATAAACCCTTGTCAATTCCCCTTAATGCATGGAGAAACATTATTTGTTTTATGGTTTTATATCTTAGGAATGAATTTCCCCTTTCTGTTGTTGTTTTTAGGAAGATATTCCAATTCTATAATAGTGCTTTAACTCAATCGGGCTGGGTTTTAATACGTCAAAGGCCCAAAATTCCCCACATTTTTAATGGTAACTCCGTTGTTGAGAATAACCCAAAATGGAGAGATGAATTGTTTGGCTGACTTGGGCCGGAGGCGATTAGGCCACTCTTTTTCGTAGGCCCTTTTGCAAAGTAGTCGATGGTAGCCCTTCTAGTATTAGATTAACTGATACAGAGGAGATCGCTTATCAAACCCTCATCACGGATAACGATCAAACAGACACTTGGACCCTTTTAGAGGAGTTTTCCCTTAAGAAAGTTGGTCTCTCTCAGGCCACTGATAAGGGTAACTTTATCTGTTTTTTCTTTATTTGTTTTTCTTTATTGCAATTTAATCATTTGCAACTTTAATATTTCACTCTTTTTTTATTTCAGCTTGCGAGACCATTAACAACATCAACAGGCCAAAAGAAGGAGAATCAGGCCGCCAAAAAGGGCCAAACTTTATAGGGACCCAAGGAGTAAGCCCGATGGCCCTTCCTTCCTAAAGCCTCATGTCCCAGAGGTTTCAATGGGGGACGATGTGGATCCTCCACTCAAGGCGCACTCTTTTAGGCCCAACTGGGGCTTTAGAAGAAGTGAGACGGTGGTAGGGTCCACCAAACATGCTAAGGATTGGTCATATCACTCCATAACTCCTCAAGATTTTATTGACATTGTGACAGGGAGTGACATAGAGACCATTGAGCTTCTGGGTTCTCAAGCTCAAGCTTCGGTAATATTTCTCTCTCTTTCTTTAATTACAATCTCCTTTTTAACTTTAAATCCTTATTAAATCCTCCTACCTTTGTGCAGAGTAATATCTACTTCCAGACGGCACTTCACCAAGCTAGGTCTTGGAAGGGGAACTCATATGAGTTTAAAAGGGTGATGAAAAAATGGAAAGAGAGAGTCAAGGTCCTCGAGAAGAAGCTAAAGAATAAGGTTGTACTAGGTTGTTATGCAAGGTTGGGATGCTGCAGTGAAGGTCGTGGCTGAGAAGCACCCTGGCTTGATAGAAGCCAAGGACTTTTTTATTCCTGAGCAGCCTAAGACTGAGGACAGCTTGGACGCTATCTTTAACTCCCCTATGCAAGAAGATCGCATCCTCGATCCTAGCACCACTTCTCCTCCTTCCTCCCCGACAAAGAATGCAGAGACTTCTGCTAACGCAGAGGATGGGCACACTGAAGTTGAGAAGGATAAGGATGATCCTGCTAGGGATGAGTAGATTTGTATTTATTTTAAGACTTATGTATTACCTTGTTGTATTTCAAACTTATCACCCCTCGGGGTTTATTTATGTCATTTCCTTGCCTTCTTTACCTGCTTTCCTTTAATTTTCTAAGTACTTTTGGAGATTGTACTTTCAAGGAAATAGATTAACAACCCGAACTACACAGTTCTAAGAGTCATGCATTGAATAATGGGAATAAGACTTGGTCTTCCAAAGTCTGCAATAACTTTAACTCAAGAATATACTCTGGTTTTTCAAAGTCTAGAATATCTTTTATTCAGAAACATAACTTGGCTTTAAACCCCTTACATAAGATGGGTTTGCCCCTGATAATCACCAACTGAAATGTAAATCCTACTAAAACTGAGATATAAAATCCTATGCAATAAAAGCTTCAAGGTACTTTTGAACCTTGTTATCACCATAGTAAGTACGAGCTATATGTAGTAAACCTTCAGGTTTTGAGCATGCCAAGTCCGAGGTACTTCTTCTCCATCCATGGTCTTCAATTTATAGGTTCCTCTTCCTTGAACGCTCTTCACCATGTATGGCCCTTCCCAATTTGGGGCGAGCTTTCCTTTCTGCCCTACTCCAGAAGCTTCCACCTTCCTTAGGACCAAATCGCCCTGCTTCAAGAACCTCTCCTTCACCCTCAGGTTGTAATAAAAAAAGTTTTTTTTTTCTGATATTCCACAATCTTTGCATGCGCTGCATCTCGTACTTCATCTATCAAGTCCAAGGCTAACCATTTCCCCTCTTCATCCATTCTTCATTTTCTTCCCCGGATAAAATTCACCTTCACTTGTTAGTTTTATAATTTATTTTCTCATTTGATGAAAATTGATTCATAAAATTATTATTTATTAATTATTTTACACATAATGTACCTTAAATCTTAAAATATAAACATATTATGCATTTAAAAATATTAGGTAGTGATAAAAAAAGGAACTAATTTGCTTTTAAACTAATTTTTATTATCAGGAATCTATTTTTGTATTAATAATTTATAAAATAAAAAAGAGAAATAAAAAATGATTCGTATAAGAATTCATTAATATAATTAAATGAATTTATTAGAAAACTAAATATCTACTTTCTCCATAAAAAAGAAGTCATGTGAATATATATATATATATATATATATATATATAACCGAAGAAAAAGGCATGATAGCTTGTTCATACATTCATGACATAAATATATAAACATCTTGTTGTAGCTGTATCTCATTCGCTTCCTTTACGGGATGTGTTCCATAAGTTTATTCAATAATATATTTAAACTATAATTTTATTATTCTTTCCAATACATACACTAATTTCTTAGAAAAAAATATTACAAAACAAGAACACTAGAAATGACACGTTAAACAAAATCTATACACATTCCTAATATTCACCATTAATTTAGAATCGACTGATCTTCTTTATAGAGCATAATAGTAAAGAAGGATTTTTCATTACTCGTACCATTAAATTAATTGCGATTATAGCGGGATATTATTAGAGGGTTAGACAATAATTATTTTGTATGGGCTGTATAAGTCTTAGATGGGCAGTGGGTTTCAAACATAATTGGGTAATCAAAATTTATAGTTGGATAACTAATACTTAAAAAACACTTTCCCCAGCTAAGCCTAGGGCAGTCTTCACTTATGTCTCTAGATCTAATTCACCATCACTTATTAGTTTTATCACTTCATATTGCTTATTTGGTGAAAATTGATTCTTAAAAAATATTATTATCATTTATTTGAACTTAATGTATCTAATATCTTAACATTTAAAATTGTTGTACAACTATAATATTAGAAAGTGATAAAAAAGTAACTACATCTTCATTCTAAGTTATTTTTTTATTATAAAAGATACTTTTTTTGTTATTACAATTATAGATAAAAGTAGAGAAAAAAAACTTGATTCTTATGAAAAATTCATTCATCCAAAAAGATGAATACTTATTAGAAAAACTTAAAATTAATTTTGTTTTTCGAAAAGAAGTCAAATGAATATCATACTTAACCGAACAAAGGATATGATTTACTTGTTTATACATCCATAAATGTATGTACATCATGATTTATCGTTTTATCCAATAGTATACCTGAGCTCCTATTTATAATTTCTTGTAGTGCACACTCTCATTCGTTTGAAAGAAAAATAATATTACGCAACTAGAACACTACAAATGAAAACAAAAACGGTAAACTAGACCTACACGCAACCCCAATATTCACCATTAATTTAAAATTGACAAATCTTCTTAATGGGGCATAATAATAAAGATTTTTTATTTTTTCCTAAATTTCATCTAGATATGTTTACAATTTGGCCTCGCAAATCTTGTATTTTGTTAAGCCTATGTAAACCTTTGTTAATGTCATATAATCTCTGCAAATTTTTCCTGAATAAAGAAAGTTGTGTAAGAGTTCGTGATAAAAATTATTGAGTCATTATAGATATGCAAGTTGTAAGATTCTATAATTTACAACATGAAGGTTGAATGGAGTAATGGAATGTGAAAATCACTAGTTTTAAGAAACTTATGAAATAGGTACAGTCCTTAATACATACTAATTCATATAATAATTAGAAACAATGTATGACAAACTACCGAAAACATATTTTCGACAGAAGTAATATATCATATAATTCTATTTTGTATGTAATTTTGTGTTCAGTAATGGACAACCACAAGAACTGAACATATAATTCGAATTTCTTCCATCATCAATTCATTTAAGTATAAGTATTCATAATCAGAGGAATGTTTATGATACATCATCATATTGAAAAATGTAATATGTATATGATGATTGTACCGTAAACATCCTTAAATTATGAAAACTTGAGATATGAACTAATTTTCATCTATGTTTACAGACCAAAGAAGAGATGTAAAGAAATATATACAAATATGTGTTGTACAAACCTGATATATATAGTTAAATCATAAGGGGTTCAATTTCGTAACGTACATCATCTGTGAAAAGATAAGAGTATTACATATCTGAATATCAGCAAAAAATGAAACGCCGGATAACATTATCTCTATTTAATCCAAAAGCATGATATGAATGTAACGTTTGTAATAAATATTCAAAAATTTAATTTACTTCAAAAATAAGAGGTAAAAGTTATTTCAGAATAAATTATTAATTAAATTTATAAGAATCTATTAATATATAATAAAGTTTGACAAAGAGATTGAAATCTGATATCATCTGACGTGAGTATTCAGATTTTGCAAGAAATGATATGCATCTACGATACAAAATATGACAGATCAATGATATTATGGAATTACTAATAAATTTTTAATATTTGGAGTTATGTCTACTTTTGGCATGGATCCTAAACAGGCCTAATGGACTTACATACCAGGCCCATACTCTTTAATGAGTCCAAATATCACTACTGGGCTATGAAGACTGATAGGTCTATTTTTTAATGCTTTTAGAATTGAGATGATGGCACACGTTGTATAAACTAGCATTAATAACTCGTACGAGGCACGGGTCATTTTCTAGAATTATTATATTCATATTACAGTGTGTATTATTTTTGAATTTCAGTTTGTGCACGTTTGTTAGAAATAAAATGTATAATCCTCCATAATTTATTTGAAGTGCACGAAGCAGATTATACTCAATGATTTTAGACCATTGAGTGATGAAAAATTGTGCAGTGTTTACAATTTTTTTCTTTCGGAGTTTGATGATTCTGGTCTTAATAGATATTTGGGTATATGTGATCTTTGAGTTAAAGATTTGTCGATACTAATTGTAATTTGTGTAGGTCCACTGTTTATGGGTTAAGGCTAGTTTGAAAATTTTTGTACTTGGAATCGACAATGTCTTCGTCCAATATAAGTGGTCTCATATAAAGTGTCGATACAAGGTGTTATATTCACGGTAAAGACGTGTAGTTAACAACATATATATGTCTAATGAGATATATGTATTTTACAATACAAAACAATGAAGGATCTATGATATTATTGAATTATAAATGAATTTCTAATATTTGGTGTTATGCCCACTTTTGGCATGGGTCCTAAACAGGCCAAACGGACTTACATAACATGCCTATATTCTCTAAAAGGGTCCAATGATCACTATTGGACTATGAAGATTAAAGACTGTTAGGTACATATTTTCTAATACTTTTAGAATTAGATGACTAGGCACAAACATTTAAATTGACTAATCTTGTTTTGTGGCATTACTCGAGTTGGCACCAATGAAATGTATTATGATAAAGTTTAAGCACTTTATGGGTATAGTCTTCTGTAAACCCTTTGAACAACACCCCTCTTATAGGGATCCTCTATGAGTTTATCGGGTTAGAATACCTAAAAGCATATGTGATCTGATGCGTTACGATAGTGAGATTCGAATTTTAATTTTATTCTTTTTATTTTTGATTTTTCTCGAGGGATGATGTGATAAGATAGGTACATGGGCATTTGATATGTAACACCCCAAATCCGGGGTAAGGGATTTGGTGTCACTAAACAATACTTATCATAAAATAAAGAATAAATAAAGAACCCCTGAATCCGGATCATTTACAGGTTATGGTATGAAACAAGAATCTAACCTTCTACAACTTACAATAACTAAATTACAAATGAGAATACCTTTGAACTAATGCTCTTGTCACAATCTTCTAACACCTTCAATCTCTCGCACCGGAAATTTTTCTAACTCCTGCCGTCTATCGAAGCTATTCATTTTTATCCTTATTTTCTGGCAGAAATAAGAATTTACAAAGCAAGAGTGAGCCAAAAATGCCCAGCAAGTATATATATTTTGAGTTTCAAACATTAATATCAAAGAAAAATTCCGGACAAAATCTTAAAACAATTTTAAACCATTCTATTTATTTTGAGTGAGTGAGCGAATAAACGTTGGCTGTCACCAGCCTTTAACTAAAATCCAAAAATGACAAACGATTCCCCGATTCATCTCCTGAACCAGGGTTTTGTCCGGTTTTGAAATCATAAAACCATTCGAGAGAGAATGTCGTTAATGGCGATCAACAACAAATTAGACTGGACACTAGTTCGCATCTATATCCTGCTGATCAGTCAGAATATAATGCAGATCTATATCTCAATATATAGATCTAGTCGGGTCCCCAGGCACTACGGCCCATCTCGAGGCACCAGTCATCCCGGTCCTCAGATTAAGTAAAACTCAATCCCCAAAATATCATTATCCAGCCCGTAGAGTGTTTTGATTTCAAATCATTTTGAATTCAAAACATCCCAATTCAAGGTTCGCAAATAACCCGAAAGAATGGGTATTTGCTCACGAGAGCAATCGAATTAGAGGAACAATAATGAAAGGAACGTGCATAATCAGAGTAATTGCAGCGAAATGTAAAACATTAACTATTCTGAACTTAGAATAGGAGCGAATAAATATTTGCAGTATTGAAAATAAACTCAAGAATTGCAGTATTTAAAAGAAAAATCCAGAATACTTGCCTCAATAAGCTTTAACCACTATTATCGGTTGACTTTGGTTTGACTTTAATCGTTCGGCTTTATCGTCAAACTTCTATCCTATTCTGGATATGATCCCAACATTCAGGTCCTTCAATTGGAACTTCGTTGATCTCGACGTCTAATCACTAGATCGTTCCTAGCCCGATGTCACGTCTCGGTTCTTTCGTCTAAACCTACAGGGTTGAAGTACCCTAATTCAGATAACCGCTTGAGCTTAACATCAAACGCCACCCTATTCTACCCATACGATTTCATAACCGAATTCATATTTATACGTATTATCGAAGTACACATAACAATTAGGGTTCACATCTTCAAAAATCGGTTTGGTATTTAATTTCAGAAAATACATATTTGTCATTTTGAAAAATAGGGTAATCGATTATTCACAAAATATCTTGTCATGTCACGTAAATAGGTTCATAAAGTTCAATTATATCCTCATTCGACGTTACCGACAATTACAGATTACGTTCTCATATTTTCGGAATTTATTTTTCCGAAAATTGGGCAGCGTTTCCTCTATTTATCGGCCTACCCGTCGAATCATTTCGACGTCAAATCGCAACCATAACACAATCCACAATCCAATCACAATCAATTCCACAAATCCCAAACTCCGATTTGGTTAATTGTTGTCATTACTTGTATTTTACATTTTTATTCATATTTTTATTTCACAATTTATTTCATCAACTAATTTTTATTATTTATAATTCATAATTTATAATTTAGGACTCAAATAAAAATCATCATTGCCCACCGACGGCACGCCGAGGTCATCGCCACGGCGATAAAATTTGTGGGTTTCGATTATATCGGACATCCTTCGCAATTTCATCAATTAACACAACTTATTCTCGCACAAAATATTTTATTTTCACGAATCGATTCAATTTAATATCTGCAGGAATAACAAAAATAAAACAATTAATATTAAAATCGAGTTGAGGCAACAGGTAACAGACAACAGGACATATGCGCACAACACAATCGCACGCGCCACCACACCTCTCGGAAATTTCCGAGAGGCGGCAACTCCAGGAGCAGCAAAATAAGGCTGACACAATACATACATGCATGTATACATATATATCAACAATAAGCAGTCACCATAGAATCGAAGAAATCAATCGGAAAACAGGGACATGGCCGGAGGAGAAAGAATCCGGAACTTACCAATTCCGGCGGAACAGAGGGAGAAGAGGGAGGAAAGGAGAGGGAGAGGAGGAGAGACTGTGAGAGAGATATAGAGAGAGAGACCGAGAGAGAGAATGGAGAGATTAGAGAGATAGAGACGAGGAGATTGATGTTATGAACAGGGAGAGAGAAACAAAATAAGGAAGAAAAATTATACACAGGCACATATGAATTAATCTGCCACACACTTGTTTTTTATTGCCACGCGTCCTTTTTCTGACTGCAGCCTGAATTGATGCCCGCTTTTTGAATTTAACAATACACTTTACGGATAAAAACAAATCAAAATAATTCCAAAATAATTTCAAAATTCTTGAAATATTTAAATACTAATAATGTATAAATTTCATAATTTTTTAAAACATTTTCGAATTGCACACCATACCCACATTTTGTGATTTAACGAGCAAACGTGCAGGTGAATCTAATCTGAAAAAAATAAAAAAAATAATTTTAAAATTCTCTAAATTTTAAAAACTTAAGAAAATGAGTTTCGTAATTTTTGAATCATTCTATAATTTATATTGAATTTATACTTTAATATCATCATAAAATCATTTAGGGATAAATAATTGATGAAATATAGTTTTCTGAATTTTATAAATCCCTAAAAATAATAAGTAAAATTACAAAACAACAAAAATAATTTTAGTATCAATTTTAGCATTTATGAGCATCAATATTAAATTAAAATCATTTAAACAAATTAAATTCATACAACTCAATAATTAATTATAAAATTAATCATTGCTTTGAACAAATTACACACAATTAATAATAAAGCAACACACACCTGACATAACTATCACATATTTTATTTACTTAATAATTCGATGATTGCCTTTACATATTGGATCCGAGAATAGAATACTTAGCCGCTAAGTAACTGAAAAGACGATATGATTTTAATATCAAATTTGGATAATTCTCAAAACAGAGCTTCCTATAACATACTTCATATCAAAATAAGGTAATAATGTCTCACCTTTTGAGAATTTGGATTTTTATCGGACTATAAAATGATTTCCGTATCGAAAATTTCACACCGGGACTTATACAGGTCAAACCGTACCCCGGATCGAGAAAGTCAAAACATGAAAAGTGTTCAGAATTATCAGATTAGGTTAGGAAGGAGTTTTTGAAGAGTTTTGGGTTGTAAAAACGCAAAAACAATTAAGTGGAACGATTTCAGATTCTAAAAATTAATTTTATAATTATGTAAAAATAATCATTGTTAATTCTATAAATCCTTATAAAATCACATGATCATTCAAAAATTACCAGAAAAATACCAAAATTATCCAGATTTAATTCTGGATAATTGGAAATTAGAATATCTAAATTTTATCAAAAATAAACATTCAAATATTATTATCCATTATCAAATATTTCACCAAAATTCACACAGAACTACATAATAATTATTTGTTAATAAAAATAATTACATAATATTTCTCAGGCGTTACATTCTTCCCCCTTAAAAGGATTATGTCCTCAGAATCATGCTAAAGAACAGACACTGATACATTTCGAGTATCTACTTAAAACTTCTCAGGACTCACTATTTTAATCACGTTTCAATGGTCTCCTATCGTCATCAGATTTATCAGTTGCTCATGCAACCCCTAACTCAATCTTTTATTTCACATATTTGAAGCTAAATTACTTTTCATAGTCATACACACATAAATGCCTTATGGACTCGTTCCACCTGTGACAACAAGCCCAGCTCATTCAGAATCGTTTATCTATCTCACTATTTCAAAGGACCAACTTAATTTCCACTAACCTTCTTTTCTTTACGATTCTAGTAGTTTCCTGTTCATGAAATTTCTATTTTCACTAACTGTTCTACTTTACGTTTCATATCTCCCTCTGTTCGGGTAGTCTGGCATATGATCAATTTTAATCGTATTCGAGAATCTTTAATCGGTCTCTTGCATTTTCTATTCGTCTGCACCCGATATCCTGAGCTCATGACGTTTGATTCTTCGAAATGTTCTACATCTATTCAAAGGATAAAAAGAAAAATTCCGGCAATTGCTTCTACTCACCACTTGGTAGCATACTTCTATTTCTTTTCAATCACTATCAAGTAGATTTATCGAGCGAAAATCTTCTACTATCTACAAGGAAATATTAATTTTGGAACGGAATGAATCATAACTTTATTCAAAACCCGGTCTCTTGGTACTAATACTCATTTTATTGTCATATCAAATTAGATATCAATACGAACTTTGATGCTCACAACGTCCCAAACTGAAGTCAACATCAATCATCTGCATTAATACCACCTTTGATATCCAACAACAAAGTAAACATCAGCATAACCCAAAAGACGGATCAATACCTATTCGTCAATTTCTAACTTTTCGAATTCTTTTAACCGCTTCTCAACATTCTTAATGGTATTCACTCTTTTCTTTTTATTTAACATCTGTTCCTAAATGGACTTTTCCTTGTTTGGTATTTACCCACATACTGGAGCTCATAATCAATTATAACCAGAATTCATATCTTTGAAGCTGAGAATGCAGCTGTTATTTCCCACTCTTCGCAAGCATATCTTCAGGCGTTCAACTTGGTCTTCCTTAGTCCTTGAACTAGCGAGGATGTTATCAATAAATACACTCACACTATCTCAATACTCCTGGTAAATTGTGTTCACTTAACCTTCTACTTACAATTCCTGATAATCGTCGCGTAACCTCATATCTCTATATTTTTCTTTTTTTTCTTTTTTTTCCATGACCACTTTTGTGCATAGCCCAAAATACTCTTTATTTCATTTTCCTTTTTTATTATTTCATCCCTATTGAGTTAAACGATACAGGGCTTTTGACACCAGCTTGACTCTGTGCAGTAACCACCGAGAAATTCTTACCTCATTCCCTGAGGTACCCTTAGTAAATCATTCGTTCGAACTTCCGGGACTTCACTTTAATTTTAAGGAACTCCGACATGAGATTCATTGCAACGTTCTTCTCTAGCAGTTTGCCATTAAAACCTTTATTTAATCATTCCTGTTTACACACATTCCTTGAATGATATTCCTATCTTCAATTATCGGCATTTCCTTCTTCATTTCCAATCAGTTCTGGCATAACCGACGTTCACAATTTGCATATATTCTAGATTATTTTATAAAATTTCTTTATCATCCTTTTGATTCCACTTCTTGTCTTGATTAGTTCTTCATTTTCATTATTTAATCTCTCTTAAATATAACAAATTTCTTTTTCTTAGTAATATTACTCTGTTTATTATTGGATAAGCCATTCCTGAAGTTCACGCTGGAATGAAGGCTTTTATCTGTACTATTTAAATTCTTACTAACAAAATTATCGAATTTTCTTGGTAGTATTTCCTTAGCTTTGCTTGACATACACAGATCGCGTGTTTGACTTCTCTTCATTGACCATCATCTTTTTTTTTCCTGAATTCACATGCGGACTTTATCAATCTTCGTCTTTCATTGGGTGCTTGAATTTGCGAGCTTTTCGTTATTCTATCGCAACTTCCTTTCAATCGCCGTTCAAAAGAAGTGTACATTCAAACCTTCCATTAATTCGTCATTCGATATGGGTATACATCCAAGTTCTTCCTGGAATGCTATTGTAGATAATATAATCCCTTTGCTTTATCCTGAACCTTCAGGTCTTAAAATATTCCTCTTACTAGCATGTACCAATAACTTCCTGTTCCTCTTATTCATCAAAAAGAGCATATTCTTCTGGATCAAAACTTGCACCTGATTACATTAACATCACACTAATTGAGCTAAGCCTTCAATTTTGGTTAACGCCATTACTTTCTCCAAATTTCTTATCATTTTAATTTTGGATCTGGAAATCATGTTAGAGTTTGACTCAATCTAATTGGAATCGATTTCCATTTAACTAACCATTAGTTGGCAAAGTGGATCAATCAACTCCTTTAAATGATCACTTAAACCAAGTGCTGACTAGCTAACTGGAATCAAAGACCAATTACATAAGTCGGTTTGGTCATAACAACTCTCTCAAGAACCGAGATTGTAATTATTTGGAGTACTGACGAGAACAATATATTTATTTGTTCTTAACTATAGGGTAATTTCTGAAAATTTGGGCAGCACTTCCACCTACACCATTGACTACCAGTCGGACTCAAGCCGACACCATCAATCAACCAATTCATCCACAATCATATGTCCACTTCCATCAACCAAATCATCAATTCCCACAATTCACCTTTGATCAGCATCTGACTAGCATAACATATCTCTTTTTAATTGGGATTGGGTCTGAAACCCACAATGATTAATATAACCATACATTTCTCAATTCTTTTTAGAATATTACGAATTGTCCTTAATAAATTTAAGGTTTGATTTCATGATTCTGTTAATTTATTTCTGACCATTATTAATCGGTTTATCTTTTAATAACTGTGCATGGTCTTTATTATTACTGTCACAATCTGGTAGAAACTTAATTGTTAGATCATTATTTCTTGAAAAATTTCACAATCGAGTCACCATTGCTTCATCTCCACGTATGGCTCGTATCAAACTTTCGTCACTGACTCGGGTATGAGCATTGAATTCACAATCACTTATTTACGCAAGTTAGAGAACTTCATAATTTCTTGAAGAGCACATTCGAAGTTCGATTATATTTAAGATTTATTTTATCTTGAATCTTTACGACAAACATCTTCCCGCGACGAAGGAATATTTCACGTAGTAATTGCATGTCTGAGTCATTATTCAGAATTTCCTTGATCTTTGATCGTCGTCCCGATACTCGTTGGCTCCGTCTGACGCACACAATGTTACTTCCTTATTCTATAATTGATCTAATTATTACGGTTCACTAATGATTCATTCCTCATCGAAATCTTCTGATTTGAAGTGCATCGCATTAACGTACTCTACTGTAGTTATGAGATCCTCATAACACGAACAACTGTCAGATTTGATGTCCTTGCCACAACCGCGTTGTCGGTGTATCCATTCTTCTTTGCTTGCAAATGTCCCCCATTTATCGGCTTGCAATCATATTCTTCTTTGACACGTAATTCTACCTGTCGCACGGGACTATTCTATTTCTTTCGTAATTATCAGAGAATAGACTCGATACAAGAAGAGTTATGAATATGATTTTGAATAAAAAGAAGGATAGGAATAACAATACAACAAACATTGGAAGAATCTGTAAGTTAATAAATTGAAGGAATAAAATGAGTGAAGAATGAGACAACCATATTCGTACTCAAGATGGCCAGTCTTTCATACTATATGGCATACACACATGATTAGGTGGCGTCCCACCCGACTCTTCGTCATTTCGACAAAGCGTCATACCACAACACTGTTGTCTCAATCAGGAATCAAGAAATTGGAGAAGAGAAACAATTCAGAAGGAATATAAGAAATTTTCTTTCGTTTTCGCCTCATATAATTTATCAATAGAAGAAGCTCCTACGTATTCAAAAATCAAGAAAACATATAATGTCATATTAGAAGAAAGAATGTCAATGCCGGTCACCTCCACGTTTCACTTACGTATGCCTTCAGGATCGTGCGAATACAGGTTCAGATTCAAGTCACATCATTGCTTTGAAATGTTTCTTGGAAATGCCTTCACATCAACTACTTCAATAATTTGATCTTAATCGCGTCCTTCCGAAATTTATAACCATCGATCACGCAACGCCTCAGTTTTGTCGATAAAATATGATTCTTCTGCCTACTGTCTAGAAGATTCTGCCATTCCTTCAATCATCCTTCGTCCATTCGAATCACGAATTTCGTTAAATTTGTATAATTTTATAAATTGGGTAAATAATATGTTGATTCAATTATTGATTTTATTAACAACGCTTACCTTTTTTTTTCACGAAAAACTTTAAACTTTTCTTCCTGCCAATGGGTCTACTTGGCCCTTTGAATTAACAATACCGAATCTAATTCTATTCTTCTTTTTAGGTCATTTTCTGTTTCTAATAACAAGAACTTAAGTAGTACCTCGACAACCAAATTGTAAAACTTATTTCATGCAAAATCTTTCGAAAGTTGATTAAGGAAATCTTTTCTAAAATCTCATTTTAAAGTTTTGAAAAATAAAATATTTGGTCGTCATTACTATATAAGTTACTTGCTATTTTCCTGATTTACCAATGAAATGTCTAATTAAAAGAATGTCCATATAAAGGTCTCTTCACTTTGGTACCTCTTCCACATTTCCTCTTCAGCTCGTACTGATTAGTCGCCGAAACTTCATTCACCGTCGTAAATCATTTTATTCACAACTCTATCGCAACGCTGATATTTAGTACTATCTTTAACATTCTTGTCATCGTCCTTGACGTTATGCTCATACCCACGCATGTGATCGGTGTTCCGTCTATAGATAAAGGCGCACGTTCTTTCTAGTCTTACCTATACGTAGTGAGGTAGATATCATTCCTCGCGCAGCTCTCGATAAGTGATAAGAATCCTCTCACAACGGTGGTGCCTTCGAATCGCGCAACGTTAGCTCTCCTCAGCTTCCTTCAACTGGTTGCCTTCGGCGGGAAGCTCGTCCTACTACCTAATTCTAGGTTAAATCGTAGCTTCTCTTACACAAATTCTCACAAGAATCGATCTCATATTTTTTTTTCAAAACCACATGAAAAGTAGGGTAACATATCCCATCTCCGTCGATCTGTCGATTCCTCATTATTGTATGAGCTGAGAACTCAATATACATATAATGTTGTGATATTCACCTTACACTTTCTCAACGATCCTATCTTAGTAATTCCAGATCGGATCTGCTAACCCTAATTCGCACTCAACTCAACTTAACCTGAGTATACCTAGGGTCTTTCCTATCCTGTACGACCTATCATTCCTATCTTACTCTCACCTATTCTTATTTCAGTGACCAATAACCTGCAGTTCTGATACCAACTGTAACACTTCAAATTCGGGGTCAGGATTTGGTGTCACTAAACAATCTTTACATAAAATAAAGAAATAAATAAAGAACCCCTTGAATCCGGATCGTTCACAGGTTATGGTATGAAACAAGAATCTAACCTTCTACAACTTACAATAACTAAATTACAAATGAGAATACCTTTGAACTAATGCTCTTGTCACAATCTTCTAACACCTTCAATCTCTCGCAGCGGAAATTTTTCTAACTCCTGCCGTCTATCGAAGCTATTCATTTTTATCCTTACCTGTTTCTGGTAGAAATAAGAATTTACAAAGCAAGAGTGAACCAAAATGCCCAGCAAGTATATATTTTGAGTTTCAAACATTAATATCAAAGAAAAATTCTGGACAAAATCTTAAAACAATTTTAAACCATTCTATTTATTTTGAGTGAGTGAGCGAATAAACGTTGGCTGTCACCAGCCTTTAACTAAAATCCAAAAATGACAAATGATTCCCCGATTCATCTCCTGAACCAGGGTTTTGTCCGGTTTTGAAATCATAAAACCATTCGAGAGAGAATGCCGTTAATGGCGATCAACAACAAATTAGACTAGACACTAGTTCGCATCTATATCCTGCTGATCAGTCAGAATATAATGCAGATCTATATCTCAATATATAGATCTAATCAGGTCCCCAGGCACTACGGCCCATCTCGAGGCACCAGTCATCCTGGTCCTCAGGATTAAGTAAAACTCAATCCCCAAAATATCATTATCCAGCCCGTAGTGTTTTGATTTCAAATCATTTTGAATTCAAAACATCCCAATTCAAGGTTCGCAAATAACCCGAAAGAATGGGTATTTGCTCACGAGAGCAATCGAATTATAGGAACATAATGAAAGGAACGTGCATAATAGAGTAATTGCAGCGAAATGTAAAACAGTTAACTATTCTGAACTTAGAATAGGCGAATAAATATTTGCAGTATTGAAAAGAAACTCAAGAATTGCAGTATTTAAAAGAAAAATCCAGAATACTTGCCTCAATAAGCTTTAACCACTATTATCGGTTGACTTTGGTTTGACTTTAATCGTTTAGCTTTATTCGTCAAACTTCTATCCTATTCTGGATATGATCCCAACATTCAGGTCCTTCAATTGGAACTTCGTTATCTCGACGTCTAATCACTAGATCGTTCCTAGCCCGATGTCACGTCTCGGTTCTTCCGTCTAAACCTACAGGGAAGTACCCTAATTCAGATAACCGCTTGAGCTAACATCAAACCGCCACCCTATTCTACCCATATGATTTCATAACCGAATTCATATTTATACATATTATCGAAGTACATAACAATTAGGGTTCACATCTTCGAGAATCAGTTTGGTATTTAATTTCGGAAAATACATATATTGTCATTTTGAAAAATAGGGTAATCGATTATTCACAAAATATCTTGTCATGTCACGTAAATAGGTTCATAAAGTTCAATTATATCCTCGTTCGACGTTACCGACAATTACAAATTACGTTCTCGTATTTTCGGAATTTATTTTTCTGAAAATCGGGCAGCGTTTCCTCTATTTATCGGCCTACCCCTCGAATCATTTCGACGTCAAATCAAACCATAACACAATCCACAATCCAATCGCAATCAATTCCACAAATCCCAAACTCCGATTTAGTTAATTAACGTCATTACTTGTATTTTACATTTTATTCGTATTTTTATTTCACAATTTATTTTATCAACTAATTTTTATTTGTTTATAATTTATAATTCATAATTTATAATTTAGGACTCAGATAAAAATCATCATTGCCCACCGTCGGCTCGCCGAGGCTCATCGCCAACAGCGAAAAATTTGCGGGTTTCGATTATATCGGACATCCTTCGTAATTTCATCAATTAACACAACTTATTCTCGCACAAAATATTTTATTTTCACGAATCGATTCAATTTAAGAAAAATGAGTTTCGTAATTTTTGAAGCATTCTGGAATTTATATTGAATTTATACTTTAATATCATTATAAATCATTTAGGGATAAATAATTGATGAAATATAGTTTTCTGAATTTTATAAATCCCTAAAAATAATAAGTAAAATTACAAAACAACAAAATAATTTTAGTATCAATTTTAGCATTTATGAGCATCAATATTTAATTAAAATCATTTTAAACAAATTAAATTCATACAACTCAATAATTAATTATAAATTAATCCTTGCTTTGAACAAATTACACACAATTAATAATAAAGCAACACCGGCTGACGGAACTATCACATATTTTATTTACTTAATAATTCGATGATTGCCTTTACATATTGGATCCGAGAATAGATTACTTAGCCGCTAAATAACTGAAAAGACGATACGATTTTATTATCAATTTGGATAATTCTCAAAACAGAGCTTCCTATAACATACTTCATACCAAAATAAGGTAATAATGTCTCGTCTTTTGAGAATTTGGATTTTTTATGGATTATAAAATGATTTGCATATCGAAAATTTCACACCGGGACTTATACAGGTCAACCGTACCCCGGATCGAGAAGTCAAAACATGAAAATGATTAGAATTATCAGATTAGGTTAGGAAGGAGTTTTCGGAAGAGTTTCGGGTTGTAAAAATGCAAAACAATTGAAGTGGAACGATTTCTGATTCTAAAAATTAATTTTATAATTATGTAAAATAATCATTGATGATTCTATAAATCCTTATAAAATCATATGATCCAAAAATTACCAGAAAAATACCAAATTATCCAGATTTAATTCTGGATATTGAAATTAGAATATCTAAATTTTATCAGAAATAAACATTCAAATATATTATCCATCATCAATATTTCACCAAAATTCACACAGAACTCACATAATAATTATTTGTTAATAAAAATAATTACATAATATTTCTCAGGCGTTACATGATAGTCCATAGTTTTAATATTTTTAATAATTTATTTCATGTATGTTTTCATAATCTTATTATTAAATTATTTTATTTTATTTGGAAAAAATAATAAAATCATATTTCAAGCAAAAAAAAGTTGAAATAGGCAAGGAGATAGGAATACTTGAAGCAAAAGAAGATGGAGGAAAAGTTGAATACTTTTTAAGAAAGAAAAAGAAAAGAAAGAAATATCTTGGACAAGCTTCGTAATCCAAGACCTAAATCCATCTTATTTTTCCTATATATATAGGCTACTCTCTTGTATCTGTGACACCTTGAAAAACACCTGAAACTTATAAGTTTTTGTTATTTGTTTTGTTTATCTTACAAAATTTTGGTTAAATCTCTTTTTCAAGAATGAAGATGAAGTAATTGATTACTCTTGATATCGTCTCGTTCCTATTAATTGATTCTTAAGATTTTTGTTGGTGCTAATTGTTCGATTGAAAAAGTGATTTTGATATATTAATGTTCCAAATTTATTTTTCAGAACTTACATTTGCTCCATGAATTTTTGATAGGTTATTGTAAGGTAACAAGTGGCATAGTATATGTTTGTCTCATTAACCGATATATGTTATTTGTGAAGAAGAGAATTGATTTTAGAGAGAGTTGATATTAATTGTGATTGAATGATGAATTCAGATTCCTAAATTTATCATTATTTATTTTTCTAATTAGGTTAAACAAATCTAATCTCAATTTTTTTTGTCTAGTTCGCCTTATTTAAATTGTTAATATTTTGAAAATTTTAGTCTCTGTGGATCGCCATGTGATTGCTAAACTAAAAATTTTGCACTTGCGATTATTTTACACATTAAATACATGATGATTCACATATAAGGGACACTTCGCAACATTAAAATTTAAACAAGGGAGACGTTGAAAGGAATATGTCCTAAGTCCAATCATGTATGAGGATTTAGGAATAACTTTTATGTAATCTGTTTTGATTTTATTGATATTAATAAAAGACTTGTTTTGTTTTATTACGGGCTTTATCTATATAAGATATACCATAGTTTAGAGTAAAGCTTTTTATGGATTATGATGAGATCATAATAGTGAGACCTAAAGATGATAACTCTAAACTTAAATAGTTCCTGGTCGTAGGATTACTAACTGGTAATCAATAATCCACAAAGATCGGTACATACTATGCTTGCTTCATTATGAAGGATGTCTGTTCTCATAGACATTTATGTGGTGACACTATAGCTAGTATGTAGGTGCTTATTATAGAATAAGTTCACTGAACATGACTCGCCCAGCTGAACAACTGATGGAGTTCACTCACGTGTCAGCAGTTGTTCACATAGTGATAGTTGTACAAGTATCCTTAGACTTGAGGTCATCATAGTCATCTGTGTACACTGAACTATGCTTTGGTTTAGTTCTTAGTCTCCAGGGACAATTATTAGGGCTCAACTGGGTATAGGAATTTGTACACGAAGATAGTGTATGATCAATAAAGGATCTACCCCTTCCAGTGAAGGAAGCGAATGTTCAAGGCTGATCCACTTATGCTAGCTCAGGAATCTCTGGCCAGAGTGAATGAAATTATAAAAGTTTCTAATTTGCATAGAACTAAACTAGTAAATGGTAAGCAAGTGATTGAATTAGATAGGCTTGACACGAGATCCATGCCTTGTATTTAATCGGGACATTGTAGGGTAGAAGGAGTTTATTGTACGGTAACTATTCACTGAATAGGTTCTTGGTATTCTAAGCAGTGAATTCATATTATCCGGATAGTCGCGATATACTGAGAAGTATCCCTCACGATGTAGAATAAATGTGATTAATTAATTAATCATATTTAATAAATTAGAGAATTTATATAAATAATGTTAAAATAGTTTTATTATTATTTATTTCTACTACCGGTTTAATATTTAACCTACAGGGTCACACCATAATAAGAGAATGATTTAATGGTGGAGGAATTAATTAATAATGGCTAATAATTATTTATTTGTGAAATAAATAATTAATTAGCAAATTAATAATTGATTAAATGAGATTTAATTGATTATAAATTAATTAAGAAAAGTTCTTAATATTATTAATTAAGGATTTAATTTGTGGAAATTAAATCACGAGAGAGATTATTTCTAAAGTGTTTAGAAAAAGGATTAATAATTAAAAGGTATTTTAATTATTAATGAGAATAAAAATGGGATAATAATAATAATATTTATGGGAAAATTTCAGCTGAAAATTTTGCCTATAAATATACTATTATAAACCCTATTTTTATTCGAACCCCAAAACCCAAAAGTTTGGAAAACCCAATTCTCTCCACCTCCTTCCTCCTCCTTAACATCGTTTTCTTGGTGGATACCGGTGGAGTGCTTCACACTTGAGGAGCAACTGCTAAGGATCTCTGATCGTTGTCTCCGAATTATTTTAAAGGTTAGATTCGATCCCTATGTTTTTACCACGATTATATGCTTTTATTTGGATTTTATATGTGCGAAAGTGTTTTGGCCATGCCCCCGCTGCGTTTAAATCCAACAATGGTATCAGAGCATAGGGTGTATGCATATAGATCTGTGGGTAAAAATTTCAGAATTTATGTGCTTGGATGAATTAATTATGATTTTTACAAGGTATATCATGGATTAATTTTGTCTGATGAGAATCGTTTCTCAGAATAATTTTGATGTTGATCTGGGTTCTACAAGTGTGTGTAGATCGTCTGGGTATTTTTTTCATAATTTTATGATGTATAGATTATTTATTATGAATTTTGAAGTTGTATCAATAAATTCGTAATTAAAAAATCATAATATATATATATAATATAAATTAAGTATACATGTATATATATATATATATATGTGTGTGTTGCTGCTGTTTGTCTGCTGTTTAAAGAAAGAACAGGTACTGCTGTCAGTATCACCACGGCGATCGAGAAGCTGTCCGGCGGCTGCTGCAAGAAAAATAAAAAAAAATATAAGGGTGTCCGCGCATTCCGGGAATGCGTTACACCCTGTGGCGCATTCACGGAATGCGTTACACCTTTAATTGGTTAAAAGGGTTGTAACGCATCATCGGAATGCGTTACAAGGCTTGTAACGCGTTCCTGTAATGCCATTACAGCCCGACTGTCCATATTAAAATTGATTATTCTGGGAGTTTCCGTAACTCCGTTTGTGGGCGTCGCAATAGATCGTTGGATTTTTTTTTCCAAGACGAATCTAATGGAGTGATCATTTTAGTTTATATAAAAGTTTTGAACTGTTTATATTTCCATGAAGTGTTTTAAGCTATTTTTGACTGTTTTAATTGTTTTAAATGCTTCATGTGATACATAGATGTATAATGCTTACTAATGTGCTAGATGATGTAACATGCCTACCTGATGTTATTCATGTTTATATATGTGATATAGCTTAGTTTATCATGCGATGATAGATTTAGGTGAACTTAAATGAACATAAGGCGTTTGTTAGACAACCTAGTATAGTGAAATTGTTTCATAACCTTAATAACAATATTATGAATACAATCATGAGATTCTTGTGTTTATGAAACACGTAATTGAATATGAATTTTCGATATGAGAGAAAGGATGATTCTGTCAACAACAGATTTCTATCTGTAAGAAAGGGTTATTAAGTGACGCCTCTTGACAATGCTCCACCCGATCTGGGAATCATCTGATTATTGATTATTGATTTGAAATATTTAATTTAAAAGGAAGAATCTCTTTATAATATGATTATGATTGTAACGTAATATAATCCCTCTAAAATTAAATAATATCAAGTAGTAATTGGCCAATGATACAACGGGCTTGTGTCGGTCATAGCCTTCCAACATGATAGAAAAGTAGTTCTTATTTTTGAATCATTGTCGGTTCGTGCTACAGCCGAGGGCTTTGATTTCGAAATAAGAAATACTTGTCTATTACATAGAGATGTGTACATTGAATAAGAATCTAAAGGTCGTACGTGCTACAGCCGTGGGCCTTTGGGGACTGATTCAACTGTATGGAATGTTGGGTTAGACTTGACTTAGAATATTGAGTTGTCGTGCCACAACCGAGACTCAATTATTCAAGAGGCTAAAGTTTGATTAGGGAATACATAAGATGTAATTGACAAGAGTTGTCTGCCTATTGAACATTACATGGCGTTCGTGCTACAGCCGGGGTTGTGTAATGGAATGTAGGATCCCTATTCCCACTAGCATTATGAATGCTTAATTTTTCACGTAGGGGGTTGAATAAATTAGATAAACTAGTGGGAGCCACTTATGAATAAAGACCCGATTCATATAGTGTTTTAAAATGAAATCGAATATTTCTATTGTTTATTTGTTTATCATTTACAGATTTACAATATACATTATGTCTTCTGCACTATCACTCAGGAGCATACTGGATGCTCACAAATTGACTGGTCCTAATTATGCTGACTGGCTTCGAAACTTGAGAATTGTTCTCAGGATTGAGAAGCTGGAATACGTGATTGACTCACCTAAGCCTACTGAACCTGCTAGTGATGCACATAATGATGAAACCTGTTGTGTATCGTAAGTGGATAGATGATGCAAATGTTGTTCAATGCATCATGCTAGCTTCCATGAACATTGAGCTACAGAAGCAACATGAGCATATGGATGCTCACACTATCCTAATGCATCTACAAGAGTTGTATGATGTGGCGGGGAGGACAGCTCGATATGAGATATCGAAGGAGTTGTTCGGTTGTAGGATATCTGAGGGATCATCTGTGAATGACCATGTACTTAAGATGATCAATTTGATTGAACGTCTTGGACAACTTGGTTTTGCCATGGATGGGGAGCTGAGCCAAGACTTGGTCTTGCAATCGCTTCCGAGTTCGTTCTCGCAGTTTGTTGTGAACTTTCACATGAATAAGTTGGATGTCAGCCTGCCTGAACTCCACAACATGTTGAAGACTGCGGAATCGAATTTTCCCCCTAAGAAGAGTTATGTTCTTCTAATTGGTGAAGGTTCCAATCCTAAGAAAAGGAGAGGAACTCTTCCAAGAAGAAGAAAGTAGGTGAGAAAATGCCGGTTCCACCAAAAGCTGAAGACCCCAAGAGCAAAGTTGTTTGCTTTCACTGTAACAAGGTGGGGCACTGGAAGAGGAACTGCAAGGTTTACCTTGCAGAATTGAAGAAGAAGAAGGGTAGTGAGACTACCGCTTCTGATTCAGGTATGTTCATGATAGAAGTGAATATGTCATTAAATCAAATTTCTACTTGGGTATTAGATACCGCCTGTGGTTCTCAAATCTGCAATTTGTTGCAGGGACCAAGGAGAAGTAGGACTCTTGAGGAAGAGGAGGTGATTCTACTGATGGGAAATGGAGCAAGAGTTGCTGCTGAAGATGTAGAATCATTTCATTTACATATGCCTACGGGCAAGACTATTGTTTTAAATAATTTTTATTTTGTTCCCTCGATTGTGAGGAATATTATTCCCATGTTAGACTTGGCTGGATTTTCATTTATTATTGAGAATAATGAATGTTCTATTCTTAGAGATAATATTCTTTATGGACGTGGTGCTTTAAATAATGGTCTGTATATATGTGACATAATTTACTTCAGATTGAACAAACTAATAAAAGAAAAGGGATGATGAAAATCTCACTTCATTGTGGCATTGCAGTCTCCATTTAGTAGACATGGAGAGAGGGCTGCAAATTTGCTAGGAATGGTACACACAGATGTATGTAGACCAATGTCTATGCAAGCCATGGGTGGATTTTCATACTTCATTACTTTCATAGATGATAGATCTGGATTCGGATATGTGTTTGATGAAACACAATTCTGAGGCCTTTGAAAAGTTCAAAGAATATAAGTATGAAGTGGAGAAACAACCAAACATAGTATTATAACTCTTCGATCAGATCGAGGTGGTGAATACTTTAATGGAATGTTTCTAGATTATCTCAAAGTAAATGGTATAGTCTCTCAGTGGACTCCTCCAGATTGGTATCTGAAAGGAGAAATCGAACTTTTTTAGACATAGTTCGGTCCATGATGAGCTATACAAATCTTCCAGTATTCCTATGGGTTATGCATTGGAAACCTCAGCATATTTACTGAATATGGTGCCTTCCAATATCTGTTCCTCAAACTTCGTATGAGATATGGAAAGAAAGGAAACCGAGTCTTAAACACGTTAAGATTTGGGGATGTCCAGCTTATGTCAAGAAAGTTGACCCAGATAAGCAGGAATATCGATCCGTAAAATGTAGTTCTGTGGGATATCCTAAAGAGACTTTAGGGTATTACTTTTGCACAAATCATCGGGTGTTTCTCTCCAGGCATGCTACCTTCTTGGGAAAGGAGTTTATCCTTGAAGGAAACAGTGGGAGCAAAATTGAACTTGATGAAGTTCAAGAAGCACAAACTACTACAGATCGAGTGGAAACACCTGTTCTGACTGAACAACCTTTTGTGGAACAGCCCATTCATAGATCAGGGAGAGTGTCTCGCCAACCTGAGAGGTATTATGGCCTTGTCATTGAGAATGACAATGAGTTGTCGATCATTGATGATGATGACCCTATAACCTATAATGATGCTATGAGTAGTGTTGACTCAGAGAAATGGCATAGTGCCATGAAATTCGAAATGAAATCTATGTATACGCGATACAAAAGAATGATTAGAGCAGATGGCCAGGTGGAGACCTTTAAGGCCAGGCTTGTGGCAAAAGAATTCAAACAAAGGCAATGAATTGACTTTGATGAAACCTTTTACCTGTAGCCCTTTTATAATCAGTTCGGATTTTGCTTGCGATTGTTGCTTACTACGACTATGAGATCTGGAAAATAGCCAGATGGTTTTCTTTCCAAGAGAAATGAAAACCTAGTGTGTAAGCTGCTGCGAACCATATGTGGTTTAAAGCAAGCTTCTCGAAAGATGGAACATTCATTTTGATGAGACAATCAAAGAGTTTTATTTTATCAAAAATAAAGATGAACCATGCGTCTACAAAAGGGTTAGTGGGAGCGCGGTAACATTTCTTGTATTGTATTGAATTAGAGTTGACACACATAACAACATAGCAGACCCACTCACAAAGCTACTTTATGAAAGTCACTTTGATCGTCATAAAGACAAGATGGGTATTAGATACCAGAGTGATTGGCTTTAGTACAAGTGGGAGATTGAAAGGAATATGTCCTAAGTCCAATCATGTATGAGGATTTAGGAATAACTTTTATGTAATTTGTTTTGATTTCATTGATATTAATAAAAGACTTGTTTTGTTTTATTACGGGCTTATCTATTTAAGTGTTTAAATAAGATATACCATAGTTTAGAGTAAAGCTTTTTATGGATTATGATGAGATCATAATAGTGAGACCTAAAAGACGATAACTCTAAACTTAAATAGTTCCTGGTCGTAGGATTACTAACTGGTAATTAATAATCCACAAAGATCGGTACATACTATGCTTGCTTCATTATGAAGGATGTCTGTTCTCATAGACGTTTGTGTGGTGACACTATAGCTAGTATGTAGGTGCTTATTATAGAATAAGTTCACTAAACATGACTCGCCCAGCTGAACAACTGATGGAGTTCACTCACGTGTCAGCAGTTGTTTACATAGTGATAGTTGTACAAGTATCCTTAGACTTGAGGTCATCATAGTCATCTTGTGTACACTGAACTATGCTTTGGTTTAGTTCTTAGTCTCCAGGGACAATTATTAGGGCTCTACTGGGTATAGGAATTTGTACACGAAGATAGTGTATGATCAATAAAAGATCTACCCCTTCCAGTGAAGGAAGCGAATGTTCAAGGCTGATCCACTAATTTGCATAGAACTAAGCATAGTAAATGGTAAGCAAGTGATTGAATTAGATAGGCTTGACACGAGATCCATGCCTTGTATTTAATCGGGGCATTGTAGGGTAGAAGGATTTTATTGTACGGTAACTATTCACTGAATAGGTTCTTGGTATACTAAGTAGTGAATTCATATTATCCGGATAGTCGCGATATGCTGAGAAGTATCCCTCACGATGTAGAATAAATGTGATTAAAAATTAATCATATTTAATAAATTAGAGAATTTATATAAATAATGATAAAATAGTTTTTATTATTATTTATTTCTACTACCGGCTTAATATTGAACCTACAGGGTCACACCATAAAAAGAGAATGATTTAATGGTGGAGGAATTAATTAATAATGGCTAATAATTATTTATTTATGAAATAAATAATTAATTGGCAAATTTAATAATTGATTAAATGAGATTTAATTGATTATAAATTAATTAAGAAAAGTTCTTAATATTATTAATTAAGGATTTAATTTATGGAAATTAAATCAAGAGAGAGAATTATTTCTAAAGTATTTAGAAAAAGGATTAATAATTAAAAGGTGTTTTAATTATGAATGAGAATAATAAATGGGATAATAATAATAATATTTATGGGAAAATTTCAGCTGAAAATTTTGCCTATAAATATACTATTATAGACCCTATTTTTATTCGAACCCCAAAACCCAAAAAGTTTGGAAAACCCAATTCTCTCCACCTCCTTCCTCCTCCTTAACATCGTTTTCCTTGGTGGATACCGGTGGAGTGCTTCACACTTGAGGAGCAACTGCTAAGGATCTCTGATCGTTGTCTCCGAATTATATTAAAGGTTAGATTCGATCCCTATGTTTTTACCACGATTTATATGCTTTATTTGGATTTTATATGTGCGAAAGTGTTTTGCCATGCCCCCGCTGCGTTTAAAATCCAACAGACGTGAGCTAGTTAAATGGTCGGGAGGGCGAAGATAAGACAAGCGACCTTACTACAGCTTGGGATTACATTACTTCTGGTCGCTTATCACTACCAAGCGAGCCTAGCTCACTTCGGGATCGCGTCGTATTTATCTATGCTATTTGAAAATTATAAACTAATTATTGAAGACATGCTAGCATAGTCCTAGAAGGGATCGTCTCGCCATCAACTTATATCATATCTTCTATCAATGTGAAGACTCATGGTCTGGCCTCAAAGGGTGGCATTGGAGGATCTCTATAAGTGTCTAAATTTTCACTAAATCGCACGTGCACTTTACAAGGCCACATCGCATGGCCAGACACCAAGGTTCACATGTGAGGCCCGTAGACGATCTCATTTTTTGACATGAGATATCTTTTCCTCCTTTCATAACAACCTAGTACAGCCTTATTGGGCTTGGGTCATGGTCAACTACGAGATTTCTGATGAAGAGCCTCCGCGATCATTGAACATTGGCCTTGATGAACCGGAGGAAACCCTAAACTATATAGGTAACTTGTCCTCAATGAACTACGTGTGACTTTAACCCCAATAAAAGATTATGTACGCCTCTTATTTTTGGTTGAGAAATAGTTTGCAGTAAGAGAGAATTCCTATAATTTCTCTAGAAATCATATATTTAACAAACAAGATCAACGTAAATTTCCAACACTTTCCATCTCGTGGTTTTCGTGTTTTTAGCGAAATCATTTATTTTTCTCCATGATTCCAGCAACCTTCCAAAAAAATTTATACCAAATTCTACTCATAATATTTGGTAAATACCCAATCAAGCAGTATCAAATGTTAGACTTGAATCTTTCTACCTAATTTTCTTAAATCGGTATAAATAGTTAAAAAATTATGGTACATCAAATTTTAAAATTAATTTTTGAAAACAGGAGGTGTAATACCATAATTACACATCGATAATTGTGGGGAATTTTTTCAGTATATAAGATGAAGTACTACTACTAATTACACCAACAAATCATAATATTTTTGTTAATTGTGTCAGATTTATAAACGAACCAAATGTCAAGTTATTACATTTGAACTATTAAATTTTGACTTTTTGGGATTCAAAATCAGGACGTGAACTGAATTTATAGAAAAAAACTTGGAATATAATGAAGATTATCACACATTGTATCAGGTTTAGGCTCTCGAAAGTTTCATTTGTCAAGTTGTCGGAGGTGAGAATGTCAATCCAAAAGTTCGAAGACAAGAACTGAAATCGACGAAATGATATCGACCTATATTATATTACAATGGTTAAAGAGGAACGATTAGGTGTAATGGGGTAACTCATTTATTCATAACAAGAAATTAAACTGGACTGATTGTAACACATAAATTCCAAACCTGAGTAAAGTGCGAATATTTCTTTGGTATATAAAGTGAAGAATACTACTTGATAGGGAGAAAAATAAACCTTGGTTGCGTAATTAATATCGCACTAATCATGGGAATTTATGATTAGTATAGTGAATTGATACTGACCAAGGTACAAATACTACTCAAGATGTTCACATCTAGCTAAATATAGTGAATTGTGAAATTATGATTAATATACTACAGGATGAGGAAAAAATAACATTCTCACACCAGCTCAAGAAGATTGTAAAGCAAAATTATACAGTGATGCTGCTAATTAGGGATATCAACACCAAAAACAAGATAGATCTTTACTCCGCAACTAACATTTGTTATGGTTTCAAAATGGAAGAAGAAGAAGAAGAAGAAGAAGAAGAAGAAGAAGCTGTTAAAAAGATGGAAATCATAGACGATGATGCGACAGAGGTAATGTTTACATTATAGTACACTTACATTAAGAGGAGACTTTAACTTTGTACTAATACAGGTTTAATACATGCAACAACCTCATCTTGCCATCTCGACAAGATGTCAACACAGCCAACAACAATCTAAAGGAGATGACCTCATGCACTGAAGGAATTCAAAGACATTTTTAAAATACATTTTCACCATATGAATGTATATTCAGTTAAAAATTTATGTAATTCGTGTAATGTTCGAAACTCAACTGTGGCCGTTATTTAATGACTAATTCTGCATTATTGAATGATATGTAATTTATTTTCATTTTATAACTATAAGTACCCTGCACCGCGGTCATGAATACTAGTTTGTATATAATTATATTTTCAATAATGGATAACCACAAGAATTAAACATATAATTTGAATTCTTCCATCAATTCATTTAAGTATAAGTATTCATAATCAGAGGAATGTTTATGATACATCATCATATCGAAAAATGTAATCAGTATATGATGATGTACCGTAAACATCCTTAAATTATAAAAACTTGAGATATGAACTAATTTTTCATCTATGTTTACAGACCAAATAAGAGATGTAAAGAAATATATACAAATATGTGTTGTACAAACCTGATATATATATATAGTTAAATCATAAGGGGTTCAATTTCGTAACGTGCATCATCTGTGAAAAGATAAGAGTATTACATATCTGAATATTAGCAAAAAATGTAATGTTGGATAACATTATCTCTATTTAATCTCAAAAGCATGATTTGAATGTAACGTTTGTTAATAAATATTCAGAAAATTTAATCTTACTTCGAAAATAAGAGTAAAAGTTATTTAAGAATAAATTATTAATTAAATTTATAAGAATCTATTAATATATAATAAAGTTTGACAAAGAGATTGAAATCCGATATCATCTGACGTCAGTATTCAAATTTTGCAAGAAATTGATATGCATCTACGATACAAAATATTGAGAGATCAATGATATTATGGAATTACTAATAAATTTTCAAAATTTGGAGTTATGCCTACTTTTGGCATGGATCCTAAACAGGCCTAATGGACTTACATACCAAGCCCATCAAGAATCATCTTAAGACAGGCTGGCTCTCGAACGATGCCCGAGAGGCACACAAGTTATCAATGAGAGCGTTGAGGTACTCTCTAATCGAAGGCCTTTTAAACAAAAGGTCTTTTGTGATCCCATATTTGAAGTTCTTAAGACCTCACGAGGCAGATGAGGCACTGAAGGAAGCCCATGAAGGGATTTGTGGATAACACTTGGGGGAAGGGCCCTCGCTCATAAAAGAACTCGGTTAGGATTCTATTGCTCAAAAATGTTAGCCGATGCAAAGGCTTATGTGAAGAAGTATGATAGATTTCAGAGGCACGCTCATGTAGTTTGACAGTCCCCGGAGAGGCTTACGCCATTAGCTCCCCCATCCCCTTCACGATGTGGGAATAGACATACTAGGTCCCTTTCTTGTAGCATCAGGACAAAGGAAGTTCATCGTTATCGCCATTGACTACTTCACTAAGTAGATTGAGGACAAGGCACTGGCCAAGATAACCACCAAGAAAATTTCTCAATTTTTCTAGGAGAATGTGATATGTCAATTTAAAATCCCACGCATCCTCGTTACGGATAATGGGCGACAGTTTGACAATGAAGAATTCAAGGGGTACTGGAATGACAACAGCATAGAAGTCTGATTCACCTCAGTTGCCCGTCCCCAAAAAAATGGGCAAGCAGAGGTCGTTAATTGAATCATCCTTGATGGACTCAAGAAGAGGGTTGTACGCTCAAAAAACACTTAGATGGATGAATTGCTACCTATACCCTGGGAATATCGTAATACCTGCAAAGTTACAACTGAAGCTATCCCATTCATGTTAGCCTACGGAGCCATGGCAGTAGTGCCCCTTGAGATCACCCACGGATCACCAAGAGTTGAAACATATAAACCTGAAACTAATGAAGAAGGCATGAGGCTTGCTCTCGACCTCATTAATGAGGTCCGAGATGAAGCCAAATCCCATAATATAGAGCATCAGTGCAGAGCCTCCCTCTATTACAAAAGAGGGTTAAAGAGAGGTTCTTCCAGCAAATATACATGGGTTTGGAGAAGATTGAGGCATTAGGATTTGGCGAGAAATGTAAGCTAGCCCCAAATTGGGAAGGACCTTAAAAGGTCAAAAAGACACTAGGACGAGGATCCTATAAGTTGGAAACTTTAGGCGGAGATGAGGTCCCCCGAACCTAGAATGCATCAAACCTAATGGTTTATCATGTGTAGTATAAGTAACTTATATTTCTAGTACTTAGTAATACGCGTAGTAATAAGGTCGATAGAACCATTCTTATTCTATATAAGGGTTGAACCCATTTTTCAGGATGTTATCTATTATTTATCATCTTGTATATCAATTATTTATGTATGAGCATTGGATAAGTGCAAGTCATGAAAGGCCAAATACCGAAACTAAAAGACTAGTAAATAAACAAGCTAGTACTGCATAAAAGATAAAGATCCTGAAGTATCAAAAGTCAGTCCCGAAGGACAATTAAGAAACAAATCTAAAATATCTTAAAGTCACACAGGGCCACGAGTGAATAAGTCCTAAATCAAAGCCACAAGAGGTGATCTAGGCCATGCAAGGCCGGAATATTATTCCTCAGAGGAGCCTTCTTCTTCATCACCCCCATTATGCGCCGTCTTGGTGACCTTTATGTCATCTTCATCTTCACTGGTCTCGCTATTAGTGCCCCTCGAGAAGGACGAGAAGGATTTTGAATCCTCTTTCTTTGAACGGGCTCACAAACCTTCCCATACAAGGGAACTTTGGACGGTGCCTTCCCATTTGGGCTTCCTAGAGTAGGGGCTTTCCCTTTAGCTTTGTCATGATAAGCAATTTTCCTCTGAATCCAGAAAGGCTTGAGCTAGAGCCAGAGTGTTGAGGAGCCACGATTGGCCCTGATTCAAGTACTTGGGTGACTATGATAGTATCAGATGAAGCCCAAGGACTAGGGAAGTCTTCTGGCTGAAAAACGTCAGGATAAACACCATAGACCTTAGTAACGGCCGAATTCCAACCAAGTGAAATATTCACCGGACTCATATCATCAGCATGCTGATCCATCAGCTGAAGGAAATCATTTATCTGATGGTAGAGATTAACCATCATTACCCACTCCATCTTCTTCCTCCTCGCAAGGCTGTCATACTGCTTTTGGAGCGCACATTTGTTGTTTTCAGCCACCACAGCCCTTGACTCCCACTCATTGGAATCTTTATCTCACTTATTCTTTTCTTACTCTAAGGCAATGTTTTGTGTTATCAGATTGCGCCCTTGAAGAGCTAAGGCATTGAAATGAGCATTGGCCTAAAAGAGAGTGGGCAAGCATCAAAGAGTTAGTGAAGCCGATTAAGCCAATCAGAGTAAGCTCAAGAAGAGTCCAAAAACAAAATTGAAAAGTTCAAACACGCTAAAAAATTTTAGTATACCCGATATAAGACCCCAACATATCTGCCTCCAGAAGCTTGTCAGGGGTGGTAACCTCGATCAGGTCAGGAGCTGTGATAGCACACCTAGACCAATCTAGAGCGAGTTTCAGACTCCCACATAGAGTCTTAGACACATATCCCCCAATCGGGATTAAATATATAATTTCTCTGGAAATCATTTTATATTTAACAAACAAGATCAACTTAAATTTCCATCACTTTCCATCTCGTGGTCTTCGTATTTTTAGCGAAATCATTTTATTTTTCTCCATGATTCTAGCAACCTTCCAAAAAAAATTTATACCAAATTCTACTCATAACATTTGGTAAATACCCAATCAAGCAGTATCAAATGTTAGACTCGAATCTTTCTACCTAATTTTATTAAATCGGTATAAATAGTTAAAAAAATTATGGTACATCAAATTTTAAAATTAATTTTTGAAAACAGGAGGTGTAATACCATAATTACACATCGACAATTGTGGGCAATTTGTTTAGTATATAAGATGAAGTATTACTACTAATTATACCAATAAATCATAATATTTTTGTTAATTGTGTCAGATTTATAAACGAACCAAGTGTCAAGTTATTACATTTGGACTATTAAATTTTATCTTTTTGGGATTCAAAATCAGGACGTGAACTGAATTTATAGAAAAAAACTTGGAATATAATGAAGATTATCACACATTGTATCAGGGTTAGGCTCTCGAAAGTTTCATTTGTCAAGTTGCCGGAGGTGAGAATGTGAATCCAAAAGTTCGAAGACAAGAACTGAAATCGACGAAATGAAATAGACCTATATTATATCACAATGATTAAAGAGGAATGATTAGGTGTAATAGGGTAACTCATTTATTCATAACAAGAAAATTAAACTGGACTGATTGTAATATATAAATTCCAAACCTGAGTAAAGTGCGAATATTTCTTTGGTATATAAAGTGAAGAAATACTACTTGCTAGGGGGAAAAATAAACTCTGGTTGCGTGATTAATATCGCACTAATCATGCCCGGATAGGGCTGACAATAAAGCCTATTATAAAGGACCCAAAATCCTGTATATTAATTAATTTCGTAATTAATTAATATGGGATAAATCAGCTGATAATTAAAGTCCAAATGAGGACACAATTGCTTGGAGATTGGCCTCCAAGAAATCTCATGGGATAAGGAATCAATTTCCTGCATTGTAGGACTCCAAAGTCCACGCAAAATCTGAGACTTGTCCACCAAGATTCCTAATCCAAACCTAATTCTAAGGCATTCTATTCCTATAGAAGGGGTCTCACCCCACAAATCAGAACTACGTTTTGACTTGATCCTTAGTATACAGCAAGGTACGTACGCATCTTGCTAAGGCAAATTGAGTCACGAAACACAAGAGCAGTCAAATCGAGCCTCGAAGCTCAGGAGCCCCAGAAATTAATACTACCTAGTTTTTAATCCATAACATTTGGTGACGTCTGTGGGAAAGCATAACAACAACCATGGTGAACATGCGGCGCAGAAACAACGCTCTTGAAGGAACATCGGCCAGAACAACCCAACCAATCTCGTCAATATTGGAGATACCCCAGCATTCAACCTACGCCTCCACCAAAGGAGGGACTCTGGTAAGAGCAACCGAGGCACAGCCTCAAGGGACGAATACCCCGACTCTTCAAAAGACGAATCCCCAATTTCAGCAGTTACAAGTACCTTTGAATCCTCAACCCGTTGGGTACGAATATTCAACAATTGTGACCACTAACCCCCGTTATGGTATGCCCCTATATCCTGAGACTGGAGGGAGTGGGCACTCCAACTGGAGTAAAGCACAAGGGCAGATGCCCCAATATATACGCGGTTTGGCTTCCATTCCATAGGATGAAGAATTCTCTGGACCTTATACTGAGAGAGACTCTGAATCTTTGGATGATGATGTGGCTCCAAGAAGGAGGCGTGCTGGTAAAGAACCGATGCCTGATCTTAATCAGCATCCCAGGAGCACCCGAGGGACAAATCCCCAAGAAGTACAGGAGAGGATCAGGGCTCATCAAGCTGAGATCCAAAACTGATGCGCGACCTGGAGGAGCACCTAACCCCAAGACCCCCACATCCTCCGAGGTGGAGAGATCCTCCTCCAAATATAGACCTGAACGGTCCAATACCAAGAAGGGTTGTTGCCCCAAGGGCCGATCCAAGTGATCTAATGCGCTTAGGAGATCCCGACAATCTAACTCTGCCATTCACTAAAGAGATAATAAAGGCCCACATCTCAAGGAAGTTTAAGATGCCCACCATCAAATCTTATGATAGAACTGGTGACCCGACAAATCATGTCAGAACATTCTTTAATGTACTATTGTTGCAGCCCGTGAACGATGCTATTAAGTGTCGGGCTTTCCCCCAAACTCTGTCGGGGATGGCTTAAAGATGGTATAGTCGTTTACCACCAAATTTTATTGGGTCCTTCAGAGATCTAAGTCAAGATTTCATCAAGTAATTCATTAATGGAAGAGTGTATAAGAAGAGTTCAGCATCCCTTATGAGCATTGTGCAAAGAGAAAAGGAGTCCTTGAGAGATTATCTGAATCATTTCACAAAAGAAGCTTTGAAGGTCCCGGACCTCAATGATAAGGTAGCTATGATAGCACTGCAGCAGGGAACTAGGAATAAATTCTTTAAGATGTCATTAGCCAAACGCCCCCCCTGAAAGCATGTTACAGCTTCAAGATAAGGCCGAAAATTATAAAGGTGGAGGAAAGTATGAGGAAGATGGTGGTGAACAACGAGCCCGCTGGTGGCAAGAAGCGAAAAACTGATCTAGAAGATAATGCTAAGGACAAGTATCCTAGAACTGAGAAAGACGTTGATTTAACCCCGAAGAAGGGAGGACCTAGATAAAAGTTCACCGAATATGCTAAGTTGAACGCTCCTAGAAGTCAGATCTTGATGGAAATCGAGAAAGATAGAGATGTTCGTTGGCCCAAGCCCTTGAAAGATGATCCTACTAAGCTAGATAGAAGCAAATATTGTAGATTTCACAAGGATGTTGGTCATGAGACTAATGAGTTCCGACAACTGAAGGTTGAAATTGAATTCCTCATACGGAAAGGAAGACTGAGCAAATATACTGGAGATGGAGGAGATAGGAATAATAGTGGAAGAAGGAACTTTGATGATCGTAGGAAGGATCAGATGAGCAGGAGAGAAACCCCCAACCCCGAGGGCCATTGATAAACACCATCTTTAGGGGACCTCAGCCCCGAGGGATAGTAATAAACACAATCTTTGGAGGACCAACTGCAACTGGATTATCTAAGAACTCAAGAAAAGCTTACACCGGAGAAGTCATGTACATAGTGAGGGAAGCTAAAAAAAGAGCCAGGACCGGAGTAGTGATGGTGTTTGATAATTTCGACTTGGAAGGGGTGAATTTTCCTCATAATCCCCTAGACATAACACCCATAATGGGGAACAGTCCTGTGAAAAGAGTCCTCGTAGACAATGGAGCATCGGTAGACATCTTACTCTATGATACCTTCAAAAGGATGGGTTACAATGATTCTCAATTAACCCCAACAGATATCTTAATATATGGTTTCACTGGAGTCGAATGCCCCGTAGAAGGGATAATTAAGCTTCCTTTGACTATGGGTCAAGAACCAAGACAAGCAACACAGATGTTGAACTTTGTGGTAGTAAAGGCTGGATCAACTTATAATGTAGTCATGGGAAGAACGAGAACATATGATTTCAAAGCAGTACCCTCTTATTACCATTCAGTGATGAAGTTTCCCACCGAAAATGGGATTAGAGAAGAGAGATGGCAAGGAGTTGTTATGTAGCCTCCCTTAGGGCTGATGGAGTTTGGGGCAAGTTTTGCCTATTGAAGACCTAGATATTGCGAGAATGACGAGAAAAGAGGGAAGTCAGTAGAAGACTTGATCCTGGTCCCTTTGGCTCCCGAGGATCCTGAGAAAGTGACTTACATTGGAGCATCACTGGAGGAGCCCCTTAGAGGGAAGTTGGTGAGGTTTTTATAAGAAAATAGTGATGCATTTGCATGGTCAGCAGTTGATATATCTGGCATAGAATCGGAACTGATCACTCACAAATTGAACGTAGATCTAAATCAAAAGACTGTGAAGCAAAATAAAAGGAGTTTTGCCCCTGAGAGACAGGAGGCAATCAAGCAAGAAGTAGAAAAGCTCTTAGAGGCTGATTTCATTGAAGAGATATAATTTCCAGAATGGTTAGCAAACCCTATAATGGTAAAGAAGGCTAATGGAAAATAGAGAATGTGCATGGATTTCACTGATCTGAATGATGCATGCCCAAAGGATTATTTCCCACTGCCAAGGATAGATACATTGATAGATGCGACCGCTGGCCACGAGATGCTGAGTTTTATGGATGAATTCACTGGATATAATCAGATCAAGATGCATAAGGACGACATTCCAAAGGTATCATTCATCACTGACTTTGGTATTTTTTGTTATCTTGTTATGGCGTTTGGTCTTAAGAATGCAAGAGTTACCTATCAAAGGTTGGTGAATAAAATTTTTAAAGATCTTATTGGGAAAACAATGGAAGTATATGTAGATGACATGTTAGTCAAGAGTCTTATGAAGACTGACCACATAACTCATTTGAGGGAAGCCTTTGAGGTCCCGAGATATCACAAAATGATGTTAAATCCCGCAAAGTGTGCTTTCGGAGTGGGATCAAGAAAGTTCTTGGGATTGATGGTCTCAAAAAGGGGAATCGAGGCAAATCCTAATAAGATAAAGGTCATTTTTGACATGGAACCTCCAAAGACTATCAAAGATGTTCAAAACCTCACTGGAAGGGTTGCTGCCTTAGGGCGATTTATCTCCAAATCTGGAGATAAGTGCCTACCATTCTTCAAATCCTTGAAGAAAATAAAAGATTTTATATGGACAGAGGAAAGTCAAGAAGCGTTCGAAGGGTTGAAGAAATATATTGTCCAAGCCCAATTGCTGGCCAAACCAGACCTGAACGAAAGTTTGTACTTATATTTGGTCATTTCAGAAAATGCCTTGAGCACTGTATTGATAAAGGAGGATCATAAATCCAGAAACCTATATACTATGTCACTAAGATTCTGCATGGGGCTGAGTTGAATTATTTGATTATTGAAAATTTTTCCTTGGCCTTAGTGATGGCCTCAAGGAAGTTACATCCTTAATTCCAAGCTCATAAGATTGAGGTAGTAACGAATCAGCCTTCGAGAAATATCATCCATAGTCTTAAAGCCAGTGGAAGGTTGATTAAATGGGCTATTGAGCTGGAAGAATTCGACATAAAGTATATGCCATGAATGGCGATAAAAGCCCAGGCCTTGGCTGACTTCGTGGTTGAATGTACCATACCCAACCAAGAAGTCGGGGGCAGGCAGATACAGAACCTCAGGGCATGGAGGAAAAAGAAGATAATGAAGGTAGACAGAATAAGGACAAGGAATTCTGGGTTCTCTATTTTAATGGAGTATCGAAAACAAATCCGAGTATAGCGGGTTTAGTTTTGCAAAGCCCCAATGGGTTCTTGATTGAATATGCTATGAAGTTAGATTTTCCAACAACCAATAATGAAGCCGAGTATGAAGCTCTGATAGCTGGCCTTGGCCTAGCAGAAACATTGAGGGTCAAGAACTTGAAAGTCTTTGGAGATTCTAAGCTGCTGGTATCCCAGGTCAAGGGTGAGTTTGAGGCAGGGGATGAAACCATGGCAAAGTATGTACCCCTAGTGAGGGCCGTAATGACCCAGTTCGATGAATACCATGTTGAACACATTCCAAGGGAAGAAAATGCTAAGTTCGATGCGTTATCCAAGTTTGCATCATCAGAAATAGAAGAAAGCTCTAGGAGCATGTACTTTCGTGTTTTAAAAACACGGAGCATAGACGTCAAGTTAATTGCCCCCATAGGACTTGAAGGGTCATGGATAGATCCTATTAAGGCTCATTTGCAAACTGGATGGCTTCCTAGTGATGTTGTGAAGCAAGAAAGTTTACTGTATGAGCCCTAAGATATTCTTTGATTGATGGGATTCCTTATAAAAGGTCTTTTATAGTTTCTTATTTAAGATGTATCAGGCCTCATCAGGCTCGACTTGCTTTAGAGGAAGTGCATGAGGGTATATGTGGCCAACACTTGGGGGCAGGGCCTTAGCCCACAAAATCACTCGCTTAGGCTTCTATTGGCCATAAATGATAGCTGGCACTAAAGAATATGTTAAGAAATGTGATCGTTGTTAGAAACATGCCGCTGTAGTAAAGCAACCTCCCGAAATACTGACTTCTATAAACTCCCCAATCCCATTTGCTATGTGGGGAATGGATATTCTCGGGCCTTTCCCAATGGCTACTGCTCATAGGAAATTCTTGATTGTGGCGATTGACTACTTTACCAAATGGATTGAAGCTAATGGTGGATCGCGACCTTGCTAGGTTAGCAAAGATGAACACTTCTAAAAAAGGTATCGCTATTCAAATACGCTTTCCTTATACTTCTCTCATAGACATGATTAATGCTAGAGGGGATGAATATCCATCTCTTTCTGATTTAGATTCTTATAACCATGGTAATACTTTCCATGAGCTAGATGGTAGGATGGAATCTTACGACACCTTGTACAAACTCCATCCTAACCTTAGGATTACTCCGGCCGCCCCTAGGGATAGGACCTGTAACTGGGAGAGGGATACTATTTTTTATTTATCGAGGAGCCTTAACCACAGGCCTTAGGTTTCCCTTCCATGAATTCATTTCGTGTCTCCTTGCAGATGTGCAAATAAACCCTTGTCAATTCCCCTTAATGCATGGAGAAACATTATTTGTTTTATGGTTTTATATCTTAGGAATGAATTTCCCCTTTCTGTTGTTGTTTTTAGGAAGATATTCCAATTCTATAATAGTGCTTTAACTCAATCGGGCTGGGTTTTAATACGTCAAAGGCCCAAAATTCCCCACATTTTTAATGGTAACTCCGTTGTTGAGAATAACCCAAAATGGAGAGATGAATTGTTTGGCTGACTTGGGCCGGAGGCGATTAGGCCACTCTTTTTCGTAGGCCCTTTTGCAAAGTAGTCGATGGTAGCCCTTCTAGTATTAGATTAACTGATACAGAGGAGATCGCTTATCAAACCCTCATCACGGATAACGATCAAACAGACACTTGGACCCTTTTAGAGGAGTTTTCCCTTAAGAAAGTTGGTCTCTCTCAGGCCACTGATAAGGGTAACTTTATCTGTTTTTTCTTTATTTGTTTTTCTTTATTGCAATTTAATCATTTGCAAACTTTAATATTTCACTCTTTTTTTATTTCAGCTTGCGAGACCATTAACAACATCAACAGGCCAAAAGAAGGAGAATCAGGCCGCCAAAAAGGGCCAAACTTTATAGGGACCCAAGGAGTAAGCCCGATGGCCCTTCCTTCCTAAAGCCTCATGTCCCAGAGGTTTCAATGGGGGACGATGTGGATCCTCCACTCAAGGCGCACTCTTTTAGGCCCAACTGGGGCTTTAGAAGAAGTGAGACGGTGGTAGGGTCCACCAAACATGCTAAGGATTGGTCATATCACTCCATAACTCCTCAAGATTTTATTGACATTGTGACAGGGAGTGACATAGAGACCATTGAGCTTCTGGGTTCTCAAGCTCAAGCTTCGGTAATATTTCTCTCTCTTTCTTTAATTACAATCTCCTTTTTAACTTTAAATCCTTATTAAATCCTCCTACCTTTGTGCAGAGTAATATCTACTTCCAGACGGCACTTCACCAAGCTAGGTCTTGGAAGGGGAACTCATATGAGTTTAAAAGGGTGATGAAAAAATGGAAAGAGAGAGTCAAGGTCCTCGAGAAGAAGCTAAAGAATAAGGTTGTACTAGGTTGTTATGCAAGGTTGGGATGCTGCAGTGAAGGTCGTGGCTGAGAAGCACCCTGGCTTGATAGAAGCCAAGGACTTTTTATTCCTGAGCAGCCTAAGACTGAGGACAGCTTGGACGCTATCTTTAACTCCCCTATGCAAGAAGATCGCATCCTCGATCCTAGCACCACTTCTCCTCCTTCCTCCCCGACAAAGAATGCAGAGACTTCTGCTAACGCAGAGGATGGGCACACTGAAGTTGAGAAGGATAAGGATGATCCTGCTAGGGATGAGTAGATTTGTATTTATTTTAAGACTTATGTATTACCTTGTTGTATTTCAAACTTATCACCCCTCGGGGTTTATTTATGTCATTTCCTTGCCTTCTTTACCTGCTTTCCTTTAATTTTCTAAGTACTTTTGGAGATTGTACTTTCAAGGAAATAGATTAACAACCCGAACTACACAGTTCTAAGAGTCATGCATTGAATAATGGGAATAAGACTTGGTCTTCCAAAGTCTGCAATAACTTTAACTCAAGAATATACTCTGGTTTTTCAAAGTCTAGAATATCTTTTATTCAGAAACATAACTTGGCTTTAAACCCCTTACATAAGATGGGTTTGCCCCTGATAATCACCAACTGAAATGTAAATCCTACTAAAACTGAGATATAAAATCCTATGCAATAAAAGCTTCAAGGTACTTTTGAACCTTGTTATCACCATAGTAAGTACGAGCTATATGTAGTAAACCTTCAGGTTTTGAGCATGCCAAGTCCGAGGTACTTCTTCTCCATCCATGGTCTTCAATTTATAGGTTCCTCTTCCTTGAACGCTCTTAACCATGTATGGCCCTTCCCAATTTGGGGCGAGCTTTCCTTTCTGCCCTACTCCAGAAGCTTCCACCTTCCTTAGGACCAAATCTCCCTGCTTCAAGAACCTCTCCTTCACCCTCAGGTTGTAATAAAAAAAGTTTTTTTTTCTGATATTCCACAATCTTTGCATGCGCTGCATCTCGTACTTCATCTATCAAGTCCAAGGCTAACCATTTCCCCTCTTCATCCATTCTTCATTTTCTTCCCCGGATAAAATTCACCTTCACTTGTTAGTTTTATAATTTATTTTCTCATTTGATGAAAATTGATTCATAAAATTATTATTTATTAATTATTTTACACATAATGTACCTTAAATCTTAAAATATAAACATATTATGCATTTAAAAATATTAGGTAGTGATAAAAAAAGGAACTAATTTTGCTTTTAAACTAATTTTTATTATCAGGAATCTATTTTTGTATTAATAATTTATAAAATAAAAAAGAGAAATAAAAAATGATTCGTATAAGAATTCATTAATATAATTAAATGAATTTATTAGAAAACTAAATATCTACTTTCTCCATAAAAAAGAAGTCATGTGAATATATATATATATATATATATATATATATAACCGAAGAAAAAGGCATGATAGCTTGTTCATACATTCATGACATAAATATATAAACATCTTGTTGTAGCTGTATCTCATTCGCTTCCTTTACGGGATGTGTTCCATAAGTTTATTCAATAATATATTTAAACTATAATTTTATTATTCTTTCCAATACATACACTAATTTCTTAGAAAAAAATATTACAAAACAAGAACACTAGAAATGACACGTTAAACAAAATCTATACACATTCCTAATATTCACCATTAATTTAGAATCGACTGATCTTCTTTATAGAGCATAATAGTAAAGAAGGATTTTTCATTACTCGTACCATTAAATTAATTGCGATATAGCGGGATATTATTAGAGGGTTAGACAATAATTATTTTGTATGGGCTGTATAAGTCTTAGATGGGCAGTGGGTTTCAAACATAATTGGGTAATCAAAATTTATAGTTGGATAACTAATACTTAAAAAAACACTTTCCCCAGCTAAGCCTAGGGCAGTCTTCACTTATGTCTCTAGATATAATTCACCATCACTTATTAGTTTTATCACTTCATATTGCTTATTTGGTGAAAATTGATTCTTAAAAAATATTATTTATCATTTATTTGAACTTAATGTATCTAATATCTTAACATTTAAAATTGTTGTACAACTATAATATTAGAAAGTGATAAAAAAGTAACTACATCTTCATTCTAAGTTATTTTTTTATTATAAAAGATACTTTTTTGTTATTACAATTATAGATAAAAGTAGAGAAAAAAAACTTGATTCTTATGAAAATTCATTCATCCAAAAAGATGAATACTTATTAGAAAAACTTAAAATTAATTTTGTTTTTCGAAAAGAAGTCAAATGAATATCATACTTAACCGAACAAAGGATATGATTTACTTGTTTATACATCCATAAATGTATGTACATCATGATTTATCGTTTTATCCAATAGTATACCTGAGCTCCTATTTATAATTTCTTGTAGTGCACACTCTCATTCGTTGAAAGAAAAATAATATTACGCAACTAGAACACTACAAATGAAAACAAAAACGGTAAACTAGACCTACACGCAACCCCAATATTCACCATTAATTTAAAATTGACAAATCTTCTTAATGGGGCATAATAATAAAGATTTTTATTTTTTCCTAAATTTCATCTAGATATGTTTACAATTTGGCCTCGCAAATCTTGTATTTTGTTAAGCCTATGTAAACTTTGTTAATGTCATATAATCTCTGCAAATTTTTCCTGAAATAAAGAAAGTTGTGTAAGAGTTCGTGATAAAAAATTATTGAGTCATTATAGATATGCAAGTTGTAAGATTCTATAATTTACAACATGAAGGTTGAATGGAGTAATGGAATGTGAAATCACTAGTTTTAAGAAACTTATGAAATAGGTACAGTCCTTAATACATACTAATTCATATAATAATTAGAAAAAATGTATGACAAACTACCGAAAACATATTTTCGACAGAAGTAATATATCATATAATTCTATTTTGTATGTAATTTTGTGTTCAGTAATGGACAACCACAAGAACTGAACATATAATTCGAATTCTTCCATCATCAATTCATTTAAGTATAAGTATTCATAATCAGAGGAATGTTTATGATACATCATCATATTGAAAAATGTAATATGTATATGATGATGTACCGTAAACATCCTTAAATTATGAAAACTTGAGATATGAACTAATTTTTCATCTATGTTTACAGACCAAAGAAGAGATGTAAAGAAATATATACAAATATGTGTTGTACAAACCTGATATATATAGTTAAATCATAAGGGGTTCAATTTCGTAACGTACATCATCTGTGAAAAGATAAGAGTATTACATATCTGAATATCAGCAAAAAATGAAACGCCGGATAACATTATCTCTATTTAATCCCAAAAGCATGATATGAATGTAACGTTTGTTAATAAATATTCAAAAAATTTAATTTTACTTCAAAAATAAGAGTAAAAGTTATTTCAGAATAAATTATTAATTAAATTTATAAGAATCTATTAATATATAATAAAGTTTGACAAAGAGATTGAAATCTGATATCATCTGACGTGAGTATTCAGATTTTGCAAGAAATTGATATGCATCTACGATACAAAATATTGACAGATCAATGATATTATGGAATTACTAATAAATTTTTAATATTTGGAGTTATGTCTACTTTTGGCATGGATCCTAAACAGGCCTAATGGACTTACATACCAGGCCCATACTCTTTAATGAGTCCAAATATCACTACTGGGCTATGAAGACTGATAGGTCTATTTTTTAATGCTTTTAGAATTGAGATGATGGCACACGTTGTATAAACTAGCATAATAACTCGTACGAGGCACGGGTCATTTTCTAGAATTATATATTTCATATTACAGTGTGTATTATTTTTGAATTTCAGTTTGTGCACGTTTTGTTAGAAAATAAAATGTATAATCCTCCATAATTTATTTGAAGTGCACGAAGCAGATTATACTCAATGATTTTAGACCATTGAGTGATGAAAAATTGTGCAGTGTTTACAATTTTTTTCTTTTCGGAGTTTGATGATTCTGGTCTTAATAGATATTTTGGGTATATGTGATCTTTGAGTTAAAGATTTGTCGATACTAATTGTAATTTGTGTAGGTCCACTGTTTATGGGTTAAGGCTAGTTGAAAATTTTTGTACTTGGAATCGACAATGTCTTCGTCCAATATAAGTGGTCTCATATTAAAGTGTCGATACAAGGTTGTTATATTCACGGTAAAGACGTGTAGTTAACAACATATATATGTCTAATGAGATATATGTATTTTACAATACAAAACAATTAAGGATCTATGATATTATTGAATTAGAGATGAATTTCTAATATTTGGTGTTATGCCCACTTTTGGCATGGGTCCTAAACATGCCAAACGGACTTACATAACATGCCTATATTCTCTAAAAGGGTCCAATGATCACTATTGGACTATGAAGATTAAAGACTGTTAGGTACATATTTCTAATACTTTTAGAATTTAGATGACAGGCACAAACATTTAAATTGACTAATCTTGTTTTGTGGCATTTACTCGAGTTGGCACCAATGAATGTTATTATTGATAAAGTTTAAGCACTTTATGGGTATATCTTCTGTAAACCCTTTGAACAACACCCCTCTTATAGGGATCCTCTATGAGTTTATCGGGTTAGAATACCTAAAAGCATATGTGATTCTGATGCGTACGATAGTGAGATTAGAATTTTAATTTTATTCTTTTTATTTTTGATTTTTCTCGAGGATGAGTGAAAGATAGGTACATGGGCATTTGATATGTAACACCCCAAATCCGGGGTCAGGATTTGGTGTCACTAAACAATCTTTACATAAAATAAAGAAATAAATAAAGAACCCCTTGAATCCGGATCATTTACAGGTTATGGTATGAAACAAGAATCTAACCTTCTACAACTTAAAATAACTAAATTACAAATGAGAATACCTTTGAACTAATTCTCTTGTCACAATCTTCTAACACCTTTAATCTCTCGCATCGGAAATTTTTCTAACTCCTGCCGTCTATCGAAGCTATTCATTTTTATCCTTATCTATTTCTGGCAGAAATAAGAATTTACAAAGCAAGAGTGAGCCAAAAATGCCCAGCAAGTATATATATTTTGAGTTTCAAACATTAATATCAAAGAAAAATTCCGGACAAAATCTTAAAACAATTTTAAACCATTCTATTTATTTTGAGTGAGTGAGCGAATAAACGTTGGTTGTCACCAGCCTTTAACTAAAATCCAAAAATGACAAACGATTCCCCGATTCATCTCCTGAACTAGGGTTTTGTCCGATTTTGAAATCATAAAACCATTCGAGAGAGAATGCCGTTAATGGCGATCAACAACAAATTAGACTAGACACTAGTTCGCATCTATATCCTGCTGATCAGTCAGAATATAATGCAGATCTATATCTCAATATATAGATCTAGTCGGGTCCCCAGGCACTACGGCCCATCTCGAGGCACCAGTCATCCCGGTCCTCAGGATTAAGTAAAACTCAATCCCCAAAATATCATTATCCAGCCCGTAGAGTGTTTTGATTTCAAATTATTTTGAATTCAAAACATCCCAATTCAAGGTTCGCAAATAACCCGAAAAAATGGGTATTTGCTCACGAGAGCAATCGAATTATAGGAACAATAATGAAAGGATCGTGCATAATCAGAGTAATTGCAGCAAAATGTAAAACAGTTAACTATTCTGAACTTAGAATAGGAGCGAATAAATATTTACAGTATTGAAAAGAAACTCAAGAATTGCAGTATTTAAAAGAAAAATCCAGAATACTTGCCTCAATAAGCTTTAACCACTATTATCGGTTGACTTTGGTTTGACTTTAATCGTTCGGCTTTATCGTCAAACTTCTATCCTATTCTGGATATGATCCCAATATTCAGGTCCTTCAATTGGAACTTCGTTGATCTCGACGTCTAATCACTAGATCGTTCCTAGCCCGATGTCAGGTCTCGGTTCTTCCGTCTAAACCTATAGGGTTGAAGTACCCTAATTTAGATAACCGCTTGAGCTTAACATCAAACCGCCACCCTATTCTACCCATACGATTTCATAACCGAATTCATATTTATACGTATTATCGAAGTACACATAACAATTAGGGTTTACAGACCAAAGAAGAGATGTAAAGAAATATATACAAATATGTGTTGTACAAACCTGATATATATAGTTAAATCATAAGGGGTTCAATTTCGTAACGTACATCATCTGTGAAAAGATAAGAGTATTACATATCTGAATATCAGCAAAAAATGAAACGCCGGATAACATTATCTCTATTTAATCCCAAAAGCATGATATGAATGTAACGTTTGTTAATAAATATTCAAAAAATTTAATTTTACTTCAAAAATAAGAGTAAAAGTTATTTCAGAATAAATTATTAATTAAATTTATAAGAATCTATTAATATATAATAAAGTTTGACAAAGAGATTGAAATCTGATATCATCTGACGTGAGTATTCAGATTTTGCAAGAAATTGATATGCATCTACGATACAAAATATTGACAGATCAATGATATTATGGAATTACTAATAAATTTTTAATATTTGGAGTTATGTCTACTTTTGGCATGGATCCTAAACAGGCCTAATGGACTTACATACCAGGCCCATACTCTTTAATGAGTCCAAATATCACTACTGGGCTATGAAGACTGATAGGTCTATTTTTTAATGCTTTTAGAATTGAGATGATGGCACACGTTGTATAAACTAGCATAATAACTCGTACGAGGCACGGGTCATTTTCTAGAATTATATATTTCATATTACAGTGTGTATTATTTTTGAATTTCAGTTTGTGCACGTTTTGTTAGAAAATAAAATGTATAATCCTCCATAATTTATTTGAAGTGCACGAAGCAGATTATACTCAATGATTTTAGACCATTGAGTGATGAAAAATTGTGCAGTGTTTACAATTTTTTTCTTTTCGGAGTTTGATGATTCTGGTCTTAATAGATATTTTGGGTATATGTGATCTTTGAGTTAAAGATTTGTCGATACTAATTGTAATTTGTGTAGGTCCACTGTTTATGGGTTAAGGCTAGTTGAAAATTTTTGTACTTGGAATCGACAATGTCTTCGTCCAATATAAGTGGTCTCATATTAAAGTGTCGATACAAGGTTGTTATATTCACGGTAAAGACGTGTAGTTAACAACATATATATGTCTAATGAGATATATGTATTTTACAATACAAAACAATTAAGGATCTATGATATTATTGAATTAGAGATGAATTTCTAATATTTGGTGTTATGCCCACTTTTGGCATGGGTCCTAAACAGGCCAAACGGACTTACATAACATGCCTATATTCTCTAAAAGGGTCCAATGATCACTATTGGACTATGAAGATTAAAGACTGTTAGGTACATATTTCTAATACTTTTAGAATTTAGATGACAGGCACAAACATTTAAATTGACTAATCTTGTTTTGTGGCATTTACTCGAGTTGGCACCAATGAATGTTATTATTGATAAAGTTTAAGCACTTTATGGGTATATCTTCTGTAAACCCTTTGAACAACACCCCTCTTATAGGGATCCTCTATGAGTTTATCGGGTTAGAATACCTAAAAGCATATGTGATTCTGATGCGTACGATAGTGAGATTAGAATTTTAATTTTATTCTTTTTATTTTTGATTTTTCTCGAGGATGAGTGAAAGATAGGTACATGGGCATTTGATATGTAACACCCCAAATCCGGGGTCAGGATTTGGTGTCACTAAACAATCTTTACATAAAATAAAGAAATAAATAAAGAACCCCTTGAATCCGGATCATTTACAGGTTATGGTATGAAACAAGAATCTAACCTTCTACAACTTAAAATAACTAAATTACAAATGAGAATACCTTTGAACTAATTCTCTTGTCACAATCTTCTAACACCTTTAATCTCTCGCATCGGAAATTTTCTAACTCCTGCCGTCTATCGAAGCTATTCATTTTTATCCTTATCTATTTCTGGCAGAAATAAGAATTTACAAAGCAAGAGTGAGCCAAAAATGCCCAGCAAGTATATATATTTTGAGTTTCAAACATTAATATCAAAGAAAAATTCCGGACAAAATCTTAAAACAATTTTAAACCATTCTATTTATTTTGAGTGAGTGAGCGAATAAACGTTGGCTGTCACCAGCCTTTAACTAAAATCCAAAAATGACAAACGATTCCCCGATTCATCTCCTGAACTAGGGTTTTGTCCGGTTTTGAAATCATAAAACCATTCGAGAGAGAATGCCGTTAATGGCGATCAACAACAAATTAGACTAGACACTAGTTCGCATCTATATCCTGCTGATCAGTCAGAATATAATGCAGATCTATATCTCAATATATAGATCTAGTCGGGTCCCCAGGCACTACGGCCCATCTCGAGGCACCAGTCATCCCGGTCCTCAGGATTAAGTAAAACTCAATCCCCAAAATATCATTATCCAGCCCGTAGAGTGTTTTGATTTCAAATTATTTTGAATTCAAAACATCCCAATTCAAGGTTCGCAAATAACCCGAAAAAATGGGTATTTGCTCACGAGAGCAATCGAATTATAGGAACAATAATGAAAGGATCGTGCATAATCAGAGTAATTGCAGCAAAATGTAAAACAGTTAACTATTCTGAACTTAGAATAGGAGCGAATAAATATTTACAGTATTGAAAAGAAACTCAAGAATTGCAGTATTTAAAAGAAAAATCCAGAATACTTGCCTCAATAAGCTTTAACCACTATTATCGGTTGACTTTGGTTTGACTTTAATCGTTCGGCTTTATCGTCAAACTTCTATCCTATTCTGGATATGATCCCAATATTCAGGTCCTTCAATTGGAACTTCGTTGATCTCGACGTCTAATCACTAGATCGTTCCTAGCCCGATGTCAGGTCTCGGTTCTTCCGTCTAAACCTATAGGGTTGAAGTACCCTAATTTAGATAACCGCTTGAGCTTAACATCAAACCGCCACCCTATTCTACCCATACGATTTCATAACCGAATTCATATTTATACGTATTATCGAAGTACACATAACAATTAGGGTTCACATCTTCGAAAATTGGTTTGGTATTTAATTTCAGAAAATACATATATTTGTCATTTTGAAAAATAGGGTAATCGATTATTCACAACATATCTTGTCATGTCACGTAAATAGGTTCTTAAAGTTCAATTATATCCTCGTTCGACGTTACCGACAATTACAGATTACGTTCTCATATTTTTGGAATTTATTTTTCCGAAAATCGGGCAGCGTTTCCTCTATTTATCGGCCTACCCGTCGAATCATTTCGACGTCAAATCGCAACCATAACACAATCCACAATCCAATCACAATCAATTCCATAAATCCCAAACTCCGATTTGGTTAATTGTTGTCATTACTTGTATTTTACATTTTTATTCGTATTTTTATTTCGCAATTTATTTCATCAACTAATTTTTATTTATTTATAATTCATAATTTATAATTTAGGACTCAGATAAAAATCATCATTGCCCACCGTCGGCTCGCCGAGCCTCATCGCCGACGGCGATAAAATTTGTGGGTTCCGATTATATCGGACATCCTTCGCAATTTCATCAATTAACACAACTTATTCTCGCACAAAATATTTTATGTTCACGAATCGATTCAATTTAATATCTGCAGGAATAACAAAAATAAAACAATTAATATTAAAATCGAGTTGAGGCAACAGGTAATAGACAACAGGACATACGCGCACAACACAATCGCACCGCCACAACACCTCTCGGAAATTTCCGAGAGGGGGCAACTCCAGGAGCAGCAAAATAAGGCTGACACAATACATACATGCATGTATACATATATATCAACAATAAGCAGTCACCATAGAATCGAAGAAATCAATCGGAAAATAGGGACATGGCCGGAGGAGAAAGAATCCGGCGAACTTACCAATTCCGGCGGAACAGAGGGGAGAAGAGGGAGGAAAGGAGAGGGAGAGGAGAAGAGACTGTGAGAGAGATATAGAGAGAGAGACCGAGAGAGAGAATGGAGAGATTAGAGAGATAGAGACGAGAGAGATTGATGTTATGAACAGGAGAGAGAGAAACAAAATAAGGAAGAAAAATTATACACAGGCACATATGAATTAATCTGCCACACACTTGTTTTTTATTGCCACGCGTCCTTTTTCTGACTGCAGCCTGAATTGATGCCCGCATTTTGAATTTAACGATACACTTTACGGATAAAAACAAATCAAAATAATTCCAAAATAATTTCAAAATTCTTGAAATATTTAAATACTAATAATGTATAAATTTCATAATTTTTTTAAAACATTTTAGAATTGCACACCATACCCACATTTTGTGATTTAACGAGCAAACGTGCAGGTGAATCTAATCTGAAAAAAATAGAAAAAATAATTTTAAAATTCTCTAAATTTTAAAAACTTAAGAAAATATGAGTTTCGTAATTTTTGAAGCATTCTGTAATTGATATTGAATTTATACTTTAATATCATCATAAAATCATTTAGGGATAAATAATTGATGAAATATAGTTTTCTGAATTTTATAAATCCCTAAAAATAATAAGTAAAATTACAAAACAACAAAAATAATTTTAGTATCAATTTTAGCATTTATGAGCATCAATATTAAATTAAAATCATTTTAGACAAATTAAATTCATACAACTCAATAATTAATTATAAAATTAATCCTTGCTTTGAACAAATTACACACAATTAATAATAAAGCAACACACGGCTGACATAACTATCACATATTTTATTTACTTAATAATTCGATGATTGTCTTTACATATTGGATCCGAGAATAGATTACTTAGCCGCTAAGTAACTGAAAAGACGATATGATTTTAATATCAAATTTGGATAATTCACAAAACAGAGCTTCCTATAACATACTTCATATCAAAATAAGGTAATAATGTCTCGCCTTTTGAGAATTTGGATTTTTATCGGACTATAAAATGATTTCCGTATCGAAAATTTCACACCGGGACTTATACAGGTCAAACCGTACCCCGGATCGAGAAAGTCAAAACATGAAAAGTGTTCAGAATTATCATATTAGGTTAGGAAGGAGTTTTTGGAAGAGTTTCGGGTTGTAAAAACGCAAAAACAATTGAAGTGGAACGATTTCTGATTTTAAAAATTAATTTTATAATTATGTAAAAATAATCATTGTTAATTCTATAAATCCTTATAAAATCATATGATCATTCAAAAATTACCAGAAAAATACCAAAATTATTCAGATTTAATTCTGGATAATTGGAAATTAGAATATCTAAATTTTATCAGAAATAAACATTCAAATATTATTATCCATCATCAAATATTTCACCAAAATTCACACAGAACTCACATAATAATTATTTGTTAATAAAAATAATTTCATAATATTTCTCAGGCGTTACATTCTTCCCCCCTTAAAAGGATTATGTCCTCAGAATCTTGCTAAAGAACAGACACTGATACATTTCGAGTATCTACTTAAAACTTCTCAGGACTCACTATTTTAATCACGTTTCAACGGTCTCCTATCGTCATCAGATTTATCAGTTGCTCATGCAACCCCTAACTCAATTTTTTATTTCACATATTTGAAGCTAAATTACTTTTCATAGTCATACACACATAAATGCCTTATGGACTCGTTCCACCTGTGACAACAAGCCCAACTCATTCAGAATCGTTCTATCTATCTCACTATTTCAAAGGACCAACTTAATTTCCACTAACCTTCTTTTCTTTACGATTCTAGTAGTTTCCTGTTCATGAAATTTCTATTTTCACTAACTGTTCTACTTTACGTTTCATATCTCCCTCTGTTCGGGTAGTCTGGCATATGATCAATTTTAATCGTATTCGAGAATCCTTAATCGGTCTCTTACATTTTCTATTCGTCTGCACCCAATATCCCGAGCTCATGACTTTTGATTCTTCGAAATGTTCTACATCTATTCAAAGGATAAAAAGAAAAATTTCGACAATTGCATCTACTCACCACTTGGTAGCATACTTCTATTTCTTTTCAATCACTATCAAGTAGATTTATCGAGCTAAAATCTTCTACTATCTACAAGGAAATATTAATTTTGGAATGGAATGAATCATAACTTTATTCAAAACCCGGTCTCTTGGTACTAATACTCATTTTATTGTCATATCAAATTAGATATCAATACGAACTTTGATGCTCACAACGTCCCAAACTGAAGTCAATATCAATCATCTGCATTAATACCGCCTTTGATATCCAACAACAAAGTAAGCATCAGCATAACCCAAAACACGGATCAATACCTATTCGTCAATTTCTAACTTTTCGAATCCTTTTAACCGCTTCTCAACATTCTTAATGGTATTCACTCTTTTCTTTTTATTTGAACATCTGTTCCTAAATGGACTTTTCCTTGTTTGGTATTTACCCACGTACTGGAGCTCATAATCAATTATAACCAGAATTCATTTCTTTGAAGCTGAGAATGCAGCTGTTATTTTCCCATTCTTCACAAGCATATCTTCAGGCGTTCAACTTGGTCTTCCTTAGTCCTTGAACTAGCGAGGATGTTATCAATAAATACACTCACACTATCTCAATACTCCTGGTAAATTGTGTTCATTTAACCTTCAACTTACAATTCCCGATAATCGTCGCGTAACCTCATATCTCTATTTTTTTTTCTTTTTTTTCCATGACCACTTTTGTGCACAGCCCAAAATACTCTTTATTTCATTATTCTTTCATCCCACATTTCTGAAGTTTTTCCTTTATTTATTATTTCATCCCTATTGAGTTAAACGATACAGGGCTTTTGACACCAGCTTGACTCTGTGCAGTAACCGACGAGAAATTCTTACCTCATTCCCTGAGGTACCCTTAGTAAATCATTCGTTCGAACTTCCGGGACTTCACTTTAATTTTAAGGAACTCCGACATGAGATTCATTGCAACGTTCTTCTCTAGCAGTTTGCCATTAATACCTTTATTTAATCATTCCTGTTTACACACATTCCTTGAATGATATTCCTATCTTCAAATATCGGCATTTCCCTTCATTCTCCAATCAGTTCTGGCATAACCGACGTTCACAACTTGCATATATTCTAGATTATTTTATAAAATTTCTTTATCATCCTTTTGATTCCACTTCTTGTCTTGATTAGTTCTTCATTTTCATTATTTATTATCTCTCTTAAACATAACAAAATTCTTTTTCTTAGTAATATTACTCTGTTTATTATTGGATAAGCCATTCCTAAAGTTCACGCTGGAATGAAGGCTTTTATTTGTACTATTTAAATTCTTACTAACAAAATTATTGAATTTTCTCGGTAGCTATTTCCTTAGCTTTGCTTGACATACCACAGATCGCGTGTTTGACTTCTCTTCATTGACCATCATCTTTTTTTTCTTGAATTCACATGCGGACTTCATCAATCTTCGTCTTTCATTGGGTGCTTGAATTTGCGAGCTTTTCGTTATTCTATCGCAACTTCCTTTCAATCATCGTTCAAAAGAAGTGTACATTCAAACCTTCCATTAATTCGTCATTCGATATGGGTATACATCCAAGTTCTTCCTGGAATGCTATTATAGATAATATAATCCCTTTGCTTTATCCTGAAACTTCAGGTCTTAAAATATTCCTCTTACTAGCATGTACCAATAACTTCCTGTTCCTCTTATTCATCAAAAAGAGCATATTCTTCTGGATCAAACCTTGCACCTGATTACATTAACATCACACTAATTGAGCTAAGCCTTCAATTTTCGTTAACGCCATTACTTTTTCCAAATTTCTTATCATTTTAATTTCAAATCTGGAAATCATGTTAGAGTTTGACTCAATCTAATTGGAATCGATTTCCATTTAACTAACCATTAGTTGGCAAAGTGGATCAATCAACTCCTTTAAATGATCACTTAAACCAAGTGCTGACTAGCTAACTGGAATCAAAGACCAATTACATAAGTCGGTTTTGTCATAACAACTCTCTCAAGAACCGAGATTGTAATTATTTGGAGTACTGACGAGAACGACAATATATTTCTTTGTTCTTAACTAGAGGGTAATTTCTGAAAATTTGGGCAGCACTTCCCCCTACACCATTGACTACCAGTCGGACTCAAGCCGACACCATCAATCAACCAATTCATGAACAATCATATCCGTCCACTTCCATCAACCAAATCATCAATTCCCACAATTCACCTTTGATCAGCATCTGACTAGCATAACATATCTCTTTTTAATTGGGATTGGGTCTGAAACCCACAATGATTAATATAACCATACATTTCTCAATTCTTTTTAGAATATTACGAATTGTCCTTAATGAATTTAAGGTTTGATTTTATGATTCTGTTAATTTATTTCTGACCATTATTAATCGGTTTATCTTTTAATAACTGCGCATGGCCTTTATTATTACCGTCACAATCTGGTAGAAACTCAATCGTTAGATCATTATTTCTTGAAAAATTTCACAATCGAGTCACCATTGCTTCATCTCCACGTATGGCTTCGTATCGAACTTTCGTCACTGACTCGGGTATGAGCATTGAATTCACAATCACTTATTTACGCAAGTTAGAGAACTTCATAATTTCTTGAAGAGCACATTCGAAGTTCGATTATATTTAAGATTTCTTTTATCTTGAATCTTTACGACAAATATCTTCCCGCGACGAAGGAATATTTCACGTAGTAATTGCATGTCTGAGTCATTATTCAGAATTTCCTTGATCTTTGATCGTCGTCCCGATACTCGTTGGCTCCGTCTGACGCACACAACGTTACTTCCTTATTCTATAATTGATCTAATTATTACGGTTCACTAATGATTCATTCCTCATCGAAATCTTCTGATTTGAAGTGTATCGCGTTAACGTACTCTACTGTACTTATGAGATCCTCATAACACGAATAACTGTCAGATTTGATGTCCTTGCCTCGACCGCATTGTCGGTGTATCCATTCTTCTTTGCTTGCAAATGTCCCCCATTTATCGGCTTGCAATCATATTCTTCTTTGACACGTAATTCTATCTATCGCATGGGACTATTCTATTTCTTTCGTAATTATTAGAGAATAGACCTGATGCAAGAAGAGAGTTATGAATATGATTTTGAATAAAAAGAAGGATAGGTAATAACAATACAACAAACATTTGGAAGAATCTGTATGTTAATAAATTGAAGGAATAAAATGAGTGAAGAATGAGACAACCATATTCGTACTCAAGATGGCCAGTCTGTCATACTATATGGCATACAGCACGTGATTAGGTGGCGTCCCACCCGACTCTTCGTCATTTCGACAAAGCGTCATACCACAACACTATTATCTCAATTAGGAATCAAGAAATTGGAGAAGAGAAACAATTCAGAAGGAATATAAGAAATTTTCTTTCATTTTTGCCTCATATAATTTATCAACAGAAGAAGCTCCTACGTATTCAAAAATCAAGAAAAACATATAATGTCATATTAGAAGAAAGAATGTTAATGCCGGTCACCTCCACGCTTCACTTACGTATGCCTTTAGGATCGTGCGGATACAGGTTCACGATTCAAGTCACATCATTGCTTTGAAATGTTTCTTGGAAATGCCTTCACATCAACTACTTCAATAATTTGATCTTAATCGCGTCCTTCCGAAATTTATAACCATCGATCACGCAATGCCTCAGTTTTGTCGATAAAATATGATTCTTCTGCCTACTGTCTAGAAGATTCTGCCATTCCCTTCAATCATCCTTCGTCCATTCGAATCACGAATTTCGTTAAATTTGTATAATTTTATAAATTGGGTAAATAATATGTCGATTCAATTATTGATTTTATTAACAACGCTTACCTTTATTTTTTCACGAAAAACTTTAAACTTTTCTTCCTGCCAATAGGTCTACTTGGCCCTTTGAATTAACAATACTGAATCTAATTATATTCTTCTTTTTAGGTCATTTTCTGTTTCTAATAACAAGAACTTAAGTAGTACCTCGACAACCAAATTGTAAAACTTATTTCATGTAAAATATTTTGAAAGTTGATTAAGGAAATCTTTTCTAAAATCTCATTTTTAAAGTTTTGAAAAATCAAATATTTGGTCGTCATTACTATATAAGTTACTTGCTATTTTCCTGATTTACCAATGAAATGTCTAATTAAAAGAATGTCCATATAAAGGTCTCTTCACTTTGGTACCTCTTCCACATTTCCTTGGATTCAGCTCGCACTGATTAGTCGCCGAAACTTCATTCACCGTCGTAAATCATTTTATTCACAACTCTATCACAACGCTGACATTTAGTACTATCTTTAACATTCTTGTCATCATCCTTGACGTTATGCTCACACCCACGCATGTGATCGGTGTTCCGTCTATAGATAAAGGCACACGTTCTTGCTAGTCTTACCTATACGTAGTGAGTTAGATATCATTCCTCGCGCAGCTCTCGATAAGTGATAAGAATCCTCTCGCAACGGTGGTGCCTTCGAATCGCGCAACATTAGCTCTTCCTCAGCTTCCTTCAACCGGTTGCCTTCGGCGGGAAGCTCATCCTACTACCTAATTCTAGGTTAAATCGTAGCTTCTCTTACACAAATTCTCACAAGAATCGATCTCATTTTTTTTTTCAAAACCACATGAAAAGTAGGGTAACATACCTCATCTCCGTCGATCTGTCGATTCCTCATTATTGTATGAGCCGATAACTCAATAAACCAATAATGTTGTGATATTCGCCTTACACTTTCTCAACGATCCTATCTTAGCAATTCCAGATCGGATCAGCTAACCCTAATTCGCACTCAACTCAACTTAACATGACTATGCCTAGGGTCTTTCCTATCCTGTATGACCTATCATTCCTATCTTGCTCTCACCTATTCTTATTTCAGTGACCAATAACCTACAGCTCTGATACCAACTGTAACACCCCAAATCCGGGGTCAGGATTTGGTGTCACTAAACAATCTTTACATAAAATAAAAAAATAAATAAAGAACCCCTTGAATCCGGATCGTTCACAGATTATGGTATGAAACAAGAATCTAACCTTCTACAACTTACAATAACTAAATTACAAATGAGAATACCTTTGAACTAATGCTCTTGTCACAATCTTCTAACACCTTCAATCTCTCGCATCGGAAATTTTTCTAACTCCTGCCGTCTATCGAAGCTATTCATTTTTATCCTTATTTGTTTATGGCATAAATAAGAATTTACAAAGCAAGAGTGAGCCAAAAATGCCCAGCAAGTATATATATTTTGAGTTTCAAACATTAATATCAAAGAAAAATTCCGGACAAAATCTTAAAACAATTTTAAACCATTCTATTTATTTTGAGTGAGTGAGCAAATAAATATTGGCTGTCACCAGCCTTTAACAAAAATCCAAAAATGACAAACAATTCCCCGATTCATCTCCTGAACCAGGGTTTTGTCCGGTTTTGAAATCATAAAACCATTCGAGAGAGAATGCCGTTAATGGCGATCAACAACAAATTAGACTAGACACTAGTTCGCATCTATATCCTGCTGATCAGTGAGAATATAATACAGATCTATATCTCAATATATAGATCTAGTCGGGTCCCCAGGCACTACGGCCCATCTCGAGGCACCAGTCATCCCGGTCCTCAGGATTACGTAAAACTCAATCCCCAAAATATCATTATCCAGCCCGTAAAGTGTTTTGATTTCAAATCATTTTGAATTCAAAACATCCCAATTCAAGGTTCGCAAATAACCCAAAAGAATGGGTATTTGCTCACGAGAGCAATCGAATTATAGGAACGATAATGAAAGGAACGTGCATAATCAGGGTAATTGCAGCGAAATGTAAAACAGTTAACTATTCTGAACTTAGAATAGGAGCGAATAAATATTTGCAGTATTGAAAAGAAACTCAAGAATTGCAGTATTTAAAAGAAAAATCCAGAATACTTGCCTCAATAAGCTTTAACCACTATTATCGGTTGACCTTGGTTTGACTTTAATCGTTCGGCTTTATTGTCAAACTTCTATCCTATTCTGGATGTGATCCCAACATTCAACTCCTTCAATTGGAACTTCGTTGATCTCGACGTCTAATCACTAGATCGTTCCTAGCCCGATGTCACGTCTCGGTTCTTCCGTCTAAACCTACAGGGTTGAAGTACCCTAATTCAGATAACCGCTTGAGCTTAACATTAAACCGCCACCCTATTCTACCCATACGATTTCATAACCGAATTCATATTTATACGTATTATCGAAGTACACATAACAATTAGGGTTCACATCTTCGAAAATCGGTTTGGTATTTAATTTCAGAAAATACATATATTTATCATTTTGAAAAATAGGGTAATCGATTATTCACAAAATATCTTGTCATGTCACGTAAATAGGTTCATAAAGTTCAATTATATCCTCGTTCGACGTTACCGACAATTACAGATTACATTCTCGTATTTTCAGAATTTATTTTTTCGAAAATCGGGCAGCGTTTCCTCTATTTATCGGCCTACCCATCGAATCATTTCGACGTCAAATCGCAACCATAACACAATCCACAATCCAATCACAATCAATTCCACAAATCCCAAACTCCGATTTGGTTAATTATCATCATTACTTGTATTTTACATTTGTATTCGTATTTTTATTTCGCAATTTATTTTATCAACTAATTTTTATTTATTTATAATTTATAATTCATAATTTATAATTTAGGACTCAGATAAAAATCATCATTGCCCACCGTCGGCTCGCCGAGGCTCATCGCCGACGACGATAAAATTTGCGGGTTTCGATTATATCGGACATCCTTCGCAATTTCATCAATTAACACAACTTATTCTCGCATAAAATATTTTATTTCCACGAATCGATTCAATTTAATATCTGCAGGAATAACAAAAATAAAACAATTAATATTAAAATCGAGTTGAGGCAACAGGTAACAGACAACAGGACATACGCGCACAACACAATCACACGCGCCACCACACCTCTCGGAAATTTCCGAGAGGCGGCAACGCCAGGAGCAGCAAAATAAGGCTGACACAATACATACACGCATGTATACATATATATCAACAATAAGCAGTCACCATAGAATCGAAGAAATCAATCGGAAAACAGGGACATGGCCGGAGGAGAAAGAATCCGGCGAACTTACCAATTCCGGCGGAACAGAGGGGAGAAGAGGGAGGAAAGGAGAGGGAGAGAAGGAGATACTGTGAGAGAGATATAGAGAGAGAGACACCGAGAGAGAGAATCGAGAGATTAGAGAGATAGAGACGAGAGAGATTGATGTTATGAACAGGAGAGAGAGAAACAAAATAAGGAAGAAAAATTATACACAGGCACATATGAATTAATCTGCCACACTTGTTTTTGATTGCCACGCGTCCTTTTTCTAACTGCAGCCTGAATTGATGCCCGCATTTTGAATTTAACGATACACTTTACGGATAAAAACAAATCAAAATAATTCCAAAATAATTTCAAAATTCTTGAAATATTTAAATACTAATAATGTATAAATTTCATAATTTTTTTGAAATATTTTCGAATTGCACACCATACCCACATTTTGTGATTTAACGAGCAAACGTGCAGGTGAATCTAATCTGAAAAAAAATATAAAAAAAATAATTTTAAAATTCTCTAAATTTTAAAAACTTAAGAAAATATGAGTTTCGTAATTTTTGAAGCATTCTGGAATTTATATTGAATTTATACTTTAATATCATCATAAAATCATTTAGGGATAAATAATTGATGAAATATAGTTTTCTGAATTTTATAAATCCCTAAAAATAATAAGTAAAATTACAAAACAACAAAAATAATTTTAGTATCAATTTTAGCATTTATGAGCATCAATATTTAATTAAAATCATTTTAAACAAATTAAATTCATACAACTCAATAATTAATTATAAAATTAATCCTTGCTTTGAACAAATTACACACAATTAATAATAAAGCAACACACGGCTGACAGAACTATCATATATTTTATTTACTTAATAATTCGATGATTGCCTTTACATATTGGATCCGAGAATAGATTACTTAGCTGCTAAGTAACTGAAAAGACGATACGATTTTAATATCAAATTTGGATAATTCTCAAAACAGAGCTTCCTATAACATACTTCATACCAAAATAAGGTAATAATGTATCGCCTTTTGAGAATTTGGATTTTTAGCGGACTATAAAATGATTTGCATATCGAAAATTTCACACCGAGACTTATACATGTCAAACCGTACCCCGGATCGAGAAAGTCAAAACATGAAAAGTGATCAGAATTATCAGATTAGGTTAGGAAGGAGTTTTCGGAAGAGTTTCGGGTTGTAAAAACGCAAAAACAATTGAAGTGGAACAATTTCTGATTCTAAAAATTAATTATATAATTATGTAAAAATAATCATTGTTAATTCTATAAATCCTTATAAAATCATATGATCATTCAAAAATTACCAGAAAAATACCAAAATTATCCAGATTTAATTCTGGATAATTGGAAATTAGAATATCTAAATTTTATCAGAAATAAACATTCAAATATTATTATCCATCATCAAATATTTCACCAAAATTCACACAAAACTCACATAATAATTATTTGTTAATAAAAATAATTACATAATATTTCTCAGGCTTTACATGATATGTCCATAGTTTTTAATATTTTTAATAATTTATTTCATGTATGTTTTCATAATCTTATTATTAAATTATTTTATTTTATTTTGTAGAAAAATAAATAAAATCATATTTCAAGCAGAAAAAAAAAGTTGAAATAGGCAAGGAGATAGAGAATACTTGAAGCAAAAGAAGATGGAGGAAAAGTTGAATACTTTTTAAGAAAGAAAAAGAAAAGAAAGAAATATATCTTGGACAAGCTTCGTAATCCAAGACCCAAATCCATCTTATTTTTCCTATATATATATGGGCTACTCTCTTGTATCTGTGACACCTTGAAAAATACCTGAAACATATAAGTTTTTGTTATTTGTTTTGTTTATCTTACAAAAATTTTGGTTAAATCTCTTTTTCAAGAATGAAGATGAAGTTAATTTGATTACTCTTGATATCGTCTCGTTCCTATTAATTGATTCTTAAGATTTTTATTGGTGCTTAATTGTTCGATTGAAAAAGTGATTTTGATATATTAATGTTCCGAATTTATTTTTCAGAACTTATATTTGCTCCATGAATTTTTGATAGGTTATTGTAAGGTAACAAGTGGCATAGTATATGTTTGTCTCATTAACCGATATATGTTATTTGTGAATAAAGGGAATTGATTTTAGAGAGAGTTGATATTAATTGTGATTGAATGATGAATTCAGATTCCTAAGTTTGTCATATTATTTATTATTTTCTAATTAGGTTAAACAAATCTAATCTCAATTTTTTTTGTCTAGTTCGCCTTATTTAAATTGTTAATATTTTGAAAATTTATAGTCTCTGTGGATCGCCATGTGATTGCTAAAACTAAAAATTTTGCACTTGCGATTATTTTACACATTAAATACATGATGATTCACATATAAGGGACACTTCGCAACATTAAAATTTAAACAAGGGAGACGTGAGCTAGTTAAATGGTCGGAGGGCGAAGATAAGACAAGCGACCTTACTATGGCTTGGGATTACATTACTTATATGAATGTAGACTAGCGACTGTACTCCACATAGGGGTCGCTTATCACTACCAAGCGAGCCTACCTCACTTCGGGATCGCGTCGTATTTATCTATAATATTTTTAAATTATAAAATAATTATTGAAGACATGCTAGCATAGTCCTAGAAGGGATCGTCTCGCCATCAACTTATATCATATCTTCTATCAACGTGAAGACCCATGGTCTGGCCTCAAGGGGTGGCATTGGAGGATCTCTATAAGTGTCTAAATTTTCACTAAATCGCACGTGCACTTTACAAGGCCACATCGCATGGCCAGACACCAAGGTTCACATGTGAGGCCCGTAGACGATCTCATTTTTTTGACATGAGATATCTTTTCCTCCTTTCATAACAACCTAGTACAGCCTTATTGGGCTTGGGTCATGGTCAACTACGAGATTTCTGACGAAGAGCCTCCGCGATCATTGAACATTGGCCTTGATGAACCGGAGGAAACCCTAAACTATATAGGTAACTTGTCCTCAATGAACTACGTGTGACTTTAACCCCAATAAAAGATTATGTACGCCTCTTATTTTTGGTTGAGAAATAGTTTGCAGTAAGAGAGAATTGCTATAATTTCTCTAGAAATCATATATTTAACAAACAAGATCAACGTAAATTTCCATCACTTTCCATCTCGTGGTTTTCATGTTTTTAGCGAAATCATTTATTTTTCTCCATGATTCCAGCAACCTTCCAAAAAAAATTTATACCAAATTCTACTCATAATATTTGGTAAATACCCAATCAAGCATTATCAAATGTTAGACTCGAATCTTTCTACCTAATTTTCTTAAATCGGTATAAATAGTTAAAAAATTATGGTACATCAAATTTTAAAATTAATTTTTGAAAACAGGAGGTGTAATACCATAATTACACATCGATAATTGTGGGCAATTTTTTCAGTATATAAGATGAAGTACTACTACTAATTACACCAACAAATCATAATATTTTTGTTAATTGTGTCAGATTTATAAACGAACCAAATGTCAAGTTATTACATTTGGACTATTAAATTTTGACTTTTTGGGATTCAAAATCAGGATGTGAACTGAATTTATAGAAAAAAACTTGGAATATAATGAAGATTATCACACATTGTATCAGGGTTAGGCTCTCGAAAGTTTCATTTGTCAAGTTGCCGGAGGTGAGAATGTCAATCCAAAAGTTCGAAGACAAGAACTGAAATCGACGAAATGATATCGACCTATATTATATCACAATGGTTAAAGAGGAACGATTAGGTGAATTGGGGTAACTCATTTATTCATAACAAGAAAATTAAACTGGACTGATTGTAACACATAAATTCCAAACCTGAGTAAAGTGCAAATATTTCTTTGGTATATAAAGTGAAGAAATACTACTTGATAGGGAGAAAAATAAACCGTGGTTGCGTAATTAATATCGCACTAATCATGGGAATTTATGATTAGTATAGTGAATTGATACTGACCAAGGTACAAATACTACTCAAGACGTTCACATCTAGCTAAATATAGTGAATTGTGAAATTATGATAAATATACTACAGGATGAGGAAAAAATAACATTCTCACACCAGCTCAAGAAGATTGCAAAGCAAAATTATACAGTGATGCTGCTAATTAGGGATATCAACACCAAAAATAAGATAGATCTTTACTCCGCAACTAACATTTGTTATGGTTTCAAAGTGGAAGCAGAAGAAGAAGAAGATGAAGCTGTTGAAAAGATGGAAATCACAGACGATGAAGCGACAGAGGTAATGTTTACATTATAGTACACTTACATTAAGAGGAGACTTTAACTTTGTACTAATACAGGTTTAATACATGCAACAACCTCATCTTGCCATCTCGACAAGATGTCAACACAGACAACAGCAATCTAAAGGAGATGACCTCATGCACTGAAGGAATTCTAAGACATTTTTAAAATACATTTTCACCATATGAATGTATTTTCAGTTAAAAATTTATGTAATTCGTGTAATGTTCGAAACTCAACTGTGGCCGTTATTTAATGACTAATTCTGCATTATTCAATGATATGTAATTTATTTTCATTTGTTAGGTCACACACACACTGTAGAGGGGGTGAATACAGTGTATAATACAATCAAATCGAACTTTAATATAATAAGTAACAGAAAACAAACTTTATTGAAACAATAAACTCTGTTACAGTATGGAACTGTTACCTCTCAGTGATAAACAAATATCACGAGAGATGCTAGGGTTACAATGAATAATCTTCTCGAATATATGATAACACTTATAGTGTAAACCCTATGTCTGTGTTTATATACTACACAGTTACAAGATAATCGCTAATTGATATGGAATATAATTCTGCTTCCTAAAATATATCAATCAGATATCTTTTCTTCCAAGTATTCCATTCTTTAGGGAATTCCTTCTTCATGCATATCTCTTCTTATGTTTATCTTGATCTTCTTTCCTTTAATCAGCTACTGTCCTTATCTGATCGTCCTTCAGCACTTAAGTTCTGATATCTATCTTCTGATGATTATCTCCTGATAACATAAGTACTGATATCCTTAAGTTCTGACTTCCAGTATAAGTACTGATCAACAGTTAAGTACTGATTTATCCTGTTCAAGTAAGATCTGAAAGCTAAACATAAAACATATTAGCCATGACATTATCAAATATATCTAACAATCTCCCCCAACTTGTAAATTAGCATAATATACAAGTTTAACAGATATTTGATGATGTCAAAAACATTAAGTACAAATGCATGAGAATTAGACTAGATAACTACAACTTACAGTCCTTAAAGCTTTACCAATATTCAACTTCTGAAAACAACTTCAGTCTGTATAAATATCAGAATTTAAGTAGGTGTAGATCTTCGACTTGGCTTCATTATTTTCTGATCTCTCTGATGTCAGGAGTTGTTCTGAGATAGTTCTTCAACAAACATTTCTCAGCATATCTGAGTTCATCAATCATTCTACTTTGACATCTTTAAGCTCTGCAGTATCTTCACCAGTTTGAAAGATTGCAGCTCTGAGATCATTGATCTTTGCTTTTCTCAACTCCTGATCTAGTCTTATGACATAAGCTTTGTCAGACTCCAGATTGAATTCAAGTCCCTTAATACCAAGATATATTCTGATCTGTGCAGTATTAGGCTTCATATCAACAATATCACCATTGTGATCTCTGTACTTTGGAACATATGTGCTGTCATACTTAATAGAATAAAGCCTTTTCTGTCTCTGAATCTGTTCTTTTAAGTAGTTTGCAGCAGTCCCTGTTATTCTGTCATCCACTTGAAGTAAGAAAAGTACATGCTCCAATTCTTCAAAATACTTCAATGGAATGGCATTTTGTCTTATATGATAAACCCTACCATCTGTCATGAAATACAACATGATGTATTCTTTCAAGTAGGTATGATAAACCATCTGTACAGATTCCAGTTGATTCAATCTCTCAGGAGTTGCTCCAATACCTGGTTCACTCAAGGAAGTTGGATCATTGGTAGTGTTGTGTACTCTTCTTTCATCAGCACTTCCCAATCCAGTTTTATCTCTTGCTTCCTTTCCAGTAACTACTCTTGCTTCAAAACCACTTGCAGTAGTCTTCAAAGATTGAGTCTGTTTTGCTTTAGTGAATCCTGGTAGGAGTGTCTTTGATCTATTTTCTGATATCAAGTTAACTTGAGCTATGTCAGAGGTTACTTGCTTCTTCTGAATATCAGAACTTACAATTTCTTGACTTTGAACAACTTGAGCCATGTTAGAGGTTGTTTTAAGAACTTTTCTTGAAGTCAGAGCAAGATTATCCTTTTCATCAGTAATTTCTTCTTCCTCAGGAGGTACATAAACCTTGATAGGTTCACCAACCTTTTCTTTACCCTTGGATCTTGGATCTATCTGTGGTTGTGATCTAGCCAATGTTGCTTCAGTATGTGTCCTTTCTTTGATCACAATGCCTTTGAGTTTTGGAAGTGACTTTTTACCAGAAGCTTCAGATTTGGATATTACTTTCTCTGATTTAAGCCTGGCTTCTTCTTCCTTTAAACTTTCCAAGTCCATTCCTGGATTTTCTTGAAGAAATAACCGTCTTGACATTTCCTCATCAAGATCTAAAAGTTCATCAGAACTTAACTTTTTACCAGCAGCAGAACTTATTCTTTTCCCAGTATCAGAACTAGTCCTGTGACTAGCTTGTCTTGATATAAACCTTCTACCTTGACTATGACCGCTACCCATTCCAGAGTATCCTTGGTCATTATTTCCATCATCCTTTCCTTGCAGTGTCTTGTTAGTTTTGTATTTGGACTTAATTACCTTCTCCCCCTTTTTGGCATCAGCAGGTAGTAAAAGAGAGATAAGTAATTCCACTGAGGACTGGATTTCAGTAAGTTGCGATTGCTGAGAAGCTTGATTTGTCAGAATTTCATCAATCTGAGCTTGTTGTTTCTCTTGAGTTTTCTCAATATAAGCAATCCTGTCAATGGTAGGTTGAAAGAATTTTTTCTTATCAATTTTCCAAACTTGTTCCTGTTTGATAAAGTTCTCCTGAATCTTGTGTAGCTCTGCATGAGTAGTTGAATGAAGACCTTGTAAATGTTTATTACTCAATGCAGTGACTCTAAGCTGGGTTTTAAAATCATCAGAATTTAACATTTCATCGGCTTTAGTCAAGTGCTCAGCAAGATGCTTTTCAGTTGGAACACATGAAACTGAGTTCTATTCCTTAGTCCACTCCTGACCTGCAGGAGTTTCACTCCAAGGTACTGGTGCTTCCCCGGTAATAAACTGCTTAACCAATTCAGACTTAGGAAGAGTCTATTGAGGAGTATGTCCAGAAAGACCTGCTGCATCAGTATCTACAACATGAGCAGTTGGAGCAGCATCACCAGTATCTCCAGCATGTACAGCATCAGAACTTACAGAATCAGTATCCTCTGATAAAACATCAGTGTGAGTAGCAATGGAGGCTTCAGCATCCTCTAATTGCTGATCTGATACTAAATTCTGATCAACAGCCATATCCTGATGCTCATCTAAAGTCTGATCATCAGTATCTAGATGCAGAGAAGGTGTTGTTGATAACTCTGGAGTTTGAACAGCATCAGTAACAGGTGTTGTGGAAGGATTATTTGTTGTTGGAGCTTCTAAGAGAATTACTGCAGGCACAACCAAGTTTTGAACATCAATATCAGCACTTGTGCTTGGATCAATAGAAGACACAGAGGGTGTGTTAGCCTTTTCAGAAACAGCTTCCTGAGATGGAGTTGATGGAGAAGAAGTGACTGGAGCAAATTCCTTGTTTTGTGAGATCAGAGATTCCTGATCCCCTTCCTTAGCTGCTTCCTCTTCATCATCTGAAACTGGCCTTTTTGCCCTCTGTTTCTTGTATCTCGTTGTTGATTTGGATTCCTTGGGAGTTTCAGGAACTGTCATTCTTCTAAGCCATTTGAGAAGCCTAGATCCCCCAATTCCAGAATCCTTCTGAGAAGTCACTTTCTCAGCTTCACCTACAACAGGTTCTGAAGAAGGAACTTGTTCCTCAGTATCAGATTCATCTCTCAGTACAGTGCTCCTCCTCTTTTGAGGTGTGTGAGGAATATTTTTTATTCTCTTTAGCTTGGAGGATGAGGGTTGAACAGTCTGTGAAGTAGAGAGATAGGATTTGAGATATGTCCTGAGGGTAGGTTGAGTAGAATGAGTGGTAGGTGCTGAGGATGATGGTTGTTGGGTGTTTGTGGTTGGTTGGACATCAGAGTAAACAGATCTATAAGTATCAGGATCAGCATTTACTAGGATCTGTTTTACAGACTGAGGAATCTGTAATGGTCTAACCACTGTTTTCTTAGTATCAGCATTTACCAGATCATTAAAGTATCATTTTGCAACTCTAAAAGGTGGGGTTGAGGAATTGACTAATTGAGGTTCATCAATACAAAAAGTATATAGAAGTTGACAGAATCTAGCAAAATAGACAATATTTCTATCTTCTGTCATCCTATCCCCAATAAAACCAATTATTCCAGTTGCAAAATCAAAATGAGTTTGATGAATAATAGCATACCCTATGTGCTGACTCAGAATTGGGATAGCATCAAAATGCGAACATTTATTCCCAAAAGCTTTGGTGATGCAGTCAAAGAAGAAACTCCATTATCTTCTGATATTAGCCCTTTTTAACTGCCCAAGCTTTGCCAAACTCTTTTCATATCCCAAATCAGCCATTAACTCCTGAAGTGCTGATTCCTCTGGAGTTGAAAAAGTACAATTTTCTGGGAGATGTAGAGCTTTGCGTATTGTACCAGGAGTGACTACATAAGATGAATCACCCACTTCAAAAATAATACTGGGAGTGCCATGTTTACCACCATCATCAAAGTGCCCAGTCCGCCAAAACGTCAGAACTTGTTGACTCGAAAAGACTTTAGGCTGTGTTAATGCGTACCCAATCTCACTGTGTGCAAGAAGATCTTGCACAAAATGCAATTCAGATGGAGCTTTAGCATGATCAAGAATTGCAGCATAGTTGTTTGGAACAAACTTAGCTCCATCAATGATTAAATCCTTAGGTGCCATGTGAAAAATTGAGATTCAAAAGTGCATGTTAGGTGTTTGATAAATGTCTGTATGAAAAACCAACGTGAGAAGAAAGAGAGTAAAAGTAAGTAGAGAGAAAAAAATATGAAGGAAATAAAAGATTAAAGAAATCCTCTCTCTGTTGTACTTATACTCTGAACAAAAATGTTACCGTGGGACACCTGTCAGACATGCAGTAATAACGGACAGTTACTAGGCTCGAGAAAACATGAATCATTACTTACCCATTTGCCTAGTTTCAAGGAAAAACCGTTCCATTTATCAGGAGAAACAGTTTTAATTCAAAATTTAAACCGTTATCACTAATTGAATTATTTTTCACTGCATCATTAATATTCTGAAAATAAATCACATGAAAATGACCAAGATAAATTAGATAAGTAAGTGCTGAAAACGAATCAGAACTTAATATAAAACAAAATTTATATGGTCATCAGAATATCAATCAGGATTTATCAACACAAGATAAAATAACTCAGAGACAAAATCTTGAAGTAAAAACAACTTTCATTAATATATCAAGACAATACATTCATGAAATGGAAATTACATCAATACTTATACAAGATTTTCCCTAAGCTTCTAAACCTAACATCAACAGCTTTAGTCCTAACTAAGAAGCCTGACAAAGCTGATGATGAAGAAAAATAGGAAGAAGACAAGATTAAATCATTTCTTCTTCTTCCTACTCTCGACAAACAGAATGGCGAGTCGGATGATTCGCTCTTGCTGGCGGAGACGATGAAGATGAAGTTCTCTTCTAACGGCCACCAGATCACGTTTGATAACCTCTGGAAATTGAATCCAGAGATTGTGAGGGATGTTGGTGATAGGGTATGGAGTTGGAATTCCATTCAAAAAGACATGCACAGTCTCATCACCATAATTGTAGAACCAGCCAAATGCAGCCATTTGTGATGCTAAATGAAAAACGAGAGTGAGTTTGTGATAAAAGTGTGATGGGAAGGCTGATGTGAAGTGGTTGCTTATATAGGGAAGAGAATGCCAGAAGACAAAAAGAAATTGAATGCTGACAGGTAGAATTAATTCTACCTCGTCTCCCTAGACTTTGAAAAAGAATAGCATTCATTGGAAAGAGGAAACATGGTTAAAACGCACACGAAACAAGTAACAGTGGACTGTTCAAGTACGAATACCATTAATCCTAATCATAGTGACTATTAATCTTCCACTTCAACATATTCTAGTTCGAACTGAGACTGTTACCAAATTTTATTCACAGATAAGCCAAGTAAAGGATTAGACTGAGAAATCAGAACTTAGACCTATACCAGAACTTAACAGTCATCAGAACACAATTTCTTAACTCGAAGAAGGAATGCCCATCTTAGTAAGTCCTCATACAAGTTCTGAGTTATACTCTTCAGAACTTAATCATCAGAATATGAAACCAGAGCTTGTCCTCAGAATTTATGCAAAGTGACACAATGACTGTTTATCTAGAATAACAGAGACCTCCACAGTAATTTTCATCATTCAGATGGAGTGATTAGTGTGTGCATTAAGCTAAATAACAGACAAAGAGTAAAGTCTGATTCACTTCAGTACATCTTAGAAATAAGGCATAATTAAAATTTTGCTAAAGAGCTGTCATTATCCTGAAACCTACTGATGAATGAGGTCATGCATGAGTCCACCTCAACTGTTTTGTACTAATTTTATGCATCTTTTGAAATTCTATTTTACAGTGGATTCTCAGTGTAAGTGAGTCACGACTGCTTATCAGAATTTATGCTATTATCAGAGTATTTCTCCAGTAATCATAGAGTGTGAAAAGTCACCAAGAAAATATTTTGCTTTTCTAATGCATATATACTTAATACCAGCAATGCATTTGGGTCGTCCCTTCCATATTTTTACTCTAGATCTCAAAGAAGTACCTGATTTTATTCTTTGATCTTTTTGCTTTTTCTTTTGATAAGTGAGGTTTATCAGCACTTAGTACATTCGGCAGTTTTACTAGTATCAGAACTTAACAGATGAGTAGCATTATTCTAATTTGTGACTTAGTAATAAGATAAACAAAGTAAACTCAACTAAGCTCAATTATTAGAATTTGCTTGTGTCATAAGATTTCCACAGAAATAATTACTTCTTACATGGAATCATTTGTTTATTGAAGACTACTAGGTCAGTATCTAGCACAGTTATCCTCATAGGATTGAATAGTTACTTGAACAGACATATCACTTATCAGAGTTTAGAAACATATATCAGACAACAATCAGTACTTAAAAACATTTATCAATTAAGCACAGAATACACAATGAGATTAATTCTGTAAATACTGATCATAAAGTCTGATGCATCAGAACAAAACTAGACAGATTTAGAAAAAGAACCTGAGACCATTCCAAGTTCATTTACCAATCTTGTAAAAGTGGCTTCACATAGTGGTTTTGTGAAGATATCTGCTAGTTGTTGATCTGTTGAAACAAAGTGCAATTCCACTGTACCTTCATCCACATGTTCCCTTATGAAGTGGTACCTGATGCTGATGTGTTTTGTCATAGAGTGTTGAACTGGATTACTAGTCATAGCAATAGCACTTTGATTATCACAGTAAATAGGGATTTTGAAATATGTTAACCCATAATCCAGTAACTGATTCTTCATCCAAAGAATCTGTGCACAACAGCTTCCTGCAGCAATATACTCTGCTTCTGCAGTTGATGTGGAAATTGACTTTTGTTTCTTGCTGTACCAAGAAACCAATCTGCCTCCAAGAAATTGGCAGCTTCCACTTGTGCTTTTCCTGTCAATTTTGCAACCTGCAAAATCTGCATCTGAGTAACCTATTAGTTTAAAATCTGATTCTCTAGGATACCATAATCCCAGAGCAGCTATTCCTTTAAGATACTTAAAGATTCTTTTTACAGCTGTTAAGTGAGGTTCTCTTGGATCTGCTTGAAATCTTGCACAAAGACAGGTAGCATACATGATATCAGGTCTACTAGCAGTTAGATAGAGTAGAGAGCCAATCATACCTCTGTAGTCAGTAATATCTACTGATTTACCGGTATCCTTATCCAGTTTTATTGCAGTGGCCATAGGAGTGGATGCACTTGAACAATCTTGCATTCCAAATTTCTTCAGCAAGTTTCTGGTGTACTTGGTTTGACAAATAAAAGTGCCTTCTTCATTCTGCTTGACTTGAAGGCCCAGAAAATAGCTAAGTTCCCCCATCATACTCATCTGATATCTTGACTGCATTAGTTTGGCAAACTTCTTGCAAAGTTTGTCATTTGTAGACCCAAAAATGATATCATCAATATAAATCTGAACCAAAAGTAAGTCATTTCCATGGTTGAGGTAGAATAGTGTTTTGTCTATTGTTCCTCTGTTGAATCCACTTTCCAGAAGAAACTGAGCTAAAGTCTCATACCATGCTCTAGGAGCTTGCTAAAGTCCATAAAGTGTTTTATCAAGCCTGTAGACATAATCTGGATGTTTGGTATCTACAAAGCCTGGAGGTTGTTCAACATATACCTCCTCCTCCAATTCTCCATTGAGAAAAGCACTTTTCACATCCATTTGAAAGACAGTAAACTTTTTGTGAGCAGCATAAGCCAAAAATATCCTTATGGCTTCTAACCTAGCAACTGGTGCAAATGTTTCATCATAATCAATTCCTTCATGTTGAGAATATCCTTTTGCAACCAGTCTTGCCTTATTCCTTGTAATTATGCCATCACTGTCAGTTTTGTTTCTGAATACCCATTTTGTACCAACAACAGATCTATTCTTTGGTCTTGGCACTAGGGTCCAGACTTTGTTTCTTTCAAATTCATTTAACTCTTCCTGCATTGCTTGCACCTAATCAGCATCTTGAAGAGCTTCTTCAACTTTCTTTGGCTCAATCTGAGAGAGAAAAGAATTGTAGAGACATTCATTTGAAGTACCCGTTCTAGTTCTGACACCTACATCAGGATTTCCAATTATCAAATCAGGTGTATGTGATTTTGTCCACTTCCTTGCAGATGGAAGGTTTTCTCTAGAACTGGATGCTCCCCCATGATCCATGCTATCTTCATTTTCTGATGCTCCCCCTGAAAATGTGCTCTCTGAGTTGGATTCTTCAGTATTTAGATTTTCAGCACTATCAGAACTTGGCTTATCAGAACTTGATGAATCAGAACTTGAAGAGCCAGATATATGTTCTGATGTTTCTTGAGTTGTGGTAGGATCTTGAGTATGATCCCCCTGCATAGGTGCATCTTCCCTTGGCGTAGCCACCACAGTTTCAATAACATCAGAGTTTATTCCATCAGAGTTTACAGTATCAGGACTTAGACTGTCAGGAGTTTCAGTATCAAAATTTGAGTCTTCATTTTCAAATCTCAGCTGATCATGGTCAATGAAATCTTCAAGACCAGTAATCTTCTTGTCATCAAAAGAGACATTGATAGATTCCATGACCACTTTTGTTCTCAAATTATAGACTCTGAAGGCTTTTGTGGAAAGTGAATATCCAACAAAGATTCCTTCATCAGCTTTTAGATCAAACTTTGATAGCTGTTCAGGATGAGTCTTGAGAACAAAACACTTGCATCCAAATACATGAAAGTATTTCAGATTTGGCTTCTTTTTCTTCACCGTCTCATATGGTGTTTTTCCATGCTTGTTAATGAGTGTTGCATTTTGAGTAAAACAAGCAGTCTGCACAGCTTCAGCCCAGAAATAGGTTGGAAGCTTTGCTTCTTCAAGCATTGTATGTGCAGCTTCAATGAGAGTTCTATTCTTCCTTTCAACAACTCCATTTTGCTGTGGAGTTCCAGGAGCAGAAAATTCCTGCTTTATTCCATGGTTTTTGCAGAACTCTTCCATTATCAAATTCTTGAACTCAGTGCCATTATCACTCCTTAAAACTTTCACAGAATCTTTGACCATTTTATCCAGATGTTTGACATGATCAATCAAGATAGATGCAGTTTCACTTTTTGTGTGCAAGAAATACACCCATGTGTATCTGGTGAACTCATCCACTATGACCAACACATACTTCTTCTTTGCAATAGACATGACATTTACTAGACCAAATAGATCAACATGTAGTAGATGATAAGGCTCAAGAATTGATGATTCAGTCTTGCTCTTGAATGAAGATTTTCTTTGTTTGGCCTTCTGACAGGAATCACAAAGACCATCAGGAGCAAATACTTACTTTGGCAGTCCTCTCACAAGATTTTTCTTGACCAGTTCATTTATATTGTTGAAATTTAAATGAGAGAGTTTCTTATGCCAATTCCAGCTTTCTTCAATTGATGCTCTACTCATCAGACAGATTGCAGAACCATCAGTACTTGTTGAAAGCTTAGCTTCATAAATGTTACCACGCCTGTATCCTTTCAGAACAACTTTGCCTTTAGATTTACTCACAATTTTACAGTGTTCTTCAAAGAAATTAACATGATAACCTCTGTCACAGATTTGACTTATACTCAGTAGGTTGTGTTTAAGTCCTGAGACTAGAGCTACTTCTTTAATTATGACATTTCCAAGATTAATATTGCCATATCCCAATGTTTTTCCAATGTTGCCATCTCCATAAGAAACACTTGGGCCAGCTTTCTCCACAAAGTCTGATAGCAGGGCCTTATTTCCAGTCATATGTCCTGAACATCCACTGTCCAGAACTAGAATATTTTTCCTGTTGCCCTGCAATCACAAAGACCACTAATTATTAGTTTTAAGGACCCAGACTTGCTTGGATCCTTTGGCCTTATTAAGTTTGTTAACATTTGCAGCGGATTTAGCATCAGAGTTTATGTTAACATTTTTCTTATCAGAACTTACACTATCAGACTTTGAATCAGAATTTACACTAGAAGGAACAATGGAAACTTTCTTCAAAGAAGGTTTTATTTGATAATAATCATAGTACAAGCTATGATATTCCTTACAAGTATAAATGGAATGCCATAAACTACCACAATGAAAACAAGGATTTTGTGGTTTGTATCTAACAGACTGACTCTTAACTCCTGATTTTGAAGGTAAGGAGTTAATATTCTTATTCTTCCTGCAAAAAGAAGCCAGATGGTTAGAACTTCCACAGTTATGACATGTTTTCCTAGAAGCATCAGGAACAGGTTTATAATTATTGCTTTTATTCACACCTTCCTTTCCATTCCTATTTTTCCTAGGTGATTTTACCTTGTTTACATTCTTAACATCTTTCAGCTTATGCTTAAGCTGCTTCTTTGTCATTAAGCCTATGTTCACTTCAGCTATCTTTTCCTGTTTTAGTTTGTCAGAAGTTAATTCCTTTGTAACTTCTGATTTCTCATTTTCAGACTTTACAGTTACAAACTTAACAGGTTTTAACTTTGGCTTTTGCTTATCAACAGGCTTAATTTCTTCAGTTCCTTTATCATTCTTATCTTCTCCATAACCTAAGCCCTCTTTCCAGTTTCCACTACTTAGCAAATTTTGAGTTGTTTTGCCAGAGTTAGTCCAAGTCCTGATAATCTCTCTTTCCTTTTCTAACTCAGTTTTTAGAGATTCATTCATTTTTAGCACTTCATCCCTAACATAAAAAGCATCATCTCTATCCTTCTGAGTTTGATGGAACATGACTAACTCTTTTTCTAAGAAATCATTTCTTTTCTTAAATGCAAGATTTTCAGAAGTTAATCTTTCACATGTTAAAGTTTGATCTCTATAACTAACAAACATGGTTTTAAGATATCTTCTCAACTCATTAATATCATCAGTGTGAAAAGCATAAGTAGTCTGAGGTACCTTTGTTTCAGCAGCTTCAGAACTGCTCTCAGCACTTTCTTTATCAGCATTTGCCATCAATGCATAGTTTTCCTCACTTTCAGAGTCTGAGGTGTCTGTCCAGCTTTTCTGCCTTGTGACAAGAGCCTTGCCTTTGTCACCCTTTACCTTCTTGCAATCAGGAGATATGTGGCCTTTCTCACCACAGTTATAGCATTTAACATTGGTGTAATCTCCTCTGTCAGACTTTCCTCCTCTGCCTTCAGATCTTCTGAAATTCTTCTTATCAGAACTTATGCCTTTCCTGGAAAACTTCTTTCCCTTCCTGAACTTCCTGTATGCAATCTTTGTGATTCCTTTCACCATAAGAGCACACAGCTTCATCATCTCCTCATCAGCATCAGTCTCAGGCAAGCTTTCAGAATCTGAGTCATCATCACTTTCAGAACTTGATGACTCAGTTTCAGACTTTATTACAAGAGCTTTACCCTTGTCTTTCCTTGAGGAAGCTGCTTTGGGGAATTCTTCTTCAGCCTTAAGAGCAACTGTCCTTGACTTTCCTCCTTTCCTCTTACTTCTTTGTTCCATCTCAAGCCCATGAGTCTTGAGCATACCATAGATTTCGTCAAGAGTTGTTTCATCAAGATTATAGTTGTCTCTTATTGTAGTTGCCTTCAAATCCTAGCATTCAGGAAGAGCTAACAGGAACTTAAGGTTTGAATCTTCAAGATCATACTCTTTATTAATCAATGACAAATCATTCAAAAGTTTAACAAATCTATCATATAAATCATTCAATGACTCATTAGTCTTTGAGTCAAAGTGTTCATACTCTTGAGTGAGTATTGTCTTCCTGTTCTTCTTAATTATCTCCGTTCCCTAACACCTTGTTTCCAGAGCATCCCATATCTCCTTAGCAGTCTTGCAGTTGATTACCCTGTTTGACATTACATTATCAATGGCACTATGCAGTAAGTGTCGTACCTTGGCATCCTTAGCAATTGATGTTATATCTTCAGCAGTATAATTACTCTTCTCCTTTGGTACGGTCTTTGCTGCTTCACCTGCAACTGCAACAGCGAGCTTGGTTGGTTTGTGAGGGCCTTACTTGATTCTATCAAGGTATTCTGGATCTATTGCTTCCAGGAACATGGTCATCCTTACTTTCCATATGGGATATTCAGATGGTCTCAGTATGGGAACTCTGATGGTCTCATACCGACTCTGAATTTGTGTCTTTGGTGGTTCCTCAGTTTTGGTAGGCTTAGTTGGAGTTTCTGTGTCCGACATGATTGTGTTTGGATCTTTAACTGTATGTGTGTTAACAGATAGGCTCTGATACCACTTGTTAGGTCACACACACACTGTAGAGGGGGTGAATATAGTGTATAATACAATCAAATCGAACTTTAATATAATAAGTAACAGAAAACAAACTTTATTGAAACAATAAACTCTGTTACAGTATGGAACTGTTACCTCTCAGTGATGAACAAATATCACGAGAGCTGCTAGGGTTACAATGAATAATCTTCTCGAATATATGATAACACTTATAGTGTAAACCCTATGTCTGTGTTTATATACTACACAGTTACAAGATAATCGCTATTTGATATGGAATATAATTCTGCTTCCTAAAATATATCAATCAGATATCTTTTCTTCCAAGTATTCCATTCTTTACGGAATTCCTTCTTCATGCATATCTCTTCTTATGTTTATCTTGATCTTCTTTCTTTTAATCAGCTACTGTCCTTATCTGATCGTCCTTCAGCACTTAAGTTCTGATATCTATCTTCTGATGATTATCTCCTGATAACATAAGTACTGATATCCTTAAGTCCTGACTTCCAGTATAAGTACTGATCAACAGTTAAGTACTGATTTATCCTGTTCAAGTAAGATCTGAAAGCTAAACATAAAACATATTAGCCATGACATTATCAAATATATCTAACATCATTTTATAACTATAAGTACCCTGCACCGCGGGCATAAATACTAGTTTGTATATAATTATATTTTCAATAATGGATAACCACAAGAATTGAACATATAATTTGAATTCTTCCATCAATTCATTTAAGTATAAGTATTCATAATCAGAGGAATGTTTATGATACATCATCATATCGAAAAATGTAATCAGTATATGATGATGTACCATAAACATCCTTAAATTATAAAAACTTGAGATATGAAATAATTTTTCATCTATGTTTACAGACCGTAAACTTGAGATATCAGCAAAAAATGAAATGTTGGATAACATTATCTCTATTTAATCTCAAAAGCATGATTTGAATGTAACGTTTGTTAATAAATATTCAGAAAATTTAATCTTACTTCGAAAATAAGAGTAAAAGTTATTTAAGAATAAATTATTAATTAAATTTATAAGAATCTATTAATATATAATAAAGTTTGACAAAGAGATTGAAATCCGATATCATCTGACGTGAGTATTCAAATTTTGCAAGAAATTGATATGCATCTACGATACAAAATATTGAGAGATCAATGATATTATGGAATTACTAATAAATTTTCAAAATTTGGAGTTATGCCTACTTTTGGCATGGATCCTAAACAGGCCTAATGGACTTACATACCAAGCCCATCAAGAATCATCTTAAGACAGGCTGGCTCTCGAACGATGCCCAAGAGGCACACAAGTTATCAATGAGAGCGTTGAGGTACTCTCTAATCGAAGGCCTTTTAAACAAAAGGTCTTTTGTGATCCCATATTTGAAGTGCTTAAGACCTCACGAGGCAGATGAGGCACTGAAGGAAGCCCATGAAGGGATTTATGGATAACACTTGGGGGGAAGGGCCCTCGCTCATAAAATAACTCGGTTAGGATTCTATTGCTCAAAAATGTTAGCCGATGCAAAGGCTTATGTGAAGAAGTATGATAGATTTCAGAGGCACGCTCTTGTAGTTCGACAGTCCCCGGAGAGGCTTACGCCATTAGCTCCCCCATCCCCTTCGCGATGTGGGGAATAGACATACTAGGTCCCTTTCTTGTAGCATCAGGACAAAGGAAGTTCATCGTTGTCGCCATTGACTACTTCACTAAGTAGATTGAGGACAAGGCACTGGCCAAGATAACCACCAAGAAAATTTCTCAATTTTTCTAGGAGAATGTGATATGTCAATTTAAAATCCCACGCATCCTCGTTACGGATAATGGGCGACAGTTTGACAATGAAGAATTCAAGGGGTACTGGAATGACAACAGCATAGAAGTCTGATTCACCTCAGTTGCCCGTCCCCAAAAAAATGGGCAAGCAGAGGTCGTTAATTGAATCATCCTTGATGGACTCAAGAAGAGGGTTGAACGCTCAAAAAACACTTGGATGGACGAATTGCTACCTATACCCTGGGAATATCGTAATACCTGCAAAGTTACAACTGAAGCTATCCCATTCATGTTAGCCTACGGAGCCATGGCAGTAGTGCCCCTTGAGATCACCCACGGATCACCGAGAGTTAAAGCATATGAACCTGAAACTAATGAAGAAGGCATGAGGCTTTCTCTCGACCTCATTAATGAGGTCTGAGATGAAGCCAAATCCTGTAATATAGAGCATCAGTGCAGAGCCTCCCTCTATTACAAAAAGAGGGTTAAAGAGAGGTTCTTCCAACAAATATACTTGGGTTTGGAGAAGATTGAGGCATTAGGAGTTGGCGAGAAATGTAAGCTAGCCCCAAATTGGGAAGGACCTTAAAAGGTCAAAAAGACACTAGGACGAGGATCCTATAAGTTGGAAACTTTAGGCGGAGATGAGGTCCCCCGAACCTAGAACGCATCAAACCTAATGGTTTATCATGTCTAGTATAAGTAACTTATAATTCTAGTACTTAGTAATACGCGTAGTAATAAGGTCGATAGAACCATTCTTATTCTATATAAGGGTTGAACCCATTTTTTAGGATGTTATCTATCTATGCAAGTTTGTTTTATCATCTTGTATATCAATTATTTATGTATGAGCATTGGATAAGTGCAAGTCATGAAATGCAAAATACCGAAACTAAAAGACTAGTAAATAAACAAGCTAGTACTGCATAAAAGATAAAGATCCTGAAGTATCAAAAGTCAGTCCCGAAGGACAATTAAGAAACAAATCTAAAATATCTTAAAGTCACACAGGGCCACGAGTAAATAAGTCCTAAATCAAAGCCACAAGAGGTGATCTAGGCCATGCAAGGCCGGAATATTATTCCTCAGAGGAGCCTTCTTCTTCATCACCCCCATTATGCGCCGTCTCGGTGACCTTTATGTCATCTTCATCTTCACTGGTCTCGCTATTAGAGCCCCTCGAGAAGGACGAGAAGGATTTTGAATCCTCTTTCCTTGAACGGGCTCACAAACCTTCCCATACAAGGGAACTTTGGACGGTGCCTTCCCATTTGGGCTTCCTAGAGTAGGGGCTTTCCCTTTAGCTTTGTCATGATAAGCAATTTTCCTCTGAATCCAGAAAGGCTTGAGCTAGAGCCAGAGTGTTGAGGAGCCACGATTGGCCCTAATTCAAGTACTTGGGCGACTATGATAGTGTCAGATGAAGCCCAAGGACTAGGGAAGTCTTCTGGCTGAAAAACGTCAGGATAAACACCATAGACCTTAGTAACGGCCGAACTCCAACCAAGTGAAATGTTCACCGGATGCATATCATCAGCATGCTGATCCATCAGCTGAAGGAAATCATTTGTCTGATGGTAGAGATTAACCATCATTACCCACTCCATCTACTTCCTCCTCGCAAGGCTGTCATACTGCTTTTGGAGCGCACATTTGTTGTCCTCAGCCACCACAGCCCTTGACTCCCACTCATTGGAATCTTTATCTCACTTATTCTTTTCTTACTCTAAGGCAATGTTTTGTGTTATCAGATTGCGCCCTTGAAGAGCTAAGGCATTGAAATGAGCATTGGCCTAAAAGAGAGTGGGCAAGCATCAAAGAGTTAGTGAAGCCGATTAAGCCAATCAGAGTAAGCTCAAGAAGAGTCCAAAAACAAAATTGAAAAGTTCAAACACGCTAAAAAATTTTAGTATACCCGATATAAGACCCCAACATATCTGCCTCCAGAAGCTTGTCAGGGGTGGTAACCTCGATCAGGTCAGGAGCTGTGATAGCACACCTAGACCAATCTAGAGCGAGTTTCAGACTCCCACATAGAGTCTTGGACACATATCCCCCAATCGGGATTAAATATATAATTTCTCTAGAAATCATATATTTAACAAACAAGATCAACTTAAATTTCCATCACTTTCCATCTCGTGGTCTTCGTGTTTTTAGCGAAATCATTTTATTTTTCTCCATGATTCCAGCAACCTTCCAAAAAAAATTTATACCAAATTCTACTCATAACATTTGGTAAATACCCAATTAAGCAGTATCAAATGTTAGACTCGAATCTTTCTACCTAATTTTCTTAAATCGGTATAAATAGTTAAAAAAATTATGGTACATCAAATTTTAAAATTAATTTTTGAAAACAGGAGGTGTAATACCATAATTACACATCGACAATTGTGGGCAATTTGTTCAGTATATAAGATGAAGTATTACTACTAATTATACCAATAAATCATAATATTTTTGTTAATTGTGTCAGATTTATAAACGAACCAAGTGTCAAGTTATTACATTTGGACTATTAAATTTTAACTTTTTGGGATTCAAAATCATAATATGTTTGTTTGATGTGCCTCAGCTCCTTCTTCTTGAGTTCACTAACGTGGCTAAAAGCATCAAGATGAACACTGGATGGGAATTCTTCGTCCAATTCTTGGAACTTATTCGACGAACTAAAAGCTGCTAAACAAGGTTTCAAAGATATAGAACAGTTAAGGAGCATATCTCATTGTGAACTCGCCTTTGCTCGATGAGCAAGCATCTCACAAATGGAACGAGAAGGGTCATTGTTCCTACCATCATTCCCGCCATTGCCATCATGAGAAGGGCCATGTATCCCTCAGATATCTTCGAGAAGAGCTTGAGTAAAGATTGAAAAACTTGAAGAATATAAAACTAGAGAGGATTTGAGAAGTTGGGAATGAGAAGTGAATGGAAATGAATTATTCCCCCTCATTTTATAAGAAAAAGGGGTACCTACTAAAGCAGGTCACCACTCAGGCTGGTTCACGTTTGTAGGTTGTTTACATGTTAAATGCCTATAGATAACTAAAACTACCTAAAGAAAATAGGAGAAATGTCTAAGCAACAAATAAATGCTCCGTCGGGGCAGAATTTAGAGGAGCAATAACTGAATTCACGGAGAAAGTCTTAAGTATGCTTAATTAAAACTAAGATCAATGATTAGACTTTAATTACGATTAACGACATTAATCTCCCTAATTAGGCAAATAAATTAGGAAACTTGGAAATGAATTTCCAAAAAAAATAATTTCAAACATTTGAAGGCTATTCAGCTGTGGTAGTCACCCTGAGCGCTATCGGAAGAGTAAGATTATAATTGAAGGATTTTCAGTCGTGGTAGTCACCTTGAACGCTCTCGGAAGAGTGGACTCGGATGTGCAATATAATATTTAAAGGCTTTTTAGCCGTGGTAGTCACCCCGAGCGCTCTCGGAAGAGTAGACTCGAAAAAGTAAAATTACATTTGAAGGCTTTTCAGCCGTGGTTATCACCCTGAGCACTCTCGGAAGAGTGGACTCGGAAGAGTAAGATTACATTTGAAGGCTTTTCAGCCGTGGTAGTCACCCCGAGCACTCTCGAAATAGTGGACTAGAAAGACTAAGATTACATTTGATGGCTTTTCAACCATGGTAGTCACCTCGAGCGCTCTCGGAAGAGTGGACTCGAAAGAGTAGGATTATGTTTGAAGGCTTTTCAGCCATGTAAGAGCATCGCAACTAAGACATAGCTTTGAGGTCGGGTACCCTTGGCCGAGGAGGCTCCAGAAAAGCCCTCCGGCCGAGTAGGAGATGACCACCCAACAAAAAGTATAAGGATTTTTTTAAAATAATCATCCAAGGAGGCCACGATCAAACCCCCCAGCCGAGCGAGGGGAAGGACATGAAGCACCTCCTAGACCGAGTAAGCTCCAAAGGGACCCCTCGGCCACCGTCTCTTAGACGGCGAATAATAAAAAAGAGGGAAAAAATTTTAGCCGAGGAGGCCATGACCACTCCCCTCCAGCCGAGTAGAGGGGGCATTGTGGCCACCCCAGGCCGACGATGATGGAAAAAAAGGGGGGGACGAGTAGGCCTCCACCATAGAGCCTCTTAGCCAACTGGAGCAGGCCGAGTAGGCTCCAAAGGAGCCCTCGGTCCTCCGTCACTGAGAAGGAGGAAAATCAGCTCCCCCGTCGCGACCAAGAATGGAAATTTTGGTCCACCAAGGCAAACACGGATGAAATTCTTTTGATAATTTTCCGCCGAAAAATTAAAATTTTCAGATTTACTAATTAACATTAATTATGGCCGATTATTGAAAATTAGATAAAAAATAGCCCCGATTAGGGCCAAATAGCCTCAATTAAGGCGAATTAATGTAATCTAGCTTATATTTAGCCTATATTAAGGATAATTAGCAACTTACGCTCAATAATTAGCCTCAATTTGGGCCGATTAGCCATATTTAAGGCCAACTAGCATACTTTAGCTCAAAATTAGGTTATGATAAGCCTAGTTAGTAGTTGTTATCTTGGAATTAGCCCCGATTAAGGTCGATTAGGGCATGTTAGTGGTTTTTATAATTAACCTTTTCGAATGTTAAAAGGTGAATAACACCCGACATATAGCCCCAATTAGAGCATTTTAACATTTAACGCTATTCAATTAGCCTCGTAAAGGGCTAAAAAGTAAAATATTACATAAGAATGAATAAGTCACTATGAATGTGTAGGTTGCTCCATACTTCATAATATGACCGAACCCAAGAAGGGACGAAACCACCCCCGAGTCATGATTAGACCATTATAACTTCCACGAAAAATCAAGAAGTTTTCCAGGAAGTTGGGGGGCAAATGATATGGATGAAAAGTAATTCTTAAAGACATAATTAATACTGAATTAGTTGTGTCCTAAAGTTGACTGGTCAAACCCGTGATGCCACGGCCCAAAGTAGGTCGTCACGGTCACGGCCCAATATGAGTTTTGATAGTTCGAGCAGACTGTGTCGGCCACGACCTAAAGTGGGTCGTGTAGCACACGACCCAAAATCAGTTACGTGATAGGCCCTCCTAGCAGGCCTGCACTACAAGAAAAACGGCTAAATTTGACCGAAATTTTTCGGTCATATTTAACTAAAATTGACTGCTGGCGGTCATATTTAGTTAAATATGACCGAAATGTGTCGGTCTTTTTTAGGCTGGTCAAATTTAGCGAAATCGGTCAAATTTAATTAAATTTGACCGACTAAATATGACCGCTCAAATTTGACTAACTAAATTTGACCGCCTAAAATTGACCGACGGTAGTCATTTATATTTTTTCACTCCTGACTTCAAAATTTTAAAAAAAATGAATTTCCCGCTCTTTATACATAAACATGACCAACTACGGTCAAATATGTCAAAATTATACATTTGACCGAGTGGCTCGCAGTCAATTTTATAAATTTGACCAATTCATTTTTGAATCACATTTATAAATATTACCCTGATTTTTGTAGGTCAAATTTATAAATACGACATTCATTGGTCAAAATTAGTAGTTAAATTATTATATTTTCAATTTCTGGTCAAATTATAAAATCGAGTGATTTAAGTCAAATTTAACAAGCAAAATGCCAAATGTAACTAGTTTTAGTCAAATATAAGATGATATAAAATATACATACATAGATTAAGAGGATACAAAATTCCATTATATTTACATGTCTCTGGTTATAGTTGGATGTCAAGGGAACCACAATCATTCTACATACGTGTCATACCAGATAATTTACAAAAATAACAACACAAATTATCTTTAAACAAGAATGTACCAACACTTAAAACATAAAAGCAGCACTGAAGCACAACTTCCAACACCTTCCAATAGCCATCAAGTTGCAAAATGTTAACAGCAAAGCAAATTTGATCGGATTGGAAAACACAATGAATGACTGCAAAAAAGACATCAAATGTTAAAAATTAGATTAGGGTGAATAGTCCAAAGAAGGCATATATAGCACATTGATGTAAACAATATGAACCAAGCATAATCTAAATAAAGCTCCAATTTTACATCATAAAGCTATCAACTCTACCGTACCCAAAGTAATAGTAGATAGGCTCAATTGGATCATACATATCTCTAATACGCCCTTTATTTGAAAACACATTTTAAGGTTTGAGAATTTATTATCGTAAATCAGAATACTATTTTACAATAACATTAGGTTTAAACTCGAGACCTCCGATATTAGGCTCTGTACTCGATTATATTATAACCAAATTTCCTTACACAAACATTGAATTAACATAATCGGCAATAAAAACTCTATATTTTATACAACAATACAACTTGTCATCACAATGCAAGTAAAATATATAAACATAAACATGAGGGTCAAATAGAGTTAATTTAAAAGGTCACACCAAAAGCATGAGGAATAAAGTAGTGAGCAAACAGGCAGTGAAAGCATAAATTCTCTGGTAGATTAAATTAATATCAGGTATAGTAAATTAATGAATTAAATATTGATTTTAATTAAGATCATGAGTGTGGATTAATTAAACTGGTGATGAGAGAGTGAACAGAGGTCTTGTGTATCGTATAATATTTCATCTTCTCCTTCTTTACCAACCCATGGTCAATATCATTTGGGATTTCCTATAATATTTACAAGGCTTATTGTGAAAATACTTAACCTGCTTCTATAAAATTTCTTCTCCTACATATCAGTTAGCAATCGAAGTATACGATTAATCATAAAAAATATAGCAAATAAACAAACCAATACTAACCTGTTAAGGTGCCTATGAACATCAAAAATAACTATTAGAATATCATAAAGACCATTTTCACTCCACGCACATTCTACCCAAACTTTTATGTCTTTGGATCGGTATCCTCCTCTTTTTAATATAAGCCCTGGGGTTTCAAAGAAACACTGTACATAAAATCAAGAAAAATTATAATAATCATACTGAGCAGTCCTATAAGAGCCTAATAAAAGTATACAATCCCTTTAATACATTCACAACTCGTTCTAAAACAAAAATCCAAATTGAACCATTACTTCCCACTAGAAACAAAAATTTCAATTGCCTGACACACTTCTTACGCATGAAACACAGCTCCAGAGACATCAAGTAAGTCGAAGAGGGATACCAGAGATAAGTACCTAACAAAATTCTAATTTGGCCAACATAACTATAATCATTAGATGTACATGTAGGTTTGGCAGTGATAATTGAAATAAAAAATTTAAGACGACACTTCAACAATAGGTACATACAATTTGAGTGTCTCATTTGGTCATCACTCCTAAAACTTCATGTGTGGTTGTATTTGTCTTTCTGGAAACACCAACAACCTTTGTCCCAGCCTATGACAAAAGGAAAATACAAGGCTTATTATAAAAATACTTAACCTGATTATCAATATCCCATATGATATTGACCATCGGTTGGTAAAGCACAATAACCTAATGATGTATCATGAAAATTACAGCATGGTGGACCACCTCCAAATTGAACAATTAAGACATATGCGGGTACATACCCCTGCAACTTCAACAGGTTATCCTAATGAAGTACCTTTGATTTCCAATAGTATCTACCAAATACGAACAAGAAACAAATTAACAGATTCACCTGCCTAGTCAACGTTTCTTGAACAAAAGATTGTTCCCAAGTAGCAAGTCTGCTCCGTACTAACGACACGACATTACAGAGACGTCACCAGTGTTATGGGATTTAGGACGCCAAAAACTATGATTCTTCTCAGTCAAATCCTTCAACAAAGGATCGATTTCTCTACTACTAGCCATTAACACACAAAGTTTCAATCGGCACAAACATAAGGGCCGTATCTGCAATTACAAAATCAAAAATATAAGCAGTAATTGCAAACCCAAACGAAAAAGGTAAAATCAGAGAGAGAGATAGAGAGAGACATAAGTGAAGGTTAATCCCTAATTGAAAAACCAAGCCCTAATTGAAAAACCAAGGCCTAATTGAAGAAACCCCAATTCAATTGAACCCTAATTATGAAAGTAAATCCCTAATTGTATAGCAGAGATTGGTAATAGTGGCCACTAAGAGATAAGACAGAGAGACCAAAGAGATTAGTGAGAGAGTGAGAAATGGTGAGAGAAAGTGAGAGAGATAATTACGGAGTGTGTACTCATAAAATGTGTATTGGACAAGGAGATGGAGCAGCGTGTTTCTACACCAAATTTTCAAATTGTATGAAATTTTGGGCGGCTGTTTTGACCCAAAAATCACCCGCTGGAGTCCAATTATTCTCCAATTTGAGTGAAATACTTTATTATTTTAGTAAATAAAATTCTAATAAATATTTTAGAAAAAAAGTTTATTACTTATCTGTATTTATATTTTTTATAATTCCTATATTTACATCTTTAATATTATTTTTAAAAAAACTTATACATCGCCTTATATAAAAGAGGTTGTTGGGCGGAATTGGACCTGAATCTTTACATTCACAAACACATCACCTTACCACTACACCCTATTACTTAAGTTTTTTATCATACACATAATATGTATGTGTTGTAAATAGCGACAATTTATTTCACTTTAAACATGATTACTAAAATATTTATAGAGTTAGTTTTGAACAATTGAATGTCAGATAAAGTTAAGAATAGTATATAAACTGATCATTCCCTCATTTATTAAATAATATTTAATTTGAAAAGTATGTCTCATACATTTTTAATATATATTTTTTTATAAAAAAAAATTATACATATAATTAATTTTTTTTATATGTTGAAACGAGATACACTTATATAAATCATATATATGTGTACTACATATTTAGATAAGTTATAATTAGTGTATTTTGATTTATTTTAAACTGAAGATATACGTTTCTATATTGGTGGTCAGTCTATCTTATCTTTGATTAATGTACTTTAAGATTATATTACATTCAAATTATAACAAATTAGGTGTGAGACTGAGTCAAGATCTTAAATCTTGTAAATATGTTCGAACATTAACTTAGCCTGTAAATATTTTTGAGTGTACTTTCTTTTAAGATTTATCCACGAAATATACACCATACCATCTGGAAAATACAACCTTACAGTCATTGAAAATTCTTTATTTTGAGATCTAACATATACATGTATATCTATATACATAGAGTTCATAATTTTTGTTGTATTTTTCATTAAATTTGTATTGTTCAAGATGTAATATGTTCATGAGTAGTAGAGCTTGGATAACATTGAAGTTAGTAAAAGTCTAAAGTAAGTAAAAGTCTACTAGCCCAAATCAAACCAACTCGGGCAACAACAGGCTGTCCACAAGATTTAATCATATTGACAACCCTAAGGATAAGTTGTATGATAATCTACATTGGTATTCTGTAATTGTACTTCTTGAGTCTGTAAAAATGTTAAGTAGATTAGACTGGAATAAACTCTGGAAAAAGATCAAATCATGATCATGCCTTAGAGATAAGTGTAGCAGCTTGAATTTGAATAATGTTGTTCTGGGAAAATTGTTTCAAGTCAAATATCGACAAGTCACGGATCAAGAGATATCGAGAAGTCCAAAATGACCTAAAGAGAAGTCCCAAGAGATATCGATAAGTCAAAATGCATGTAGAGATCTCATATATCGACAAGTCAAAAAGTCTATGTACTGAACTGGAGATATCGACAAGTCATTTTTTCATGTAGAGATCTAGAGATATTGACAAGGAAAATCTTCATGAAGAGAACTAGAGATTTCGACAAGTCAAAAGCCTATCGACAAGTCATTCTACATATAGAAAACTGGAGACCTCAACAAGTCAAAGACACATGTAGAGAACTCAATATATCGATAAGTCATTATACTTATCGATATGTGACATCTTATTATTTTAAGATGATGTGTTTATAATTGGACGATTTTCGCATATATCCTTTAAACCTAACATACTTAGCATCCTTTAAGTTTTACAAAATTATTAATGCTATACATTAACACTCTAACCTCTAAATCCAACTCTTAAATCATGTACTTCATACAAGCATTTGAACAATAAAATCTATTATTGATATTATTTTTACACGTATCTTACTTTTATTTTTATTATTTGTACTTTATGTTTTGTCATACTAAATATACAAAATATTTTGTAAATTTTAAAATCTAGTGACTATTATTTGTTTTTGTAATTTTTTTGAAGAAACATAATGTCACCTTTTAATTACTACTTCTAAAATATATTTGACTAACGACTAAAATAATTTTTAATATATTGTTTATGTAATTTCGGTACCCCAATATTTTTTAATATTTTAATACTTTATTTAATATTGATTCAAATTTATAGAAAAATAGTTAAATTTAAAATTGACCACTAGCAGTCACATTTATAAATATGGCCGCCGTCAGTCAAATTTATTTATGATAATTTCGTTTAACTTTGGCGGGAAATTTAGCGCCAAAAAGTTAAATAAGACTGCACCTAAATATGACCGAATGCGGTCAAATTTGCACCAATCAAATTTTGTTATCTTAGCGGGATTTTTCCCTCTCTTTTTTTTGGGATCTAAAAAATAAATATGACCGAGTAAATTTGACCGAATTAATTTTGACCGCTGTTAGTCAAAATTAAATCTTGACCAGTTACAAATAAATGACTGACCTTAAATTTGACCGTCTGCGGTCAAAATTAAATCTGACCAACTATAAACTAAAGTTGACCTTAAATATGACCGTTTACGGTCAAATTTAGCCGCAGTCATATTTGGCCGGTCAAATTTACCCTTGTTTTTTTGTAGTGCTGAGAATGAGGTCCATGATGACACTAACATCATATCCAACATGGAAATGGACTCATCCTAGAAAGGATCCAGAATCCACCGTCTAGGAGAGTCCTACTTACCATCTAAGTAGGAGACTTGTCCACCAAGTCTACCTACCCTAGGCTGGATAAGACTTAGATGGACAATGTGTTTGATACATTGTTGGCTATTAAAAGCCCATATTTGTATAACTACAAAAAAATAGAGTCCTCAACTTAAGCCTAGCTCATCCATTCTTCACTTTCGTCCCCGGATAAAATTCACATTCACTTGTTAGTTTTATAATTTATTTTCTCATTAGATGAAAATTGATTCATAAAATTATTATTTATTAATTATTTTAAACATAATGTACCTTAAATCTTAAAACATAAACATATGATGCATTTAAAGATATTAGGAAGTGATAAAAAAGGAACTTATTCTACTTTTAAACTAATTTTTATTATTAGGAATCTATTTTTGTATTAACAATTTATAAAATAAAAAAGAAAAATAAAAAATGATTCGTATAAGAATTCATTAATATAAATAAATGAATTTATTAGAAAACTAAATATCAATTTTCTCCATCAAAAAGAAGTCATGTAAATATATATATTTATATATAACCGAAGAAAAAGGCATGATATATTGTTCATACATTCATGACATAAATATATAAACATCTTGTTGTAGCTGTATCTCATTCGCTTCCTTTACGGGATATGTTCCATAAGTTTATTCAATAATATATTTAAACTCTAATTTTATTATTCTTTCCAATACATACACTAATTTCTTGGAAAAAAATATTACAAAATAAGAACATTAGAAATGACACGTTAAACAAAATCTATACACATTCATAATATTCACCATTAATTTAGAATGGACTGATCTTCTTTATAGAGCAAAATAGTAAAGAAGGATTTTTCATTACTCGTACCATTAAATTGACAACGATACAGCGGGATATTATTAGAGGGTTGGACAATAATTATTTTGTACGGGCTCGATAAGACTTAGATGGGCAGTGGGTTTCAAACATAGTTGGGTAATCAAAATTTATAGTTGGATAACTAATACTTAAAAAAACACTTTCCCAAGCTAACCCTAGGGTAGTCTTCATCACTTATGTCTCTAGATATAATTCACCATCACTTATTAGTTTTATTAATTTATGTTGCTTATTTGGTGAAAATTGATTCTTAAAAAATATTATTTATCATTTATTTGAACTTAATGTATCTAATATCTTAACATATAATATTGTTGTACAACTATAATATTAGGAAGTGATAAAAAAAAGTAATTACATCTTCTTTCTAAGTTACTTGTTTATTATAAAAGATACTTTTTTGTTATTACAATTATAGATAAAAGTAGAGAAAAAAACTTGATTCTTATGAAAATTCATTCATCCAAAAAGATGAATACTTATTAGAAAAACTTAAAATTAATTTTCTTTTTCGAAAAGAAGCCAAATGAATATCATACTTAACCGAACAAAGGATATGATATACTTGTTTATACATCCATAAATGTATGTACATCATGATTTATAGTTTTATCCAATAGTATACCTGAGCTCTTATTTATAATTTCTTGTAGTGCACACTCTCATTCGTTGAAAGAAAAATAATATTACGCAACTAGAACATTACAAATGAAAACAAAAACGGTAAACTAGACCTACACACAACCCCAATATTCACCATTAATTTAAAATTGACAAATCTTCTTAATGGGGCATAATAATAAAGATTTTTATTTTTTTCTAAATTTCATCCAGATATGTCTACAATTTGGCCTCACAAATCTTGTATTTTGTTACGACTATGTAAACTTTGTTAATGCCATGTAGTCTCTGCAAATTTTTCTTGAAATAAAGAAAGTTCTGCAAGAGTTCGTGATCAAAAATTATTGAATCATTATAGATATGCAAGTTGTAAGATTCTATAATTTACAACATGAAGGTTGAATAGAATAATGGAATGTGAAATTACTAGTTTTAAGAAACTTATGAAATAGGTAAAGTCCTTAAGACACACTAATTCATATAAAAATTAGAAAAAAAGTATAACAATCTATCGAAAACATATTATTGATAGAAGTAATATATCATATTATTCTATTTTGTATGTAATTCTGTGTTCAGTAATGGACAACCACAAGAACTGGGCTCTCCTTTTTCCTGGGAGCAACCCAGCCTCTCACTCAAGTTTTCACTCTCTTCCCTCAACCCTAGAAGTGATTGTACAGTAACCATGTCTTCTACACTTGGAGTTAATTCAGTTTTTTGTGTAGAGACTATTAACGGATAAGGAATATCCGTTGAGGTTGAAACTGATGGTATCAACGGATAACTACTGTTAAGCTTATCCGTTGAAGAACAACCACTTGTCAACGGATGAGGGATATCCGTTAAAGAGGGAAAGGAAGTAGAAATTGAAAGTGACATAATTGTTGAATCTGTGTGGATTGATTTTAATTTAGGTGACACGGATTTTTCAACTAAGTCTGAAAAAATTGGCTGATGATCCAACAAATCATCTAAAAGATGATGATCACTAGTATTTGAGTGGGGCTCCTCCCTGAGTTGTAAAGAGGGAGAATCAGGAATTGATGTGAATATCATGTCCACATCCAGAGATGGTGATGGAGAATTTGGTGGTTGGTGTGTGTCAATTTTGAGAGAATGGGGTTGTGACTCCACATTTGTTGGAGTCACATCAAGCTGAATTTGTGAAGGCATAGATACAGGTGGTTGTATCTGTGCAGTGTGTGCACCCTGTGTTGAAACTAGGGTTTTGACCTTATTTCTTCTTGTGAAGGCTTTTACAGGTGAGTGTGTGGCTTAAGTGTCCCTCTCTCTTTTGTTATGTGTCCCTGGTTGGGGACTATTTTCAATAGTTGCACCCTTTTGGGAGGATGCAACTAGGGATGAATTTGAATCTTTTTCAACCACCACAGTCTTTTGAGAAACTGTGGCTTGGCTAGTTTGGGTTCCACTCACCTCTCCTACCTTATTCTGGGGGTTTTCTAGATGTTCACCCCTCCCCTCACCACTAACACCCGGTTCACTCCCCTCAGGGTTTATGGTAGTTGTTACAACTGTTGTCTTTTGAGAGACAACAGAGGTGGCTTTCTTTGACTTGGATTTTGAAACTTTAGGTTTGGTGGCCTTGGTAGGAATTTGTTGGGGCATTAACACAGATTCCATGGCCACACTTGAAGGCAAATAAATGATGGGGTTGGAAGTAGTAAGAGTTGAAGAAGTAATTACCTCACTTACCTGAGGTGCATCCATGATTGGTAAGTATACCAATGGCACTTTATTGTTGAGGTCAATCCTTACAAGGTCTGCAAGGACCCTCTTCTCTTGTGCCCAACATTTGAGTTTATTACTCTCATTATTTATGACCAAACCTTCAGCAATATGGTTAGCCATTAACATAAAGAATCTAGCATAGTAGATTTTATGAGGTCTATTAGCCTTGTTACCTAACCTAGTACCCAATTCTAGCATAACATAGATGCTAAAATTATAGTACCTATCAGAAACCAGCATATAGAGCATATTAACAAGAGCTGAAGTTATTGCATCAAAATTACTAATTTTCCCAGAGAAAACCTTGATAAAGGCATCACTGAGAAAACTCCATTATTTCCTAAGGCCTTTTCTCTTAATACTGCCTAAACTAGTAGAATCAAGGGAATAGCCTATGGAATCTAACATGCTAGATACATCATTATCAGTGTGTGGTGTCATGGCATTGTTTTCAGGTAATTTAAAGCAGGACTGTATATCATCACAGTTAATACAATAATCCTTACCTTTGAGAGGTAGTAGATGGTCATATCAGTGGGGTTGAACTCAGTAGTTGTCCAAATCTCCTCAACTACCTCACAGTAAATCATTGGGGCTTCCAGCATTGCATAGCTCAGTTTGCAGTTTTTGATAAAACCCATCATCTTGTGATAATCTGAGTGGGCTTCATTCTTTTCCATCAAAGCTACGAAATTATTTTTCTCATAGACAAACCCATATTGGGACATTATCTTTACTACTGGTGCCATTGTTGTGGGTAGAAGTTGTAGAGAAAAGTTGAGAGTTTTGGGAGAGAAAGAGAGTAAAAGCTTTTGAAAATTTCAAGAAAGCGTAAAGTGAAAATAAGAATTCAAAGAGGCTTTTATACTTTCTCAAATTAAAACATAAAAAGAATGATTAAACAATATTTTTAAGTAAATTACAGCCGTTTGAGAAAAAAAACTGTATGTATTCTAAAAACTGCCTTTAATACAAATACATACAACTGTATATATATATGTATCAATGGTTAAGAAAATAGAATCAACGGCTGTGACTCACTCAAAACGACTGATGTGACAGTTCAACGGTCATCCGTTGAAGACTAACACAGTTTTATCCGTTGAAGGATAAAATTGTCATAAATGTATTTATCTTTCAACGGATAATGGACATCCGTTGATAGAACAACTTTGACTTTCAACGGATAGGGAATATCCATTGATAAAATAAGCTTTACTTAAAGCCAACTTTGTTCTTGCAACAAATTCATTTCAGGCTATAAAATAAATTACAATAAGGACATGAATTTAGGAATAATTAAGCATACCTAGCTCACTAACCAATCTTGTGAATGTTGATTCATCAAGTGGCTTGGTAAATATTTCTGCAATTTGTTTTTCACTTGGAACAAAATGAAGTTCCACTGTACCATTCATCACATGTTCCCTTATAAAGTGGTACTTGATGTCAATGTGCTTGGTTCTTGAATGCTGCACTGGATTTTCAGTAATGGAAATGGCACTTGTGTTGTCACAGAATATTGGAATTTTGTCAATATTCAGCCCATAGTCAAATAGTTGATTTCTCATCAATAATATCTGTGCACAGCAACTACCAGCAGCAATGTACTCAGCCTCAGCTGTTGATGTAGAAACAGAATTTCGCTTCTTGCTGAACCATGAAACAAGCTTATTCCCTAGAAATTGACAGGTGCCAGTTGTACTTTTCCTGTCTATTTTGCAACCTGCATAGTTTGCATCTGAGTAGCCAATTAGATCAAAACCAGACTCTCTAGGGTACCAAATTCCTAGATTTGGAGTCCCTTTGAGATATCTGAAAATTCTTTTAATAGCAACTAAGTGAGATTCTCTAGGATCAGCTTGAAATCTAGCACAAAGACATGTAGAAAACATTATATCAGGTCTACTGGCAGTTAAATATAGAAGTGAACCAACCATGCCTCTGTAGCTTATAATGTCCACAGACTTTTCAGCCTTGTTTAATTCAAGCTTAGTGGCAGTGGTCATGGGAGTTTTTGTAGATGAACATTCCATTAAGTCAAACTTCTTTAAAAGATCATAAATATATTTAGTTTGACTAATGAAAATTCCACCACTAACTTGTTTAACTTGTAAACCAAGAAAATAAGTTAGCTCTCCCATCATGCTCATTTCATATTTACTTTGCATTAACTTAGCAAACTTTTTACAAAGTTTATCATCTGTAGAACCAAATATAATATCATCTACATAAATTTGAACAAGTATTGTAGAGCCATTAACATTTCTAAAGAAAAGAGTTTTGTCAACAGTACCTCTTGTGAAGTAATTATCTAGGAGAAATTTTGACAAAGTCTCATACCAGGCTCTAGGTGCTTGCTTTAGTCCATAGAGTGCTTTCAACAGATAATACACATGGTCTGGAAAATTTGGATCTTCAATCCCTGGAGGTTGGCTCACATAGACTTCTTCCTCCAATTCTCCATTCAGAAATGCACTCTTGAAATCCATTTGATAGACTTTGAAATTGGCATGGGCTGCATAGGCTAGAAAAATTCTGATGGCTTCAAGTCTTGCAACAAGAGCTAATGTCTCATCAAAATCTATTCCCTCTTGTTGAGAGTAGCCCTTGGCAACCAATCTAGCTTTATTCCTTATGACAATGCCATTTTCATCCATCTTATTTCTGAATACCCACTTTGTGTCAATAGAACTCTTGTTCTTTGGTTTGGGTACCAGCTTCCATACTTTGTTCCTCTTAAATTGATTTAGCTCCTCTTGCATAGCTAAAATCCAATCTGGATCCAATAGAGCTTATTCCACTCTCTTAGGCTCCTCCTGTGATAGAAAACTACTGTATAGGCATTCATCTTGAGTAGCCCTTCTAGTTTGCACTTTAGATGTTGCATCACCAATGATCAGTTCAAAGGGATGATTCTTGGTCCATTTCCTTTGAGGTGGTAGATTAGCTCTAGATGAGGTGGCCTCAGTGTTGTCATGATGTGAGATAGAGTGTTGATTAGTTAAAACTCCCCATGAGTTGTTGGTCCTTTGCAAGGAACTGGGAGTTCTATCAACTTATGATGTAATTTGATTATCCGTTGATGAACTATGATCAACGGATGCTTCATTATGTACTTCAACGGATGATGCACTTTGTCTTTCAATGGATGCTGAGTTATGACCTTCAACTGATGCAGCATTTTGTGCATTATCCAAAGGCAAATTTTGAATCCTTTTTGAAGTGTCTTCTCCATCATTCTCATCTTCACTATCATCACAATATATCTCAATATTGTCAAATTTTAGTCCTTTATGATGTCCCTCATCTGTTAGTCCATCAAACTTTTTATCATCAAACACAACATGCACAGATTCCATAACAATGTTGGTTCCTAGATTGTAGACCCTATATAATTTTCCAGCAGAATAACCAACAAATATCCCTTCATCAGCCTTTGCATCAAACTTGCCTTTGTGATCAGGTTGGTTCCTTAGAATGTAGCATTTGCAACCAAAGACATGAAGGAAGTTTAAGGTTGGTTTTCTTCTCTTGAACAATTGATAGGGAGTCATGCCTTTTGCCTGATTGATTAGAGAAATATTCTGAGTGTAACATGCACAGTTAATAGCCTCAGCCCAAAAATATGTTGGGAGTTTTGACTCTTCAAGCATTGTTCTTGCAGCTTCAATTAGTGATCTATTCTTCCTTTACACCACACCATTTTGTTGTGGAGTCCTTGGAGCTGAGAACTCATGCATGATCCCATTTTCTTCACAGAACAACCTCATGGTAGAATTCCTGAACTCAGTTCCATTGTCACTCCTGATATTCCTTACTTTGAAATCTGGATGGTTGTTGACTTGCTTGATATGATTTATAATGATTTGACTAGGTTCATCCTTTGATCCAAGAAAATAGGTCCATGAAAACTTTGAGAAATCATCTACAATCACTAGGCAATATCTTTTCCTTGAATTTGAAAATACATTGACTGGTCCAAAAAGATCCATGTGTAGCAGTTGTAATGGTTCATCAATTGGTGATTCGAGCTTCTAACTGAATGATGCTCTCTTTTGCTTTCCATTCTGACAAGCATCACACAGTCCATCCCTTGAGAATTCCACTAGAGGCATTCCTTTAACTAAGTCCTTTTTGACTAGATCATTCATTGTCTTGAAATTCAAATGGGACAGCTTCTTGTGCCATAGACAACTTTTATCTTGACTTGCTTTGCTGAAAAGACAAGTAATTGATTCTGCATCTGTAGAGTTGAAGTCAGCCAAATACACATTCCCTTTTTTAACTCCAGTTAGAACCACTTTGTTGTCCTTCTTACTGCTAATAACACAGGCTTCAGAATTGAAGGAAACAGTATTCCCTCTATCATATAGTTGACTGATGCTCAATAGATTGTGTTTGAGACCATCAACTAATGCAACTTCATCAATGATGACATTTTCATTTGAAATCAAGCCATATCCCATAGTGAACCCTTTGCTGTCATCTCCAAAGGTTATGCTAGGGCCAGCTCTCTCCTTGAACTCTGTGAGCAGGGTGAAATCTCCTGTCATGTGCCTTGAACAACCACTATCCAAGTACCATAGATTCTCTATTTTTCCCTGCACACAACAAAATCAAACAAGTTGATTTTGGTACCCAAGTTTCCTTGGGTCCAGCCTTGTTAGTCTTTTTCCTAGACTTCACACTTCATGCACCTTTTGACTTTGGTAACTTTAAGTCAACCTTGGTCTCAGATGTAGTTGGTTGAAGTGTAGGGTTAGTCACAGAATCATTTAGCACATTTGGTTGAATTTGATAAGGCATAGATTGTGCAAACATATTATTCCACATATGCATGTTGTATGGCATTTGAGGCATACTAAATGCAGCAAAATAAGGATTATTAACATATGGCATGTTTGCAAAATGTGCATGTGGATTCTGTTGAGACATAACAGACATAGCATGCAGTGGTGACATAGACATGTTAGGCATGGGAGGAGTTAAAGGCATGGGAGCATTTTTAACAGATTTGCAGTTAGCAGATAGATGATTAACACTACTACAATGCACACAACTTTTTCTAGGAGCATACTTATCAGGTGTGTAGTTGTTGTGTTTGTTAATTTCTACCTTCCCATTTCTATTAGATTTTCTTTTAGTTTTCTTTTTATCCTCAACCAACTTAAGCCTATTTTTCAACTGATCTAAAGTCATGTGTCCTATATTCACCTTACTGGCATCTTTGGATGTGCTAGCTTCTTCTTTGACAAAGTTCTTGGAAGTTGAACCAAACTTCTTACTAAGATTTTTCAAATTATCCTTTTTAGAGTCATTTGCCTATTTCAACTGATCAGCCTTTAACGGATGCTCCTTTTCTTCCTTCAACGGATGACTCTCATCATCCGTTGATTCCATATCCGTTGAAAGTCCATCAATTAATTCCATTTACTTTTTGTTTTTCTTCCAAGCATTCTCACAGAGTGATTCAATTCCTTGAACCTTTACAATTTGAGCACCAACATCCCAAGATGTTTTCCATGCCTTGATTACCTCTTGCTCGCGTTCTAGTTGTTTAGAAAGAATTTCTACTTTCTTAAGAGACTCTTCTAGTTCACTCTCAACAGATAAGCATTTGATTTTAATCTTTTCAAGCTCAATTACCTTACCCTCTAACACAGCATTCCTATCACTTAAAAACAGATTATTCTCTTTAATTCTCATGTTCTCTTTAGCCAGTGATTTAAGGGAAACACGTAAATGATATAATTCATTGGACATATCATTTATAACTTCATTGCATTCATTTTTAGAAAGCTGAGAGAGGTCAGTAGTGATTACCTGGTTGCTTGATGAACTAGTTTCATTTTCATCAGAATTAGCCATCAGGGCTAAGTTGACATATTCCATATCATCATCTTCATTGGCTCCATCAGCTGCCCAGTCATTTTCCTGAGTCAGAAAAGCCATTTCCTTTTGTTTGAGCAATTCGAAATATTTCTTTTTATAATCCACTTGCTCAAATTTCTTCTTTTCAGAAGTTGGCTTTCTGCACTCACTTGCAAAGTGTCCACTTGTGCCACAGTTATAACACTTGAACTTATACTTGTCCACCATGTTCTTGTTAGGCTTAGTGGCTCTAGTTTTTTCTTGAATTTCATCTTTGCAAACCTTCTGGACAGAAAAGCCAGATGTTCATCAACATCATCAGTGTCATCTTGACTATAATTGTCTTCAACCTCAGCTGCTTGCTTATTTCCCTTTCTTGATTCTAATTTGCTTGTGCCAGTTTTGAGACTTGGCATTGTCTTTTCTTCATTCGTGGCTTCAGTTCTCTCATTTTCAGCTACAAGTGCAATTGATCAACCTTTTCTCTTTTCCTTCTCCAACAGCTCATCTTGCTCCATCTCAAGTTCATAGGTCTTCAAAATTCCATATAATCTTTCAAGTGTGAAGTCCTTATAATCTTGAGAATTCCTTAGTGAAACAGTTATAGGCTTCCATTCCTTTGGTAGAGACCTCAGAAACTTTAAGTTAGAATCCTTGACTTGGTACACTCTGCCATACAGCTTCAATCCATTCAACAGTTTCTGAAATCTATTGAAGGTATCATTCAATGATTCTCCTTCTTCAGAATGAAAATATTCATATTGTTGAATGAGAAGCTGCATTTTGTTTTCTCTAACTTGTTCAGTACCTTCATATATAAGTTGTACAGTATCCCAAATTTCCTTAGCAGTTTGGCTGTTAATGACATTATCAAACATATCTTTATCTAGGCCATTAAATAGAATGTTCATGGTCTTCTTGTCATTGTGAACCTCTTCAATATCTTCATCAGTCCATTCTGCTTTTGGCTTGGGAACAGACTGTCCAACAACAACTGTGGCAGTGGCAGATATGGCCACTTTGTGAGGGATGTGAGGACCATTCTCAATGCAGTTTATGTAGCTTTCATCTTGAGAGAGATGATGTAGTTGGATCTTCACTTTCCAGTGATGATAATTATCTCTTTGAGCAGGTGCAGACAGATGTATATTCAAGACACAAATGTAAAGAACACAAAGGCTTTAAAAACTTTTCTGGTGGATTTGTTGTTCCACTAGAGATGTGTATTTCAGAAAATCTGTGATACAAAGAATTGTTCACAGCTGCTTCCTAGTACAAACTAGATGATTTTCTCTCTATATTTTTCTAAACAACTCTAGAAAATTCACTTCTAATTACTAGCTGCAACTTGGTTTATATATCACCAAGTTTACAAGTGAAGACAAAGATAAAATACAATCATAAAATAGTTCTTTACATGTTTCTTCTTCATTTCTCTATCCAATGCAATCTAGGATAATTTGTGAATCTTTGAATACTTCCTTGTTTGCACCAGAATGGAAATGCTGCTTTTTCTTGATTCCTCCAAGAGGCTACCACATTCCAATTGTCTCTGTCAACCCATGTGCCTCTGTCAACTTATGAATTCTCATTATCAACTGCTATGGAACAGAGCATCCGTTGAAGCTTTCATCCGTTGATGGCTTTATCTGTTGATGCTTTAGTGACATCCGTTGATGCTTTAATAGTTGAAGCTTTATCCGTTGATGCACTCATCCGTTGATGGATGTTATCCGTTGATGCTTTAGAGACATCCGTTGAAGTTTGTTTCTCATTCGTTGAAGGCCTTTAATCTATCAGTTGATACTACTTCATTTATACAAGGCATGAAATATTTACAATTAGCCCTCCTATTTGCATATCCACTAGTAGTCAACATGACTTATAATTTCCCACAACTTCTAAGAATTATAACTTAAATACAGAGACTGAAATGTGCTACAATACTAAACTTATTATTAAGTAAAGCTATTCCTTCAACGGATATCAAAAGTGGTCTTATCCGTTGAGGCTACAAACAATAGATTTCTACTTAAGTGTTTTGTTTAACTTATCATCAAACTAATACATATATTCCTAACATACATCAAGTGGTTTTGAAGCAAGAGTTATTCGAGGAAAGGAAACTAGAGATAAATCAGAATTGAGTAGTTCCAAAGAAAAGAGAGTAAATAATACTACCTCTGATCCAACCTCTTTGAGTGAACCAGGAGTGGGAACAACTCCTGAAAGATTGAATCAACCGGAGTCTGTACAAATGGTCTACCACTCTGTATTGAAAGAAGATATCATGTTATATTTCATGACAGATGGGAGGGTATTCCAGATTAGAAAGGATGCCATTCGTTTGAAGTATTTTGAAGAACTACAACATGTTTTATTTCTACTTCAAGTGAAGAACAGGTCAACGGATGGTGCTGCCAGTTACTTAAAATCTGATATTCAAAGGCAGAAGAAACTTTACTTTGTAAAGTCTGACAGGCCATACTATCCTAAGTACATAGCTCACAATGGTGATATAGTTGAGATGAAGCCTAATACTGCCAAAATCACTACATTTCTTGGTGTTAAGGGACTTGAATTCAATCTAGAGTCTGATAAAGCCTATGTCATCAGACAAAAATAAATGATCTCAGGGCTACTATCTTTCAGACAGGTGAAGATACAGTTGAACTTAAAGATGCAAAAAAAGAGGATGCAGAATGAACTTGAATATGCTGAGAGAACTCTGTTAAAGAACTATCTCAGAACAATTCCTGACATTAAAGAGATCACACACTGAAGCCAAGTCAAGAACTACAGCTGATAAATTTTGAAGTATATACAGGCTAAAGCTGATATCAGACTTTAAAGATGGTAAAAGCTACAAGGACTGTAAGTTGTAGTTGTTTAGTCAAATTCTCATATGCATTTGTACTTAATGTTTTTGACATCATCAAATATTTATTGAACTTGTATATTATGCTAATTTACAAGTTGGGGGAGATTGTTAGATATATTTGTGATGTCATTTCTAATAATGATTTGTGTTTAGTTTTCAGATCTTGATTAACAGGACAAATCAGGACTTAACTAGAAATTAGTACTTATACTGAAGTCAGGACTTAAGATATCAGAACTTAAGTTATCAAAACTTAAGATATCAGAAAATATTTATCAGGAGATAATATCAGGACTTAAGAAGACTTTCAGATAAGGAAGGCGGCTGATTGAAAGGAAAGAAGATCAAGACTAAAATATGAAGATATATGCATGAAGAAGAATTCAATGAAGAATAGAAGACTTGGAGGAAAAGATAACTGGTTGATATATTTTAGGACACAGAATCATATTCGATATCAATTAGAAGATTATCTCGTAACTGTGTGTCTATATAGACACAGCATAGGGTTTACACTAGATGTGTTATCTTAATCGAGAATATTATTCATTGTAACCCTAGCAGCTCTCGTGATATTTGTTCATCACTGAGAGAGAACGGTTTCATTGTAATACTGTTTTATTAATAAGATTATTTTGTGTTTCATACTTGTGTTCTTAATTCAATTTGATTGTACTACACACTATATTCAACCCCCTTCTACAGTGTGTGTGACCTAACACAGTAAGTTCTGATTTCCAGTTAAGTTCTGATAGTAAGTTCTGAAACTAAACAAATCAGATTAGACATGACATCACAAATATATCTAACATATGTCTTTGTTTTGGTAGCCAAATCAAGTCATATGGCTGTGACCCTGATTGAGGACCCATGAATACGATTTTAGTTAAAACCTTTTATCATTATTTTTTTGGTTCTTTAGATTAATATAAAATTGTGCGGCATGGCTCAAGTGAACTAATTTACTCATATTTCTTGATTTTACTATAATCTAAACATACTTTACGATGTTTACATAATTTTGGTTAGTACGTCGTAATTAAATAAAATATATGCTTGTGAGTTTAATTATAATTATTAGGCAATTAAGTTTAACTTATTTATATAAGTGGTATAATATTTTCAAGTTATTTGATTAAAATAATATGTCGCCAAAGTGACCTCTTTTGTGTAGATTAATTAATTTAAAATATATTATTATGACAATAGAATATTTAATTTTATGTAAATTTTATCGGCCCAAAGGAAGGTAATATTTGGACAAAATCAAAATATTCTTGTGATAATAAGTGTGTAGCAATATTAAGGTTTTCATGTGAATAATAAGTCGGTCCAAAGAAAGGCATATTATTTGACAGAAATTAATTGTTAATACTTGATTATTGCGTGGAGAGTACCAATTGCAAATTAAATTTTCTGTCCAAAGACTAAAATTTAATGTTGCGCTAGGTATCTTGTGATGGTGTTGCCAATAATTAAAATTTATCACATTATTGTATATACTAGTTTTGAGCATTATGTTGTCTATTTGTTTTCTATTACAGTTATTGCTTCTGTTAATTCTGCTTCCGCTCAATTGAGCATGATTCCAATGTTGAATGGGAGAATCTATGTCACGTGGAAAGAGAATGTTGAAATCATTCTTGGGTGTATGGATCTTGACCTTACGCTAAGGAAAGAGCAACTAGTTCCCACTACGGATGATCCCAAAACGGATCAAATTGAGAAATGGGAATGCTCTAATCGCATGTGTTTCGCGATCATGAAGCGAACGATTCCAACTGGCTTTCGGGGCTCTATTGCTGAGAGAACAAGTGCCAAGAAGTTCCTTTCCGAGATTGAGCAATATTTTGCTAAGAATGAGAAAGAGGAAACGAGTAATCTTCTGTCAAAACTCGTGACCATGAAGTATAAAGGAAAGGGGAACATAAGAGAGTACATCATTGGGATGTCTAATCTTGCTGAAAAACTCAAGGAACTCAAGTTAGAACTTTCGGATGAGTTACTTGTTCACTTAGTTCTTATTTCTCTGCCTCCTCAGTTCGGACACTTTGTGGTGAGTTATAATACTCAAAAGGAAAAAATGGACTCTTAATGAGCTCATTTCACACTGTGTGCAAGAGGAAGAGAGAGTTTTGCGAGAGAAGACTGAGAGTGCTCACTTGGAATCAAGCTCTCATGATAAGAAGAGAAAGAGAGGTAAGGATATTGCAAGTGGAAAACCCAAGCATCAGTTGCAAGAGAAGCAGGATAAAGGAACAACCTGCTACTTTTGTAAGAAGGCAGGACACATGAAGAAAAAGTGTTTCAAATATGCTGATTGGCGTGTGAATAAGGGTAAGACTTTTGTCTTTGTTTGTTCTAAAGTTAATTTGGCTTATGTACCTAAGGATACTTGGTGGGTAGATTTTGGTGCTACTACTCACATAAGTGTATCGATGCAGGGTTGCTTGTGGAGCCGACCGCCAATTGATGTCGAAAAATTCATCTATGTGGGCGACGGAAATAAAGTTTCAGTTGAAGTTGTTGGAACATTTAGATTATTATTAAAAGCTAGTGTTTATTTGGATTTATTTGAGACATTTGTTGCACCGTCTTTTAGACGGAATCTTATTTCTATTTCCTGTTTTGACAAATATGGCTACACTTATTCTTTTGGAAATAATAAAGTATGTTTCTCTTTAAATTCAAATGTGGTTGCCACTGGTTCTTTGATTGATAATCTTTATATGCTTGATACTGTTGCTTTTAATAATGAAATTTTGCACTCAAGTGCAAGAGGTACAAAGCGTACATTAACTGAGAATTCTGCAATGTTGTGGCATAAATGATTAGGTCATATCTCTAAACAGAGAATTCAGAGGCTTGTCAATGATATAATTCTTGATCCCTTAGATTTAAGTGACTTTCAAGTCTGTGTTGAATGTATTAAGGGAAAACAAACAAACTCGAGAAAGTTAGGTGCCAATAGAGCTACAAGTGTCTTGGAACTGATTCATACCGACATATGTGGACCCTTCCCTACGGCCTATTGGAACGGTCAATGGTATTTTATCATGTTCATAGATGATAACTCTAGGTATGGTTACCTATATTTGATACATGAGAAGTCACAAGCTATGGACGTATTTAAAGAGTATAAAGCTAAAGTTGAACTTCAACTAAACAGTAGTATTAAAGCTGTTAGATCCGATCGTGGTGGTGAATACTACGGTAGATATGATGGATCAGGTGAGCAATGTCCAGGACCCTTTGCTAACTTCCTAAAGGAGTGTGAAATTGTCCCTCGGTACACTATGCCAGGAAAACCAAATATGAATGGTGTTGCTGAGAGGCGAAACCGTACTCTTTAAGATATGGTGAGAAGTATGATAAGTCATTCTTCCTTGCCTGAATAACTTTGGGGAGATGCACTAAAGATTGTAATTTATATCCTTAACCGGGTTCCAACTAAAGCAGTGGACGAAACTCCTTACAAACTTTGGACTAAGAAAACACTTAGTATTAAGAATTTACATGTTTGGGGTTGTCCAGCTGAGGCAAGGCCATATAGGCCAAATGAAAAGAAACTGAACTCTAGGACGGTCAGTTGCTATTTTGTTGGGTATCCGGAACGTACTCGCAGATTTAAATTTGATGATCCCGCTACTAGATCCTTCTTTGAGACTGATAATGCAAGATTTTTTGAGGATGTTGATTTTGGGAGGGAAGATATAGGTAAAAGAATTGTCTTTGAAGAAGATAGTCATGATCCTATTTATGACTCTACCGAGAGCAATGATCAGATTATGATACCTATCATTGTTCAAGGACCTCTGGTTCAAGAAAACACTGAAATTCCCCATGAGGAACCAATTGAGCAAACTCAACAACCTAATGAATCACAAGAAGTGACACTAAAGATATCCACTAGAGAGCGAAAGAGCGCAATTCTAGATGATTATGTTGTTTTTCTACAAGAACATGAAGATGGAACTGGCATTGGGGAAGATGATCCTGTAAATCTTCAACAAGCCATGCAAAGTCCTAACTCTCAAAAGTGGATTGATGACATGAATGAAGAGATGCAATCTATGAAAGAAAATGACGTTTGGGATCTTGTCGAGTTGCCTAAAGGCTCAAAACCTATTGGTTGCAAATGGCACTACTAGAAAAACGGGATCAGACATCGGTTCAGAACCGATGTTAAAAAAAATCTGAACCGATGTCTTCGCGTGTGATGTTAAATGTCATTAGCTTTTGACATCGGTTAACAGCCGATGTCTATTACAGTGCTATACATCGGTTTTAAGATTAAATGTGATGTCTTTGCAATAAATTTCAGCTTATATTACATTATTTTAAGGTGAATATGAGTATATTATGAGGTATTTATCCATTAAAACATGAAACCTACAAGCTCTAAAAGCCATTTATTAAAATTCTTTCGAACAAACCGATGTGAAATGCTAGATCAGACATCGGTTAGATAAGTTGGTCGATGTGAAATGTTTGATCAGACATCGGTTAAATTAGCCCCCCGATGTGAAATGATGGATAAGATATGGGTGTTCTTCACGAAACCGATGTTAAATCTTTTTGTTTAACATCAGTCAGTTTCTCTAACCGATGTTATTTGACTTAAAATACATTGAGTTTCTTTTTAGAACCGATGTCAAATGACTATTTCACATCGGTTTTTTTAGTTCTTATTCGTTTAATATTATTTTACCTGATGTCTTTCTTATATTTTTTACATCGTTTTATATTTACCAATGTGATGTTAATATTTTGTATATTGCATGCCATCCTAATACTGTTCACATCCAATGAACCAATTACATTTACAAACAAAAAAATACCAAACAATGCAATATAAACATAAGCTACTATTATCTGCAATAGAATTCAGTTGCAAGTTCATGAATCACATCAATAAAAAGAGTTTCTACATAAATCTCACGAAAGTATACTAACTATCAAGCATATCAATGGCTCACATAAGACTTCGTGAGCAGTTATTCTCTGTTTAGGAGACCTGTCAAACATCTTCCTTATTAGATCTTTTGCACCGTCTGAAATCGATGGCCATGGTTCAGATTTAAAATCTATATTTCCTTTCAAAATCGCTCTGAAGATTCCAGAGTCGGTTTCTGCTAAAAATTATACGAACAAAGACGAATATCATCAACTGCCACAATTACTACACACAGGTAAAAACTCTTAAGCTCAACATGTGATACTTTTAACTCCTAATACCTGCCCAGAAAGGAGGAACTCCGCATAGTAAAATATATAGAATAACGCCAGCACTCCATACGTCAACTTCAGGTCCATAATATTTATGCAACACCTCAGGCGCAACATAATAAGGACTTCCAACAACTTCTGTAAGATACTGACCTGGTTACAAGAAAAACATGCTGAGTATAGAAATAGTAAGTAATAATTACTTTATAATGTCTTACCTAGTAAAAGAAGGACTCAGATCACAGATATTAAGATGGATCATGTTATAGCATATTGTCAATTTGAATGAGATAGTCTGAAACTTAACAGGTGTCTTGTTTCTAATTATGTGAAAGATATTACATCTCAAAAAATTGGAATAGAATTTTGTCTTCTTAATTCATCGCTTAAATCAGGTTCTGATAGATCACTAAAGATGCATATGTGCAAAAGAGTCTAGTGCTTCTCTGGAAAGACCATTCATCGCCAAACCAACAATTATGGCACTCCAGGCCAACATGAATTTTGTAGAAATGTCGTCAAATGACTTCATAGCTTCATCTGGAGCACCACACTTGCTGTACATATCCATTAAAGCTACTTCAACTTCCTTCCCCATGATGTTATGTTTCTTCATGATAGAATGAACTGATTCACCTAAATTCACTGCACCTGCAAAGCCACAAACAGCTAGAAGACTACTTATTGTTATTCTATCCGGCCTGATATCTGCTAATATCATCTCTTTAAAAAACTTCAAAGACCTTGTGAAGTTCTCTGTTTTCAGCATACCCTGCAATCATACAGTTCCATGAAACCACATCTTTCTCTGGCGCTCTTCTAAACAAAACTTCGGCAGCAGCTAAATCATTCCCCGCGATGAATTCATTAAGCATCACATTCCAGGCAGTTACATCCTTTTCAGGCATTCGATCAAAGAACACACTGGCACTTTCCCAATCACCTTTCTGCATATAGCCCTCTATCATAGACGTCCATGAAAAAACCGTCTTCATGTCAATCCCATCAAACAATTTCTCAGCCGAATCCATATCTCCAGACTTAACATACATATTCAGCAACCCATTTCCCAGATTCTCCGAAACCTGCAGATATACACCGACAGATCTATATAAATACACAATGGATGTAAATAAAGTTAAAAGAGAGAGAGATGTGTTACCGATTGAAGGTTGGTTTCAAGCTCCAAAGCTTCAGGCCTATAAACAAAAGCTTCATTAAAATCAAAACGTAAAATTTTGAAATAAATTTAAAATTGACATACATAATCAAACCAAATATTTGCTCTCGGCTCGATTTTAAGCTACTAAATTAAATAATACCAACAATTTCTAGCCCGATTTGTGACGGAAAACTCCTTCCCTTTCTTCAAACCATCATCAATCGCTTTCACCATGGCCGAAATCTAACCTTTACATATCAATTTTAAATAAATCGAAGCTTCCATCAAGATATAGATAGGGAGACGGAAGAGAGTGGAGAAAGAGAGAGACAAATCTCGATTCAGTGATTTTGTATTAGGTTTAAATTAGGTTTACAAGAAAGTAGCGGTAAGAAAGGAGACAGAGAGAGATCGAAAGAGAGAGGGGGGGAGAGAGAGAGAGCTGAAGGAGATGAAGTTCGATATTTGAGAGAGAGAATCAGGGTTTTTGAGATAGAGCGGTGGTCTGAGAGAGAGACAGCAAAGAGAGAGAGAGCCGCGAGTTTGAGAGAGAGAGGGAGAGTCAAGGTTTAGGGGAGGGAGGGAGAGAGATAAAGATGAAGATAGAGACAGAGATAGAGATGTATGGGTGTGTGAGTAAAGGGAGAAGGGGGAAATAATTTTTTAACTTTTTTGTTACGGGGGAAAATTTGGGTACTCAGCGGGGGAACTGAAATATTTATTTAGTCATTTTTTAGAAATGGTTATAGATAACGGTTAGCATAAATAACCGATGTTGAAGTGAAAAACATTAATTTGTTATTATTTTAAAATTGAACATAGACAACGGCTACTATGTAAAACCGATGTTAAACAGGCTTTTAACATCGCTTTTTTCTAAACCGTTGTTAAACAGGCTTTTAACATCGGATGCATTACATGCCGATGTCTAAGCACCGATGTCGTATCTACTATTTCTAGTAGTGTGGGTATTTAAAACCAAAAGGGATTCGAGTGGTAACATCGAAAGATATAAGGCTCGTCTAGTCGGTAAAGGATTCACTCAAAAGAAAGGTATCGACTACAATGAGACTTTCTCTCCGGTTTTCACGAAAGACTCATTTAGAATTTTTATGGCACTTGTGGCTCATTATGATCTAGAGCTACATCAGATGGATGTAAAGGCGGTGTTTCTCAATGGAAACATTGGCGAGATAATTTATAGTGTGCAACCATAAAACTTTATCATTGGAGATCCAAAGACTGTGGTTTGCAAATTAAAGAAGTCCATCTATGGTCTCAGGCAGGCTTCTCGTGAACGGTATCATAAATTTCATCATGTAATCACTCTTGTTCTTTTTGTTTTATGAAATAATGCTTGGTTGCTTCTCTTTTTGTCTTAGCCAATGATTTAAATTTTTTACCATGGTTAATTTTGCATGGTCCAAAATCAACCAACAAAATAAAATCCCTTTGTCATGCTTATGTCATCAAGCTTGTGTCATCTTTTTACACTTATCTTCCCTTTGTGGTATGATGACATCATCACCCACTAATCTCTTTGATTAACCCTTAATTACTTGGCTAATGACCGCTTATCTGTTATACGGTTCGCTTAACTTTCGTTCTCGTTCGTCGTATGAGGGATCATATCCGGGATCTTATTACTCGGGTTCCCCTAAACCTTTCTCAATATTTTATATTCCTTTTTTGATCCTCTCTTATAATCCTTGAATATAAATCCTTTTAAACACGTTACCTTATACTCAATTCTTTCAGTATCTGGTGGATTTTCGGGAAAAAATCAAAGTGTCCGGATTCGAATTCTGACGACCTTTACATACACTCATTTACTTTATGGAATACCAATACGATCTCAGAATTTCCATAACAGTACTCCTATATAGTGTTGTCTGATAATTTTCCTTAATCAGCATCATCAGCAAAAAGTTACTATTCATCAGTGTTTCAAAAATTCCAAAAATTGGGCGTTATTACAGATCTCTAGATGATCTGATTTCCTGTATGTGAGCATATAGTCTTTTGTTTTCTTTAGATATCGTAAGACTTGTTTCACTGCTTTCCATTGCTCCATTCTCGGATTACTCAAATATCTTCCCAACATTCCAACAATGAATGCTATGTCAGGACGAGTACAAACTTGAGCATACATTAGGTGTAATATCCGGGATATGACGTATAATTATTTTTGTTAATAAATAAATATTATGTGATTATTATATAAATTTTGGTGAATTAATTGTGAAGTGGTACCCGTGTTTGGATATGTAAATATGATATAATTTGAGTATTTTAATTTTTATAAGTCCAAAATAAAGTATAGATAATTGTAATATTTTTTCTATCAATTTTTCTATCAATTTATGATTTTATAAATGATTTATGGATTTAATAAATTATTTTTCCGAGTATTTATAAACTATTTTGTATAATCGGGAACCAGCCGACTTTAACCGTTTTTTACGTTTTTACAACCCGAAACTCTTCCGAAAACTCCTTCCTAACCTAATTGCAATATTCCGAGCATTTTCCATATTTTGACTTTTTTGATCCGGCATACGGTTTTTTCCTGTGCGGGTCCCGGCGTAATATTTTCGATACAAAATTTGTTTCGGTAAATCGATAAAACTCGTATTTTCGATAAACGGGAGCTTTTTATTAAACTATCACAATTATCACTTCGTAGTACGTGTAACCAGGCGCTGAGACCAAGACCGCAGTACAAATTGTATTGATTTGGATAATTATCCCGAAAACCGATACCGTTTGGAGGTGTTATTGAATTCGGTTTGGAAAGCTCGAGTAACCAATCTGAAGGTCTTGAAGAGCTCTACCAGATTTTGTAATCCATACACCTGCAGAAATCAAGGTTATTTTTCTATAATTTTATTTATTTTCGAATTAATTTTAGTAAAAATATGAATTTTTGTTCGGATGATTGTTTGTATGATTTGATGATTGCATGTTGTAGAGCTTGTTTTCCTGATGATTTTGATATATTATACGTCTGATTTGGAGTTCAATAACATGTTCAAATTTGAGTTTGATTTTCGAATTTTAAAATTAGGGTTTATAACCCGTATGAATGTTCTTAATTGAATTTTGGGGGTTTCTTATTCTGGAATAGATTGATGTTGTGATATAGTGGGTTGTGTTCTCTGTGAAATTTGCAATCCAGTCGTATAAGTTTCATGAATCAACGAGGTCTGTAGAGAAGGGAGTTGTGTTTTGAATATTTCCGAAGTTCGCCGGAAACTGGCAAACTTCACGGCCAAATTCCGGCCAACTCAGGGACTGTTAGGTTGATTTGTTGGCATGGGTGTGTTCCTGGTGAAGTGTAGTTGTGATCTGGAGGTGGTGATGGCCTGAGCACCCCTGGATCGTGTTCTCCGCCGAGACATGGTGTTTTCCGGCGACCCCCTGTGAAAATTGCAGTTTGGTACCTGAACTTTGGGGGACGATACAGTTAGGTCCCTGAAGTTTTCAGACTTTGCAAATTTAGGATTCTTGTTTTAAAAATGTTTAAAAATCATATTTCCTATTTATTTTTATTAGAAAAATTCATTTTTAATTTCTGAAAATTCTAATAACTATTATTTTAATTCCGAAAATTATTTTTAATTCAAAAATAAATCTGAATTATTTAGTTAATTAATTTCAGTTAATTTTTAATTGATTAATTGGTCAATTAATTCGAAAATTAATTGATTAATTAATTATTAATTGATTTTAATTAATTATTTAATTAGATTTAATTATTTAAAATGATTTAAAAATTCCAAAAAATAGTTTCGAGCTTTAAAATATTATTCTAAATTATTTTCAAGGCTCAATAATTATTATAAAATTGTTTCGAAGCCAGAATTGGCTAACCGAACCCTGTTTATTAACCTGAAATTGATCCAACGACCCGTTTTAATTCCGAAAAATGTTTTAAAAATCATTTTAAATACCAGAAAGCCTATTTATGACCTGAAACTTCTTTATAAATGATATGTCATTGATTATGTGACGTATTATGTGTTATATGTGATTTGTTGGTTGACTGTCGGTCTCTATATTCGATGTGTACTTGTTTATTGCATAACTTTCAATCCGTTAATCGGATTTGGGTGAAACGAAGGGTAGATAGAAGTATGTGTTGAATAGAATCGTATGAGTTGATTATTGATAGATGTTTATTATATGTGAGCAGAAGAGGCAAAACGTAGGAAAGGGAAACACGTAGTTGAGGAGTAAGGCGGTTGAGATTGGAAGCGAGTACAGTGTAGTAAGCTACCATCAGGCAAGTGTTCTGAACTTTCTCGAGATATTGTAGTGATTGATAGTCCTGTTCTAAATTGCAAGTGCTTTGAAGCACTAAAACCCAAACCCTGATTCCAATTTTGATCTTGAGCCGTAAACCTGATTCTTTCTAGACCATTGATTGCTGTATACCTAAACCCGAACCACAAATATACAATATCATTTTGCAAATACATACAAACTATATACCAAACACTGAATCAAATTATCTTCACACTCAAACCATTGTATCCTACACTTTGAAAGGCAAAATCCTTGAAACATTGAAACACTGATTCCTTTGTTATCCAATTCTTTCATTACCCAACAGCTAAGCTTTGAAAATGCCATATTGATCCTCATGAACTCTGAAACCATTTCATTATGAAACATCAAATGTTGTTAATGATTCTGTTTATTGTTTATTATTGTTTATTATGTTATTATGCTAGAATTGGATTGTTTTTATAAAAATTGTGGACCAGATTCGTGGTCAGACCATATGATGGTCAAATTAGGCCAATGTGTGCCTTTGATCCAGTAGTTAGAGCAATGTTGTGTGCTTTGCTCGGGGTTAGTGTGTGACTAATCAGCAGCCTAACCTTAGTTTTTAAAATGAAAGTATAATGTCCAATTCTAAATCATAATTCATTGTTCACTTGATATCGTAACCATTTTCACCTGATGATCATTATTCTCAGTTTTGTCATTGTGACTTGCTGAGCTAGTTAGCTCATTTGTGCGATGTTGTTTATGTTCTTTTCCAGTTAAGAAGGAACAGGTTGGTAACGAGGACCCCCAGTCCAGCGCGAGAGCTAGGGGTTCAGGTTGATCGAGCTGAGCTAGTAGACTTCTTTTGGTATAATATAAAATTGTAATAATGTTTAATACTCAGTTCTGAGTTTGGATAGTTGGGATTTGAACGGTTTGTAATATAAGTGTGTGTTCGGCTTGTGTGCATACTTTAACCTGTCGCGGTCCGTGGTAGTTGGTAAGTAGGGTCACTGCATATTATTATTATCTTTATTATTGTTATAAGCAGGTTATAAATAAGGTGTGTGTGTGGACCCCAAACTTCTGACCCGGGTTTGGAGGGCGCCACAGGTTTGGTATCAGAGCTACAGGTTATAAGTCACTGACACAAGCCTAGGTTGATGGGAATGGGTAGAGGGTTAGGATTAGGAATAAGGAATAGAATGATAGAACGTCGAGAGGTTGAGTGTTATGGTATAACCGGTATTAGTATAATTCGCGTCGTGGTTTGAGATTCTTATATTGCGATATGATTTCAGATAGCAGCGATGGCCGACTCTTTTATTCCCGTATCAGCTGATCACTCAGAGCCTTCAGTTGGAGCGCCATCATCGGATCCACGTCCTGTTATTCCACCAGCATTGGCTATTCTACCTCCACCGGTGTTGCAGCTCATACCACTGCAGGCTATTCCACCCCCAGGCATGAGGCCACCAATCAGAGGACCCCCACCAGCTGATTCAGATTCCACTGGGCATTCAGTTGTGAGTGCCCCATTTCAGTCCACATTGCCCCCAGTTCCTTATTACCGGTATGAGGCTCTTCTATTTGAGCGTGATTCCTTGTTGGCTCAGATCAGAGAGTTACAGCATATCATCAGGACTACAGATGTTGATCGTGGTGTGAGGGAGCTTCGAGAGGAGATTCATATGACACGGAGGGTTCTTGAGGCTAGGCTACATGGAGCTACACTACCTGGCAGAGGCCCTGATGCACTGATGGGCTGGGCTACTGAGGTGATGGAGGACTTTGAGAGGCTGGCAGGACCAGAGTTTCCTTGGAGCTGAGTCAGAGATTCAGAGATGGAGATACTGGGTAGTGTTGTATGGTTGTATAGTATGTACAGTAGTGTGTAGTGTGTATCAGTAAGCTTTTGAGTTGTATTTACAGACTAGCTATGTTGACTAGTGAGTAGGTTGTTGTACCCTTTTGTTTTTACTTTTGAAGCGTCTTTACGCTTATACTACCCAAAACTTTTGATCTATATATATATATATATCGGTACCTTTTTCTTTCCATTACTGTCATTTCCTTTATTGCACCTGTTTTACTTTACCTTATTTATTGCACCAGTTATACCCTGTAATACCATGTACCCTGTTTTCCATAACTGTTTATATTCTGTAAAGAAGCATGCAATTTACTTAGTTACAACTGTTTTCAAAAAAAAGATATTTCTATTTTACAAAACTTTTCTTTTATGCAAAAGATATGATTCAAAAGCTAAATAAGTTGTTTGATTCTTTACAGAAAATGCCTCCCAGAAGAAATACTCGCACCAACACCCAGAATGAAGAAACCAACAACAACAATAACAACCAAGACTATACAAACCCGAATGTGAACCCAGGACCCATAGACCCAGCAATAGCCCAGATTCTTCAAATCTTGGCCCAACAAACAGTTCACCTGGCACAACAACAACAAAGACAGACCAATCCCCAGGTAACTTTCAAAACTTTTCAAGCAATAAATCCACCAGAATTCAAGGGTTCCTTATAGCCGATTGAAGCAAATGTGTGGTTAAAGGAAATAGAGAAGGCATTTGCCTTGGTAAAAGTGAAAGAGGAGCAGAAGGTTGAGTTTGCAAGTTACTATTTAAAGAATGAGGCCACCTATTAGTGGGAGATGGTGAAGACATTGGAAGGTACAAATGCTATTACTTGGGAGAGGTTTAAGGAATTATTTCTAGAAAAGTATTTTCCTCAGTTTGTCCAGGATCAGATGGAGCTGAAGTTTTTAGAGTTGAAGCAAGGAACTATGTCGGTGGCAGATTATAAAAGTAAGTTTGAAGAATTGTCAAGATATGTGTCGTCGTATGTGGATACTGACAGGAAGAAAGCTAAGAGATTCCAGCAAGGCTTGAAGCCATGGATCAGAGGGAAGGTGGCTATTTTTGAATTGGAGACCTATGCAGGAGTGGTACAGAAGGCCATGATCGCGGAGACAGAGAGTGAGATGTCACAGAACGAGAAGGAAAGTAAGAAAAGGAAAGTTGAGGGAAGTGAGGGTCAGTTACAACGAGGGAAGTTTCCAAATTTTAAGAAGGGCAAGTTTCAGCTAGGGAGAAATTTTAATTTCAGAAGACAGAATGCAGGCGACGGAGGCCAAGGCAACCGTCCAGTTAATGTGAATCAGCCAAATCAGTTGAGACTAACTTTTCCAGATTGTCAAATTTGTGGAAAGAAGCTTGGAGGAGTTTGTAATAAGTTGAATGTGGTATGTTTCAAATGCAACCAGAAAGGGCACTATTCGAGGGAGTGCCGAAATCAGCCAGTAAGAGAGCCAGCAAATAAGGATCAGTCTATCCGGAATCCAGCAGTGAAGGTTCCAGCCATTGGATTTACGTGCTTCAAATATGGAAAGCCAGGACATATGGCCAGGGATTGCAAGACACCAGCCCCAGTCAGTAATGCATTGAGTATTATGGGATCTACCCCAACAGTGAATGAGACTCCAAAGGCTAGAGTTTTTGACATGTCTGTGAAGGATGTTATCCAGGATACGGATGTCGTGGCAGGTACGCTTAATGTGAATTCTTTATGTGCCAAAGTGTTAATAGATTCGGGAGCAACTCGATCGTTTATTTCACAAGATTTTGTTAGTAAGTTAAATTGTCCAGTTGAGTATATAAATGAAATAATGACTGTGGAATTAGCAAATCAAGAACGTATATCTGTTAATCAAGTTTATGGGAATTGTGAGATTCAGATCTCTGGTAGTAAATTTTGTGTAGATTTGATACCATTTAAGTTAGGAGAATTTGACGTTATATTAGGGATGGATTGGTTATCTAAGCATAATGCCCAGATAGATTGTCGAAATAAGAAGGTAATGGTGAAAACGCCAGACGAAAGGATAGTAACGTTCAAGGGCCAGAAGCAAGTAAAGAAGTTCTTAACAATGATTCAAGCTAAAAAGTTATTACGGCAATGATGCGAGCATTTCATAGCATATGTGATCGATAGAATTCAGGAACCAGCAAAACTTGAAGATATTCCAGTAGTAAATGAATTTCCAGACGTGTTTCCCGACGAATTACCAGGACTTCCTCCAGATAGAGAAATTGAATTTACGATCGACTTAGCACCTGGAACAGAACCAGTATCCAAGGCCCTGTATAGAATGGTGCCCGTTGAGATGAAAGAGTTAGCAAAACAATTGCAAGAGCTGTTAGAGAAAGGAGTAATCAGACCCAGTGTGTCCCCGTGGGGAGCACCGATATTATTTGTCAAGACGAAAGATGGAAGAATGAGACTGTGCATTGACTATAGGGAGCTCAATAAGCTTACAATCAAGAACAAGTATCTGTTACCTAGAATCGACGATTTGTTTGACCAATTGAAGGGAGCCAAGTATTTCTCTAAAATTGATTTAAGATCGGGATATCATCAACTGAAGATCAAGTCAGAAGATATACCAAAGACAGCTTTCTGAACAAGGTACGGACATTATGAATTTTTAGTAATGTCTTTTGGATTGACCAATGCCCCAGCAGCATTTATGGACCCGGTGAACAGAATTTTCAAGGAATATTTGGACAAGTTCGTTATTGTATTTATAGACGATATTTTGATCTATTCAAAGACGGAAGAGGATCATGCGGAACATTTCAAAACAACTTTGGAGATTTTAAGGAAAAAGAAGTTATATGCTAAATTCTCGAAGTGTGAGTTTTGGCTACAGGAAGTTCAGTTCTTAGGACACATAGTTAGTAATGAAGGGATCAAAGTGAACCCGGCAAAGATCGAGGCAATTATGAATTGGGAGAGACCGAGAACACTCACCGAGGTAAGAAGTTTCTTGGGATTGGCAGGATATTATCGACGATTCGTCCAGAATTTCTCAAGAATTGCAACACCATTAACAAAGCTTACACGAAAGAATGAAAAGTTTATATGGAACGATAAGTGCGAAGAGAGTTTTTAGGAGTTGAAGCGAAGATTAATCACGGCACCTGTTTTGTCACTTCCAGGCGATCAAGGGAATTTCATAATTTATAGCGATGCTTCTCACAAAGGATTAGGATGTGTTCTAATACAGTACGACAAGGTGATTGCGTATGCGTCAAGGCAATTGAAACCACACGAACAGAAGTATCCTACTCATGATTTGGAGCTAGCAGCCATAGTGTTTGCTTTAAAGATCTGGAGACATTACCTTTATGGAGAGAAGTGTGAGATTTATACGGATCACAAAAGTTTGAAGTATATATTCACCCAGAAGGAACTTAATATGAGGCAAAGGAGATGGTTAGAATTGATCAAAGATTATGATTGCTCGATTAATTATCATCCCGGTAAAGCGAACGTTGTAGCGGATGCGTTAAATTGGAAGGAAAGGTTAAATGAGTTATCAGTACCTGAAGAGATATATAAGGAATTTCAGAGATTGGAATTGGAGATTAGAGTTTGCAAGCCTGAAGAAAATAAAGAAAGGTCAGGAAGATGTAATGGATCAAGATATAAATTGTTTGGTAGGTGAAGAGTTATGCACGCAAAAGGATGATCAAGGTATTCTGAGGTTTTCCTCTAGAATTTGGATTCCACCAGTGACGGGGCTGAAAAATGAAATTTTACAAGAGGCACATAGTTCAAGATATTCCATCCATCCAGGGAGTACCAAAATGTACAGAGATTTAAAGAAGAATTATTGGTGGCCAGACATGAAGAGGGAAATTGTGGAATGGGTTAGCAAATGTTATACCTGTCAGAGAGTTAAAGCAGAGCATCAGAGACCAAGTGGATTGTTACAGCCATTGGAGATTCCAGAGTGGAAGTGGGAACATATTGCCATGGATTTTATAGTTGGATTACCAAGGACAAGGGCTAATCATGATGCCATTTGGGTTATGGTGGATAGACTTACCAAGTCAGCTCATTTTCTGCCTATAAATGAAAGATTTTCACTCGATAAGTTAGTCTATATGTACCTGAAGGAAATCGTAGTTCGTCATGGAGTTCCTGTGTCTATCGTATCTGATCGAGATCCAAGATTTAACTCGAGATTTTGGAAGAGTTTTCAAGAATGTTTGGGAACAAGACTGAATATGAGTACGGCCTATCACCCCCAGACGGACGGCCAAAGTGAAAGAATGATCCAGACAATCGAGGACATGTTACGCGTTTGTGCTATTGATTTCAAAGAAAGTTGGAACGAGCATTTACCCCTGGTAGAGTTTGCTTATAACAACAGTTATCACGCTAGTATTGGTATGCCACCCTATGAAGCCCTTTATGGACGCAAATGCAGATCTCCAGTATATTGGGATGAAGTAGGAGAACGCAAGATACTTGGACCTGAACTGGTACAGAAGACAAAGGAAGTTGCTGAAATTATCCAGAAGAGATTGATAGCCGCACAAGATCGTCAGAGGAAATACGCAGACCAGTCAAGGAAAGACATGGAATTTGAAGAAGGAAGCTTGGTATTACTGAAAGTATCACCGTGGAAAGGACTAACAAGGTTTGGGAAGAAAGGAAAGCTAAGTCCAAGATATGTCGGACCTTTTGAGATCCTAAACCGCGTTGGCAAAGTAGCTTACGAGTTGGCATTACCACCGCACATGGAGCACATTCACAATGTTTTTCGCGTATCAATGCTTAAGAAGTACAATCCAGACTCCAGGCATATAATAGAATATGAGCCAATAGAGTTTCAGGCGGATTTGTCATATGTAGAAAGTCCGATAGAGATTCTAGAGGAGAGAGAGAGAGAGAGAGAGAGAGAGAGAGAGAGAGAGAGAGAGAGAGAAAGTATTAAGAAATAAAATGGTAAAGTTAGTAAGAGTTTTGTGGAGAAACCCAAAGCTTGAAGAGTCAACCTGGGAGTTAGAAAGTGATATGAGAGAAAAGTACCCTCATTTGTTTTCTTAGGAGATTCTGAGGACAAAATCCTTTTAAAGGGGGAAGGATGTAATATCCGGGGTATATCATGTAATTATTTTGCTATTAAATAATTATTATATGTGTTCAGTATCTATTCTATGAATTAATTGTTAAATGTTATCTGTATTTGGATATTCAAAAATAATATTAATTGAGTATTTTAATTTTTATATGTCCAAAATAAAATATAGATAATTGTCATATCTTCCTAATTATTTTTATGATGATTTATGAATTTATAAGAATCATATGAAATTTATAAAATCTTTTTCCAGGTATTTAAATTTATTTTATAAAAATGGGAACCAATCGACGTCACCCGTTGTTACGTTTTTGGAACCCAAAACTCTTCCGAGAACTCCTTCCTAACCTAATTGTAATATTCTGAGCATTTTCCATGTTTCGACTTTTTCGATCCGGCGTACAGTTTGTCCTGCGCGGGTCCCGGCGCAACATTTTCGATACAATATTCGTTTCGGTAAATCAATAAAACTCGTATTTTTGATAAACGGGATCTTTTTATTAAACTATCACAATTATCACTTCGTAGTACGTGTAACCAGGCGCTGAGACCAAGACCACAGTACAAATTGTACTAATTTGGATAATTATCCCGAAAACCGATACCGTTTGGATCAGTTTTTATAAATAAACGTACCGTTTTATATCCGGAATGATCCAACGGGATACTAATTTTCCGTAAATATAAATAGCCTTTACCCGTATTTTATTTCGTATCAAAATCATTTGCAGACAGATAATTATATAATTTTCAGAGAAAAACCCTAATTTCATAAACTGTTCTAAGAATCAAACAAGCCTTTGGAGGTGTTATTGAATTCGGTTTGGAAAGCTCGAGTAACCAATCTGAAGGTCTTGAAGAGCTCTACCAGATTCTGTAATCCATACACCTGCAGAAATCAAGGTTATTTTACTATAATTTTATTTATTTTCGAATTAATTTTAGTAAAAATATGAATTTTTGTTCGGATGATTGTTTGTATGATTTGATGATTGCATGTTGTAGAGCTTGTTTTCCTGATGATTTTGATATATTATACGTCTGATTTGGAGTTCAATAACATGTTCAAATTTGAGTTTGATTTTCGAATTTTAAAATTAGGGTTTATAACCCGTATGAATGTTCTTAATTGAAATTTGGGGGTTTCTTATTCTGGAAAAGATTGATGTTGTGATATAGTGGGTTCTGTTCTCTGTGAAATTTACAATCCATTCGTATAAGTTTCATGAATCAACGAGGTCTGTAGAGAAGGGAGTTGTGTTTTGAATATTTCCGAAGTTCGCCGGAAACTGGTAAACTTCACGGCCAAATTCCGGCCAACTCAGGGACTGTTAGGTTGATTTGTTAGCATGGGTGTGTTCCTGGTGAAGTGTAGTTGTGATCTGGAGGTGGTGGTGGCCTGAGCACCCCTGGATCGTGTTCTCCGGCGAGACAGGGTGTTTTCCGGTGACCCCCTGTAAAAATTGCAGTTTGGTACCTGAACTTTTGGGGACGATACAGTTAGGTCCCTGAAGTTTCCAGACTTTGCTAATTTAGGATTCCTGTTTTAAAAATGTTTAAAAATCATATTTCCTATTTATTTTTATTAGAAAAATTCATTTTTAATTTCTGAAAATTCTAATAACTATTATTTTAATTCCGAAAATTATTTTTAATTCAAAAATAAATCTGAATTATTTAGTTAATTAATTTCAGTTAATTTTTAATTGATTAATTGGTCAATTAATTCGAAAATTAATTGATTCTAATTAATTATTAATTGATTTTAATTAATTATTTAATTAGATTTAATTATTTAAAAATGATTTAAAAATTCTGAAACATAGTTTCGAGCTTTAAAATATTATTCTAAATTATTTCCAAGGCTCGATTATTATTATAAAATTGTTTCGAAGCCAGAATTGGCTAACCGAACCCAGTTTATTAACCCGAAATTGATCCAACGACCCGTTTTAATTCCGAAAAATGTTTTAAAAATCATTTTAAATACCACAAAGCTTATTTATGACCCGAAACTTCTTTATAAATGATATGCCATTGATTATATGACGTATTATGTGTTATATATGATTTGTTGGTTGACTGTCGGTCTCTATATTCGATGTGTACTTGTTTATTGCATAACTTTCAATCTGTTAATCGGATTTGGGTGAAACGAAGGATAGATAGAAGTATGTGTTGAATAGAATTGTATGAGTTGATTATTGATAGATGTTTATGATATGTGAGCAGAAGAGGCAAAACGTAGGAAAGGGAAACAGGTAGTTGAGGAGTAAGGCGATTGAGATTGGAAGCGAGTACAGTGTAGTAAGCTAACACCAGGCAAATGTTCTGAACTTTCTCGAGATATTATAGTGATTGATAGTCCTGTTCTAAATTACAAGTGCTTTGAAGCACTAAAACCCAAACCCTGATTCCAGTTTTGATCTTGAGCCGTAAACCTGATTCTTTCTAGACCATTGATTGTTATATACCTAAAGCCGAACCACAAATATACAATATCATTCTGCAAATACATACAAACTATATACCAAACACTGAATCGAATTATCTTCACACTCAAACCATTGTATCCTGCGCTTTGAAAGGCAAAATCCTTGAAACCTTGAAACACTGATTCCTTTGTTATCCAATTCTTTCATTACCCAACAGCTAAGCTTTGAAAATGCCATATTGATCCTCATGAACTCTGAAACCATTTCATTATGAAACATCCAATGTTGTTAATGATTCTGTTTATTGTTTATTATTGCTTATTCTGTTATTATGCTATAATTGGATTGTTTTTATAAAATTTGTGGACCAGATTCGTGGTCAGACCATATGATGGTTAAATTAGGCCAATGTGTGCCTTGGATCCAGTAGTTAGAGCAATATTGTGTGTTTTGCTCGGGGTTAGTGCGTGACTGATCAGCAGCCTAACCTTGGTTTTTAAAATGAAATTATAATGTCTATATCTAAATCATAATTCATTGTTCACTTGATATTGTAACCATTTTCACCTGATGATCATTATTCTCAGTTTTGTCATTGTGACTTGTTGAGCTAGTTAGCTCATTTGTGCGATGTTGTTTATGTTCTTTTCCAGTTAAGAAGGAACAGGTTGGTAACGAGGATCCTCAGTCCAGCACGAGAGCTAGGGGTTCAGGTTGATCGAGCTGAGCTAGTAGGCTTCTTTTGAGATAATATAAGTTTGTAATAATGTTTAATACTCAGTTCTGAGTTTGGATAGTTGGGATTTGAACGGTTTGTAATATAAGTGTGTGTTCGGCTTGTATGCATACTTTAACCCGTCACGGTCCGTGGTAGTTGGTAAGTAGGGTCACTGCATATTATTATTATCTTTATTATTGTTATAAGCAGGTTATAAATAAGGTGTGTGTGTGGACCCCAAACTTCTGACCCGGGTTTGGAGGGCGCCACATTAGCTAACCATCTCTCTGAGAATATTGTGCTTGACAACCCTAACAACAAATTAGATTGTTGGGTTCAAGAGAGAAGGCTCATTGCAGATTTGAATAGGGCCAATCATCACAAGGAGGTGCCATTGTTCTATTTCCCTGTAATGGAAGCACCTCAGGTAAGTGAGGTAAGTTAATCTATCCCTACCACTATTCCAACCTCACAAATCTCTTTGAGTTCTAGTGTGGCTATGGCAACTGTGTCAATGACCCAATAGTTGCCTACCCAAGCTACCAAACCTGCAATTATTTCAAAATCCAAATCAAAGAAAGCCCCCTCTGGTATCTCTCAAAAGATGCCAGTTGTAAAATCCATCAAAACCAAAGAGGGGAGTGTGCAGGTGGGTAAGACAGGTGAGGGAAGGGGTGAACATAAAAGAAACCCTAAGGATAAGGATGGAAAGGTGAGTGGTTCCCAGCCTAGCCACATTGCAGTTTCCCAACAAACTGCAGTGCTTAAAAAGGATAATAGCTCATTTCTAGCTGCATCCTCCCTAAAGGATGTAGTTATTGAACAAAGCTCTCAACCAAGAGCACAGACCAAGAGGGTTAGGGACACAAGCTCACCCCAAACTTATGGCAGAAAGAAGAAATCTAAAACTCTTGGGGATGCACAGGGTACACACACTGTGCAAACTGGTGCTAAAAATACAGTCACTGCACCTTCACAAATTCAGCTTGATGTGACTCCAATAAATGTGGAGTCACAGCCAAAATCTCTAGTAATAGAAGCACCTCAAACACCAAACTCACCCACAAACTCACTGGATGTGGATATGATAAATACATCAATTCCTGATTCCCCTTCTTTAACTTTGTTGGGGAAGCCAAAATCTAGTGCAAGTGAGCATCATCTTTTAGATGATTTGTTGGCTCACTTGTCAATTCTTTCAGGAACTGTTGAATCATCTGTGCCCAAAATATCTTCAATTAGCACAGAGTCCACAATAGTTTCTATTCCTAGTTCATTCACTTCTACTCTCTCGATGGATATTGTTCATCCATCGAGTAGTGATTGTATCCCGACGGATAAGCTTAACAGCAGTTATCCGTCGAATAGCCAAACCACTCACCCGATGGATATCATTCATCCGTCGAGTACGTCTGCACAGCTTCAAACTTCATTTATCTCTAGTGCAGAAGATTTAGTGGTTGCACAGTCACTATTAGGATTGAGAGAGAAGAGTGTTTTGAGTGAGAGTCTGGGTTGCTCCCAGGAAAAAGGAGAGGAAATGAGTGAAATTATGCAATCCACTTCTTCAGGATTGGCAAAAGAAAGTGAGAGGAGTCCCACCTTAGATGGTGAAGGTGAGGGTGTGAGGGTGGGGAGCCAGGGTGAGACCCTGATACAACAAAAGAGAGAAAATGAGAGAAATGGAGGTACTGGAGCTATAAGGATGGATGTCATTGTTAGTGAGTCAATGAATGTCCAGGATGCAGACAGGGAGGGACTATCTCAGTAACCTCAAGCTGTTATAGATTTCATCTCCCTTGATGCTGAGGCATTTACTCATCATGTCCCAGCTTATCAACTTCTAGCTGAACAGGGCAATGACAATGCAGAAAGGATGCTCAATCTAGTGCATACCACACAGTCTATGCTAAGAGCTAAGGACTCCATCACAGCTTTTCCCTCTACAGCTGGTGATGTGGATTATGAGACTGGTGGTTTAGCTGATTTCTTTGGTAATGGAAGTGGGGATAGTAAAGATGAAGCAACGGACATAGGGGGAGAAGTAGGTTCCAGTTCAAGATCATATATGCCATCATGGGCATTTTCAAAGAACTGTGATGAGCACTACTTCAAGACAACCCTAATCCAACTAATCAATCAAACAAACACTGTTCTTCAAACCACTACAAATGTCAGCACCTATAAGCTCCTTCAGGCTAATCTAGCCTCCCTGCAACTTCAACAAATTCAAGGCTTCCAATATGCTAGGGATGTAAACACCATCAAGGGTGATATTGATGAGATGAAGAAGGCCATTTCAGACAAGATGGATTCTAAGCTTCCAGAAGCCACAATGCTTGATATCAAAAGGCAATTAAGGAAAAATTATGATATTGCAACCAAGATAGATGCCTTGGATACAAGAATGTCAGCCATGGAAGCATCTTTAACAGCCATCCATCTTCATCAAGCCCAACAGACAGATTTACTTCAAAAATTGGTGGTTGCTCAAACCCCCTCCTCTGATCAACTTGATGATAAAAAAAAGGGGGAGAAAGGACCAAGTGAGGGGGAGAAGCTTCAAATTCATATCTGTAAAGTAATTGTGCCTTCAATTACTATCTCAAAGCCACCAGTTACAAATAGTATAGATCTGATAAATGCAGCAGCAGCCAACTTTAGAGCAGCTGAAAAGAAGAAGTTGAGTCCACTCAACTGGGAGAAGATTGATGAGGATATATAAAAGAAGTTTGAACAAGTCAAGGAGCCAGTAAAGTCAGCCATCCATCATTCTCAAGTCAAGCAAATTTCTGTGAATGAGATGAGCATGAACTATCTGGAAAGAGGACAGTCATCCTGCATCAAATCTCCAAAGGCTGAAATAATTCTGAAACCAAAGGTGAATTATCTAAAATCATCATTGAAGAACCCTTTGGATAATGTGTATGAGACACCTAAGCCTGATGAAAAGAATCTTCTGTCAAGGTCAATTACTTTCTACAAAGATCCAGCTGATTCAGCTTTGAAAAAGAGAATTGCTAAAGTTTTCAGGGATGGGAAAGAAATTTGTGTGGTGGTTAGTCATCCTCAATTTGCTCAAGCAAAGAGAGAATAAAAGGCTAGATTGAAACAGAAAAAGAAGCAAGCGGTTCTAGATGCCAAAAAGGTTAAACAAAAGAAAGAGCAGATTGTTATCTTGGTCAAGCTACATGCTATAAATTCATCACAACAAATCTCTGCTCAGCCATCTGAAATCATTGAATCTCAAGATCCAAAGAAGCAAGTTGAACAACAGAAGAAAGCTCCAAGAATCAAGGAATTGGCTAAAAGAACCAAAAGAAAACTGGACATTGTTGATAAGGAATTGGAGAATTAGTTTCCCAAGAAATCCACTCCAACTACAACTCAAACATCAAAGCCCTTTGTGGTATTTGAAGATATCAAGGTGGTGGATCCCTACACGAACATTCATGGTGAACCTATTGTGCCTAAGGATGAGCCAATAGAATGGGAGAACTTACCAATTCCTGACTTCAATTTACCAATCCTTAGCAAGCCAAAAAGGACAAAGTCGATCAAGAAAGTGAAGCTGTCACCTCTCAAATCCAAATCTCTAGTCAAAGCTCAATCTAAAGCCAATAAGGGAGATTACCTGTACTTATGTGATATCAAGGAGTTTTCTGATTTAAACCTCTATTTGGATGAACTAGATGAAGTGAGAGGAATTGATGCATACAGAAACCTACCTGAAAGGTTAGTGTTCAAGTACAATGGAGGAAGGGAGATTCAGTGGCCACTTCACAGGATCCTTCAAGAAATCCAAGTTATACTGATCAAGGTTTATTCATCTTTCAAAAAGAACTTTGGGTTCAATGTTACTGCAAGAAGATTGGTACTGAATAAGATTGAAGAACTAAGGAGTGTTAGAGCTAAAGATGCACTCCCAAAGACTCTAATTATCCCCTTCACAGGGAGAAGTCTAACGCCCTACTCACTGATGGAGTTCATATAATTACTGGTTTTCTTAATTTTTATAATATATATAATATGTTAATAAAACGAAAATAGAGATGATTCCTTAACCTTTATAATAAAGTCAGACTAAAATAAATTAATATATACTATTCATTTGAGGTAAAAAAATTATATAATTCATTCATGATAAATTAAAATTAAAATTGAATATTATGGAAATTAAAAAAAAACCATAATTATATGAACCCAAACATTTTACACACAGATCCGCAATCAAACTCTTGGGTCGGATCCCACTTATCACACAATCCAAAATCTACATTATACCTAACAACCCTTTAGTTTGAATTTAATTTCAGTTTTAGCGTAGATCAATAATATACATTTTGTTTCAGCCTTAGACCCGTTATATTAACCATCTAATTACATTTAGTTTGTTTTCAATTTTATTTTAGCCCCGGTTAAATATTATTTTGTTTTAAATCAAATAGATAATATATTTTATTTTATTCTGATAACATTATATCGACAAACACATAATGTTGTAGCCTGGTTTAATAAAATATTTTTTTAGTTAGATCAGTAGTATTTATTATATTGTTTGTTTCGTTAGCAAATCTTGGTTTTAGTCTTAAACCAGTTATGTCAACCAAATCCAGCTAATTATATTTAGTTTTTTGTTTAATTTCATTTTTAGCCCGGAATGAATATTATTATATTTTACATCGAATTGATAATATGTATAATTTTATTTTAATCTGATGACATTATATTTTCCAAATGAATTTACTTTTAATTTATTTGGTTTGAGCTCGTTAATTTTTTTGTTTTAGCATGATGATATTATATCGACCAAACGAATTTGCTTTCAAATTTTTATCAGTATTTATTATTTTATTTTAATCTAAGACTGCAAATCCAACTAATTGTACGTAATTTATTTTTATTTTTTTATTTAGGATTGGATCAATAATATAATTTTATTTAATGTTATATATTATTTTGATTAAATCAAAACCGCCAGACAAATTATAATTCTATTAGTATTTATATAATTATATTGTGAATAATAATCTATTTATGAACGAATTTACTTTTAATTTATTTTGTTTGAGCTCGTTTATTTTTATCAGTCTTTACTATTTTATTTTAATCCGAAACTGCAAATCCAACTAGTTGCACGTAATTTATTTTTATTTTTTATTTGGGATTGGATCAATAGTATAATTTTATTTAATATTATATATTAATTTGTTTAAATCAAAACCGTTAGATATATACAATTTTATTTGTATTTATATAATTATATTGTTTCATCTTTAATATAATAGTATAGATTATCAAATCTTATTATTAAAATTTCAAATAAATAAGTTTTATTGCAAAATTTTCACTTAAAATTAAATTTAAAAAATTATTTAAAATTTTAAATAAATAAGTTTCATTCCAATTTTAGGACTAGTATAATATCAATTTTAGGACTAGTATAATATATAATTAGTATTATACAAGTTAATGTCACATACGTATCACCAAATTAACAAGTGCGCGGAAATATTTGCTGTATTAAATAACATGCTACAACATCACAAGTTAACGTACAGTGTTTTATTGACAAATTTATATGCGGATTAGATAACATAAATAACACGAACAAATAAGGAAGCAGATGTATATTGAGAAGCATTTTTCCATCACCAGTCGAAACTGATGGACTCAAACTGCAGATTCTTTGCCAAACCAGACGAACATATTTTGGCAACTTCATGCCTCATCTTTCTCGGCCCGCACACTAACACCCCCACATCTGATTCTTTACATCCAAACAATATACCTATACACATTCATAATTTTTCATGCAATAAATTTAGTTAAGCAACACAAGTCGAAAAAACAAGATTTTGGTATTACTATATGTTACTACTTACTTTTGAGATCAGGCCTTGCACCGAAATGCACTTGAGTAGCTTCAACAATGGACTGATGGGGAAGGCTTTCAACCTCTATACCTTCATCATTTATATATGATCCTCCAGGTGATGTTGGACTGGACATCTCCAAGCTCTGGATTTGCTTACCTTCCCTGGCATTTCGTCTCTTTTGTAACACAAATAAAGCACTGCTGCATACTAATACACTCACACATACCAAAAACATGTCCCACAATATTCTGTAACTGTAATGGTACACCACTAGATCAGCGTAATGATCAAATGGGTAAATGTAGTATCTAGTAACAAAGGCCAGGAGAAGAAGGAACATGATAAAAGAAGACGTAATGATGGCGCTAAGCCAGAGCCAGCTGTTTGGGCCAAGCACTGCAGTGACTGGGGTGGCGGATGGATTAGGCTTAAAACTTATGGTTTGGAGGACATTTTGGGATTCTTCTCTGGTATTCTCGTTCTCCTGAGTGATGTAAGCTTCTATTTGTAGCTGGATTTTTGAAGTATCTAATGGGGTTGCAGATAATGGCAGTACAAGGTTAAGCATGCTGAGTTGAGATGAGTTCTTGAATGCACAAACGAGGATAAGCTTTGGGACTCTGCTGTTGTGTGTGCTTTGATAAATCACTTCCCGGATAATAGAAATAAAAGGAGTGATGCCGCTACCTCCACTGATCATCACAAGAACCTCGTGCCTACAATAACATACCACAAATTTTATATTCAAATAAGTGCACAACTCTAAGCTTGGAACAAGATATAATTGTAAGTTCTAAATTTTTTTACAATGATATTGGATTCTTCATGAATTACTAACAATAGTTTTATCGTCAATTACCTAAGAAAATGAGATGAAGTAGGACCATAAGGTCCTTCCACAGATATGTCTAGATGCTCTTGTGGTAAAGAAAGATGTCGATAAAGCTTCTGAGACCAACTTCCTTCGCTTTTGATAACAACACTGAGAGTATGAGGCTCCAGACCGGAATTAGAAGTGATAGTAAATGGGTGCCACTGCAGCTTCGAAATGCTAGGCACATTCACGGACATTATGCTAGTGGGCTTATAATCCAATCCTGGGGAAGTACAGATATATTAGAAAGACTTGACACATAGTGAAGCGAGAGTATAATTTGCCAGTGTAATTTGATACAACTGCAAATCTGATTGAAAGGTGCCGTCTTTTAGTCATCACCTGAGCTTTTGCAGAAGTTGAGTTCAATGGTGTCGCAAGGTAATAAGCGTGCTGAAATCAACATAACATTATTTCGCGACTGTAAGAATCTTAAATATCGATCAATGAGGAACAGGAAAATTCCGGGAAGAATCAAGCAGAGGTAGGCAACTCCAACATGCAGCATGTAGAAGATGAGGTAGATGATGTAAAGATGGTGCGAGTAATAGAATATCTCATACATCTTCCTCCTATAATGCGGAAAGCTAAATACCCACATGACCAGTGAAACTGCGAATGCAATCACTCCGGCAACATTGGACACATAAGTTCTGCTCCACTCTATTGCCTGGATTATAAGTAAACAAGAGAGTACTTATTATGATCTTTTCTTTTTATTTTTTTCCCCATTAATATTTAAAGCTTTTGATATAATCAAACAAAAAATTTAATCAACACTGTCTTTCATCAACAAAGACAACCATTTGCAAAGAAAGATTGGTGGTGACATGAATCATGGCATACCTCAACCATTTGATTAGTCATGGCCCAGAAGATGAAGAACCCAACGCTATGTGCAAAGAACAAGATATTGGAGAGATGACCAAGCCAAATATGGTATTTGATACTAGACTCTGATGTGAGGCCAACAAGAGGCAGAATAGAAGAACCCCGAGTGACTGGAAAGAACAAGAACGCCCAGCACGTATTACCTATGTATCCAAGTCTCAACGACACACTACGAAACTTGGCTTCCCAACTGCCAGTTACAAGGAAAACAGGCAGCTTAGAACAAACATATGAAAGTAGAATACAGAAAGTAGAAACAAGATATGCATAGAACTATCTTCATACGTTTGCGAGATACTACAAAGCAGCAGCATAAGCAGTAACAGATGCAAAGACTTACACTTTCACCCCAGCTCCACTCATATGAAGGTGACCAAAGCTGGTATACAAATAATTTGCAAGAGACCAGATCAAAAGCACAACAAACATGAGTGCAAATATGAGCTCCGTCATGCTGACTATCCCAATAGGAGCCATCACAAGTACTGGACGTTTCAAGAAGGCCAGACGGCTGTTGTTCTGGGCACTGCGTGTCAGTAGAAAACAGTGTATTAAAAACACAATTACTAAGCATGTCAGACACAGAGGCAACTCGACTTCTTGAGTCATATACTAACCTTTCATGGCTATATTTCTTAGATATCTTGTTATAATGAATAAAAATTCCTCCAAAAGCAGCCAAGAACATTACGGGGAATGTGAACAGCAGAAGATTTCTACCTGAAACATATTTGAGATTGTCCCGACTTAAAAACTAACAACAATTAAAAATAACAATATAAAATGCTAGTAAATAGATGCAAGACAGAGTAGTAACCTTGCTCTCTAAAGTATGTAGAGTTAAGGTTGGTGTTAAGCTTGGGAGTCCATGTGTTTTTGTAAAGCTTAGTTGGAAGCATAACCCAAGCAAAGAGCCATCCCAGAAACATAAGAAAGAACAACATCCTCATCGTTGATGTTGCAAGTTTCAACATTATTCTTTGTTTTAGAAATTATAAACAAGCTCTTCCAACACTTGCAAAATCAAAAGCATCAAGTTTTCCAAATGCTGTTGATACCTCAAACCCGCAAGTGTTTCCGATATTTATAACATGAAAAATGATGATACCACAAGTTACCCACTTCATTTACTTGATTATTATTTAGCTTACCAAAATTTATTATGCGACTCCTACTTAATTACAAGTTACTCTGGCACCACTACATTTTGTATTTAATTCCGTCAATAGCTACTTTGTACATCATTTACAAATACATTTGCTTGCATTTTTCAACTTGCATTAGAATGCAAGTTGTATTTTAGTATCAGAACATGATAACAAATAAGTCATATAATAACAAATTAACAATTTGTTGTAAGCTTGTGTTATATCCGAAATTTGGTATTGAGTTGATTCGGGTCAAATACGGATTACATACGGTCAAACCCGATATTACGTTGTGGAAGGATAGGACGCGTCCTAACACATAGGACGCGCGTATATTTAAGTTGGTGCCTTATATTTTGGTAGTAGCAAGTTTGGATATGGACGCGCCCACATTTGGTTGACGCGTCAGCATTAGGAATATTACCTGGCAAATATGATTGTGGCAATGAAAGAGGTAGGACGCGCTTGTCCCCACTAGGACGCGTCCTGTGGCTTTACATGTTATGAGGAATGATTGATGAGGAAGCAGGGTTGGATTTATGAAGGTTAGGACGCGCCCAAAGGGTAGGACGCGTCCTGTTTTGGTCTATATACTTTTGATGAGTTTAGGGCAGGAGCTTGCATGGGAAAGAGCGATGGAGGATTATTTTCACTAACGTATTTGTTGCAGGTACTATTTGAAGAATTCCCTCCTTGAGACGGTCAAGGAGGGGGATGTCCGTGAAAATCTTGAAGGCCTCCAGGGGTATGCCTGATGATTGAAGGCCTCCTCCTGTATTCAACGGGTGTCCTCGTTGGGGATGCGGGGTTAACTTTGGTGTGTGCTTTGGGAACTCTGTTCTTGTATTCAACGGGTGTCCTCGTTGGAGAACTTTGGAGTTATCCTGCACTTTGCACCCAAGAGCTTGGGATCACCTGTCCTGCTATCTGGTGGGTTATCCTCATTCAGGGGACAGGGACGCGTCTGGCACTTGGGGTGAACCGTGGCTATACCTGCGTTCGTAAATCAAGGGAGATAGCTGTAGCGGAGTGTTATCCTTCCGCAGGGAGATGCATTATCCGTGAAGTCCTGTGATTACGGACGAGCCTTGGGCCTTCGCGGTTGGGCCTCATAGTTGGACATTCCTAATGCTAGCAGAAGACGGATATTGGATGGGCTTCTACTGGACTTAGGAATAAGAAGTCTAAACCCATCAGACTTCTTGTTCTGCGAGAACTACGTCAGGCTTGATCCCTATATAAAGGGTACGTAGGCACATTGAGAGGGTAAGAAGTTGAGAGCTGATAAGAGAGCCATCACTTACTCTGATCAATCTCAGCCTAAAACAACCACAATCAATCACACACCGCTTAAGTTTCCGGCAAAGAACCACCGTCACAGATCTTAGTTCCGGTGAGAAACCTCAATCTTTGTTTTTACCAGATTCCTCCGTCAACAAATTGGCGCTAGAAGGAGGGGGGCTAATTAAGGTCGCAATCTTAGGAGGAAAAGATGTCTTACAATCGTGATGGGAGTTCTTATGATGGAAGTGACAGTAGGTCAGAAGGAGAAGGTGGGGGGCGTTATACTCGCCATAAACCTTACATTCCCAGAAACATGGCGGATCCACCAAGGGCTCCGGATGTAGGGGGACACCTCCAGTTCTCATCAGCAACGCTGATATATTGGAGCAATTCTATCGCATGGGGGATACTCTTAACAGTTTTAACTCGAGACTGAACACGGTGGAGCGTCGAAAGACGAGGAGAGGTCGTCGTTTCCCCCGTCACGGTCATGCCTTGGGAAAAGTCCCTGTAGTCGAAGGAGATACCCAGGGGAGCGGGGAAAACCCGCGAATCACCCCGCGGCGCTTGGAGTACTCTGATGATGTAGAGCCTATTGTGGAGCTTGCGGATGAAGACACTGATGGCAGAGAAAGGCCTCGTCTGGGTAACCAGGTAGTGCCACACCCACATAGGTCTGGGCGTACGATGGACGAGCGTCATCGTGCGGAGAACACTCAAAACCAAGATGAGGGAGGAAGGGATCTTTCAGCCTTGAAAAGGAGGCTTGGCATAAGGTTGGAGGACGACGATTTGAGGATGTTGCTGGTAGAATGGCAAAAAGAAGGAAACGCCGGAGAAGCGAGGCCCCGTGACACGACGCGTGTGCCCCCCGCATTCCAAAGGGATGACGGGGCGTGGTACCGTGAGCACGAGCGTGCCCCTCCGCGAGGAAGGCCCGGGAATTACTACCGGGGATATCAGAAGAATGGACGGGGAAGAATGAGATATCAATACGGAAGAGCCCCTTACAATGGCAGGAGAGGTGGAGCACACTCCGCTGGAGAAGCCCCCGCCGTTATCCCCGTAGCTTCCCACAGCGTTACTGGTAATGGGTCTGGGGTGCGTCCTCATGACCAGGACGGCGGGCGAATTCAAGTGAGAATGCAGAACAATGATGAAATTCCGCGACGCGGTCAAGATGAACCTCGCGTACGGGAAAATATTCAGAACCAAAATGATAACATGCCACCGCCTCAGCCTCAGGGTGAAGGGCGGCGAGATCCTCCGCCACACCCGGGGGGTAATCAAGGGGAATTTCAGCAAGTCGCAGAGCAAGCCCAGCAGCCTAATGTTCAAACCATTCCTGGGGTAGGGACGTTTAATGTGAACGACCTCAAGAGGTTGCTCAACCATCTTGAGGGAGGAAGAGTAACGGCGACTGCGCAAGCTCCTTCTCCTTTTGCTTCCGTCGTGAGGGAGGCGCAATTGCCCGCTGGATACAGAAACACAACCAACGACGTGCGTTTTTATGGGAATTCTGATCCTGTGGAATTCCTGGGGCGTTGTAATATTGAAATGGACGTGTATCAAGTACCTGATTTGGCTCGATGTCGGCTCCTGGCCGCCACTTTTAGAGAAGGCGCTCAGCAGTGGTTCCAAAAACTTGGTTCAGGTGTGATTTCATCCTGGGAACAGATGAAAACTTTATTTTTGACACAATTCCAAGCCGCGGTGAAGTATACACCACCTGTTACTACGCTGGCTAATGTGAAACAAAAGGAAGGAGAAAGTTTGACTTCGTATTTCAAGAGGTTTAATGCAGAATCTACTCTTGTAAGGGGTGCAACTGATGAAACATTGAAAATATTGCTTATAGCTGGGTTACGTATGGGGACGGATTTCTGGAAGCACCTACAAGGGAAGGACCCAGTGTCGCTTGCTGATGTGCTTACACAGGCGGAGTCGTTCAAAGCAATCGAGCAGTCGCTAGCAGAAACAAAAAAGAATGACAATACCTATAACTCCAAGGGGCGATCCAAGAGAAGGGACATATCCTTGAGCCCAGATTATCGGCGAAACGCCAGAAGCCCTAACAGGGTAAATGTTGTGAGCTCGCGGAGAGAATGGAGCTCACCATCGAACTACGAGAGAAGAGTCAGCAATTATACACCGCTGGCAGCGTCCATTGATCATATCTTCGAGGTAAATAAGGATAGAGGAATCTTCAAGAAGCCCGACCATCTAACTTCATGGCAGAGCAGAGACAAGAAGAAGTATTGTGACTACCATGAGTCTACTGGTCATGACACCCATGAGTGTCGTCACTTGCGGGATGAGATTGAGGAATTGATCAAGGCGGGATACCTAGGAGAATGGATTGACAAGGTGAAGCGACGCAGAGGACTTGATGACAAGGGTAAGGATGAAAAACAGCCTCCGCGGGCGGAGGATGTTGAAAAAACAACAGAGGTCAAGTTTCAGAGGGCTGACAGTATCAGGACAATTTTTGGAGGACACCCTTTTGTTGGTGATAGTAATCGAGCACTAGAGAAAAACGCGAGAGAAGTACGACATCCACCGCTCACCAACATCCACAGCTTGGAAGATAGACCCCCGAAGGTCTTTAAGGGAGAGTCCGCTGATATTACGTTCAAGGAAAAAGAATCTAGGTGGATGCATCATCCTCACAACGATGCGTTGGTGATTACCATGCTTATTGAGGCAATGAACGTACATCGAGTCTTCTTGGATAATGGAAGTTCTACAAATATCTTGTACTACAACACCTACAAAAAGCTGGGTTTCCCAAATAGTGACATGTATTTCGAAGATGCGCACGTCTATGGCTTTATTGGGGAAGCAGTGAGAGTTATGGGTTCTGTCAGGCTTCCCGTCACGCTCGGGGAAGAAGCTTTGTCGGTTACCCAAATGATAGATTTCAAGGTGCTAGATCAGGATTCCGCGCACAATGTGCTGGTCGGCAGACCTTGGTTGCGAGCGTTCAGGGTGATAACCTCGATACACCACTTGATAATAAAGTTCCCAACGCCAAACGGAGTTGGCAGTCTGAGAGGGTCACAGTATGAGTCACGCGACTGCTATCACAAGGTTGTCAAGGAATTTCGTAGAAGAAGGTATGAAGGGAAAGGTCTCCCATTTGAGGATGTAGAAAATATTCATACAAAACCAAGTGGAGAGATCAATGCCCACTATTTCGTTGAAAGCCCCGGAAAGGAAGAAACCAATGCCTCTGGGAACTCTTTTTTGATGCGGGGACGTGTTTCGAGGATCCGTAGCGTGGAGGAAGTGGTGGTGAACCATACCGAGGCGATCATACAGAAAGAAGTTAACGGGGAAAAGTTGGAAGGAAGAAGTGAGATTTTGCAAGGTCTCGGGAATAACTTCAAGGTGGATGCTCCTCAAAAGAAGGACGTGCCCTTGAATGAAATTGAGGTTGAAGCTCCTCCAAACGAGGACGCGCCCTCAGATGCGAAAGTGGAAGTCGAAGACCCACGAGACTTTGATTTCGATTTGGATCCCAGGATCCCTATGCCCGCCGAAAAGACGGGATCGGCCGAAGACACAATATCTATTCCAGTCGATAAAAATGATCCGAGCAGGGTTTTGAAAGTGGGATCCCAGTTGGATGATGAGATGAGAGGAAGTCTTGCCCGCTTTCTAATTGCAAATCTTGATGTCTTCGCATGGAGTCATTCAGATATCATAGGAATCGACCCGGAAGTAATGTGTCACCGTTTGAATATCCTCCCGAATTGCAAGGGCATACGTCAGAAATGCCGCCCAGTAAGTGGAGAAAGGGCGATAGCATTAAAAGAAGAAGTAGACCGGTTGTTGGAGGTGGGGTTGATCAAAGAGTCTTTCTACCCCGAATGGCTTGCAAATCCAGTACTGGTGAAGAAACCGAATGGGAAGTGGAGGACATGTGTGGATTTCACAGATTTAAATAAGGCATGTCCAAAGGACAGCTTTCCGCTGCCAAGAATCGATTAGCTGGTTGACGCAACGGCGGGGCATGCGTTGCTGAGTTTTATGGATGCATACTCCGGTTACAATCAAATTCCGATGTATGGCCCCGATCAGGAATATACATCCTTCATTATTGACAGGGGGTTATACTGTTATATAGGAATGCCGTTTGGATTGATTAATGTTGGCGCGACCTACCAGCGGTTAGTAAATATAATGTTCAAGGATCAAATCGGGAGAACTATGGAAGTGTATGTGGATGATATGCTGGTAAAGTCCGAAGTGGCGAGTGACCACATCAAGCACCTGATGGAGATGTTTAACATTCTAAGGAGGTTTCGTATGAAATTAAATCCACAGAAATGTGTGTTCGGCGTGGAGTCGGGCAAGTTTCTCGGGTTCATTGTCAACCACAGGGGAATTGAAGCCAACCCCGCAAAGATCAAGGCATTGATGGATATGAAGTCACCCACCAATGTGAAACAAGTGCAGAGTTTGACTGGGAGAATCGCTGCGTTAAATCGATTTGTTTCCAAGTCGTCCGATAGATGCAAGGAATTTTTCAAGGCGATTAAATTAGCTGGGAAAGACTTTGTATGGGCGTCAGAATGTGAAGAGGCTTTCAAAAGAATCAAGGAGCAACTGGGAAACCCTCCTATATTGTCAAAGCCGTTGGATGGGGAATCTCTAATACTGTACCTCGCAGTGTCTGAGTATTCGATTAGTGCAGTTCTGGTAAGAGAAGAAGATGGGCAGCAATCACCAGTGTACTACGTGAGCAAGCGGTTACACGACGCTGAAACTCGCTACACAAGCATGGAGAAACTGGTCTACGCCCTGATTCTTGCATCAAGAAAATTGCGGCCGTATTTTCAGGCCCATAGGATTGAAGTTCGTACAGCGTACCCGCTGCGATAGGTCTTGCATAAACCAGAGTCATCAGGAAGAATGCTGAAATGGGCTGTGGAGTTGGGACAGTTTAATTTGTAATATGCGCCCCGAATAGCGATAAAAGGGCAAGCCTTAGCCGACTTCTTGTTGGAATTTGATTCTGAAATTGATGATAAAGCTTTGGTAATATTACATCCACCTCATGCCGAGGAGTCTTTGGAGGAGCTTCCACATCTTTGGTGGATCTTGCATGTGGATGGGGCGGTTAACAATGGAGGAGCAGGTGCGGGTATAGTACTTGTGTCTCGGGAAGGCCACCATCTGATGAGCGCCATTCATTTCAAGTTTTATGCGACCAATAATGATGCGGAGTATGAGGCGCTGATTAATGGCCTGAAAATCGCTTTGGAAATGGGGGTGCGGAACTTAATTGCAAGAAGTGACTCAGAGTTGGTAGTGAATCAGGTGAACGGGGGATTTCAAGCGCGAGGCCCGCGAACAGAATTATACTTAAGATGTACACAGCGCCTGATTGGAATGTTCAAAGAAGTTAGATTGGAATGTGTTCCGCGGGAGAAGAACAGTAATGCGGATGCTCTGGCAAAAATGGGGTCGCAACAAGAGGCTGCGTTGTTAGGATCCATCCCCCTTGAAATCCAGGAGGTTCCTAGTATCCCAGAGATAGAAACTATGCAAGTGGATGAGGCTCCCAAGGAAACATGGATGACGCCCATTCTAGCTTACATTCGTAAGGGAATACTCCCTGAGGATAAGTTTAAGGCTCGCCGACTCCGCTATCAGGCTGCAAGATATGTGATATACGACGACGTCCTATACAAGAGAGGGTTCAACCAACCTCTGCTTAGGTGTGTTGAAGAAGAAGAAGGAAATTACATCCTAAGAGAAGTACATGAAGGAATCTGTGGCAATCACTCGAGGGTAGCTCGTTGGCAATGAAAGTTTTGTGCCAGGGATATTATTGGCCCACAATGAAAGAAGATGCTACGAATTTTGTCAAGGCATGTGATCGCTGCCAGCGCTTTGCAAACTACTCGTCTATGCCGGCGACACTCTTGACGCCTATGGCAAGCCCGTGGTCGTTCTCCATGTGGGGAATTGATCTTATTGGAGAATTGCCGAAAGCTAAAGTAGACGTCAAGTATGCAGTGGTTGCGGTCGATTACTTTACTAAATGGGCGGAAGCTATGCCACTGGCTACTATCACCGTAAATAAAATCAGGGATTTTGTGTTCAACTCAATCGTATGTAGGTTCGGAATCCCTTACAAGCTTGTCTCCGACAATGGAAAGCAGTTTGATAGCAAGGAATTGCGACAACTATGTGAGGAGTTGAAAATCAAGAAGGAGTTTGCGGCGGTCTATCATCCTCAAAGCAATAGACAAACAGAAGCTGTTAACAAAATAATAAAGCATACCCTCAAAACCAAGCTGGAGGAACGCAAAGGGAATTGGCCTGAAGAACTCCCGAAGGTGATGTGGTCATACAACACTACGCCACGATCTACTACGGGAGAAACGCCGTTTATGCTGACTTACGGCTCCGAAGCTATGGTCCCCGTGGAAGTTGGATCGGGATCACTTCGCAGAGATTGTTACAGAAAAGAAGATGCTGAGGTTAATCAAAGGCTTCATTTAGATCTCTTAGAGGAGACGAGGGAAAATTCTCAGCTAAGGCTAGCGGCATATCAACAACGCGCCGCAAGGTATTATAACAAGAAGGTAAAAGGACAATTGCTGAAGGTGGGAGATTTGGTACTTAGGAAAGTGATGCCCAATACAAAGAACCCCCGATATGGAGTGTTTGGAGCTAATTGGGAAGGACCATACAGAATAAAGTCCATCCTGTGGAAGGGGACTTATCACCTTGAAGATATGGAAGGGAAGCTAGTTCCGCGAGCTTGGAATGCGGAACATCTCCGAAAGTATTACCAGTAAGGCGCGGCTTTGGCCCCTTACATATTTCTTTTATTATTTTGGGTTATGCCCGGATTATAGGCTAGAATTAAATAAATTCCTCCTAGCCTAGGGGGTAGTGCATGTACTACTTACCTTGGAACTAGTTGAAGGGCCAATTTTTAGAAATAATTTCCCCACAGAGCATAGTAGCCGTGGGACTGGTGCACTTTTGACACCAGAGCGCATTATAAATAAAATTTTGAAACTTTCCAAAAGGATATTTGCTCAGTTTTCTTGGTTACATGACGCGTCCTAAACGTAGGGCGCGCCCTAAGCTAGGGTTTTATATGAATGATAACTGAAGTAGTGGTTGTCAAAAGGAACAATGAAACTCAAATAAAATGTACTATTTTCAAGGATGCGCCCAAGTTATCTTGGTTGATACTCCTTTAGACTGAATGTTACTGTAATATTGACAACATAATTGAAAAAGAAAAAGTCCTTGTTAAGGACGCGTCCTGCTTGAAGGATGATGTATTTTGGATCAAAGGTGAGGCGCGTCAAAACCATAGGACGCGCCCACTTGAGCCTTGTGCCTTGATTAAATACACAGGTATAACATGATGCTATTCTCGTATGTTTTGCAAACAAAAATATTCATTAAATAAATAAAAGACGCGTCCAGTCAAGGAGGACGCGCCCAGGATGGTTACTTGCTTAACTGGTGATAGTCAAAATAGACGTGTCCTAAGACTAGGACGCGTCCATGTGAATGGCAAAATAGGATGCTAAGTAAAAATATGCATAGATAAGGCGAAGAGGTTTTTATAAAAAAGTGCAGACAAATGAAGTTCAAACATGGATACTACAACTTGCAAGGCTTCAAGGGGCCCGCACCCTTAAAATAGTTCAAGTACATAGAAGATAAAGGACGCGTCCTAAGTAGGAGGCGCGTCCTGTGGCTTGTCTTGGTCTTCTGCAGGGGGAGGCTGAGTCTGAAGTGGAGCAGGATCAGGGGACGCGTCCTCTTCCTCTAAGCCCAGAAAAATCCTCTTGTTCTTGATGGAGTCCGCGGCCCTGACCCTGAAATCATTTACCCATATCTGGGTATCTGCATCAAACTTTGAGAATGTATACTCTGGGTCGTTGGCAATGAACCCAGAGCACCATTCTTCAAACCCAGCCTGGAAGCCGTGTTGGTAAACTAGCTTCTTTTCCTCTGTCCATCCATGCAGCCTATCATCATTTAGGGTGTCAAGCTCCAGCTGCATAGTGGAATTCAGTGCAATGACACTGTCCATTTGCTTCTCTATGGAGGAGACATTGCCTTCCAACACAGCTTTTTCCGTCTCCAGACGCGTCCTCTCCCCCTCCAGACGTTTGATCTCAGCATCTTTTTCTGCAACAAGCAGGGTAATGTATCTCTCCAGAGATTTAACTTTATCTTCGGCCTGGCTCTTTGCAGTGTCTGTAGCAGCAAGACGCGCCCTGAGCCTGGCGGCCATATTAACACTCTGCCTGGCATGTAGGTGAAGCTCAGCTGCAGCCCTCACAATGGCCTCCTCTGTTTGCTGCTCTATTCTAAAAGTCCAACCTCTGACTTCATCCTCTGTGAAATCCCCAACAGAGGACGCGCCCAGGTATCTGAGAACAAAAGACTGGTCATCAGGAACTACTTTTTGACGCTTCGAGGGCGCGTCATCCACCTTCTCGGGAATGTCAAACACGGTAGTGTCGATTATCTTTGGCGGAGGAGAAGGAGTTGCAACAGGAGGTGGGGTTTTTGCCTTTGGATCAACCTTTGTAGGGGGCAGTTTTTTGGCCCTTAGCTTTTTGGAGGCCCCAATTGCGAATCCTTTGGGAAGAGAGGCCATATCTGCGATATAAACATGAAAAGTGATTAGTTATGTACCAGAAGACGCGTCTTGAGAGTAAGACGCGTCCATATTATGATGCTACATGCATGAAAAGATGGCAATCAAAATAAGTGTGTAAAGATATAACAAGGAAAGTGAAAGACATGAGTAATGCATAAGTGTGTCATGCAATGAATGACGCGCCCTGTACATATAGCGCGCCCTGCCTAGGGACATTAGCTATGACAGATTATGGAAAAACATAAGCCGTGGGAATATAAAACAGGCAGGACGCGCCCTTAGCAGATGTATGTGCGTGAAATATTTTTGATTTTTATGAAGGTTGACATTTTTCAAATGGGGAGCTATGATGAGTTATGGGAAAATCATAAGTCATAGGTATATAGTACAAATCCTAAATAATAAAAAAAAACAGGACGCGTCTTGTGAGCGAGACGTGCCCAACTCGAAAACGCGTATGTGTGCATCTGTAAAACTTATGTAAGTTAATACTTTTGAATGGGGAGATACTCGTGTAGCTGTGGACGCGCCCAACATTTATGACGCGTCCTCCCTCACTTAAACTTACCTTGTTCTAAGTCGAATTACTTACTAATATCGATTTCGATCACCTCCGCGGCACTAAGGCCCCTGGTTTTTTCCGAGGTTGTAAGAACGGGTTTGCCGTTATGAAATTCACGGAACTTGCAGATAGAGCCAACCCGGGATGATAGCGCGCCCACTAGTTTGAGGTTGTCTTCTGTAATCATGTCCTTGAGGTTAAAATGTTTCTCTGCATACTGGAGTACCTTGTCTGCCCTCTTTTTCCTTTTCCCTGATAGTTCCTTCTGGACTCTTTTGTCTAGAGATAAAGGATAGTAAGAACTTGTTAAAGAAAAAGGGAGGACGCGCCATTTCAAGAGGACGCGTCCAGTGTATGAAAACATGTTTTGCGAGTCACTTACTTGGTTCTAGGTTGAAACGTACATGGGATCTCTTGACGTCATAGATATAGAAGAAGGGTTCTTTCCAATCCCTTTCATGGCTGATCTTGCCCTCATTAAATCCCTTGTTGTTCAGCCACTTGTTGACAACGAAGAAGTGATAACCAGGGATTGATTTTCTTATGCTGAAAAAGAAGCTGAATTCCTTCATAGAGGGCGCGCCTAGTCTGAGGTTGTGGTACATCATGTACAAAGCCCAAGCCAGTTTGTATGAGTTTGGAGACAGTTGGATCGGAGCAACGTCACACCACTTCAGGATCTTCTTAATGTATGGGTGCAAGGGCGCGCTCACGCCTAAAGAAATCAATTTCGGTGTAAGCACCATTCTGGGGATCCTTTGGTTCCCGATGTTGAAGATGTGTGGTCTCATGGTCCGAAGAGGGCGCGCCCAGATGCCTTCCATGTCATAGTATTTCATGTGCCACTGGATTTCCAGGTCAGTCGCAGTAGAATCAAGGGCTACGCATGCCAGCTTACCTTCTCTCTTCCTTCTGGCATTTTTCTCTGTTTCAGTTAGGGTACAAAACCTGGTCCAGTTACAATCTACTTCTACATCTGAAGGTTCCCAATGCTCTAGGGGAGAATCAGACTTCTGAGGAGATACGGGGTATGTCTCAGGGTCAGGAACCCTTCTTTCGAACTCACTTACGCTGTGAGGGGACGCGTCCCCAGAATGAGTCGCGTCCTGAGAAGTTGACGTGTCCTGTGTATTTGACGCGTCCATATCTGAAACAGATGTTCCTCTGGGCTTTTGGCTTGTAGTAGGCATAATTTCGTCGTCCGTCCAATCTTCGATGGCTGCCCTGGTATGGAGAACTGGGGTTCTTTGCCTTTTAACTCCCTTTTTTCCATTCTTGTGTTTATGGGAACATGGTCCATTGAATCGGAGCTGGAATCAGACATTATTGAGTTTTTTGATTTAAGGGAACCAAAGACGCGTCTTTCTGCTCTAAGGAAGGAATTCGTCCTGTGGATTTCGGGAAAGTTGGGTTTAAAAGAGATCAGGTGTGGGGAATAGATTCCAATACGTTTGTTGAGAGCCTTAAACAGGTGAAATGGTGAGGAAGAAGATGCGCCCTCCGGCTACAAAATAAGGAATAAACATTTGAGGATGCGTCCAAAAAAAAAAAAGATGGTGGATGAATGAACCATAAGGAAGATGCTAGTGATATTTGAGGACGCGTCCTAAGAACCTATCGTATGAAATTCACTATCAACACGCGTCCTAGTAGGGTGTTGCCCTTATATGACCTTTAGTTAAAACGACTTAAAACATATGCCTTTAAAAAAGGAAAATAAGACGTGCCTTGACTGGAAGACGCGTCCTACGTGGTTATGATGCGGAGGAATATTAATTGACTGTTAACAATTTGGGGGAAATATGATAAAATCCTAGAAACATGTAGTTGCGAGATCAGGGAAGCTAAACATGTTATATTTGCCTATACATACATATATACATACAAACGAACATGAAGAGCAGTTGATATGAACATGAAGTATACGAACGGTTTCTTGCTTATTCAAACCAATGTATTTGGCCAAATAAAGAAGTAAGAGGAGATTTGTGTACCTTTTGAGTTGAGGAGTGGGTTGAGCTAAAGAAATCAGGAAATGGCCGGCTAAATCGCCGGGGTTTCGAGCTCAAAGTTTAGAGGCGACGGTGATGGTGGTTTTCTGAGAAGATGAAGGATGAAAGTGACGGTTACGCCTCTGGGTATTTATAGGGGAAGATATAGCTGACGTGGAGGACAGCTGTATGTTGCGAGTACAGAGCAAAGGCAAGACGCGTCATCTGCTTTAGACGCGTCCTGTGAACCAAATTTCATTGCTTGGATTGTAGGATAAAAATTCCAATTTTATTTTTAACTGCAAGTGGAATTTGGGGGGTAGTTGTTATATCCGAAATTTGGCATTGAGTTGATTCGGGTCAAATACGGATTACATACGGTCAAACCCGATATTGCGTTATGGAAGGATAGGACGCGTCCTAACACATAGGACGCGCGTATATTTAAGTTTGTGCCTTATATTTTGGTAGTAGCAAGTTTGGATATGGACGCGCCCACATTTGGTTGACGCGTCAGCATTAGGAATATTACCTGGCAAATATGATCGTGGTAAGGAAAGAGGTAGGACGCGCTTGTCCCCACTAGGACGCATCCTGTGGCTTTACATGTTATGAGGAATGATTGATGAGGAAGCAGGGTTGGATTTATGAAGGTTAAGACGCGCCCAAAGGGTAGGACGCGTCCTGTTTTGGTCTATATACTTTTGATGAGTTTAGGGCAGAGCTTGCATGGGGAAGAGCGATGGAGGATTATTTTCACTAACGTATTTGTTGCAGGTACTCTTTGAAGAATTCCCTCCTTGAGACGGTAAAGGAGGGGGGGGATGTCCGTGAAAAGCTTGAAGGCCTCCAGGGGTATGCCTGATGATTGAAGGTCTCCTCCTGTATTCAACGAGTGTCCTCATTGGGGATGCGGGGTTAACTTTGGTGTGTGCTTTGGGAACTCTGTTCTTGTATTTAACGGGTGTCCTCGTTGGAGAACTTTGGAGTCATCCTGCACTTTGCACCCAAGAGCTTGGGATCACCTGTCCTGCTATCTGGTGGGTTATCCTCATTCGGGGGACAGGGACGCGTCTGGCACTTGGGGTGAACCGTGGCTATACCTGCGTTCGTAAATCAAGGGAGATAGCTGTAGCGGAGTGTTATCCTTGCGCAGGGAGATGCATTATCCGTGAAGTCCTGTGATTACGGACGAGTCTTGGGCCTTCGCGGTTGGGCCTCATAGTTGGACATTCCTAAAGCTAGCGGAAGACGGATATTGGATGGGTTTCTACTGGACTTAGGAATAAGAAGTCTAAACCCATCAGACTTCTTGTTCTGCGAGAACTACGTCAGGCTTGATCCCTATATAAAGGGTACGTAGGCACATTGAGAGGGTAAGAAGTTGAGAGCTGATAAGAGAGCCACCACTTACTCTGATCAATCTCAGCCTAAAACAACCACAATCAATCACACACCGCTTAAGTTTCCGGCAAAGAACCACCGTCACAGATCTTAGTTCCGGCGAGAAACCTCAATCTTTGTTGTTACCAGATTCCTCCGTCAACAACTTGTAACCACTTTACATTAAACATTGGACTTACCCGTAGATTATGTTTGTTCTCGGGAATTTTAATCTTCGGATAATTTAGTGTAGTTATATATTGGCTTGATACTCCCAAGTACGTCATAACTTAGAATGATTGGTTAGTTTTTTTTTACATGAATTCATGTGAGCAAGGACCGAGCCAGAAATCGGTGATTGGGGTGGCTGAATTTTTTTCTGAATAACTAATATATATTTTTTATTTTTTATATATTAAATAAATTAATAAATAATATTTTTTAACAACTTTGATGTAGATAATATGCTTGAATTCGTATATCTAAATTCATAATTATTGTAAACATCATTAATTTTAGTACTATATTCATAAAATTTATATAGTTTTGAGGGGGCTAAAATTAAAAATAATTTTTTTTACTACTAAAAATATAAATATATAAAATTTTTTCATAAATTTTAATACTAATTTCACGATTATATCGGAGTTTGGGATGGCGGCCGCACTCGCCGGCCACCCCCGCCTCAATCCCTGCATGTGAGGTATTGTTGTAATTAAATAATTTATTTAAAAGATTACAACTCTTCCATCAAAATATACTATACACTCAAATAAGTCTCCTAAATAGGCAATTAAATCTTAAATATTTATAATTTATTTTTGTTAGAAAGAATTAATAAATTAAACATGACATTCAAAAATTTAAAGGGTTATAATTGTTTTTCTATATGTGATATCATGAAACAAAAATGGTTCAGGAAAAAATTATATAATGCCCATTTGGGAAATCTTAAAATAAGTAACTTATAACTTAAATTGAATAAATGACTCATAAGTGGTAATTATTTATAAGTTATATAAATGTTTAGATAATTTTACTTATAAGTCAGATTTTTTAATTTAAATGAACTAAAATAAATAATTTTTAAATATAATTATCTTAATTCATGAATTTTAAATTGAATTAATATTTTAAAACATATTTTTTTAAACTAAATTTAATAAAAAAAATCAAAAAGTCAAAATAAGTTGAGAAAAAGTAAATCTTTGTTAACATTCAACTTATCAGTTTATAAGTTATAAATTCAAATTATAAATTCGATCAACAAACACCCCTGATAAATTGTTATTGACTTACTAATATCAACTTATAACTTATAAGTTATAAATTCTACTTATAAATTGGATCGACCGGATTGACAAAAGCTGCTCACCACTACCAAACAGGCCCATAAAATCAGTGACCACATAACTGCACATAGAGATGCATAAAAGGGCCCGCCCGATTCGGTCAAAACCCGGTCAAGTCTAGCCCGGTCAAGCCTGTCCCGGTTAAAGCCCGGCCCGGGCTTCGGGCCTTGACGGGCCCTATATTTTTAGGCAAAGCCCGGCCCGGCCCAGTCCGGTTAAAAGCCCGAAAAAACCCGGTTATAATATGATTATTCTAATATATTTTCTTATATATTTATAAATTCACATTTATTATAAATATAAATAATACTTTAAACACATATATATTTACATATTTGTGATTAGTAATATTATTTATATACTTCGTTGCATAAATAATGAAAGAATATATAATAAGTACGCTGTATATATTTGGATATCATTGTTATCATAACAATGATAAAACGTATTATTCTATAAACATGTTTATTTTTTGCCGAATTTAAATGTTTTCAACGAAATAATATTTTCATAAAATATTACATGTAAACTAATACATTTTTACGATAATCTAGTTGCTAACATCTGCATTCTTCGGAATCTCTAATAATACTCGATCCGATTTAAATTAGAAAAAAACCCGGCCCGACCAGGCTCGAAAAAAGCCCGATTAGGCCCGCCTCGAGGGCCCAAACGGGTTCTGACATTTTCGGAAAGCCGGGGCCGGCCGGTGAAAGTCAAAACCCGAAAAACCCGACCCGCCGGGCCTTTTGTGCATCTCTAACTGCACATGAAGCAGCATATTTTATTACAGAAAAATCATAATTCACAGGATAAATCTGTATAGTAAAAAGTACTAGGTAAAAAGATATCCGAATGTAGTACAGAAATTGCAAAGGCTTACAATACCAGTACAGACAGTTGACCTCTAGTTTAAAAAGTTAAGTACACTACACAATGAAGTACATTTTACGTAGTACAGTACAAACTGCATTCCATAGACTCTAAGCTACTATGTTGTTTGAGTTCTTCGATTGTATATGTTCACAATAATTTATCCCCCCCCCCTCTTCCCGCAGAACATAAATCCTGGACCCCCTTGAAAATCTTAATATAATACATATCATAAAATTATCCAAGCGAAATATTATACATATTGTTTCATCATTTACATGTAGTACCAAAAACTCCAAAGATTCCAACCAGAACTTCTGGGACAACTAAAGATCCCTACCCTTTTGGAGCCATTCTGCATTCTGTTGCAGAGCCAACGCTTTTAGCGTTGGATGCCGACAGTAATAGTTGTAGGTCCAACCTGAAGTACTTTCTTAATCCAGCGACAACAAGTTCTTGAACATACTTGAATAAATGCAGACGAAGATGCTAGGTGCTGTGTTGATGACATTCCAGATGAACATACTTGAATAAATGCAGACAGAGATGCTAGGTGCTGTGTTGATGACATTCCAGATGCTACCACACGCACCAACCACAGCCAAAAAAACCTACTTGTGAACAAATGAGGCTTATGAATCAATGTGCATTAACAACAAACAAAATGCAATCTAATTAATTTCATATGTTTAAACTTAATCCAGTCAAGATTCTAATGTCAGAACTAATCTCAGAATTTTACTCTGGCACGGAAGTTTGTACAGAAAAATCATCCAAGAAATAGAATTCCTAAACGTTCTTTCAGTATAAGTCACAGAGTGATAAAAGTTTAATGTACACAGAATGGTACAGTAAAAATAAAACTTTTCTGATCATTAGCAATGAGTTGCAAGCTTTGATGGATGTATTCATAGAATGAGAGGGTAATATCAATATGCTAATACCAAATGCCTCTTGGTCTAGCATCGCTCCCTTAATGAAAGGTCGAGTATTCAAACCTAAGAAAAAGGATATGCTAAAGAATGACTGTGAACAACTCATCACACTAAAACAAAAACAAATAATGAAAGATATGAAAGTCGTCGCCAAATAAAAAAATAAAATAATGTGCTACATAAACATTCTGAGCTCACATAGCTAGTGTGCATGTTCATTGCCAGTAAAAGTATTAGCTTATGTCAGTAATAAAGTTGACATCTCATTAGGTGCATAAATAATATACAGATAACTATTAAAAAGATAATGATCAGAGTAAACTGCCGCAAGAATGTCAAAATCATATTGCTGACATCCAGCTTTTAGTCATACTAATTTTAATTCAAAGAATGTGATTAATAAATCAAATAATGGAAACAAATTGATAAACATTCAGGAATCTCTCCAAGTTCCTAATCATTAATACTTAACGTATAACTGTAAGGCTGTAACGTCATCTAACAGCCTGTGGAAAGAGGTTAGTGGGGAAGAGAATATAGATTGTTTATTATTAGACCTATAACAACTATTTTTTTCAAATAGTATGAACAAATGTATTGATAGAAATACACAATTGCATTTATGTCAGTAGTCTAAAAAACCAAATTAAGTAAAAGGTTTGAACAATCAGGGAAAGACACATAATATATAATAATCCCTCCATTCTAATAAAATGATCTCTGGTGTATTTAGTGCAATTCATTAGCAAAATTTAAATTGAGATGTATATAAATTTTATCAGTCCGTTGAGCAGAAAAATTGCAACCAGGAATAAATTTTGCTAATTTGCAAAGTTGATGTATGCATGTCAGAATAAAGATTTCTTGAGAACATGTTTATTGAACAAACAAATGGTAATAGTTGAACAAAGGAAATAAAAAACAGTACCTGCATCAACAGCATCACAGGTGCAATGTAAGCAAATTTGTAGGACACAAAGTTGCGAGAATCACAAGCAATAGTTTTTTGGTCCATTAGAAGAGCTTTCCTAATTCAAGGATTAAAAGCTGTTGATCAGTTACTTTAACAAAAGCAAACACGAAGATGCTAGGTGCTGCGTTCATGACATTCCAGATTCTTCCACTTACATGTACCAAATATTATTCTTCCTAATGCACCAGTGAGACATATGAACCAGCATGCAAAAATACCAGAAAAAATGCCATCAAATTTAGCTACAAAAATAACTTCCTCCAGCAAGAATTCTAATTTTAGAAATTTAATCTAGCAGAGAAATCATTTAATTCAATCATTAGGTAGATAGTAGCAGTTAAATAATGGGGCGACGACAAAAGCCATTTCGAACAAAGTTAGAAGTAATTTTCATTGTAAAAACATGAAGGTTGTGAAGGCATAAGTCATAGGGTAATACAAAAATTAAATGTAAACATAATGGTCAGGTACAGAAAAAACTTTTCTGATTTTATTGATTCAGGCAGCAAGCTTAAATGGATCTGTTCATGGAATGAGAGGGTAAATATGCTCAAACCAAATACCTCTTGGTCTAGTGGTATCTCTCCCGCTCCCGAAACGGGAGGTTGAGTTTTAAAACATAAAACAAAAGGATATGATAATGCCTACAACAAAAATACCTTGTGCCTATATAATGACTTTTAAAACCCATCACGCTGAAACAAAAACAAAAAAAATGATATGAAAGTCGTTGGCTAATAGAAAATTAAGACAATGTGCTACCTAAATATTATGAGCTCATATAGCTGTTGTGCATGTCCATTGCTGGTGAAGTTTTTTGCTCTTGATAGTCCCTAGATAAAGTTGACATCTCATTAGGTGCACTGCTTTTCTGATATACAAAAATAACTACCAAAGATTTAATGATTAAATAAAAATGCGGCAACAATGTCATAATCATATCAGCTCAGTCAAACAAGCAAATTGATAACAACGTTCAAAGTTCTCCATGAGTTCCTAATCATTAATACTTTACCTATAATGCTGTAAAACTCATCAAACATCCTGTATTCATAGAATGAGAGGGTAATATCAATATGCTAATACCAAATTCCTATTGGTCTAGCGATATATCTCTCGCTCCCTTTATGGAAGGTCGAGTATTCAAACCTAAGAAAAAGGTTATGCTAAAGATTGACTGTGAACAACTCATCACACTAAAACAAAAACAAATAATGAAAGATATGAAAGTCGTCGCCAAATAAAAAATTAAAATAATGTGCTACATAAACATTATGAGCTCACATAGCTAGTGTGCATGTTCATTGCTAGTGAAAGTATTAGCTTATGTCAGTAATAAAGTTGACATCTCATTAGGTGCATAATTATTTACAGATAACTATTAAAAAGATAATGATCAAAGTAAACTGCCGCAAGAATGTCAAAATCATATTGCTGACATCCAGCTTTTAGTCATACTAATTTCAAATTCAAAGAATGTGATTAATTAATCAAATAATGGAAACAAATTGATAAACGTTCAAGAATCTCTCCAAGTTCCTAATCATTAATACTTAACGTGTAACTGTAAAGCTGTAACGTCATCTAACAGCCCGTGGAAAGAGGTTAGCGGGGAAGAGAATATAGATTGTTTATTATTAGACCTATAACAACTATTTTTTTCAAATACTATGAACAAATGTATTGAAAGACAAACACAATTGCATTTATGTCAGAAGTCTAAAAATTCATATTAAGTAAAAGGTTTGAACAATAAGGGAAAGACACATAATATATAATAATCCCTCCATTCTAATAAAATGATATCTGGTGTATTTAGTGCAATTCATTAGCAAAATTTAAATTGAGATGTATAAAAATTTCATCAGTCTGTTGAGTAGAAAAATTGCAACCAGGAATAACTTTTGCTAATTTGCAAAGTTGATGTATGCATGTCAGAATAAAGATTTCTTGAGAACATTTTTATTAAAAACTCCAACAAATGGTACTAGTTGAACAAAGGAAATAAAAAACAGTACCTGCATCAACACTGCAACAATAGCATCACAGGTGCAATGTAAGCAAAATTTGTAGGCCACAAAGTTGCGAGCTATGTTACTCTGACTCGGGTACGGACAAACTCGGGTACGGAGTGTCGGACATGACAAATATCCAAGTGTCGGACTTTAGAAGTCTAAAAATTGGGGACACGGGGACACTGTCCTATTTTTGGACACGGGTACGGGGACACAGCATATTTTACTAATAAACAAGTATGTTAAGTCAGACATCTAAGAATAAAGTAACAACATAACTTAGATTAAAGTTAATTTTCTAAAGGACTTTAAGAATTTGGGATCCTCAACTTTTATCTCATTATAGCTTCTTTCATTCTTCTTACATATTTATTTTGAATATTAAGTGTGACTAATATTTGCTCAATAAATTGGTCAAAGTGTCCATGTTTCAGTCAAAGGATCCGACAGGGAATAAGTGTCGTGTCCGAGTGTCCAAGTGACCGACACGGGTACGGAAATCTAAACAGAAGAGTCGGAGTAACTTAGGTTGCGAGAATCACAAGCAATAGTTTTTTGGTCCAATCAGAAGAGCTTTCCTAATTCAAGGATTACAAGTTGTTGATCAGTTACTTTAACAAAAGCAAACACGAAGATGCTAGGTGCTGCGTTCATGACATTCCAGATTCTTCCACTTACACGTACCACAAATTATTTTTCCTAATGTACAAGTGAGGCATATGAACCAGCATGCAAAAACACCAGAAAAAATGCCATCAAATTAGCTACAGAAATAACTTCCTCCAGCAAGAATTCTAATTTCACAAATTTAATCTAGCAGAAAAATCTAATTCAATCATCAGGTAGATAGCAGCAGTTAAATAATGGGGTGACGACAAAAGCCATTTCGAACAAATTTAGAAGTTTTCATTGTAAAAACATGAAGGTTGTGAAGGCATAAGTCATAGGGTAATAAAAAAAATTAAATGTAAACATAATGGTCAGGTACAGAAAAAACTTTTCTGATTTTATTGATTCAGGCAACAAGCTTAAATGGATCTGTTCATGCAATGAGAGGGTAAATATGCTCAAACCAAATTCCTCTTGGTCTAGTGGTATCTCTCCCACTCCCGAAATGGGAGATTGAGTTTTAAAACATAAAACAAAAGGTTATGCCAATGCCTACAAGAAAAATACCTTGTGCCTATATAATGACTTTTAAAACCCATCACGCTGAAATAAAAACAAAAAATGATATGAAAGTCGTTGGCTAATAGAAAATTAAGAAAATGTGCTACCTAAATATTATGAGCTCATATAGCCGGTGTGCATGTCCATTGCTGGTGAAGTTATTTGCTCTTGATATTCCCTAGATAAAGTTGACATCTCATTAGGTGCACTGCTTTTCTGATATACAAAAATAACTATCAAAGATTTAATGATTAAATAAAAATGCGGCAAGAATGTCATAATCATATTGCTGACATCCACAGCTCAGTCAAACAAGCAAATTGATAACAACGTTCAAAGTTCTCCATGAGTTCCTAATCATTAATACTTTACCTATAATGCTGTAAAACTCATCAAACATCCTGTAAAGCCTAATGAAAGCTTTCCTACTCCAAGGATTACAAGCTGTTGAACAGCTACTTCAATCAATGCAAACAAGAAGATGGTAGGTGCTGTGTTGATTACATTCTAGATGCTACCACTTGCGCCGAACACGGCAAAAAATACCAACTTGTGTAAAAATGAGGCATATGCAGTTGGAGAAAAAAATGAGGCATACGCACCAATGTGCATAAACATCAGACATACTGCCATCCAATTAGCTACCAAGAAATTAAATTCATCTAGTCAAAATTCTAATATCAGAATTTTAATCGTGCAAAGATATCACTTTAATTAATCATACAGTACATGGCGGCAGTTAATAGAGCGGTGACGACAAAAGCCATTTAGAACAAACTTTGAAGTAATTTCTTATGTAAAAACATAAAGTTTGTTCAAAAAAATTCCTCCAGGAAATATAATTCCCAAAAGTTCATTTGGCAGTAGTCATAGGGTAATAAGAAGTTTAATGTAGTACACATAACGGTCAGGCACAATACAAATAAAACTATACTAATCTAATATTTTATTAAGCAATAGGTAACAAGCATTCATGGATCTATTCATAGAATGAGAGGGTAAATATGTTAATACCAAATGACACTTGGTGAAGCGTATCTCTCTTACTCCATTTATGGGAGGTCAAGTTTCCAACTTAAAGAAAAAGGATACAATAATGCTTACACCATAATTACCCTTTACGTCAATAGAATGACTTTCAGCAACCCACTAAACAAAAACACATTATTCGATAACTTATGATGTAAAAGTTGCCACTCGCCACATAATAGAAAATTAGAATTATGTGGTACGTAAACTATATGGGCTCATATAACTGTAGTGCATGTTCATTGCTAGTGAGATTATTTGCTCTTGACAATCCCTACAAACTTGACATCTCATTAGGTGCACTGTTTCCCCGACAAAACACACATACAACTATCAAAGAGATAATGTTTAAAGTAAATTGCGGCAAGAATTTTGTAATCATATTGCTGACATCCATTGCTTAGTTATACTAATATTAAAATGCTATAATAAATCAAACAATGGAAACAGAGTGATACGAAGGTTCAAGGTTCTCCGTAAGTTCGTAATCATTACTACTTTACCTGTAAAGCTGTAATGGTCATCTAACAGCCTGTGAAAAGGGGTTGGGGGAAGAGGATATAAAATTGTTTATTCTAGACCCATAACAACTATTTTATTAAAACAAAATTAACAACTATTTTGATAGCAATCACAATTACCAATTATACCAGAATATAAAAAAAATAGTGAAAGATTTGAATAATCAGGAAAGACATATACTATAAAACCCGCTCTGTTCCAAGAAAATGATCGCATACATATGTAGTACAATTTATTCGAATATCTTTAAATTGAGATGTATGATAATTTTATCGGTCTGAGAAACGGAAAAATTGCAATCAAAAATAAATTTTGTTTATTTGTAAATTTGATATATGCATGTCATAAATCAAGATTTCAGGAAAACATATTTAATGACAACTTAAACAAATGGTACTAGTTGAACAGAGGGAATGAAAATGGTAGTTGCATCAACACGACAGCAATAGCATCACTGGCAGGTGCAATGTAAGCAAATGTTGTTAGTATTCTACCAATTTTCTTATTTTTATTGTTGTCCTACATCAAAGTGGTATCAAGAGGTTAGCTTTTTACATCGATTACTTAATTGGTGAGAGATCAAGGGTTTTGCAAAAAAAAGTTGTTCATCAGCACTATTCACCGAGACTATTCACGTTACTATTCATCTTGAAAAAAGCCATACATGTTCTTGATGATATGACGGTAACCGCCTCTAGAATTTAGGGGGATCTTAAGAGTAGACTTGCTATAGTTGATGACTTTGTAGTAAATGGGGTGGAGAAAAAGTGCCAAGAGAACCTAGAAATAGTAGACACCAGAAGGATATAAAATCACATATTGAACATGTAATGGTTAAAGAAAATCAAATAGTTAAACCTCCTAAGATGCAGTATTTTAACATAACAAGAGAAGAGGCAGTGAAGACATTTTTTAGGATTTTAACATTAAGAAGGTAGAGGTAGAGGAGGCGTCTAAACTTAAAGAAGGAAGTTTTGAAGGAGAACGTCATCATAGTGGAACATATTGAATATTTAGGCGTTGACAATATAGAATCAAAACATACTGTTCTTTTGATGTTGCGTTTGAAGACATTGTTCATGGGTTTGAAATTTGAGCCTTCGAGTTCAGCATCATACTTATATTTCTATAACAAATAGCCACCAGCAACCATCAAAAGCATTGTTCCTCACACATCATACTACACCGGTGAATCAGCCTACATCACCCATTAAATCTTTACCCTATTATTTTCTCTCAGAATTTACATCAAACACTTGGCAAACGTATACAATAAATCTCCATCTGATCTCTGTTCCAGCCCACTTATTTCAACACCGTAGCCCTGGCCTCATTTTGACATTCCTGCCTATATGAAAACCATAGATCTGCGAACTTGGTGCCTCTTTTTACCCTGATGGTCTTGGTCTTCTCCTCAGTTACTATACCTCTAGCTCTTTCAGTTTTTGCCTAAGATTTTCGCCTAAGATAAGGGCTACATACAGTTCTCGCTACCGTGACCTAGCAGCGCTTCCCTCGCCAAATAGCATATCTCTTGTTTGTATTCTCATTTAGCCGAGAGTGTTTGCATTAAGGTAGTAAATTTTGAAAGCTGCAGAAGTTAATGCAATACTCAAAGAACATATTCAAGAATAATAGAAGAAGAATGCAAAGTTTAAACTCTCAACCGATGAGTTAAAAGAGCATATTAGTACTATGATTAGGCAAGGAAAGTCATGAAGAATAATATGAATCAATTACTTGGTCGTGAATGAGAAAAAGAGCCGCCTAAACAACAAAGGATTCCCACAAATGAGCCTTTGGATCAAGTTAGAGGTTCCTGAATTTAATGGAGATACTCGTGAGATGTTTTCCTTAATTGGATACATAGTAAGGAAAGTTTCTTTCATTGGCACAACATGAGTGATTCAGGAAAAACTTATTTTGGTGAGGCTAAACTACGAGGTACAACTCGCATGTGGTGGGAACAATCATCGTGTTGCTAGAGGAGAAATATTGTTGTCGAACGAGAAGAAAGCTTCCCACATCATTTTTTGCCGGCTAACGACATGCAACAAAATTATATCAGGTTCATCCAATTGAGACAAGATGATCTTCTGTGGCTGATTATACTAGTAAGTTTTATCACTTTTCCACTCGTTTAGATTTCAATCTTGATGAAAGTAGCTTAGTTAGCATGTATGTTTGGCAATCTTTATAACTCTCTTACTGATATAATGCAAACTGCTCAATAAATTGAAAAAGAGTTGTTTAGTAATTTCAGGGAAAATCTTGTCTCGAGTTATAAGCCGCCTGGCCCATTCAGTGGCCCGTTTAGTGTTATTCAGAAACGAGTTTCGCCACCGCCCCAGAATTCGTATAACAAAATCAACAAAGCTCAGCCTTAAAAGGATCTTAAATGCTTAAACTGCAACGGGACATGTCATAATTATTTTGAGTGTCCTCCAAGAACGCCAAACCTAGGGAAAAGAGCAACAATTGTTGAAAAGGAAGAAGAATGCCCTCCAAATGGTTATAACGAAAACAAAGAGTGATGAGTTGAAAAATTGTCTTGGAGCTTTACATTCATCACCCTTTGCAACAACACCAAACTTGTCCGAGCACATGAACGTCAACGGATATTCATATTTCAGAATAGAGCTACATGTTTTGGTAAAATTTTCTCTGTGATCGTTGGCACTGGTATTTGTGCGAATGTGGTATCTAGTGATGTAGTTCAACGGTTGGGTTCAAAGGTGGAGCCTCATCTTCAGCCTTATGACATTGCATGGGTTGATAATAGAAAGCTGCTAGAAGAATTCTAGAATTATTTAATTATATTAATAATGATTTATTAAATTAAAAATATCAATCTTTTAGAGTTCTATTCATATTAGGGAATATTGTTAGGATTCTTATAAATACGGATTGATTATTGTAATCAAATCAGGGTTCATTTGGCAAATCTGAATTAATTTTCCTAAAACAATAAAAGTTCTAAACGAATCAAATATCGGAATCATTAAAATGAAAACTAAATAAGTCATTTGGTATATCCGAATCATAGTATTACCCGAATGGTTTAAAAAAACTAAATGAACAAAATTTAATTATCATAATATTTATGATTTATTTTTATTACATTTATTTAACATAATATGATTTGTTCAAAAAATTAAATCAACTTGTTTAAACAATTATATTAGATGTCAAATATTATACAATTATATCTAAAAAATATAATTATCACTAAACATGTTATAATAATTCTAAAATTCTACAACAAACGGGAGATCATAATCATATAAAAAGATTACAACACTAGAATAAAAGCATTTAAAAATGATATGAATGGCACAATAACTCGCTCAATAATTTCCTACCGGTGTTGAATGAAAGTAATTATCAAGTAGTGTATGAGCTATTAGGTTTAGATAAGGTCATTATCAAATTTGTTTCAAGACATGTGAAAATAATCTAGTTTCTCACTTGAATGGCCTATACAGCCTTTGTTTAATATGCGACAACTTCCTTGGCAACCCCTATCGGAGATGCTCTAAATAACCAATAAGTACATATAGAAGTGCAAATTAAAGGGTATAAATTCATACAGCATAGTCTTCTTCAGTGCTGACAATCCATGTATTTGATATGGTAGAAAAAAATGAAAGGAGAAAGTGAGGGGGGGACGTACGTACCCAAAACAAGGCAGATCACCGGTTTTCATCTTCATCTATGATAACCAAAGAGGCCGCCTATTCAACTTAACCGGAGGAATTCACGAGAGACGAGAAGGAAAAGACTACAAACTGCTTGTAGATAATAAGCCCAAATACTGGATTTTTGTTTACACTACAACTCTCTTTTTGTCTGAGAAGTGAGAACTGAGAAATCAACCAAAATGTAGCCATCTCACTAATTCTTTTTTTTTCAAAATATCACTTTTTTGAAAAAGGGGTAAAAACTCTTTTTTTTTATTATAAATAACCCAAGACCATGTAGTGTTGCCATAGTTTATGATTTATTTTTTTAATTATTTTTTGCTTGGTATGGCGTCTCATTTTGAGGTTTGAAAATATTATTTAATATTACGGTTTTAATATTTATTTTTAAATTAAATTTTTTAAATTTAATGATGTACTCTAATTTAATAAATTTTAATTTTATAGGGTTCAATAGTTCCCTTTTGTGTTTTAAAAATATTGAAAAATTGAATAAAAGATACATTTAATTTAACAATTTTTAAAATTTTAGAGTTGAATAATCCACTTTTGGGTTTTAAAAATATTTAAAATTAAAACTAAATAATTTAATAATGAATTCTAAATTAAATAATTTATTTTTTTAGAATTCAACAATTTCTTATTTGGGTTTAAAAATATTTTTATAAATAAATAATATGTGTAAAACGCTAAATGGACCAAAATACTACTTGATACAGACGTTTTGCACATTTTAAATTTTTTAAAAAAAGAAGTAAAAAGTTTATAAATCTACACGATGTAGTGTTTTGGGCATTTTACCTAAATATTACACGATATAGTATTTTGATGTGATATTTTTTACCATTATTTCCGGAAGTTACATTTTGGATCATTTTTCACCCTATTGAGGACCACCACACCTGAGAATGAGGGCATCCTCGGGCCGACCTTGATTTTTGATCAACATATTTATTGAATAAATAGTAATATATATATATATAAAAACTAAAGTCTTTTTAATAAATATGTTGGGTATATGTATTTACGGTATAAATCTTTTAATCATTTCTAATACATTAATTTATTTGGAGTAGAATATGATTTAACTAATATAATTTATTTTTAATTATAAATATATTTAAATTCGAATTGTTAATTAAAATATTATATATTTAAATAAAAACATATTTGCATATCATTATTTATTAAATTATTTTTATTAAATTAGCATTAACAATATCTAAAGTTTTTTTGATAAAAAATATTGAAAACCCCGATTACACACGGGATTCCTATTCCCCGTTTGGGGTGGGAATTGGTAATCGCCATAATCTCCTTTATGGGATCGGGGTGGGTTCACGGAGTGGGTCGGGTTGACGGGTCGGGGTGGGGATAACACTCCCCGATCTCGATATAAATTGTTGGGGCTGGCCTGTAGGTCGAGAATGATTTAACGAACAACTTTTAATATTCCATTATATTATTACTAAATCATATTCCATTCTATTATTACTAAATCAGATTCTCAGTTTATTTTATTTTTATTATCTTTTTTTTGAAAAAAAACAGAATTAATTCAATAATGAAAAACCATACGGCATCTACAAGAACAATCGAGTCGAACAAACATAAAACAGATCATATCGCTGATTAATTTAGTCTTTATGAAGACACAATCAAGCGATTTGTTAAAATTGATATATACACATGTATCGTCTTCACCAAAACCAGTTTGAGCTATCGATCGTAATTACAATCCCATATAAATCTTTATCACTGAATCAAACCTCCGAAAATCCGGCAGATCTAACGTCCTGAATATCGAATCACACCAGAACATACCAAAAAACACATCAAACTCTCACAAGGAGAGAATAAACAAAACCCAAATAAATTAGGAACCAATCTCATCCAACAAAGATTTTATCAAACAAAAATACAATCTTGAACGATAAAAATCCTTATCCGGGGAGGAGTATTATTGAAAAACACGACCAAAGCAAGGAAAATAGATGATTTGGAACTGCGGCTAGAAAAAAAGAGAGGCTAGACTGCTTGTTTTACTCAAAATGCAACACTCATTAACAAGCATGGAAAGACACCATATGAGATGGTGAAGAAAAAGAAGCCAAATCTGAAGTATTTTCATGTATTTGGATGCAAGTATTTTATTTTTAAGACTCATCCTGAACAGCTATCCAAATTTGATCTAAAAGCTGATGAAGGAATTTTTGTTGGATATCCACTTTACACAAAAGCCTTTAGAGTCTACAATTTAAGAACAAGGGTTGTCATGGAATCTATCAATGTCTCTTTTGATGATAAGAAGATTACATGACTTGAAGATTTCAATGATCATGATCAGCTGAGATTTTTGATAATGAAGTTTTAAATTCTGATACTGTAAATCCTGACAGTCTAAATCCTAATACTGCAAACTCGGATGGATTAAACTCTGATGTTATTGAATCTATAGTGACTACGCCAAAGGAAGATGCACCTGTACATGGGGAGCATACTGAAGATACAACCACATCTCAAGAAGCATCAAAACCTACAACTGGCTCTTCAAGTTCTGATTCATCAAGTTCTGATGGGCCAAGTTTTGATAATTCTGTGAACTCCAATTTTGAAGGATCCAACTCAGAGAGCATAATTTCAGGGGGGGCATCAGAAAAGGTTGATGAAGACAGCATGGATCATGGGGGAGCATCCAGTTCTAGAGAAAACCTTCCATCTGCAAGGAAGTGGACAAAAGCACATACACCTGACTTAATTATTGGAAATCCTGATGCAGGTGTCAGAACTAGAACAGCTACATCAAATGAATGTCTCTATCACTCTTTTCTTTCTCAGACTGAACCAAAGAAAGTGGAAGAAGCTCTTCAAGATGCTGATTGGGTGCAAGCAATGCAGGAAGAGTTAAATTAATTTGAAAGAAATAAAGTCTGGACCCTAGTGCCAAGACCAAAGAACAGATCTGTAGTTGGTACAAAGTGGGTGTTCGGAAACAAAACTGATAGTGATGGCATAATTACAAGGAATAAAGTAAGGCTGGTTACAAAAGGATATTCTCAACAGGAGGGAATTGATTATGATGAAACATTTGTACCAGTTGCTAGACTGGAAGCCATAAGGATATTTTTGGCTTCTGCTGCTCACAAAAAAATTTACAGTCTTTCAAATGGATGTAAAAAGTGCTTTTCTTAATGGAGAATTGGAAGAAGAAGTGTATGTTGAACAACCTCCAGGTTTTGTAGATTCAAAATTTCCTAATCATGTCTATAGACTTGACAAAGCACTTTATGACCTTAAGTAAGCTCCAAGAGCATGGTATGAGACATTAGCTCAGTTTCTTCTAAAAAGTGGATTTAACAGAGGGACTATTGACAAAACACTGTTTTATCTCAATCATGGAAATGACTTACTTTTGGTGCAGATATATGTTGATGATATCATTTTTGGTTCTATAAATGACAGACTTTGTAAAAGGTTTGCCAAGCTAATGCAGTCAAGATATCAAATGAGTATGATGTGAGAACTTAGCTATTTTCTGGGCCTTCAAGTCAAGCAGAATGAAGAAGGAACTTTTATTTGTCAATCTAAGTACACCAGAAATTTGTTGAAGAAATTTGGGATGCAAGATTGTTCAAGTGCATCCACTCTTATGGCCACTGCAACAAAATTGGATAAGGATACTGGTACATCAGTAGATATTACTGATTACAGAGGTATGATTGGCTCACTACTCTATCTAACTGCAAGTAGACCTGATATCATGTATGCTACCTGTCTTTGTGCAAGATTTCAAGCAGATCCAAGAGAACCTCACTTAATAGCTGTGAAAAGAATTTTGAAATACCTTAAGGGTATAGCTGATCTGGGATTGTGGTATCCTAGAGAATCAGACTTTAAGCTAATAGGTTACTCAGATGCAGATTTTACAGGATGCAAAATTGACAGGAAAAGCACAAGTGGAAGTTGCCAATTTCTTGGAGGCAGATTAGTTTCTTGGTTTAGCAAGAAACAGAAGTCAATTTCCACAGCAACTGCAGAAGCAGAGTACATTGCTGCAGGAAGCTGTTGTGCACCGATTCTTTGGATGAAGAATCAGTTACTGGATTATGGGTTAACATACTCTAAAATTCCTATTCACTGTGATAATCAAAGTGCTATTGCTATGACAGGTAATCTAGTTCAACACTCAATGACAAAGCACATCAGCATTAGGTACCACTTCATAAGGGAACATGTGGATGATGGTACAGTGGAATTACATTTTGTTATCAACAACTAGCAGATATCTTCACAAAACCACTATGTGAAGCGACCTTTACAAGATTGGTAAATGAACTTGGAATGGTTTCAGGTTTTTTTTCTAAATCTGCTTAGTTCATGTTTCGATACATTAGACTTTATGATCAGTATTTATAGATATTATTATCTTTGTGAATTCTGTGCCTAAATTGAAATTTTGCTTAAATGCTGATTGTTGTCTGATGTGAATTTCTAAACTCTGATAGTGATATGAATGTATCTGTTACTATTCAATCCAATGAGGATAATTGTGCTAGATGCTGAACTAGTAGTCTTTAATATACTAAAGATTCCATGTCTGAAGTAATTGTTTATGTGGAAATCTCTTAATACAAGCAAATTCTGATATTGAGCTTAGTTGAAGTTTACTTTGTGTATCTTATTACTAAGTCAAAAACTAGAATGGTACTTCTTATATGTTAAGTTCTGATATTAGTAAATCTGATGGATGTACTAAGTGCTGATAAGCCTCACTTAACAATAGAAAAGAAAAGAAATAAAAATCAAGTACTCCTTTGAGATCTAGAGTAAAAATGTGGAAGGGAAGACCCAAGTGCATTGCTGGTATTAAGTAATATGCATTAGAAAAATAAAATAAAGTTTTCTTGGTGACTTTTCACATTCTCTGATTACTGGAAAAATACTCTGATAATAGCATAAATTCTGATAAGCAGTTGTGACTCACTTACACTGAGAAGCCACTGTAAAAAGGAATTTCAAAAGATGCATAAAATGAGCACAAAATAGTTGAGGTGGACTCATGTATGAACTCATTCTATAGTAGACTTCAGAATAATGACAGATTTTAAGCAAAGTTCTTAGTTATGCCTTATTTCTAAGATGTACTGAAGTAAATCAGACTTTACTCTTTGTCTGATATTTAGCTTAATGCACACACATACACTCCATATGAATGATGAAAATTACTGTGGTGATAAATGTTATTTTGGATGAATAGTTTAAGTGTTAGTTGCATAAATTCTGAGGACAAGTTCTAATGGAAGTTCTGATGTACCCATATCAGTATTTGTGTGAAGAATTACAGGAATAAACATTCACTTTTCGAGTTAAGAAGCCATATTCTGATGACTTTTAAATTCTGATAATAATCAAGTTCTGATGTTGACGTGGCAATACTTATTTACTTGGTTTATTTTTTGTCATTACCTCAACGGTCACATTTTTTTTCTTCAGAATATTGGTTTATGTGAGATAAAGCAGTAATAATCATTTGTTTAGTGGGAACAGTTATTTTTAAAAAAATGAACGTGCAAAGTCATTATTGCTAATTTACCGTGCCCATTAACTTTTGCCTTAACTGCTGCATGTTTGACAGGTGTAATGGTCTGTTCCACTCCTCATTAACTGGTGTAACGTGGGTTTTCTAAGTAAAAGAGATAAAAGATTTTCAAATCTTTTATTCATATTTTTATACTATTTCACTCTCTCTCTTTTCTTATTCTCTCACATTTTCTGACGGTTCACTATACGACATTTCAACAAACACCTTTCAGGCAAACAAGTTTCTCACTTATTTCTGATGACGCCCAAGGATTTAATTATTGATGGAGCCAAGTTTGTACCAAATAACTATGCTGCAATCTTGAACAAGACTGAAGCTCCATCAAATTTGCACTTTGTGCAAGATTTCTTAGCAATTAGTGAGATTGGGTATGCTTTGACCCAACCTCAAACCATTTCAAGCCAACAAGTACTAACGTTTTGGAGGACTGGGATTTTTGATGATGGTGGTGCTACTGGTACTCCAAGCATCGTATTTAAAGTAAATGATGTTGACCATGTAGTTACACCTGGGGCAGTTCGCAAAGCTCTCCACTTACCAGAAGGCTGTACATTCTCAACAGTGGAGGACCCTGTTCTACAGGAGCTTATGGCCAGTTTGGGTTATGAGAAAAGTTTGGGAAAGCTTGGGCAACTGAAAAGAGCAAATATCAGGAAAGAATGGAGCTTTTTCTTTGATTGTATCACTAAGGCATTCGCCAATAAATGCTCCAACTTTGATGTTATTCCAATCATGAGTCAGCAAATCGGGTATGCTCTTATTCATCAAACTCACTTTGATTTTGCAAGTGCTGTGCTAGGTTTCATAGGGGATAGGATGACAAGGGATAGGAATGTAGTATACTTTGCTAGATTCTATCAGCTTATATATACTTTTTGTTGTGCTGATGAACCCCAACCTACCACTGATTTAATTCCACCCTTTAAGCTTGCAAAAAGGGCTTTTAATGATTTATTAAATGCTGACATTAATAAACAAGAGGTTAGACCCTTACAAATACCTCAGTTAGTGAAATATATACTGGTAAATGCTAATCCTCAAACCTACACACCTGTTTACCCTGATGTTCAACCCACATCCCAGCCACCACAACAGCCATTAGAACATACCACATCTACACAAACACCTCAAACCTCTCAACCTCAACCTACTCAACCCTCAATCAGGACATATTTTAAACCATCACAGTCATCTCAACCTTCAGCACATCCAGTGAAGCCTTCATCTTCCAAACCAAAGAGGACTAAGACGGTACCTCAGACTCAACAGAAGAGAAGGAAACTTGTTCTGAGAGATGAGTCAGACAATGAGGAACAGGTTCCCATATCTGAACCTGTTGTAGTAGAAGCTGAGAAAATCTCTTCTCAGAAAGACACTGTAACTGGGACTTCTAGGCCTCTCAAAAGGCTTAGAAAGCTAAATCCTGATGATAAAGCTCCTACAGTGTCTCCACCCTTGAAGAAAATAAAAAAGCAAAGAGCTCACAGGGACACAGTTGAGTCAGAATCAGAAGATAAGGAAGCAGCTAAGGAAGGGGGTCAGGAATCTCTGATCCCAACAGAACCAATTGTTATTGAATCACTTCCTTCAGCACAACCAGAAACTGCTCAAGACAGAGTGCCTACTCCTCCTGTGTCACCTATAATTGAACAAGTACATACTGATGACCCAGGTACAAGTGCTGAGATTGATATCCATAACTTGATTGTGCCTGAGGTTTTGTACTTAGAAGCTCCACCAACTCAAATCACTCCACCAACAACACCAATTCTAGATGCTGATTTTAATGAAGATATTCCTACTACACCAATTCTGAATCTGGATGATGAAAATCAGATTTTAGGTGGGCATCAAGGTTTGACTGTTGATCAGAACTTAGTTGGAGATCAGCACTTAGAGGATGATGTTGAAGCCTCAATAGCTTCTCATACTATTCTTTTATCAGAGGATGTTGATGATGCTGATTCTATAAGTTTTGATGCTGCTAATGCTGAACTTACTGGTGAAGCTGCTGCCAATGTAGATGTTGATGCAGCTGGTCCATCAGGACATGCACCTCAATAAGCTCCAAACAAAGCTGAATTAATCAAGAACTTTGTTAGAGAAGATGCACCAGTACCTTGGAGTGAAACTCCTAGAGGAAGGGAGTGGACTAAGGAATGGAACAAAGTTGATTTTGTTCCTACTTCAAACATACTTGCTGAGCATTTGGCTAAAGCTGATGAGATGCTAGTCAATGATAATTTCAAGACACAACTCATAGTTACAACACTAAGTACAAGGCACCTTCAAGGTCAACAATCTGTAACTCAGGCCAAGGTAGACAAGATTCAAGAATCCTTAAATCGGCAAGATATGCTTGTCAAGCTGGACAAAAAAAGGTTTTTCAAACCTACCTTTGACAGAATTGAGTACATTGAGAAAACTTAGGAGAAGCAACAGGCTCAGATTGATGAAATTTTGAAGAATCGAGCTTCTCATCAAAATCAACTCAATGAGATCCAATCCTCAGTGGAATTGCTTGTCTCTCTTCTTTTACCAGCTGATGCCAAAAAGGGGGAGAAAGTAATTAAGTCCAAATACAAAACTGTTAAGACACTGAATGGAAAGGATGATGAAAAAGATGACCAGGGAAACTCTGGAATGGGTGGAGGTCATGGTCAAGGTAAAGGTTTTTCATCAAGCAAAGCTGGAACTACAAGTCAAAGAACAAGTTCTGATACTAGGAGAAGAATAAGTTCTGATACTGGTAAAAGGATAAGTTCTGATGAACATCTGGAACTTGATGAGGAAATTTTAAGACAGTTATTTCTGAAAGAAAATCCAGGAATGGACTTTGAGAGTCTAAAGGAAGAAGAAACTAGACTTAAGTTAGAAAAGTCAACTCCAAAGCTAAAGCTTCTGTTGTTGAAAAGAAACTTCCTAAGGCTAAAGGCATTGTGATAAAAGAAAGGACAAATCCTGAGGCAACTAAAGCCAAATCACAAGTGGAGATAGATCCAAGGTCCAAGGGCAAAAAAAAAGTTGATGAACCTGTAAAGGTTTATGTGCCATTCATGGATGAAGAAATATCTGATGAAGATGCTAGTCTTACTCTGATAAAAAGGAATATTTCTCAAACAACTTCTGACATGACTCATGTTGTTCAGGGTCAAGATATAGTAAGTTCTGATATGACAGTGAAGCAAGCAACCTCTGACATAGCTCAAGTTGGCTTGATATCAGAAGATAAGGAAAAGAAAACCTCTGACATTGCTTATGTTAAACCTTCAAAGTTACTCCTACCAGGATTCACCAAAGCTAAACAGACTCAATCTTTGAAGACTGCAACAAGTGGTTTTGAAGCAAGAGTTGTTACAGGAAAAGAATCCAGAGATAAATCTGGATTGGGTAGTGCTGATGAAAGAAGAATACATAACACAACTAATGATCAAACTTCTTTAAGTGAACCAGGTGTTGGAGCAACTCCTGAAAGATTGAATCAGCTTGAATCTGTATAGATGGTTTACCATACATTTTTGAAAGAACATATCTTGTTATATTTTATGACAGATGTAAGGGTATACCATATTAGGCAGAATGCTATACCACTGAAGTATTTTGAGGAACTGGAACATGTTCTATTATTACTTTAAGTGAAGAACAGATTAACAGATAGTGCTGCAAATTATTTGAAGACTCAAATTCAAAGACAGAAGAAGCTTTACTCTGTAAAGTCTGACAGCACATACTGTCCCAAGTACAGAGATCACAAAGGTGATATTGTCGAGATGAAGCCTAACTCTGCTAAGATTATAACTACTTTTCTGGGTTATAAGGCTGTGGAATTCAATCTTGAGTCTGACAAGGCATATTTAATCAGACTAGATCAGGATATAAGGAAAGCTAGAATAAATGATCTCAGGGCTGCTATCTTTCAAATTGGTGAAGATACAGTTGAATTGAAGAATGCTAAAAGGAGGATGGTTAATGAACTTGAATATGCTGAGAGATGTTTGTTAAAGAACTATCTCAGAACAACTCCTGATATCAAATAGATCATTAATTGAAGCCAAGTCAAAGATCTACAACTGTTTAAATTCTGATGTGTATACAGACTGAAGCTGTTATCAGACCTTGAGGATGGTAAAGCTACAAGGACTGTAAGTTGTAGTTATCTAGTCAAATTTTCATGCATTTGTACTTAATGTTTTTGACATCATCAAATATCTGTTAAACTTGTATATTATGCTAATTTACAAGATGGGGGAGATTGTTAGATATATTTGACTATGTCATGACTAATATGATTTGTGTTTAGTTTTCAGATCTTACTTAACAGGACAAATCAATACTTAACTGGAAATCAGTACTTATACTGAAGTCAGAACTTAAGATATCAGAACTTAAGTTGTCAGAACTTATGTTATCATGAGATATTTATCAGGAGATAATATCAGGACTTAAGGAGACTTTCAGATAAGGAAGACGGCTGATTGAAAGGAAAGAAGATCAAGACAAACGTAAGAAGAGATATGCATGAAGAAGGAATTCTATGAAGAATAGAATACTTGGAAGAAAAGATAACTAGTTGATATATTTTAGGAAGCAGAATTATATTCCATATCAATTAGAATTTATCTTGTAACTGTGTAGTATATAAACACATACATAGGGTTTACACTATATGTGTTATCATAATCGAAGTTATTATTCATTGTAACCCTAACAGCTCTCGTGATAATTTATTCATCACTGAGAGAGGACAGTTCCATATTATAACAGAGTTTATTGTGTTAAATAAAATATGTTTTCTGTGTTCTTATATTCGATTTGATTGTGATAAATACTGTATTTAACCCCCTTCTACAGTGTGTGAGACCTAACAATAGTTTCTATAACTACTAATCAGATAAGGTATATTCGATAGTTTTGAATAATAATCAAACTTATTTTCGATTATTCAAATAAAGATCGTGCTTTCGTATAAGTATATCTTTTGTTATTTATTATTCATTTCAAGTATGATTTTTAAAACTTCTACTTCAATTTTTTTTATAAAGATTATCCTTATGGGAATATTATTTAAATAATAATATTCAGATATTTTCTAACATATCGGAAATGATTTATTTTATTAATCATCATTACTCTAAACATTCTTTAAAATGTTTTCGAGTCTTCAAAATGATTTTAAAAGCTAGAGCGGATCCCAATACTAATTTTCAGATTTAAGATCTTCCTTTCGAAGGGGATATAAATACTCGCTCAAAACCTAAGGGATCCGGCTCCATGGTGTATTTTTGGAGCAACGAAGTTGCTAACTTGATAAAAGAGTTTGATTACTTGCCCAATATTCGAGAAGTAAGCCCAATCGAAATGCGTCGGCATAAGCAACATGGGCTCAGTGGGGTTCCATGAAAGTGTAAGTGGCTCAGTGGGAGTCCATCAATGCGTAAGTGGCTGAGTGGCAGTCCAGCATAGGTCCTTATGCGTCCAGGGTGATGAGCATTGGGGAATTCATCCATCTACTAGTAGAAAAGGTGACTTAATTGGTATCTTTTCCTAATCAGTAAGATATCAGGTTTATGCCAAAGTTTCTTCATTCCAAAATTCTTGGGAATGACAACTCTGCTTATACTTCCATAGTAGAAGAGCGTATGAAATGTATATATATATATATAGGCATGTATATATATATATATATATATCAGAAATTAATGAAGTATCACGTAACTTCATTCTCTCAAATGATATTACAAAAATTGAATCTATTCGAGTCTTATCTTGTAGTCTCATCTATGTGATGAACTTTTAAACTGATTATAACTTGAACGGTAGTAGTTCAAGTAGTATTCGGAAAAGATATAAGTATATTGGATTATCTTGTAACTTCATCTTTTCAACTTATATCTAGTAAATGATTATCTTATACATGACAAAGATTTTCAGAAAAACGTTGAGACAAGGTTAGATATATGAGATCACCTTGCAATGATATTTTTATACAGTTATAAACTGGAACTCTGTGTATATTATGCATGGAAAAGGACTTCCAAGATTTTGAAAAGTATATATACATATATACTGAATATTTTGTGACTTGGTCGCGTTAAGATATCATATTTGGTTCATTTCTTCTTGACCAAGACTTTCATGAGTATTATGATGAGAATGCTCATATATTGTTAATCATTATACATATTATTTTGGTGGGCTTGTTGCTTACCCTTGCTTTCTTCTTTTATCACACAATAACAGATAGACAAGATGAACAGGACCAAGCTCCCAATTCGCAAGCGGATAGGAAACCTTCCGCAGTTTCCTGTCGGCGTTGATGCCGCTATAGCTGAGGTAGGAACTACCAATAGACTAGGTTTTCACCTGTTAATGTACCAGACTTATGTATATTATGAATTATATTAATGGCAAAGAATATGTAAATTTATTTAGAAACCCTTTTAAGGTGTAATGGTTTATAATTGTGGAATAACATGACTTGTGTTATTTTTGGTATTCATCTCTGAGACTATAACTTGTGGTGTGTGTGTATATTGTCGGGTCACAGTACGCAGTAGTTGGTTGATTATTAAGATTAAGTATTATTAAGGGAAATGGAACTCGTGACAACCCGGATCCCCGACCCCGGATTTGGGGGTGTTACAAAAATGGTATCAGAGCTAAGCGTTATAAACCTCAGAGATGATGCGACGTTAAGATAAGTGTTAGTCTCTAAACAAGCACAACTAATACATGCAAGTATACGAGTTCGCAAGTAGTATAGAATCTTTTCTAGTTCGTTCCCACAAAGACTGTATTGGTTAACTAATTAATTCATGCACCTAAGCAATAATGTATGGTTATTATTCAATGCTAAGACGAATCACAATTTGAGGTTGTTATTAACTAAGAATTAAACTAATAATTATAACTACAAAAATAAGATTGATTGAATTAATATGTATGACAACATGGGATTCTAACTTTATTAAATACTTTATTCAAAAGCCTTTTCATTCCAAACCTTAGCATGCAATGGTGATGATACTAATCAGATAACACGAAACTGATAAAGGCCAACTTTCGTTGCACGAGTAACATACTACCAGACATCCACAAAAGAGATAGAAGCTGAATAGACACCAATTATATTGAGACCCTATATGTCTATAGAATTTGACAACATAACGGTTTAAGCACAAGTTATCTATCTTGACAGGGCAAGTAAGATGGTTAAAATTACCTACGAATCATGCATAATAATACATGAACCTATGCTAGCATGGCAAGTTCTAAACCCTTATATTCACTTTCGCTTCATTAAGAATTAACACGCTATCTTATAAGTTCGCGACGCTCATAAGACGAATAAGCACAACCAATACTAGGTTATCATACAATCACCACACACTAAGGCATCAACGAATTAACTAAAGAAATCCATAAATAAATCCGCTAGAACCTCACGATAACGATTAGCCCATAATCAGACTCATCGTCAACGTGAGTTCCAATGAAAGCATGGTAAAACAAATGTAGTCTTTATAACAAATAATTAAAACCAAGTACAAAAAAAGAGTATAGGTTCAACAAAACAAGAAACGAGCATCCAAAATTACAACTCAAAACAAATATTCACAAGAATAAACTAGATCGTCTTTGATTTTATTGAATTGTGCTATAGGTCTCTTGACGTCTTCTCCTTTGCATTCTATCTTGATATATCATTAAAATCGACCTAGAGTTGTTTATATAGCAGCCCAAGTAAGATAGAAGTCCTCCAAATTTTAAATCAATTAGAATCAGGATTCTGAAGTCCCGACCTGGCGCGGCCGCGCGCTTCTTCAGCGCCGGCGCGCTGGCTCTATGACAAATGGGCGCGGGCGCGCGCTTGACCAACGCAGGCGCGCCCTGCTTTTGGAAAACTTCTGAAATTCTTTAATTCCTACTGCAAACAAGTTGGCTTCCAGAACTTTATTCTTTAGACACCATCCTAACACCATATTAGCATCAAAACAATGCTAATTCAGCTGAATCCTCAACATATGTCTGAAATGCAAAAACACTACAAAATACATCAAAAACACAGATAACTTGAGTACAAAACATCAATCCAAGCCTTTATAGAGCATTATAAAGTGTCATAAATGCCACTCAACATACCCCCAAACTTGAATCAATGCTTGTCCTCAAGTATAAACAGACTCAAAAATAAGAGAATAAAAAAAATAATGCATGAATGCAACTAATATGAATGCAATGATACCCACTAGAATAACTCAACCAATCAACAAGCAACAACTCAGCAAATGCAGTTACTCGCATAAAGATCAATTAAATCATACAAATCAACTCACAAACTAAAGATGTGCGTGTGTGCAAATGCTTACAGATATACTATCGCCACTAGATCAATAATCAAGACTCACTACTTATCAAGACAATCGCAAGTTTATAAACAGAATAAAAGCTAGACTCAAAATAACTTATAACACTTCAATTCTTATATCGGAGTTAATAATGGATTCATGCTTTTATTTAAAAAAAACAAAACTCATATGCTTATTTGATCATGTAATGAGTGAGGTCCACGAAAGACTTATACAATAGTACCCATGTAGCGAGCATTAGGTTAGCGGATCCCAGACTATCCAAGCTTTAGGTCAGTAGACTATCAAACGGCTGTAATTTACTTAAAAATATTGATAATCATTCTCCTTACATTTTAATTTGAGAACGTATAAAAGCTCTTGAATTTTTATTCTCACTTTACGCGTTCTTACAATTTTTTAAAAGATTTTACTCTCTTTCTCTCCCAAAACTCTCAACTTTTCGCTGCAACCTCTACCCATTACGATGGCACCAGTGGTAAAGATAATGTCCCAGTCTTGATTTGTCTATGAGAAAAACAATTTCATAGCTTTGGTGGAAAAGAATGAAGCCCACTAAGATTATCACAAGTTGATGGACTTCATCAAAAACTGCAAACTAAGCTATGCAATGCTGGAAGCCCCAACTATTTACTGTGAGGTAATTGAGGAGATCTGGACAACTGCAGAGTTCAACCCCACTGATATGACCAACTCTTTCACTTTCAAAGGTAAAGATTACTGTATTAACTGTGATGATATACAGTCCTATTTCAAACTACCTGAGAACAATACCATGACACCACACACTGATAATGATGTATCTAGCATGTTAGATTCCATAGGCTATTCTTTTGATTCTGCTAGTTTAGGGAGTATTAGAAGGAAATGCCTTAGGAAATAATGGAGTTTTTTTGGTGATGCCTTTATCAAGGTTTTCTCTGGGAAAATTAGTAATTTTGATGCAATAACATCATCTCTAGTTAATATGCTTTATATGCTAGTTTCTGATAGGTATTTTAATTTTAGCAACTATGTCATGCTAGAATTGGGTACCAGGTTAGGTAACAAAGCTAATAGACCTCATAACATCTACTATGCTAGATTCTTTATGTTATTGGCTAACCATGTTGCTGAAGGTTTGGTCATAACCAATGAGAGTAATAAACTCAAATGTTGGGCATAAGAGAAAAGGGTCCTTGCAGACCTATTGAGAATTAACCTCAACAATCAGGTGTCATTGGTATATTTACCAATAATGAATGCAACTCAGGTAAGTGAGGTAAATACTTTTCCAACTCCTACTACTTCCAACCCCATTAATTCTTTGCCTTCAAGTGTGGCCATGGAATCTGTGTCCTTGTCCCAACAAATTCCTACCAAAGCCACCGAACCTAAAGTTTCAAGACCAAAGTCAAAGAAAACCACCTCTGTTGTTTCTCAAAAGACAACAGTTGTAACAACTACCATAAACCCTGAGGGGAGTGAACAAGGTATGAGTGGTGAGGGGACGGGTGAACATCAAGATCTGTCATCGCTGCTATCTGAAAATTATGCTACTAGATAAGAATCTTGAATCTCATCACGAATCATATCAAAATCTACTGTTTAGTCACACTCAACCTCTCGACGTTCTATTTCTCTATTTCTTTATCCTAATCTTAACCCTCTACCCATTCCCGACAATCTAAGCTTGTGGCAGTGACTTTAAACCTTAACTCTGATATCAAACCTGTAGCGCCCTCCAAACCCGGGTCAGAAGTTTGGGGTCCATAACACACACACCATATATAAACCTATTTTTGAATATAATAATATATATGAAATGACCCTACTTACCATTATCCACGGATCGAAGTAGTTTAAAGTATGCCCACAAGTCACACCCTTATTTATATTACAATCGTTCCAAATTCCAGTTTATTTATCTTACAACGGCAGTAAACTTTATTACAAACTATCAACACAAACTAAGCCGAATGTCATCTATTAGCTTATTCCATCTCAACCAGGATACCTAGCTCGCACACTTATCTGGGGATCCTCGCTACCACCAGTTTCCTTTTTCACTGGAAAAGAATATAAACAGATTTGCAAGAGTGAGCTAACTAGCTCTGCAAGTCACAGTAACAACACTGAGATTAAACATTGATCAATTTAAATGATACAAGGAATCAAGTTTTCTGACAAACAATGATTAGAATTGGATGCTCACTTTCATTTTAAAAACCAAGGTTAAGTTGCTGATCAGTCACGCACTAACCCCGAGCAAGGCTCTCAGCTTTGCTCTATATACTGGATTCAAGGTACACATTGGCCTATTATGACCACGAATCTGGTCCGACCACGAATCTGGTCCGACCACGAATCTGGTCCATATTTAAAAACAATCCAATTCCAGAATAACAATATGATAAACAATGTAAATCAATAAACTAAATCATAAACAATATTTATCTCGAAGCATAGGTGGTATATATGTATTTGTGGAGTAGTATCGTATATGTATGGTTCGTATCTGAGAATTCAACAATTAATGGTTTACGAAGAATAAGGCTTATAGCTCAAAATCAATAAGAATCAGGGTTTAGGGTTAAGTACTTTAAAGTACTTTCAATATAGAATGTAATAACCCCAATTTTTGAGAAATTTTGAAACCCTTATGAATAGTGTTTTTGCTGATCGAGAAAACTTTTCATGCCACACTATGTAGGGGTTCTGATATGGATATTCTGAGATATTATTAGTACTCTATGTGGTATATAAGTGTATGTAAAGATTGTCAGAATCCAAATCCGAACACTTTAATTTTTCCCGAAAATCCACCAGATACCGAAAGAATTGAGTATAAGGTAACATGATTAAAATGATTTAAATTCAAGGATTATAAGAGAGGATCATAAAAGGAATATAATGTATTGAGAAAGGTTAAGGGAACCCAAGTAATAAGATCCCGGGTATGATCCCTCAAACGATAAACGAGAACAAAAGTTAAGCGAACCGTAAAATAAATAAACGGTCAAGAAACAAGCTTGTAAGAGAAGCAAGGGAGATTAATCAAGTGGAGTAGAAAATAGATGACATCATCAATCCATAAGAATTAGACAAGTGGCTAGATGGTGAGGTAAGCATGGTGATGCAAGCATTAGTCAAGATATTTATCCAAGATTAAACCTCCACCAAGTATTCTAATCACATTTTTTAACCAAGTAATCAACCAAGCAACTCATTTCTTCTCTCCCCACCTTGTAGCTTCGACTTTTTCATGAAAAATGGAGGTTTAGAAATTCAAAGTCCAAGCTTGGCTCATTCATAATTCTCAAGGTAATTCCCATGGCTTCTTGATATTATAACTTAGTTATCCTAGAAGTTTGAGCTTCAAAAATCATGTCTTTCTTAGCTAATTAATTCATCAAAGATGATGATGAATAGTAATGAATAGTAACTTTCAAGAACTAACTTTGATTTCTTGATTTCTTTTGGAAGTTCAAGGTTGTTTAAGCTTAGATCAGGGCTCTCTTAGGAATTTCAAGGCTCTTTGATGATATTAAGAAGCTCCAAGAAGGTATAACCAAGCTTTCCCCTTTGATTTAAGTTATAAGTTTGTATGAGCTTGGATTGTAAATGGAGGTTTTAATGGTTGAATTAGTGAATGAGAGATTAAGCATGTTTAGTTATGTATGTAAGTTATTGTAGTTAATTATTGAGCCGTTATCATACTTGGTATTAGAATTATGATCCATGGATGTTTTGACTTAGAAAATGGTGGAGTGGTAGGTTGGTTTGTTTGTGGTTGATGTTTGGATTGTTGTGGTTGGTTTGGTGTTGATTGGTGGTGATTTGATATTGAATTGATTTGGTAAAATTTGGGAATCGCTAAGGTATAGCCGTCGTAATGCCCAATTTTCCTTAAACTGTTTTGTGCATGACTTTTGCACCCGAACACTAACTACCATGAACTGACCATTGCCATGATTAGATAGTTCATGTTTCAAGCTTCGTTTTGATATGTAGTTCGTTCGATTCCGATGCACGGTTTAGGAGAAACGACCGTTTTAAGTAACGGTGTTTCGCGAACGAACCTTTACCCCTCGCCTTACTTTGAAACCTTGGTTAAGGCCCTTAAATGACTAATCGGAGCATGAAACATTTATGTAGAGTGTGTTAGGCAGTTGATAAGACACTCGCGAAGGAATCGCTTTAAAACTCGTAAAGGTTAAATTATTAAAAATGGTGGAGCCGAGGGTACCCGGGTGACTTAAGCGAATCAGTGAGCGCAAAACAAGCGTTAGAGTCTAAGTTAGTTAAAGTATAGATTTACAAGTGACTTTGGTTTAATTCCAACTTACTTGTTGCTTATAGGTTACCAGACTCGTCCCGAGCCATTCGTAACCCCAGTCGCTCAGGCAAGTTTTCTACCCGTTATACTGTTGTTGTGATGAATATATGTATATGCATTATCTTGCGATAGATGCATGTTGGTTAATTAGCAAATGTTGCGATATATTGAAGCATGCTGATATGGTATATATATGCATGCCTGTTTCGTATTCTTGATTTATATATCTGTTGGTTCAAATGCTTATTAGTTGCATAATACCTATGATAGAGGATAGCGGTAACTTGCATATACCCTTAGTATAGGGACCCAAAGGTGAAAATATTTTCTAAAACCGGGAGTCGAGGATCCCGAGTAGATTTTGTATATATGGATATGGATATATATATATATATATATATATTTATATATATATATGGTTATAGTTTTCCAAACTATTAATCGAATAAGGTTTATTCGATAACTTTAGCTTTATTTTATTTTTGAATATTATTTTGAATATTCATTCGAGGGCTTATGACTCTTTTATATTATTTATTGAATATTATTTGAATATTCATTCGAGGACTTATGACTCCTTTATTTTATTTAATGAATATTATTTATAATATTCATTCGAGGTATTATGACTCAGCTTATTTTATTTATTGAATATTATTTGAATATTCATTTGAGGATCTATGACTCCGATTATTTGCTGAGATATATTCTTTATTTTATTAAAGAATAAGATGTCAATAATCAAACTTATTTTCGATTATTCAAATAAAGATAATACTTTCATATAAGTATATCTTTGGTTATTTAATGTTTATTTCAAGTATAAGTTTTAATACTTCTACTTCAATTATTTTTATAAAGATTATTCTTTATGGGAATATTATTTAATTAATAATATTCAGATATTTTCTAATATTCTGGGGACTGATTTACTTCATTAAATCAGCCTTACTCCAAACACTCTTTAAAGTGTTTTCGAGTCTTCAAAATGATTTTTAAAAGTCAGAGCGGATCCCAAAACTCATTTTTATATTTAAGATCTTCCTTTTTAAAGGGGATTTAAATACTCGCTCAAAACCTGGGAAATCCGGCTCTGTGGTGTATTTACATTCGCAACAAGGTTGCAGATTTGGTAAATGAATTGATTACTTGCCCAACGTTCGGGAAGTAAGCCCCTCTCATTGAGTCGGCATAAGCGACAGGCCGAGGTACGGTCTATTATTGTGTAAGTGGCTCAGTGGGAGTCCATCAAATGCATAGGTGGCTGAGTGGCAGTCCAGCATAGGTCTTAATTATGACCAGGGTGATGACCAGTGGGGAATTCGTCCATCTACTAGTAGAAAAGGTTACTTATTGGTATCTTTGCCTGATCAGCGAGATATCGGGTTTATGCCAAAATTCTTTTCCTTTCCAAAATTCATTGGATGTTTCAAACTCTGTTCATACTTTGCATAACAGAGGTTCCAGGAAATGTTTAAAGGGATATATATATGTGGATATATATATATATATCGGGGCTAAATAAAGTATCTCATAACTTTTTCATTCAATAATATTTCAAAGATTGAATCTATTCAAGTCTTATCTTGTGGTCTCATCAGTGGGATGAACTTTTGAAACTGATTATAACTTGAACGGTGGTAGTTCAAGTAGTATTGGGAAAGATATAAGTATATTGGGGTATTTGGTAACCTCATCTTTTAAACTTATATCTAAGTAATAATTGTCTTATGAATGACAAAGATTTTCAGAAAAACGTTGAGACAAGGTTAGATATATGAGATCACCTTGCAACGATATTTTTTTTATATACAGTTATACACTGGGACTTTGTGTATATTATGCATGGAAGAGGACTTCCAATATTTTGAAAAGTATATATGTATATATACTGAATATTTTGCGACTTCATCGCATTAAGATATCGAACTTGGTTCATTTCTTTTGACCAAGACTTTCATGAGTATTATGAGTAGGCTCATATATTGTAAATCATTATACATATTATTTTGGTGGGCTTGCTGCTCACCCTTGCTTTATTTCTTCATCACACAACAACAGTTAGGAAAGATGGCCAGACCCCAGCAGACCCAGCGCAAGCGCGTGGGAAGCGTCCCGCGTCTTCCCGTTGATGTTGTAGCTGCTAGAGCTGCAGAGGTAGATCTATTGTAGATCAGACCATCTACTTTTGAGAATCAATTATGTATAATTATAACTTGTGGCAGATAATGGCAATTAACTGTAAATTTATCAAGTAATCATTTTGGGTTGTAATAACTTTTAAATTGTGGATTCAAAGACTTGTACTTATTTAAATTTCATCTCTGAGACTATAACGGGTTGTGGTGTGTGTTAGTGTGGGGTCACAGCATAAGGTTATTTATTATTAATTAAGTGAAGTGATATTGTGGAAAGAAAGACCGTGACGACCCGGATCCCCGACCCCGGATCTGGGGGTGTTACATAGAATAAGAACTAATTGGAATAATTCCAACATAATGAAGAGAGTTCAAGAATACTTGGAATTATAATACAAGAAAGTTCAGGGATACTTGCCTTATCAATCCGCTTTTACTTTACCAACACTTGTCAGTTGGTTCCCACTCGTCAATCACTTGCTTTCCCTTTCTACGTCTCGCTTCCTTTGTTAAAAATCACATTTATTTATCAATATTACTTCTCCTCTCGTTCTATTCATTACAAGCTTCTAACTACCCTTCGTCCATACGGATTGAAATTTATGGATAAAATTGTCAAACAACGTACATACAGTCCTATTATACCTCAATTGGATCACATATAACACGCAGAATATAAGATATTTAATTAAAATAATTGTTCAAAGAAGATTTGGGGTTAAAATGATTTTCCAGGTATTTAATATGAATTTTTGAACATTTTTCTGAATTAAAACGGGTCTCCGGATCAATTTATAATTAAATAACAGGGTTTGAACGCCCGAATCTGACTTTAAAATGATTTAATACTAATTATCGAACTTTGAAAATAATTTTAAATAATATTTGAAAGCTCAAAACTAATTTTCAGGATTTTTAAATCAAAAAGAATAATTAAATCTAATTATTAAATCAATTAATAATTAAATTAATTAATTAATCAATTAATATAAAAATTAATCAATTAATTGAAATAATTAAAAACTAATTAAAATTAATTAATAAAATAAATGAAATTTATTTTTAAGTAAATAAATAATTAAAAACAGTTTTCTGATTTTAAAATAATTAAATAAACATTTTTCTGATTTTTCAAATAATAAAAATACAATTTTTAAAATATTTTTAAACAAAAGGGTTTAATTTTTAATTTTGAAAAATTGGGGATTAGATTTGCAATTTCTGAAAAAACCTGGGGGGTCAGGGTTTTTACCACCTTCCTCCCACTTCTTCCCCGACTGTCGCCAGCGAAGCCATGGCAGCCATGGCCGCCGGCTAGAAGCTTCCCGGCGACGTTCAACTCACCCAGAACGGTGTAAAAATAAGTCAATTAACTCTCTGTCATTACAGAAATTAGTTCATCAATTCAAAATCACCAGATTTACAGCCAAACGGCCGGGGTTCCTCCCGCCGTTTTCCTCCCCACTTTTTCGGCGAAGTCGATTCTGACTTCCCCTATTAAAACGGACACTACCAATTGGTTTCCCTTCACACGATCTGTTTAATGATGTAAGTTTTATGTTCCCAGGTTTAACGGATCAAAAATCCGGCCAAAAGTATGAATTTTCCGGAGAGTTTCTTCAAGAACATCAAGAACACTCAAACTCGAAGATCAAACCAACTTTTCTACATGTTATTGAAATCCAAATTTGACATATAATATACCAAAATGACCAGGAAGAAAAGATCTACATGATTCTAGCATCAAATCATATCAACAACATTAAGAACAAAAATTCCTAATTTAATCTTTAATTAATTCAAAATAAAATAATTAAATAAGAAAAATACCTCGATTTCTGTACTAAAATGGTTGATTGATTCAGAATGGTCTTTTCGAGAGCTTCGATTTGATATATGGCACGCTTGAATCGGAGTTCGATAACGCCTTCATTTGTGCGTTTGATTTTCAAGAACGTCACGTTTAATTAGGGTTTTCTCTGTATTTCACTGGATTTTACTGACTGATTATGATTATACGAATAAAATGAAATAATAAAAGGGCTATATATATATATTTATGGAATATTGGTTCGTGTTCGATCGTATTGGATCGATAAATTAGTTACTTAGCCGCTAAGTAACTGCAAAAATGATCCATTTTGATACCCGTATTGGATAATTATCCAAACCGGGCTTCTTATAAAACACTATCTACAAAAATAATGTAATAATATCCCGTCTTTCAAGAATACGGGTTTTGTTGATTTATAGAAATGATTATCATACAAAAATTGTACGCCGGGACGCGTACGGGTCAAACCGTAATCCGGATTGAATAAGTCAAAACAAGGAAAATGTCCGGAACTACCAGATTAGGTTAGGAAGGAGTTTTCCGAAGAGTTTTGGGTTTTAAAAACGTAAAAATAGTTGAGATTAGACGATTTCCGGTTTTATAAAATAATTTTGTAATTATTCAGAAAATATTTATTAAATCAATTAATAATTATAAAATTATATAACGATCCAAAAATTACCAGAAAAATATCACAATTATCTATATTACATTCTGGACATAATAAAATTAAAACACTCGCAATTTATCACATATAAATATTTAAATATCAATATCCATCAGCAGATAAGTCACCAGAATTCACATAATAATCATATAATAATCATTTATTGATAAAATAATTACTTGCGATATCCCAGATATTACAGGCTGACTATCTTGGCAAAGTCTTGCCCAAATCTCCGGTAATATCTTGCTAAGCCCACAACTCCTAACCTCGATTGGGGTAGTCGGTCTTTCCCAATTGCATACCACTTCTATTTTGGTGGGTCGACTAGCACTCCTTCGCTACTCACCACATGTCCTAAGAACTGAACCTCCTTTAACCAAAACTCACACTTTGAGAACTTGGCATATAACTTCTCATTTCTCAAAATTTCTAAGGCTATCCTCAAATGTTCCGCGTGTTCTTGCTCTGTCTTTGAGTAGATTCATGTCTAGGTACTTCTTGAACACTCTGTTCATCAAATTTATAAAGACTGCGGGTGCATTGGTTAACCCAAATGACATGACTAAGAACTCATAATGTCCATATCTAGTGTGAAAGGCAGTTTTTGGTATATCTTTAGTCTTGATTTTCAACTGGTGATATCATGTCCTCTAGTTTATTTTGGAAAAGTGCACAAAACCTTAAAGTTGGTCGAATAGGTCGTCAATCCTAGGGAGAGGGTACCTATTCTTGATGGTCAGTTTGTTCAACTCTCGATAGTCTATGCATAGCCTCATGCTACCATCCTTCTTCTTTACAAAAAGTACAAGTGCACCCCATGGTGACACACTTGGTCTTATCATCCTGTTGTCTAATAATTCTTGTACTTGAGAATCTAGTTCCTTCATCTCGACTGGGGCTAGCCTATAGGGGGGCCGTAGATACTGGTGCCTTTCTTGGTGCTAGTTCCATAGCAAATTTTATCCCTGTCGCAATTTATATAGCAAATTATATCTCCCTACTAGTTTTTATCATCCCGTTGTCTAATAATTCTTGTAGTTGAGAAGCTACTTCCTTCATCTCGACTAGGGCTGGCCTATAGGGGGCCTCAGATACTGGTGTCGTTCTTGGTGCTAGTTCTATAGCAAATTCCATCCTTTTTCTTTACAAATAACAATGGTGCACTCCATGATGACACACTTAGTTTTATCATCCCGTTGTCTAATAATTCTTATAGTTGAGAAGCTAGTTCTTTCATCTCGACTGGGGCTAGCCTATAGGGGGCCTTAGATATTGGTGTAGTTCCTGGTGCTAGTTCTATAGCAAATTCTATCTATCTGTCGGGTGGCAACCCCGGTAAGTCCTTTGGAAAAACATCCTCGAATTCATTCACTACAGGTATGTCATGTATGTCAGGGACTTCTTTCTTAGTGTCCATCACATAGACCAAATAGGCCTCATTACCTTTCTTTAACAACCTCTTGGTCTGGACCATGGTCAAAAATTTTTGTGTCTGTTGTTGACCTTTAAACACTATCTATTTTCCATCTTGCAAACTTATTTTTATTTTCTTTTTCTCACAATCTATTTGCGCTCCATTACTGGAAGATCAGTCCATTCCTAGGATCACATTGAATTCTACTAACACAAATGGGTTTAAGTCAACCTCAAAGACTTTCCCTTCTAGTTTCAACTCGCATCTGGGATGTACTTGATTAACAGGAATGATCTCTGGGTTCGCTATTTCTACTTGTAATACCTCACGTAAAGGTACAACATTAAGATTTATTTTCTTAGCAAAAGTTTGAGATATAAATGACTTGGTCACTCCGGGATCAAATATATCATTTGCACATTCTGAATTTAACAGAAGGGTACCTGTTATCATATTTGTGTTCCGGACAGCATCCTGAATGGTCATAACTTTTCAACCGTCCATTATTCTCTTATCGATAAGTCACACCTCTATACTATAAATACCTAGACATTTCGACATAACCCCTATTTACGCTTTCGAGATTTCTATTAACATAATTACTACGATTTTTCACCATTCTCAAACCTTTCAAACTTTCTCTCTCACAAACACTTACCCATTGAAATTCAAAATAATATCAAATGACATCAAATAGCAACACTGTAAGAGCAGTAATCCCCACGTATGGAACCAACTATCTTGTTTTTGTTGGCCCAACACAGGCACCTGAAAATTTCAAGTGCTTTGCGAAATTTATGGTTGATTCTTACCTTGCAGGAGCCCTTACAGCCAACCCTGTGCTATACTTGGATGTTCTCAACGAATTCTGGAACATTGTTGTTCTTTATACCAATATAGATGATAATCAAATAGTTTCCATGATGGTCACTTGCACAATGAAGGGTGTGGCTGTGGAATTCAATGCAGATGACATCAACAAAGCACTAGGCATTTCTACTGACAACATGGTTGAAGCCCCTACTTCTTAAAAACTGGCTGAATTCATGGACTTTATCAATTATAGTGAGGAGATTGACATGGCCAGGTTGAACAAAAAGAACATGAGAAAAAAGTGGTCTTTTGTTTTTGACACCATTATTAGGGAATTTACATGCAGGAAGACAGGTTATGACAATATTTCAAGTGTGGTCCAGAAGCAGGTGTACTCAATGGCATGTGACAAACACCTTGATGTTGGAAGTCTGATTTTTGGAGGCTGAGCACAAGGTTAACCATGCCTTTGGAAATTAGAGGTAAAGAAATATTCTATCCTGGATTTATTATGTCTACTTTAAATCATAAACTGAATGATATACATTTAGTTGAAGGAGTTGTTAGTCTCTAAACACGCGCTAAAATTCACGCAAGTATACACGTTCGCAAGTAATATAGAATTATTTTTAGTTCGTTCCCACAGGGACAGGCTTAGATTAACTTTGTGATTTATGCACTTATGCAACAATGATATGGCTATTATTCAATGCTAAGACGAATAACAAATTGGGTTTTGATTATACTACGATTAACTATTGAGAATTATACTAGAGAACATTAACTAAAGAGAGTAAATAGAGTTGAATAATATATGACACAAACATGGGATTCTAACTTCATTAAGTACTTCATTCAATAGCCTTTTCATTCTTAACCTTAGCATGTAATGGTGATGACACTAATCAGATAACACGAAACTGATAAACGCCAACTTTTGTTGTACGAATACCATACTACAAGACATCCACAAAAGAGATAGAATCTGAATAGACACCAATTATATTGAGACCCTATATGTCTATAAAATTTGACAATATAACGGTTTAATGCACAAGTTATCTATCGTGATTACATAGGGCAAGTAAGATGGTTAAAATTACCTACGAATCATGCATAACAATAACACATGAACCTATGCTAGCATGGCAAGTTCTAAATCCTTAAATTCATTTTTGCTTCATTAAGAATTAACATACTATCTTATAAGTTCGCGATGCTCATAAGATGAATAAGCACAACCAATACTAGGTTATCATATCATACAATCACCACACACTAAGGCATCGAAATAAATCAACTAAAGAAATCCATAAATAAATCCGCTAAAACCCCACGATAACGATTAGCCCATAATCGGACTCATCATTAACGTGGGTTCCGATGAAAGCATGTTATAATAAACGTAGTCTTTATAAACAAATAATATACAAAGTACGAAATCCAGAGTATTAGGTTCAACAAAACAAGAAACGAGCATCCAAGATTACAACTTAGAACAAAGATTCACAAGAATAAACTAGATCTTCTTCGCCTTCATTGAATTGTGCTATAGGTCTTCTTATCGTCTTCTCCTTAAGCTCCGTTATGTCTCTCTGTATGTAAAACGTCTTTATATATATATATATGCTGTAGAATTGACCAGGGCTTCAAATTCTCAAACTCCTAATAGAAACAGAATTCTACTACCCCGACCTGGCACGGCCGCACGCTTGACCAGCGCGGGCGCCCCGTCCTTTTGCATAAAATTCTGACTTCTTCTTTCTCCTTGCTGATTTGAGCCGGTCTTTTCACGAGCCTTTATTCCAACACCATCCAAACACCAAATTAGCACTACAACCATGCTAATTTACCTGATTACCTGAAAAATGCCTGCAATGCAAAAATACTACAAAAACACGTAAAAACACCAACAACTCGAGTACAAATACACCAATCCTAAGCTTTACGAAGCGTAATAAAGTGTCTTAAATTCCACTTAACATACCCCCAAACTTGAATCAATGCTTGTCCTCAAGCATAAACAGACTCAAAGAACAAGAAATAAAAATGCATGAATACAACTAAATGAATGCAACGATCCTCAATAGAATAACTAAACCAATCAACAAGCAACATCTCAATAAATACATTTATTCGCATAAACATCAATCAAACCCCATAAATTAACCTACAAACCAGAGACGTGCATGTGTGCAACTACTTACAGATATACTATCGCAACTAGATCAATAATCATGACTCACTACTCATCAAAGTAATCGTAAGGTTATAAATAGAATAAAAGCTAGAGTCAAAATAACTTATAACGCTTCAATTCTTATTTTGGAGTTTTATATGGATTCATACTTTTATTCACAACAAAACGACAAGTATGCTTACTTGACCGTGCAATGAGTGAGGTCCATAAAAGACTTATACAATAGTACCCATGTAGCGAGCGTTAGGTTAGTGGATCCCAGACTATAAAAGCCTTAGGTCACTAGGCACAAAGTCCCCTAAGAACTTAATAACTCGAGTACTAAAGAGCCCACTCGTGATCAATTATACATAACACTTATTTTTTTCCCTTTTTTCTTTTTTCTTTTTTTTCTTTTTTTTCACAAATTTCTGAACGAGTGTGTTTCACTCCATCTCGCTCAACCCTAGACTACTCATATAAATATGAGCTGGCTACTACCCATTTGACACCTAGCCACAACAGCTAGCAATGAAATCCAATTTTCTCCAAAAATTTTTACAAAATCCATTTTATTTTAGCATTAAGAGAATATCCTAAATTCTAAATATAAACAAGCGATTAAACTTCTACAAACAAATAAACCATGATCATGATCTAGCACTCAAGCAACCTATAAGAATTAGTGAAATACAATTGTATCAAGCATGCAAATTAATTCAACAAGACTTAACATCACTAAATACGACATCACTACACTAGCATCAATATCACAAGTCAATCAGAAAAATCATCTAAGGGATCATGTTATAATGCAAATGCATGAACGATATGAATAAACTATCATAAAAACTACCAAAAAAATAGAATAAAAAAAAACTACATGCAAAATATGCAACTATATGCACTAAACTATCATGAACATGCAAACTATATGCGACTCACACAAAATATATTTCTTCAACTACTACCCCCAAACTTAAAATTTTCACTGTCCTCGGTAAAGCTAATAGTAAGGAATCAGGCATACCTACTCGGAATCAGGATCATCACCCTCAACGGGTGGAGTGTCAGGCATGTCTGGAGGTGGATACACGGAGTCCTTACCAAATACTGGCCACTGGATGTCAACACATGTGGCTCTGAATGCAGTCCCTAGTGCCTGGGTGAGATCACGTGCAAACTGACTATGGATGTCACGCATCGCATCCATCATCCTCGCTAGACGCCTATACTGCGTCGTGCTTAAACCAGCTCCAACATCTGCTCATGCCTCCTCCTGCTGCTGCTGCGATCCCGAAGGACTAGCCTCCTCTCCCAACTGAGCTCTCCATGCTACTCGACGAGCCTGCGAAGTCCCACCAGCAAATGTCTGATACGCTAGCCTTCCACCTGGAAGATGGTCATAAGAATATCCAAGCTCATGTTCAACAGCGTCGAACTGTCGATAGGAGCACTGGGAAGCTACAGCTACTCATGTGCGGGCCAATGAACACCAACTGCCATGCACAGCTTCGTCACAACGGACGCATAGGGTATAGAACCTGTAGTACCTCCTCGCAAAAACCTCAAAATACCCTGGTAAATAACCATCCCAAGATCCACATAGTCCCCCTGAAGAATACCCCACAACAGATGAGCACGCTCCACAGTAATCTCATGCACATGAGAAGATGGCATGATGTTAGCACAGATAAACGAATTCCAAGCACGTGTAAACCTGTTCATGCCCGAGGCAGGGAATGTAGAATAATCAGTCGTGCCCCTCTTGAACTTCCAATGAGTCTCAGGCACACACAAAGTAGCAACAATCAGATCCAGATCAAAGTCCTCCGGAGTCTTATCATTCCATGTGTCTTGACCGGGCTTATTCGCGGGTTGCTCAATCACCCTCCTTATCGCATCAGCACTATACTCCACAGTCATCCCCTAACCACAGTGAAACTGTTAGGTCACACTTTCACTGTAGAGGGGGTGAATACAGTGTTTATTACAATCAAATCAAACTTCAAGAACTTATGTAACAGAAAACAAACTTTATTGAAATAATAAACTCTGTTACAATCTGGAACTGTTATCTCTCAGTGATGAACAAAATATCACGAGAGCTGCTAGGGTTACAGTAAATAATATTCTCGATAATGATAACACTTATAGTGTAAACCCTATGTCTGTGTTTATATATTACACAGTTACAAGATAATCGCTAATTGATATGGAATATAATTCTGCTTCCTAATATATATCAATCAGATATCTTTCCTTCCAAGTATTCCATTCTTTACGGAATTCCTTCTTCATGCATATCTCTTCTTATGTTTATCTTGATCTTCTTAACTTTAATCAGCTACTGTCCTTATCTGATCGTCCTTCAGCACTTAAGTTCTGATATCTATCTCCTGATGCTTATCTCCTGATAACATAAGTACTGATATCCCTTAAGTTCTGACGTCCAGTATAAGTACTGATCAGTTAAGTACTGATTTGTTCTGTTCAAATAAGATCTGAAATCTAAACATAAAACATATTAGCCATGACATTATCAAATATATCTAACAATCTCCCCCAACTTGTAAATTATCAAAATATACAAGTTTAACAGATATTTGATGATGTCAAAAACATTAAGTACAAATGCATGAGAAATAGACAAGATAACTACAACTTACAGTCCTTAAAGCTTTTACCAATTCAACTTCTGATAACAACTTTAGTCTGTATACACATCAGAATTTAAGTAGTTGTAGATCTTTGACTTGGCTTCATCATTTTCTGATCTCTCTGATGTCAGGAGTTGTTCTGAGATAATTCTTCAACAAACATTTCTCAGCATATCTGAGTTCATCAATCATTCTCCGTTTGACATCTTTAAGCTCTGCAGTATCTTCACCAGTTTGAAATATTGCAGCTCTGAGATCATTAATCTTTGCTCTTCTCAACTCCCGATCTAGTCTTATGACATAAGCTTTGTTAGACTCTAGATTGAATTCAAGCCCCTTAATACCAAGATATGTTCTGATCTGTGCAGTATTAGGCTTCATATCAACAATATCACCATTGTGATTTCTGTACTTTGGAACATATATGCTGTCAGACTTAACAGAATAAAGTCTTTTCTGTCTCTGAATCTGTTCTTTCAAATAATTTGCAGCAGTCCCTGTCAATCTGTCATCCACTTGAAGTAAGAATAATACATGCTCCAATTCTTCAAAATACTTCAATGGAATGGCATTTTGTCTTATATGATAAACCCTACCATCTGTCATGAAATACAACAAGATGTGTTCCTTCAAGTAGGTATGGTAAACCATTTGTACAGATTCCAATTGATTTAATCTTTCAGGAGTTGCTCCAATTCCTGGTTCACACAAGGAAGTTGGATCATTGGTAGTGTTGTGTACTCTTCTTTCATCAGCACTTCCCAATCCAGTTTTATCTCTTGCTTCCTTTCCAGTAACTACTCTAGCTTCAAAACGACTTGCAGTAGTCTTCAAAGGTTGAGTTTGTTTTGCTTTAGTGAATCCTGGTAGGAGTGTATTTGATCTTCCTTCTGATATCAAGTTAACTTGAGCTGTGTCAGAGGTTACTTGCTTCTTTTGAATATCAGAACTTTTAATTTCTTGACTCTGAACAACTTGAGCTGTGTCAGAGGTTGTTTTAAGAACTTTTCTTGAAGTCAGAGCAAGATTATCTTTGTCATCAGTAATTTCTTCATCTTCAGGAGGTACATAGACTTTAACAGGTTCACCAACCTTTTCTTTACCCTTGGATCTTGGGTCTATCTTTGGTTGTGATTTAGCAAATGTTGCTTCAGTTTGTGCCTTTTCTTTAATCACAATACCTTTCAGTTTTGGAAGTGACTTTTTACCAGAAGCTTCGGATTTAGATGTGACTTTCTCTGATTTAAGTCTAGCTTCTTCTTCCTTTAAACTTTCCAAGTCCATTCCTGGATTTTCTTGAAGAAATAACTGTCTTGACATTTCTTCATCAAGATCTAGAAGTTCATCAGAATTTATTCTTTTACCAGTATCAGAACTTAATCTCTTCCCAGTATCAGAACTTATCCTGTGACTTGTAATTTCAGCATTTCTTGATGAGAATCTTTTACTTTGACTATGACCTCCACCCATTCCAGAGTTTCCTTGGTCATCTTTTTCATCATCCTTTCCTTGCAGTGTCTTGTCATCCTTGCATTTGGACTTAATCACTTTCTCCCCCTTTTTGGCATCAGTAGGAAGTAGAAGAGAGATAAGCAATTCCACTGAAGATTGGATTTCTGTCAGTTGTGATTGCTGAGAAGCTTGATTTTGCAGAATTTTATCAATCTGTGCTTGTTGGCGATCTTGAGTCTTCTCAATATAAGCAATCCTGTCCATAGATGGTTGAAAGAACTTTTTCTTATCAAGTTTCCAAACTTGTTCTTGTTTGGTAAAGTTCTCCTGAATCTTGTGTATTTCGGCATGAGTAATTGAATGAAGACCTTGTAGATTTTTAGTACTCAATGCAGTGACACGAAGCTGAGCTTTGAAATCATCAGAATTTAACATTTCATCAGCTTTAGTAAAGTGCTCAGTAAGATGTAACGCAGATGGAATACATGAGACTGAGTTCCATTCCTTAGTCCACTCCTGTCCTGCAGGAGTTTCACTCCAAGGCACTGGTGGTTCCTCTGTAACATACTTCTTTACTAGTTCAGACTTTGAAAGAGGAATTTGTCCTGAAGGACCTGCTGCATCAGTATTTGCAGTTGGAGCAGCATCACCAGTATCCCCAGCATGTGCAGCATCAGAACTTATAGAATCAGTATCATCTGATATAATAGCAGTGTGAGTAGCAATGGAGGCGTCAGCATCCTCTAATTGCTGATCTGATGCTAAGTTCTGATCAACAGCCAAATCCTGATGCTCACCTAAAGTCTGATCATCAGTGTCTAGATGCAGAGAAGGTGACTTAGATAATTCCGGAGTTTTAATAGCATCAGTAACAGTTGTTGGCAAAAGATTTGTTGTTGTTGGAGCTTCTAAGAAAATTACTCCAGGCACAACTAAGTGTTGATCAGCATTATCAGCACTTGTGCCTTGATGACCAAGAGACACAGATGGGAAATTAGCCTTGTCAGATACAGTTTCCTGAGATTGAGTGGATGGAGAAGAAGTAACTGGAGCAAATTCTTTTTCTTGTGAGATCAGAGATTCCTGATCCCCTTCCTTAGCTGCTTCCTCTTCATCATCTGAAACTGGCCTTTTTGCCCTCTGTTTCTGGTATGTCCTTGGTAATTTAGAGTCCTTGGAAGTGTCAGGACTTGTTAAGTCTACCTCGTCTCCCTAGACTTGAAAAAGAATAATAGCCATTGGAAAAGGAATGTGCACTTGTAACAAGAGTGAACTGTTCAAGGACGAGTGCCATTATGTTTTAACCATAGACTATTAATCTTCCACTTCAACATTTCGAAATTAATCTGAGACTGTTACCAAATTTTACTCACAGATAAGTCAAGTAAAGGGTTAGACTGAAAAATCAGAACTTAGACCTATACCAGAACTTAACAGTCATCAGAACATAATGTCTTAACTCGAACAAGGAATATCTATCTTAGTAAGTTTTCATACAAGTTCTGAGTTATAGTCTTCAGGACTTAATCATCAGACCATATAACTAGAACGTGTCCTCAGAATTTGTGCAAAGGGACACAGTGACTGTTTGTCTAAAAGAACATAGACCACCACAAAAATTTCATCATTCATATGGAGTGATTTGTGTGTGCATTAAGCTAAATTAACTAATAAAGAGTAAAGTCTGATTTACTTCAGTACATCTTAGAAATAAGTCATAATTAAAATTTTGCTAAAGAGCTGTCATTATCCTGAAACCTACTGATAAATGAGTTCATGCATGAGTCCACCTCAACTGTTTTTGTGCTAATTTTATGCATCTTTAAAATTCTCTTTTACAGTGGCTTCTCAGTGTAAGTGAGTCACGACTGCTTATCAGAATTTATGCTATTATCAGAGTATTTCTCCAGTAATCATAGAGTGTGAACAGTCACCAAGAAAAATATTTTGCTTTTCTAATGCATATTTACTTAATACCAGCTATGCACTTGGGTCGTCCCATTCACATTTTTACTCTAGATCTCAAAGGAGTACCTGATATTATTCTTTGATTTTTTTTTTTCTTCTTTTGATAAGTGAGGTTTATCAGCACTTAGTACATTCAGCAGTTTTACTAGAATCAGAACTTAAACAGATGAGTAGCATTATTCTAATTTTGGACTTAGTAATAAGATGAATAAAGTAAACTAAACTAAGCTCAAGTATCAGAATTTGCTTGTGTCATAAGATTTCCACAGAAATAATTACTTCTTTCATGGGATCATTTGTTTATTGAAGACTAGTAGGTCAGTATCTAGCACAATTATCCTCATAGGATCGAATGATTACTTAAACAGATATATCACTTATTAGAGTTAAGAGATATGTATCAGACAACAGTCAGTACTTAAAAACATTTATCAATTAATGCACAGAATATACAAAGAGATTAATTCTGTAAATACTGATCATAAAGTCTGATAACATAGAACAAGTTTAAGCAGATTTAGAGAAAGAACCTGAAATCATTCCAAGTTCATTTACCAATTTTGTAAAGGTAGCTTCACATAGTGGTTTTGTGAAGATATCTGCTACTTGTTGATCTGTGGGAACAAAATGCAATTCCACTGTACCTTCATCCACATGTTCCCTGATGAAATGGTACCTGATGCTGATGTGCTTTGTCATAGAGTGTTGAACTGGATTACCTGTCATAGCAATAGCACTTTGATGATCACAGTAAATAGGGATTTTGAAATATGTTAACCCATAATCCAGTAACTGATTCTTCATCCAAAGAATCTGTGCACAGCAGCTTCCTGCAGCAATATACTCTGCTTCTGCAGTTGATGTGGAAATTGACTTTTGTTTCTTGCTATACCAAGAAACCAACCTGCCTCCAAGAAATTGGCAGCTACCACTTGTGCTTTTCCTGTCAATTTTGCAACCTGCAAAATCTGCATCTGAGTAACCTATTAATTTAAAATCTGATTCTCTAGGATACCATAATCCTAGATCAGCTGTTCCTTTAAGATACTTAAAGATTCTTTTTACAGCTGTTAAGTGAGGTTCTCTTGGATCTGCTTGAAATCTTGCACAAAGACAGGTAGCAAACATGATATCTGGTCTACTAGCAGTTAGATAGAGAAGTGAGCCAATCATACCTCTGTAATCAGTGATATCTACTGAATTACCAGTATCCTTATCCAGTTTTGTTGCAGTGGCCATGGGAGTGGATGCACTTGAACAGTCTTGCATTCCAAATTTCTTCAGCAAGTTTCTGGTATACTTAGATTGACAAATAAAAGTTCCTTCTTCACTCTGCTTGACTTGAAGGCCCAGAAAATAACTAAGTTCTCCCATCATACTCATCTGATATCTTGACTGCATTAGTTTGGCAAACTTTTTGCAAAGTTTGTCATTTGGAGACCCAAAAATAATATCATCAACATAAATCTGGATCAAAAGTAAGTCCTTGCCATGGTTGAGATAGAACAGTGTTTTGTCAATAGTTCCTCTGTTGAATCCACTTTCCAGAAGAAACTGAGCTAAAGTCTCATACCATGCTCTAGGAGCTTGCTTAAGTCCATAAAGTGCTTTATCAAGCCTGTAGACATAATCTGGATGTTTGGAATCTACAAAGCCTGGAGGTTGTTCAACATATACTTCCTCTTCCAATTCTCCATTGAGAAAAGCACTTTTCACATCCATTTGAAAGACAGTAAACTTTTTGTGAGCAGCATAAGCCATGAATATCCTTATGGCTTCTAACCTAGCAACTGGCGCAAATGTTTCATCATAGTCAACTCCCTCCTGTTGAGAATATCCTTTTGCAACCAGCCTTGCCTTGTTCCTTACAATTATGCCATCACTGTCAGTTTTGTTTCTGAATACCCACTTTGTACCAACAACCGATCTATTCTTAGGTCTTGGCACTAAGGTCCAGACTTTGTTTCTTTCAAATTCATTCAACTCTTCCTGCATTGCTTGCACCCAATCAGCATCTTGAAGAGCTTCTTCCACTTTCTTTGGCTCAGACTGAGAGAGAAAAGAATTGTAAAGACATTCATTCGAAGTACCTGTTCTAGTTCTGACACCTGCCTCAGGATTTCCAATTATCAAATCAGGTGTATGTGATTTTGTCCACTTCCTTGCAGATGGAAGATTTTCTCTAGAACTGGATGCTCCCCCATGATTCATGCTGTCTTCGGTTTCATTTTCTGATGCTCCCCCTGAAACTATGCTCTCTGAGTTGGATCCTTCAGTATTTAGATTTTCAGTACTGTCAGTACTTGGCTTATCAGAACTTGACGAATCAGAATTTGAAGAGCCAGATGTATGTTCTGATGCTTCTTGAGATGTGATAATATCTTGAGTATGCTCCCCCTGCATTGGTGCATCTTCCTTTGACGTAGTCACCACAGTTTCAATAACATCAGAGTTTAATCCATCAGAATTTACAGTATCAGGACTTAGACTTTCAGGACTTGAGGTATCAGAATATGAATCTTCATTTTCAAATCTCAGCTAATCATGATCAATGCAATCTTCAAGTCCAGTGATCTTCTTGTCATCAAAAGAGACATTGATAGATTCCATGACCACTTTTGTTCTCAAATTATAGACTCTGAAGGCTTTTGTAGAAAGTGGATATCCAACAAAGATTCCCTCATCAGCTTTTAGATCAAACTTGGATAGCTGTTCAGGATGAGTCTTGAGAACAAAACACTTACATCCAAATACATGAAAGTATTTGAGATTTGGCTTCTTGTTCTTCACCATCTCATATGGTGTTTTTCCATGCTTGTTAATGAGTGTTGCATTTTGAGTAAAACAAGCAGTCTGCACAGCTTCAGCCCAGAAATAGGTTGGAAGCTTTGCTTCTTCAAGCATTGTTCGTGCAGCTTCAATGAGAGTTCTATTCTTCCTTTCAACAACTCCATTTTGCTGTGGAGTTCCAGGAGCAGAAAATTCCTGCTTTATTCCATGATTTTTGCAGAACTCTTCCATTATCAGATTCTTGAATTCAGTGCCATTATCACTCCTCAAAATTTTCACAGAATCTTTGATCAATTTATCCAGATGTTTGACATGATCAATCAGGATAGATGCAGTTTCACTTTTTGTGTGCAAGAAATACACCCATGTGTATCTGGTGAACTCATCTACTATGACCAACGCATATTTCTTCTTTGCAATAGACATGACATTCACTGGACCAAATAGATCAACATGAAGTAGATAATAAGGCTCAAGAATTGATGATTCAGTCTTGCTCTTGAATGAAGATTTTCTTTGTTTAGCCTTCTGACATGAGTCACAAAGACCATCAGGAACAAACACTGATTTTGGCAGTCCTCTCACAAGATCTTTCTTGGTCAGTTCATTTATCTTGTTGAAGTTTAAATGAGAGAGTTTCTTGTGCCAATTCCAGCTTTCTTCAGTTGAGGCTCTACTCACTAAACAGATTGCAGAACCATCAGAACTTGTTGAAAGCTTAGCTTCATAAATGTTACCACGCCTGAATCCCTTCAGAACAATTTTTTCTTTAGATTTACTAACTATTTCACAATGTTCTGCAAAGAAATCAACATGATAACCTCTGTCACAGATTTGACTTATACTCAGTAAGTTGTGTTTAAGTCCTGAGACCAGAGCTACATCTTTAATGATGACATTCCCAAGATTGATATTGCCATATCACAAAGTTTTTCCAATGTTGCCATCTCCATAAGAAACACTTGGGCCAGCTTTCTCCACAAAGTCTGATAGCAGGGCCTTATTTCCAGTCATATGTCCTGAACATCCACTGTCCAGAACTAAAATATTTTTCCTGTTGCCCTGCAATCAAAAAGACCACTAATTATTAGTTTTAAGGACCCAGACTTGCTTGGATCCTTTGGCCTTTTTAGGTTTGTTAACATTTGCAGCGGATTTAGCATCAGATTTTATGTTAACAGTTTTCTTATCAGAACTTATACTACCAGACTTTGAATCAGAACTTACACTAGAAGGAACAACAGAAACTTTCTTTAAAGAAGGTTTTATTTGATAATAATCATAGTACAAACTATGATATTCCTTACAAGTATAAATGGAATGCCATAAACTACCACAATGAAAACAAGGATCTTGTGGTTTGTATCTAACAGACTGACTCTTAACTCCTGATTTTGTAGATAAGGAGTTAATATTCTTATTCTTCCTGCAAAAAGAAGCCAGATAGTTAGAACTTCCACAGTTATGACACGCTTTCCTAGGAGCATCAGGAACAGATTTATAGTTATTGCTTTTATTCACACCTTCCTTTCCATTCCTGTTTTTCCTAGGTGATTTTACCTTGTTTGCATTCTTAACATCTTTCAGCTTATGCTTAAGCTGCTTCTTCGTCATTAAGCCTATGTTAACTTCAGCTGTCTTTTCCTGTTTTAGTTTGTCAGAAGCTAATTCCTTTTTAACTTCTGATTTCTCATTTTCAGATTTTTCAGTTACAAACTTAACAGGTTTTAACTTCGGCTTTTGCTTATCAACAGGCTTAATTTCTACAGTTCCTTTTTCATTTTTATTTTCTCCATAACCTAAGCCCTCTTTCCAGTTTCCACTGCTTAGCAAATTTTGAGTTGTTTTGCCAGAGTTAGTCCAAGTTCTGATAATCTCTCTCTCCTTTTCTAACTCAGTTTTTAGAGATTCATTCATTTTTAGCACTTCATCCCTAACATAAAAAGCATCATCTCTATCCTTCTGAGTTTGATGGAACATGACTAACTCTTTTTCTAAGAAATCATTTCTTTTCCTAAAAGCAAGATTTTCAGAAGTTAATCTTTCACATGTTAAAGTTTGATCTCTATAACTAACAAACATGGTTTTAAGATATCTTCTCAACTCATTAATATCATCAGTATGAAAAGCATAAGTAGTCTGAGGTACCTTTGTTTCAGCAGCTTCAGAACTGCTCTCAGAACTTTGTTTATCAGCATTTGCCATCAATGCATAGTTCTCCTCACTTTCAGAGTCTGAGGTGTCTGTCCAGCTTTTCTGCTTTGTGACAAGAGCTTTGCCTTTGTCACTCTTGGTCTTCTTGCAATCAGGAGATATGTGGCCTTTTTCACCACAATTATAACATTTAACATTAGCGTAATCTCCTCTGTCAGACTTTCCTCCTCTTGCTTCAGATCTTCTGAAATTCTTCTTATCAGAACTTATGCCTTTCCTGGAAAACTTCTTTCCCTTCCTGAACTTCCTGTATGCAATCTTTGTGATTCCCTTCACCATAAGAGCACACAGCTTCATCATCTCCTCATCAGCATCAGTTTCAGGCAAGCTTTCAGAATCTGAGTCATCATCACTCTCAGAACTTGATGACTCAGTATCAGACTTTATGATAAGAGCTTTACCCTTGTCTTTCTTTGAGGAAGGTGGTTTGGGGGATTCCTCTTCAGCCTTGAGAGCAACCGTCCTTGACTTTCCTCCTTTCCTCTTGCTTCTTTGTTCCATCTCAAGTTCATGAGTCTTGAGCATTCCATAGATTTCATCAAGAGTTGTTTCATCAAGATTGTAGTTGTCTCTTATTGTTGTTGCCTTCAAATCCCAACATTCAGGAAGAGCTAACAGGAATATAAGGTTTGTATCTTCAAGATCATACTCCTTATTAACCAATGACAAGTCATTCAAGAGTTTGACAAATCTATCATATACATCAGTCAATGACTCATTAGTCCTAGAGTCAAAGTGTTCATACTCTTGAGTGAGTATTGTCTTCCTGTTCTTCTTAACTGTTTCAGTTCCTTGACACCTTGTCTCCAGTGCATCCCATATCTCCTTAGCAGTTTTGCAGTTGATTACCCTGTTTGACATTACATTATCAATGGCACTATGCAATAAGTGTCGTACCTTGGCATCCTTAGCAATAGATGCTATATCTTCAGCAGTGTAATCACTCTTTTCCTTTGGTACGGTCTTTGCTGCTTCACCTGCAACTACAACAGCGAGCTTGGTAGGTTTGTGAGGCCCTTCCTTGATTCTATCAAGGTATTCTGGATCTGTTGCTTCCAGAAACATGGTCATCCTTACCTTCCATATGGGATATTCAGATGGTCTCAATATGGGAACTCTGATAGTCTCATATCGACTCTGAGTTGATGTCTTTGACGATTCCTCAGTTTTGGTAGGCTTAGTTGGAGTTTCTGTGTCAGACATGATTGTGTTTGGATCTTTAACTGTATGTGTGTTAACAGAATGCTCTGATACCACTTGTTAGGTCACACTTTCACTGTAGAGGGGGTGAATACAGTGTTTATTACAATCAAATCAAACTTCAAGAACTTATGTAACAGAAAACAAACTTTATTGAAACAATAAACTCTGTTACAATCTGGAACTGTTATCTCTCAGTGATGAACAAAATATCACGAGAGCTGCTAGGGTTACAGTAAATAATATTCTCGATAATGATAACACTTATAGTGTAAACCCTATGTCTGTGTTTATATATTACACAGTTACAAGATAATCGCTAATTGATATGGAATATAATTCTGCTTCCTAATATATATCAATCAGATATCTTTCCTTCCAAGTATTCCATTCTTTACGGAATTCCTTCTTCATGCATATCTCTTCTTATGTTTATCTTGATCTTCTTAACTTTAATCAGCTATTGTCCTTATCTGATCGTCCTTCAGCACTTAAGTTCTGATATCTATCTCCTGATGCTTATCTCCTGATAACATAAGTACTGATATCCCTTAAGTTCTGACGTCCAGTATAAGTACTGATCAGTTAAGTACTGATTTGTTCTGTTCAAATAAGATCTGAAATCTAAACATAAAATATATTAGCCATGACATTATCAAATATATCTAACAGAAACCATTCTTCTCCGCCTATGCATTAGCATAGAACTCTCGAATGACACTCATGGGCACAACAGCTGGTGCCTTGCAAAAAGGAACTCAGCCCATCTCCAAGATCATCTCCAACAACTTACCATCTTTCCCTGATGGTAAAAAACCTCGCTCCTTTGCTATAGGCTTCGAAAGAAGCCTCGTGTACTCCGCTTCAGCCTCGATAGTTGAAAACCTCGGCCACACACCACCCGCACTCGAAGATTCAGTGGTGCTGCTGCTTACTTGAGTTCTTTGTCTCTTGGGTGCCATTGGGATTGAATAAGAGAGAATAAAAGATAAGTGTTTGAGAGAGAATTGTGTTTGAGAATTAGAGAAGTGGTGGAGAAGTTTTTGTATAAGTGTATGTATATATAGGAGGTGAGAAGAGAATTAGATATGGAATATAAGTGGGAATTGATTATGGGAATAGTGGGAATAATGGGTTTGATTTGGAGAGGGAAATTTGGGATGTGGAAGAGTAAAAATCAGGTGGAAATTGATTTTCTATTAAAAATCCCGATTTTCTCTTCACAAACTGCTGTTTATTTTTTTCTGAATCGGGAGCCCAGCGCGGTCGCGTGCTAGACCAGCACGGGCGCGCTCACCTTCTGCCAAATCGGCGCAGCCGCGCGCTAGATCAGCGCGGGCGCGCTAGATCAGCGCGGGCGCGCTTGGCTTCTGGAATTCCAGCGCGGCTGCGCGCTAGATCAGCGCGGGCGCGCTCAGGTTCTGAAGTTGGCCCTGAAATTTTCTATTTTTCTGATTTTTTTATGTTTTTCTCTTTTCTTCTTACTTCCTCTACCTACTAATGTAAAACAAACTTGGGTTGCCTCCCAAGAAGCGCTTGTTTTATGTCGGTAGATCGACGTAGCAATGCGAGATCAAATGGACAATAAAACGGCACTAACCACCTCACGGGTTGCCATGTCACCATAGTAATGCTTCTACCTCTGACCATTTACCTTGAATGCTTGGCCCGGATCATTCTCACAAATCTCCACCGCTCCATTGGAAACACAGTTTTGACAACAAACGGCCCTGACCACTTGACTTCAACTTCCCAGAAAAAAGACGAAGACGAGAGTTAAACAAAAGAACTTGTTGCCCCGGCACAAATAATTTGAGCACTAGACCCCTATCGTGCCACCTCTTGACTTTCTCCTTATACATTTTATTATTTTCATATGCTTGAAGTCGAAACTCGTCGAGTTTATTCAATTGAAGCATCTTCTTCTTTCCAGCTGCATCCAAGTCCAGATTCAACTTCTTCAAAGCCCAATACGCTTTATGCTCTAGCTCCATCGATAAATGAGACACCCCTTAACATAAACCAACTGAAATGCCGACATTCCCAATAGAGACTTGTATATTATTCCATACGCCCAAACAGCTTCGTGAAGCTTCAAAAAACAATCTTTTCTCGAGGGACACACAACCTTCTCTAAAATGTGCTTGATCTCTTGGTTAGATACCTCAGCTTGACCATTTGTCTGAGGATGATAAGCCGTAGCAATGCGATGATTTACATTATACCTTTGCATCATAGCAGTGAACTTGCGATTGCAAAAATGCGACCCCTCATCACTGATTATGACTCTTAGAGTTCTAAATCTTGTGAATATCTGCTTGTGAAGAAAATTAAGCACTCATTCGCATCGTTCGTTGGCAACGCCTTAACTTCAACCCATTTCGACACATAATCAACTGCCAACAAGATATACAGATTGTTACAAGATGAGATAAATGGTCCCATGAAGTTAATTCCCCAAACATCGAAGACTTCAACCTCGAGAAGCACATTAAGAAGCATCTCATCCCTCTTCGACATATTACCCACACATTGACATCGATAATATTTCAAAATGAACTGATGAGCATATTTAAACAAGGTCGGCCAAAAGAAACCTGCTTGAAGAATATGAGCTACCATCTTTTCTCCACCATAGTGTCCTCCATAAGTCGTTGAGTGGAAATCTCACAAGATCCCCCCCCCCGTTTCACTATAAGGAATACATCTTCTGATGATTTGGTCAGCTCCTTGTCGAAAAAGAAACGGCTCATCCCACATATACCACTTCACTTCATGCAAAAACTTCTTCTTTTGAGTGTATGATAAGTCGGGAGGCATGATATTACTCACAAGGTAGTTCACAATGTCTGCAAACCACAGTTCTTCCTCTTGCACTCCAAACAGCTGCTCATCGGCAAAAGACTCATTGATTAATATATTATCTAGTAAAGTTGCACTTGGATCCTCTAAACGCGAAAGATGATCAGCGATTTGATTTTCAGTCCCTTTTCTGTCCTTGATCTCTAATTCAAATTCTTGAAGCAAAAGAACCCATCTGATCAATCTAGGCTTCGAGTCTTTCTTTGAGACGAGATATCGAATTGCAGCGTGATCAGTGAAAACTGTCACCTTTGTCTCAAGCAGATAAGATCAAAATTTCTCAAAACCATAGATAATAGCCAAAAGTTCTTTCTCTGTAGTTGTATAATTCAGTTGAGCACCATTTATGGTTTTACTAGCATAGTAGACCACATGAAATATATTGTTCTTTCTCTGCACAAGAACTGCTCCAACTGCATAGTCATTTTCATCGCACATCATCTCAAAAGGTTCACTTCAATCGGGTGCATTTATGACAGGTGCCGTGATTAAACTTGTTGTGCATATGTTGTGTACTTGATGATTTCATAAACAAAACATCTCAGTAGATTTTACTTAGTGATATTATGTAGCACTCGACGGATAAGAATTATAGTCCCGACGGATAACCCATTATAGTCCCGACGGATGATTAACTTATTATCCATCGAGTGAGTAGCTTATGTAATAATAAGTTTGTAGCACAGTTATGTATGCACCTTTGTATAGAATCTGTAGTAGCATATAAGTCATGTTGACTTTAACTAGATATACAGAATAGGTTGATTAATTGTACATAAATGATGTCTTGTAATTCTGCATAAGTGATATAGAGTCAAGTGGCAAAATAGCTACCGGCGGATGATTAACAAAGCCATCGACGGATGATCAAATGACTATCAACGGATGTTTAAGATAGCAGTCAATGGATGATCAATTAAATCATCAACGGATGTTCTGAAAGTCGACGGATGATCATATGAAGAATTCAAACAGCAGTTGAACAGTGAAAGCTGACACACGACCGTCGAGATGTATACAAACACACTGTGGAAGCCCATTAACTGGGTAATAGAGGACAAAAAGCAGCAAAGCTTAAGACTGTTAGATTTTATATTTGTTCAGTCTTTTTGACTTTGTAATCTTGGTATTATATAAACCAAGAGAGTAGCAAATAATAAAAAAACTGAGATAGCTAGAAACTCAAAACAGAGAAATCTTTGTAAGCAGAATCATTAGCATTTCCTGTATTCTCAGTAGTTCCATTTGTAAGCAGCTGTGAGCATTTCTGCACACAGAGTCCTCTCGATATATTATATATATCTCTTGTGGAATTGCTTAAATCCACCAGAAAGTTTTTAAAGACTCTTATTTTTAATTACTTATGTTTTGATTCAATTAAGTTTACATTCCGCATTGTGCTAATCAAAATAAATATATCTATAATCGAGTTGAATATTTTTATTTCAAGAAAAAGGTTCAAGAATTCCATTCAACCCCCCTTCTGTAATTCTTGCTATATTGTTAAGGGACTAACAATTGATATCAGAGCAAGCTCTTAATCTACAAAGAGTTTAAAGATCAAAATAATTCAGCAAGATGAACAAGAAAGATGTTGGAGTTAAGATTCCTTTTCTTGATAAAGATAAATACCATCATTGGAAGGTAAATATGCATCTTTATATGCTTTCTCAAGATGAGGCCTATGTGGACTGCATAGAAAGAGGCCCTCATGTTCCAATGAGAGCTGCAACAGGAAACGAGCCATCTGTTCCAAAGCCAAGGCATGAATGGTCTGATCCTGACATTGAACAAGTCAGGAAAGAAAAAAAGGCCATGAACATTCTGTTCAATGGTGTTGATGCAGACATGTTTGATAACATCATCAACTGCAAAACTGCCAAGAAAGTTTGGGACACAATACAGATAATTTGTGATGGCACTGAGCAAGTAAGAGAAAATAAAATACAGCTCCTGATTCAGCAATATGAGCATTTTCATAATGAAGAAAGTGAGTCACTCACTGACATTTTTAGTAAATTCCAAAAACTACTAAATGCTCTTAAGTTGCATGGAAGAGTCTATCAGACTAAAGACTCCAATCTAAAATTTCTCAGATCTCTTTCAAAGGAATGGAAACCAATGACAGTCTCATTGAGAAACTCACAAGATTATAAGGAGTTTACTTTGGAGAGACTGTATGGCATTCTGAAGACCTATGAGCTTGAGATAGAGCAGGATGAAAGAATGGAAAGAGGAAAGAAGAAAGGAGAATCCATTGCACTAGTTGCTGATCTGGAAAAGGAGAAGGAAGTGAAGATGGAAGCTGTAGAATCAACTTCAAAGGTCTGTGAGAATAAGGGTAAGGGGCTAGCTGCAGAAAGTGAAGATTCATTGAGCCAAAATGACATGGAGGACATTGATGAGCACCTAGCATTTCTTTCAAGAAGATTTGCCAAGCTCAAGTTCAAGAAGAACTTTGGAGCAGCCAAGCCAAATAGAAACAAGGTGGATAAGTCAAAATTCAAATGTTTCAAATGTGGCTTGGCAGGGCATTTTGCAAATGAGTGTAGAAAGTCAGATTCCAGTAAGAAAAGATTTGAGTCTGTGGATTATAAGCAAAAATACTTTGATCTACTCAAACAAAAGGAAAGGGTTTTTATTACACAAGAGAATGACTGGGCAGCTGATGGTTTGGATGAAGATGAAGATGTCAGCAATGTCAATCTAGCCCTAATGGCCAAGTCTGATGAAACAGAGACAAGTTCCTCAAGCAATCAGGTAATCACTACAAACCTTGCACATTTATCTAAAGCTGAGTGTAATGATGCAATGAATGACATGTCTACAGAATTGTATCATTTGCGTGTTACACTTAAGTCTCTCACTAAAGAAAATGCTAAAATCAAAGAAAACAACTTGTTTTTAAGTGAGAGGAATAATGTGCTTGAGTCTCAGTTTGTCGAGTTTGAGAAACTAAAAATTGAGTGTAAGATTACCAAGGAGGAATTAACTGAGTCCTTGAAAAAAGGAAGAAATTTTGAAGAAACAGCTCGAGCGTGAACAAGAGGTGATTAAAGCATGGAAAACATCCAGGGATGTTCATGCTCAAATCACCAAAGTTCAAGGAATTGAGTCTTTTTGTGATGAAGCCTGGAAAAAGAATAAAGAGAAACTAGAACCTATTTTGGTAGATGGGTTGCTGACAGATGTAGACTCGACGGATGATGAGGACTATCCGTCGGACAACAAAAAGTGTTATCCGTCGAATGATAAAAATCCTCATCCGTCGGCTGTAAGCAAACCCATTAGCAAAGCCAAATTAATCAAGCTAAATGATAAGTATGGGTCTGTTTCCAAGAACTTTGTTTCAGGAGAGTCAAGTCAAGCTAAGAAAGGGAAAAAGGTTAATGTTGGTCACATGACTGTCAAACAGTTAAGTGACAGACTTGAGAAAATAGAGGTAAAAACAGAGACTAAAAAGAAAAACAATAGGAATGGTAAAGTAGGGATTAACAAACACAATAACTACACACCTGATAAATATGCTCCTAGAAAAATCTGTGTCAAGTGTGGTAGTGTAAATCATTTGTCTGTTAATTGCAAATGGGATTGTGTACCTAGCTGACTTCAACTCATTAAATGCAGAATCTGTTACTTGTCTTCTCAGTAAAGCAAGTCAGGATGAAAGTTGGTTATGGCACAAGAAGCTATCCCATCTAAACTTCAAGACCATGAATGACCTTGTAAAGAAAGAACTGGTTAGAGGCATTCCTCAAATGGAGTTTTCTAAGGATGGATTATGTGATGCCTGCCAAAAAGGAAAGCAGATCAAAGCATCATTCAGAAAGAAGCTTGATTCATCAATTGAAGAACCTTTACAACTGCTACACATGGATTTATTTGGACCAGTCAATGTATTATCAATTTCAAGGAAAAGATTTTGCTTAGTAATTGTTGATGATTTCTCAAAGTTCTCTTGGACATATTTTCTAAAGTCTAAAGATGAGGCTAGTGAAATCATTATCAATCATATAAGGCAAGTCAATAATCATCCTGATTTCAAAGTTAGAAGAATAAGGAGTGACAATGGAACTGAGTTCAAGAATTCTACTATGAGAGCATTCTGTGAAGTAAATGGGATTATGCATGAGTTTTTACCAGCAAGGACTCCACAACAAAATGGAGTAGTAGAAAAGAAGAACATATCACTTATTGAAGCTGCAAGGACAATGCTTGAAGAGTCTAAGTTACCAACATATTTCTGGGCTGAAGCTGTAAATACTGCATGCTACACTCAGAATATTTCTCTGGTTAATCAAGCAAAATGCATGACTCCCTATCAATTGTTCAAGAACAAGAAGCCAACTCTAAATTTCCTTCATGTCTTTGGCTGCAAATGTTATATCTTGAGAAATCAAACTGATCAGAATGGGAAGTTTGATGCTAAAGCAGATGAAGGAATTTTTGTTGGATATGCTGTTGGTAAAGCATACAGAGTCTACAATCTGAGAACCAACATTGTTGTGGAATCAATACATGTTGTGTTTGATGATAAAAAGATTGAAGGACTACAAGATGGAGATTACTATATGGAGATTACCATGAGAGTCTCAAATTTGACAATGTGGAGATGGTCAGTGATGACAATGATGATGAAAGTGATCAAGAAACTACTACTAAGGATAGTGCAGGAAAATCTGCCTCCAATGAAGCTGTTAACTCAACATCCGTCGAGTTACAAAATGCATCATCCGTCGGTAGACAACCTGCATCATCCGTCAAGAGACAACCAGCCTCATCCGTCGGTACTCAAAATTCACTATCCGTCGGGTTATCAAAATGAGCTGAAAGTCAGAATAGATCACTTACAGAAAACTCCCCTCTTTCAAATCAAAGATCCATAAACTCAGGGGGAGTTTCAAATAATCAAAACTCAATCACACATCAAGACAACAATGAGGCCTCTTCATCTAGAGCTAATCTACCTCAACAAAGGAAATGGACAAAGGATCACCCCTTTGAGCTCATCATTGGTGATGTATCTTCTAGAGTTCAAACAAGGAGAGCAACTCAAGAAGAATGTCTATACAGCAGGTTTCTTTCTAAGGAAGAACCAAAGAAGGTAGAAGAAGCTTTGTTGGATCCTGATTGGATTTTAGCTATGCAGGAAGAGCTAAACCAATTTGAGAGGAATAAGGTATGGAAGCTGGAGCCCAAGCCTAAAGGAAAGAATCCAATAGACACCAAATGGGTATTCAGAAACAAGATGGATGAAAATGGTATAGTAGACATGAACAAAGCTAGATTGGTTGCTAAGGGCTATTGTCAACAAGAAGGAATAGATTTTGATGAAACATTTGCTCCTGTTGCAAGACTTGAAGCCATCAAATCTTCTTAGACTATGCAGCCCATGCCAATTTTAAAGTCTATCAAATGGATGTCAAAAGTGCCTTTCTGAATGGAGATTTGGAGGAGGAAGTCTATGTGAGTCAACCTCCTGGTTTTGAAGATCCAAATTTTCCAAAATATGTTTACTATCTTTTGAAAGCACTTTATGGACTGAAGCAAGCACCTAGAGCCCGGTATGACACTTTGTCAAAGTTTCATTTAGAGAATCACTTCACTAGAGGTACTGTAGATAAAACTCTTTTCTTTAGAAATGTTAATGGCTCTAGTATACTTGTTCAAATTTATGTAGATGACATTATTTTTGGCTCTATAGATGAAAAACTTTGCAAAACATTTGTCAAATTGATGCAAAGTAAGTATGAAATGAGTATGATGGGAGAACTAACTTACTTTCTTGGTCTGCAAGTTAGTGATGGAATATTCATTAGTCAAACTAAATACATTTATGATCTTTTAAAGATGTTTGATCTAATGGATTGCACATCTGCAAAAACTCTCATGGCCACTACAACTAAGCTTGAATTAAACACTACTAAAAATCTGTGGATATTTCAAGTTATAGGGGCATGGTTGGCTCACTTCTGTACTTAACAGCTAGTAATCAATATATAATGGTTTCTACATGTTTATGTGCTAGATTCCAGGCTGATCCTAGAGAATCTCACTTAGTAGCTATTAAGAGAATTTTCAGATATCTCAAGGGAACACCAAAACTTGACATTTGGTACCCTAGAGATTCTGGTTTTGATATAACTGGTTATTCAGATGCAGATTATGCAGTTTGTATAATTGATAGAAAAAGTACAAAAAGAACCTGTCAATTTCTAGGAAATAAGCTTGTGTCCTAGTTCAGTAAAAAGCAAAATCCAGTTTCTACTTCTACTGCTGAAGCTGAATATATTGCTACTGGCAGTTGCTGTGCACAGATTTTATGGATGAAAAACCAACTGCTAGACTATGGTTTGCAAGTTGAAAGAATTCCCATTTTCTGTGATAACACAAGTGCAATTGCCATCACTGAAAATCCAGTACAGCATTCAAGGACAAAGCACATAGACATCAAGTACCACTTCATAAGGGAACATGTAATGAATGGTACTGTGAAACTACATTTTGTTCCAAGTGAAAAGCAGCTTACAAATATATTTACCAAGCCACTGGATGAATCCACATTTTCAAGGTTGGTAAGTGAGTTAGGTACGCTAAATTACTCTTAAATCTTTTCAGATAATTTGCAAGTTGTTATGCAGCCAGAAACTTAATTGATTTTTCAGTCTTGGATGAAATTTTGGCTAAGCCAAAATTTACATCTCGACGGATGATCATTATCCATCGAGTTTGATCATCCGTCGGAATACTATTATCAAATAAAAAGCAATTACTTTTCTGGAATATTTATGACTCGACGGATAACCGATTTATCCTCATCCGTCGAATTGTCTTATTCTTAGCCATTGATTCTCTGAACATTATCCATCGAGTATACTTACAGTTTGTAAGCATAACACGATGGATAATTGAAGGAATTTTTACATTTTATTTTTTAAACGGCTATTTTTGGAAATTCTTATTGGTTACTTTATTTTACTTTATTATTTTTGACAGTTATTTTTGTGATAGTATAAAAGCTTAATTCATTTCCATTACTTTTCTTTTATCATTCTCAAATCTTCTACTTTAAATTCTCTCTTTCTCAAAAGCAATTATCATCTCTATCTCTGCAATTTCCACTCTCTAACAATGGCACCAGTTGTCAAGATCATGTCACAAACTGGATTCATCTATGAGAAGAACAACTTCACGGCTCTAGTAAATAAGTGGATTCAACAGTCTGGTGACTACCACAAAATGATGGATTTTGTGAAGAACTGTAAACTCAACTATGCCATGCTAGAATCACCCACCATCTTCTGTGAGGTTGTTGAGGAAATATGGTCAACTGCTGTGTACAACTCAACTGATAAGACCATCACACTCACTATTAAAGGTAAAGAATTATGTATTAACAGTGATGTTGTTAAAGCATGTTTCAAAATTCCTGATAATACTGTAACTTCACCACACACAGACACTGACATTGTTAATATGCTTAACTCCATGAACTATGCACTCTCTACTTCTAAGTTAAGTAAAATTAGGAGATTGGGTCTTAGGAAGGAATGAAGTTATCTATGTGATGTAGTTACTAAGGTATTCTCTGGTAAAATTAGTAATTTTGATTCCGTCAATATCTCTATGTTTAACATGCTTTACATGCTAGTTATTGATAAGTACTTTAACTTTAGTGATCTTATTTTATTTGAGTTGGGGTTTAAGTTAGGAGAGTTAAATAAGAGGGGTAAAAATGTTTACTATGCTAGATTTTTCATGATGTTAGCTAACCACCTCTCTGAGGGAATTGTGCTTAAGAACCCAACCAACAAACTAGATTGTTGGGTTCAAGAGAGAAGAATTATTGCAGATTTAAACAGGGCAAATCATCACAAAGAGGTGCCACTCTTCTATTTCCCTGTAATGGAAGCACCTCAGGTAAGTGAGGTAAGTTCATCTGTCTCTACTATTCCAACCTCACAAATTTCTTTGCATTATAGTGTAACTATGGCAACTGTGTCAATGACCCAACAGTTGCCTACCCAAGTTACAAAACCATCAAAGATTTCTAAATCCAAGTCAAAGAAAGCCCCCTATGGTATCTCTCAAAAGATGCCAGTTGCAAAATCCACCAAATCTAAAGAGGGGAGTGTGAAGGTGAGTAAGGTAGGTGAGGGACAGGGTGAACATAAAAGAAACCCTAAGGATAAGCTTGGAGAGGTGAGTGTTTCCCAGCCTAGCCACACTACAGTTTCCCAACAGACTGCAGTGCTTAGTAAGGAAATTAGCTCATTGCTAGTTGCATCCTCCCAAAAGGATGTGACTATTGAACAAAGCTCTCAGCTAAGAGCACATGCCAAAAGGGTAAGGGACACAAGCTCACCTCAAACCTATGCTAGAAAGAAGAAATCAAAAACCATTGGGGATGCACAGGGTACACACACTGTGCAAACTGGTGCTAAAGACACAGTCACTGCACCTTCACAAAGTCATTTTGATGTGGCTCCAATAAATGTAGAGTCACAGCCAAAATCTTTAGTAATAGAAGCACCCAAGCACCAAATTCTCCCACAAACTCTCTAGATGTGGACATGATCAACACATCAATTCCTGATTCCCCTTGTTTAACTCTGTTGGGGAAGCCAAAATCTAGTGCAAGTGAGCATCATCTTTTGGATGATTTGTTGGCTCACTTGCCAATTCTTTCAAGAACTGTTGAGACTTCTGTGCCAAAATTCTCATCAATCTGCACAGAGTCCACAATAGTTTCCACTCCAAACTCATTTATTCCTACTCTCTCGATGGATATTGTTCATCTGTCGAGTATTGATTGTATCCCGATGGATAAACTTAACAGCAGTTATCCGTCGGCTAGCCAAACTACTACCCGACGGATGTCCCCTATCCGTCGAGTGTCTCTGCACAGCTTCAAATTTCCTCAATTATCTCAAGTGCAGAAGACTTAGTGATAGTACAATCACTTCTAGGATTGAGGGAAGGGAGTGAAAATATGAGTGAGAGTCTAGGTTGCTCCCAGGAAAAAGGAGAGGAAATGAGTGAACAGATGTAATCCATTTCTTCAGGATTGGCAAAAAAGAGTGAGAGGGGTCCCACCTTAGATGGTGAAGGTGAGGGTGTGAGGGTGGGGAGCCAAGGTGATACATTGATGCAAGAAAATAGGTATTATGAGAGAAAAGTAGGTACTGAAGATATAAGGGTGGATGTTATTGTAAGTGAGTTAATGAATATCCAGGATGCAGACAGGGAGGGATTGTCTCAGCAACCTCAAGCTGTTATAGATTTCACTTCCCTTGATGCTAAGACATTTACTTACCCTGTTCCAGCATATCAACTTCTAGCTGAACAGGGCAATGACAATGCAGAAAGGATGCTTAACTTGGTGCACACCACACAGTCAATGCTAAGAGCTAAGGATGCCATCACATCTTTGCCCTCCACAGCTGGTGATGTTGATTATGAGACTGGTGGTTCAGAAGAATTCTTTGGAGGTGAAGGTGGAGATAGTGAAGAAGAGCCATTGGACATAGGGGAGAAGTAGGCTCCAGTTCAAGATCAGGCATGCCATCATGGGCATTTTCAAAGCCATGTGATGAACACTACTTCAAGACAACCCAGATTTAACTCATAAATCAGACAAATTCTACTCTTCAAACCATCACAAATGCCAACACCAAAAAGCTCATTCAAGCACATCTTGCCTCTCTGCAACTACAACAAATTCAAGGTTTTCAACATGCTCGATATGTCAACACTATCAAAGGTGATATTGATGAGATGAAAAAGGCCATTTCTGACAAGATGGACTCTAAACTTCCAGAAGCTACAATGCTTGCCATCAAGAGACAACTCAGGAAAAATTCTGATCTTGCCACAAAGATAGATGCCTTAGATACAAGAATGTCAGCAATGGAAGCATCTCTTACAGCAATTCATCTACACCAAGCTCAACAAACAGACTTGCTTCAGAAACTGGTGGTTGCACAGACCTCCTCTACTCAACTTGATGATAACAAAAAGGGGAGAAAGAGAATTCTAGAAGTGAGGGGGAGCAAAAAGTGCTCAACATTGAAGTTAGCAAAGTAATTATGCCTTCAATTACTTTCACCAAGCCACCAGCCAAAGACAGAATTGATCTGATAAATGAAGCAGCAGCCAATATAAGAGCAGCTGAAAAGGAGCAGTTGATTCCAAATAACTGGGAGAAAATTGATGAGGAAATTCAAAAGAAGTTTGGGCTAGCAAAGAAGCCAGAAAAGTCAGCCATTCATCACTCTCAAGTCAGGCAAATCACTGTGAATGAAATGAGTATGAACTATCTAGAAAGAGGACAGCCATCATGCATCAAATCTCCAAAGGCTGAAATAATTTTAAAGCCAAGGGTGAACTATCCAAAATCATCACTAAAGAACCCCTTGGACACAGTGTATGAGACACCTAAGCCAAATGAGAAGAAACTATTGTCAAGATCCATTGCATTCTACAAGGATCCAACTGATTCAGCTTTAAAAAGGAGAATTGCTAAAGTTTTCAGGAATGGTAAAGAAATTTGTGTGGTGGCTGGACACCCTCAATTTGCTAAAGCAAAGCGAGAAGAAAAGGCAAGATTGAAGCAAGAAAAGAAGCAAGTTGCTCTAGATACTAAAAAGGTTAAACAAAGGAAAGAGCAAGCTGCTATCTTAGCCAAACTGCAAGCTGTGAAAATCACTCAACAAATCTCTGCCAAGCCATCTGAAATCACTGAATCTCAAGATATAAAGAAGCAAAGTGAACCACAATAAAAGAAGTCTCACGGATACAAGGAATTGGCTAAAAGAACCAAAAGGAAATTGGACCTTGTTGATAAAGAATTGGAGGATCAATTTCCCAAGGAATCCACTCCAACTACAACTCAAGCATCAAAACCCTCAGTGGTATTTGAAGACATTAAGGTGGTGAATCCTTACAGGAACATTCATGGTGAACCTATTGTGCCTAAGGATGAACCAATAGACTGGGAAAGTCTACCAATTCCTGACTTCAATTTGCCAATCCTTAACAAGCCAAAGAGAATAAAGTCAAGAGCAGTCAAGAAAGTGAAGTTGTCCCCTCTCAAATCCAAATCTCTAACCAAAGCTCAATCCAAAGTCAACAAAGGAGATTACATGTACATCTGTGGTATCAAGGAATTCTCATATCTAAACCTCTATCTAGATGAACTGGAAGAAGTCAGAGGGATTGATGCTTATAGGAATCTACTTGAAAGGTTAGTGTTCAAGTACAAGGGAGGAAAAGAGATACAGTGGCCACTTCACAGGATCCTTCAAGAAAGCCAATATGTGCTGATTAAGGTTTATTCATCATTCAAGAAGAACTTTGGATTCAATGTTACGGTAAGAAGACTTGTTCTTAAGAAGATTGAAGAACTGAGAAGTATTAGAGCCAACGATGTACTCCCAAAGACTCTTACTATTCCTTACACAGGAAGTAGAGTGCATCTAATCCCCTACTGACTGATGGAGTTCATGGATGAAAAAGGAGTTAGAAGATTTTTCAGATTAGAAGACCAATTGAGCATCTCTAGCAATGAGACTCTTTTGGAAATGCAAGAAAGGCTAAATCTCTCAGAATCTGATAAACTGAAATTCCACAGACAGCTTCAAATTCAGATAGAAGAAAACAACAAAAAGCTTCGAAAGAGATCCAGATCTTCAAGGAAATGGATTAATCTGCTCAGGCTAGAGGAGCACCTTGAAAATGACTGTGAGCCAATCTTTGTACATTTTGTTAATTGAAGCATTTTACAGTTTTATCTACTTTCCTCTTAAAGTTGTATTTTTAGGGTGTTTTGTTATCATCAAGTTTCTCTTAATTTATGCCTATAATTCTAGTAGACATAAATTGGAGGAGATTGTTGAGGATATTTTGTGAACTTGATGATTTCATTAACAAAACACCTTAGTAGATTTAACTTAGTGAAAAATGTAGCACTCGACGGATAAGCAATTATAGTCCCGACAGATGACTCATTATAGTCCCGACGATTGACTCAATATAGTCCCGACGGATGACTCAATATAGTCCCGACAGATAATGATTTGTTATCCATAGAGTGAGTAGCTTATGTAATAATAAGTCTGTAGCACATTTCTGCATACATCTTTGTATAGATTCTGTAGTAGCATATAAGTCATGTTGACTTTAATTAGATATGCAGAATAGGTTGATTAAATGTACATAATTGATGTCTTGTAATTCTGCATAAATAAATAAAGTCAAGTGCCAAATAGCTACTCGACGGATGATCAACAAGACAACTCGACAGATGATCATGTACTCAACGGATGATCAATTCAAATATCTGTTGATAGTGACAACACAGTCACATGCGTCGAGTGTATGCAAAAGGAATGTGGAAGCCTATTCAACTGGGTTTTAGAGAACAAAGAAGCATTGTCATTTCTATGCTATTATGAAGATATTCAAAGATACTGAAATAGAGTAATGAAGCAACAGGGTATTAGACTTGATAGGTTTTGTTTTATTATCTTGTCTTATTATTTTGTAATCATGGTGATATATAAACCAAGAAGTAGCAAATAGAACAACAAAAAGACTAAGTGTTGGATCTATCGAATCTTGGCCCTACGTTTTATGATATTAATTAAAAGAGTACGAATAGAACATTAACCTTATCCATAGAGTGAGTAGCTTATGTAATAATAAGTTTGTAGCACATTTCTGCATACATCTTTGTATAGATTATGTAGTAGCATATAAGTCATGTTGACTTTAATTAGATATGCAGAATAGATTGATTAAATGTACATAATTGATGTCTTGTAATTCTGCATAAATGAATAAAGTCAAGTGCCAAATAGCTACTCGACGGATGATCAACAAGACAACTCGACGGATGATCATGTACTCAACGGATGATTAATTCAAATATCTGTTGATAGTGACAACACAGTCACATGCGTTGAGTGTATGCAAAAGGAATGTGGAAGCCTATTCAACTGGGTTTTACAGAACAAAGAAGCATTGATATTCAAAGATGCTGAAATAGAGTAATGAAGCAACAGGGTATTAGACTTGATAGGTTTTGTTTTATTATCTTGTCTTATTATTGTGTAATCATGGTGATATATAAACCAAGAAGTAGCAAATAGAACAACAAAAAGACTAAGTGTTGGATCTATCGAATCTTGGCCCTGCGTTTTATGATATTAAATAAAAGAGTACGAATAGAACTTTAAACTTAATCGCTACGGCGCAAGTGATTCAAATCCACATCTTCTAATGTATTCCCTGATTCTCCTTGGATGAAGTGTGGACTTCGATCTCCCAAGGTGTACCTCTCCCAAAGCTCCGAAATTCCAAAACCCTAGCTGGCTCCTTGAGAAAAATGGCTGCCTCTCTCAAACCCTAGGATGTGATTTCATTTTTTGTGTATTATTCCTGGCTTTAGGGGAATGAGAATATATATAGGCTATAGTAGGGATCATGGACCATTAGGTCAGGCCTTCCAATGATATTCCGGGCCAAGCCTAATGTCATTAAATATTAATTCAATCTACTAAAGAATTAATATTTGCACTACCTTTCCTAATTCCGTAAATTAATTATTTAATTCGGCTCCCATATTAATTTCTTATAAATTCCCCATATTTAAGATATCGCATGTCCATTAATTAAATTAATTTCAGACAATTAATTTAATGAATATCTTTTATCCTTGATCATCCACTCAACCTTATAATTATGCAAGAACAAATCTGCCTGCAGGACTAAAGCATAATTATCTTTATGAGCTTTCAAGAGGACATCATCACCCGAATATATTTTTCGGACACAGTTTCCTTTTATAGTTAATATCCCACTCTGCATATAATATCATTGCCCAATACATAAATTCGCAATTTAAAACAAATTACTTAATATATGAATCAAGGCATGTGCATTAAATACAAGTGTCAATTACTACATCCGGATTAAGAACCTAAGCAATAATAATATCGTAGAATCTTAGTTCTTCTTTATTGTCAGAATAAAAGAAACAATTATTCTACTATTTTGATCCCGTTCAATATACACAAAGTATATAAGTATTATTCAATAGTCAAGATAAACTATTTCTAAATAATACTTCAGCCGTTCTAGTGGTTCGTCTAATACCACTTAGACTGTGAACCTTTATTATATTATATAAGGAGTTTGACAATCTAATCTTCTGCTATCCCATTTGATACTAGATTGTATATAATATATAATATACAGACAATGTGAAAACATGCATTCAAGATTCTCAAATAATTATTATTAAAGTATATACTTCAAACGAATATTTCAGTATAAACCCTAACACTAAGAACATTTTTCTGAGAGAAACATTTGTAAGCTGTATTTCTTAGCATTTCTCTGAAAACTTAGTTAGTTATATTTGTAAGCAGCTGTGAGCTAATTTAGCTATATAGAGTTCTCTTGATATAATATATATCTCTGGTGGATACTTTCAAATCCACCAGAAAGTTTTTAAAGACTTGTGTTTTTAATTACTTGTATTTTGATTCATTCCAAGTTATTATTCCGCACTTTACAAATCAATTCACACATATATATATTTTAAGGTAGAACACTTTTAAACCAAGAAAAAGTTTCAAGAATTCCATTCAACCCCCCTACTGTAATTCTTGTTGCATTGTTAGGGACTAACAATGAATCTATCCACAAAATCCATTTTTTCTGCCAAGTCTCAAGTATGCAACATATCATAACACTTCACACATGTAAGCCACAATTACACAAATTTGACAGTCTCTAATTCGCACATCATTTATACACAATTATCCAAGTACACACGCATTGTCTAGAAAGATAAAAATAACATGAAGTGGACATCAAAATCGCCTTTAGGAAGTAACATGCTATGGATAGAAAAACTCACACAACTCTTAAATCATAAAAGTGTATAGGTTAAGTGTATTCGCTCAAGTTCAATCAATGAAGTAATGTGTTACCATAAGTTTAGCTGTCTACCAAATCTCCACTACTTTGAATATATGCATGAACAAATTAAAAGGTCTTTGTTAAAGGTTATAGCAAGAGGCTAAGGTCAAGAGTAGGAAATCAAGAAACAGGCTCATTAGTGGCTAACTTGACAAACTAATAGAGCAAAATGTTCATTTTTAATTAAAGCACTCAACATGAAATTTTGATCATGTAAAAGGTGATTAGTCTCTCACAAGCATTAAACTCCAAGTACATATTACCATGTACTTCCCACTTCATATTGTACATATCAATGTACACAAACTATTTTTGATCTTCTCCTTTTTTTCAAAGTTCAAGTATTTCTCCAGTAACTAAGGGCAGTGAAAAGTCACCAAGAATAATAAGAGTTATTAAATTAATCCTCCTTAGTTTCTAGTATAATGTAGTTAATTCCAGCATATGCACATGGATCGTCCCTTTCATATGATATTACACTTGTCACCCGTTGGTCTCAAAGGAGTACTTAACTTCTTTTTTCCTTTCTTTTTTTTTTCAAGTTGATACCCACCAAATTATTCACACTTTAACAAAGAAATCCCCACAATATGCGTCACCAACCCTCAAATGAATCAAAATACTCTACTAGTAAATTAAGACACGAAAGAACAAGTAGGTTCAAGCATTTAGATAGGTGATATATCAAAAGAACGGATATAAGGCTCAAAAGGGTTTACTTAGGATATAATTTATGGGTATTGTTTAGGTAAATGAGGTTCATCCTAGTGCCTTTATCATTTTCATGCATACAAATACCATGTAGTCTCGACAAGTTTTAAGACAAGTTCTAGAGCGACACTATTCCATGATGAACAACACACAACAATAAAAATCGATTGATATGAAATGTATCAATCATAAATAAGGCTCAAGATCTCACAAGGTGAAAGTATACTTCAGTACTTACTAAAATTGACAAAGACACATCTCAAGTTTTATATTTTCGCAAGCATATACAAGAAGTCATCATGCAACAAATGTTTTTCTAAAGATATGACATGTCAACTAATCATACAAAATAAGCTCACGAAATGTGTACTTATCCTTGTTGACAACCTACGAGACTAGGCAATTATTTTCTAATTTTTTATATTTTAAAATATATATATATTGGATTTTTTATTATTGAGAACCCATCCCCACACTTAAGTGGTTCATTGTCCCCAATGAACTAACTAACTAATAAAATACAAAAAGAACAAAATAAAATTCTACACTAAAAAGAATGAGAACTCCCTTGAGATCAAGGTGTATGAAGCGAACGCAGTAAGTCGGAATAAAAATTCTCGTGGTTGTTGTGATGGAACTGGAAAGTTGCAAAGAATAATCTGGAACATCAGGTCATTAGAAAACCGGAGATCCACACCCCGCATATCACCCCACTGTTAATATATACATAATAATACATAACATAAATAATATAATACAAATATTACAACAATAACAATATATAATAATATAATATAAATATATACACGTATACATTTTTAATATATGCAATATAAAATATTAATGAAATAAAAAATAGTAACAAGAAAACTACTCCCTCCGTCCCTCCCAATTGTTATCGTTTCTGGGAGAGTGTCCGACATGCATTTTAAGATGAAGAGAAAGTATAGTTCTTTAACTTTTTTTAAAATTTTTATTTTTCTGAATAAAAGTTTAGACATTCTATTTTTATTCAGAAAAAGAAATTTTTTAAAAAAATTTATAAAACTATACTTTCTATTCATCTTAAAATGCGTGCCGGACACTCTTCCAGAAACGATAACAATTGGGAGGAACGGAGGGAGTACTAGTTTACAGGGGAAGGGGGATGGGTTACAAATTGAAGTACAGAGACCGGTCGTGCAAAGTTATTATTATATATTGATAATTTAATAGGTATATAAAAAGGGAAAAAATAGAGAAAGAAAATAATAATAATAATAATAATAATAATAATAATACAAACTATAACAATCACAATAATGAGCATAGATTATAATAATAACAAAATTAATATATACAAATAAAGAAAATAATGATAATAATAATAAAATATATAAATAATAATTATAATAATATACATAAATAAGAATAATAATTATGAAATAAAAAACAAAATATTAACAATATGGACAAATATTTATAACATATGTACATTAATTAACAACTAAAAAAATAAAAGAAGAAGAAAAAAGAAAAAAAAATAGTGAACTAAACAAGCTACCTATATAAAGTATACAACGGCAGAGGGGTGCAAACATGTGTAGCTAACGTCATGTTCCAGAGGCAGGGGGCACCGCAGGTAGTTACGCACGCACTGCAGGCCGCCCAAATGTTCCCTAATGCGCACAGTACAGAAGATTTGTACACCGCAGCTAGTAAAAGACAACCCGCGGTTCTGCTCTTCTTTTTTTTCTTTTTCCTAATACTCCACTAGCTCTGTTATAAAATCGGTCGAATTTTCAAAAATCGCCGATAAATCGCTCAAAAATCAGTCAAAAATATTTGTCTGATTTGACCGATTTCCGATAAATCGCCGATAAATTATCCGATTTTTAAAAAATCATCCGATAAATCGTAAATCGGTACCTCTACCGAATAATTCCGATTTCCGAAATATGTAACACTGTCCACTAGTAATAATTGACACATAGGAAACCAAACTCGCACCGCAGAATAGATTTAATAATTTTCCCAAACCCAACTTCGGAGGGCTTGCATATCGCGAGTAGAAAATTATGCACCATGGTGCCACACAAGTTTTTTCTAATATTCCTGAAATACTTCACACAAAAATTATCAAGGCACCTTGAGGGAGAAATTAAATAAAATATACAAAAACACAATCTAAAAAAAATCAAAGAAATAAAGAAAAAAAATCTAACTAATTAACTATGTCTATTATAACATTGGATTGTCTCACAAGAAGCGCTTTTTAATGGTTATTAGCTCGACCTCTTCAAAATCAAAGTGGTAAAGACGGAATATCCACTTTCTTGATCATAAACACACCTCCACAAAAATTGTCAAGAGTGTCCATCAAAATTATTTTTATCCTGCAAAAACCCCAAACAAGCATCAAAAAAATAAAATATGACATCAATAAGAAATAATATCGAGCAAGTGCTTGTGCAATTTTGGAAAATTTTGTAATTAAAAAAAACGAAAAAACTCAACACCACAAAAAGATCGAACTCCCTTAACATTCACATGAGGTGCAGGCTCAGGCGGTGGCTTATCTACACTCCTCACTTTTTTCGGATCCAGGTGAACATCTTGGCCTATTAAATCAACAAATAAAGAGATATATCCATTTTCTCTCTCTTCTTCAGCTTGAAACTTAAGAGCCGTTTCAAATGGATCACCAATCAAAGTTTGAGAACTATCTTGGACAATCGGTGTAATCATGTCAATATTGTAGAAAGTATCCTGAAGTATAGGTGCTTTGTAAGTAGAGGCTAAAGTGAAAATAAATTTTCCAATACCGAATCGTTGGTCCGCATAAGCTATGTCTCGATTTAGGAATGGTAGTTTAAGCACAAGTTGTGGAAGAGAAACAACCACCATCTTGGTATTACTTTCTTCTATTTTTTTATCCCCGCTCAGATTCACCTCAACAACAACATCATTGATCACATAATTAATGGCATGTTTCTCCTTAAAAATAATATTTATATTAGCACTGAACATCGACAAATTATCATCTTCCAGATCATCTTTAAGAGTGATGACACTCTCATCCTCTTCTAGTTAGATAGGTTGTGATGGTAAAAAGTCAGGTTGCCTTGTTGTGGAAGATTTTACCAATTGTACAATTTCAGATTCGATCATCAAATTTTCAGTTTTCAGTTCTTTAATCACATCGGTACTCTCCTTAAAACTCTTTTGCAGTTTCTTCAACAAATCATATACCTCACTTGTGTGATCAGGTTGCACATCTACATTAGTTTGAAAAACTTTTAGATCGTTTTATAATGGGGGATATTGATATTATTGTAGTGATGATTGCTCTTCATAATATTGTTGTTGGTATTGATGTTGATCACGACATATAAAATTCTGAACACTATTATCCATGTACGAGAAATCAGGTTTATCTACCCATTCTTGATCAAATGTATTAGAGTAATGGTTGTACCCATATCCACCTTCAAACGAATTCATCTGTCCAAACTGAGCATTCTGAGAATTGTAGATATTGTACAATCATTCATGACCATAGTTACCATGTACACCATAAATTAGACAAAAGTTGTAAGTTTTAGGGCCACTTGTGACATCTCATCGATACTCATTGGACGCATAATGAGCTTTGAAGTCTTCAGTGAGGCAATTTCTTAAGTATGTGCCTTAACTTGGGAAGAGAGGAATGCAAAAGCATCAACTTCATTCATAGTAAAACTGTAATCACTCAACAAAGCCAAGAAAAATAGTGAAATTTGTCTCATTCGGAACTAAAGTTCCCAAGATACAATAGAAACAATCTAAATAACCAATTAAAACCAACAAAAACTAGCTATCTCCCCGGAAGCAGCGCCAAAAACTTGATGCCTTTATTTAATTCTAACTAACCGCAAGCGCACAGTGTCTATTGGTAGTACAAGGTGGCAAGTGCAGGTCGTATCCACAAGGAGACAAGTTCTATCAATTTTGACTCACTTACTATAGATTATTACAAGAGAAAAACAATTGTGTGAAGAATATTTTAACTAACTAATAATTATAACTAAATTAACACTACTTAACAAGACACTAAATAAGAAATATTAAAATCTAGGGCAATCAGGTCCACCATGCTTACATGATAATTGGCTTCTAAGCTAAAACAATAAATGTGATCACATAACTAAAGTATACTAATCTCTCTCGAGCATTAACACTCTCAAAATCTTACACAATTTATCACTTCTAGTAATTTAATTATTTAGATAATTAGAGCAACTGTTAATCTCCCGAGCATTAACTCTCTCAGAAATCCAATGATACTCCCGCTCTCACTTTCAATTCTGTTAATCATATGTGTGCCTCCAGTGAGTAAAATCTCCCGATCTATTACTCATATTGCATAGAATTAATTTATGATATCGTTTGATTACACAAATTAATGATAAAAACATAATCAATTAGAGTTAACCATAGTCAATCAAACCATTGTGAAAATCATGCTCGTATTATCATGCAAACATGGCTTCCCCTCTATGCCCTAGAAAACGACTACTCACTAATGATTAAACAAGTAAAACAACTAAAACAATAAAGAAGCATAATTAAACTAATAAGATTACGTAGGAAAATCAGATAAGGAAACCAATAATATTCAATCTTGTCACGCGACCAATATCCATGACTTTCTTCTATGTATATAAAACCCTAACTATCTTCCCCTCTAAAATAATATGTGTCTCTAATATGTCTCAATTAATAATAAAATATGTTGCCTCTGCTAATAATTGAAGTGTTTTATTATTCTAATCAAATTACAAGTGAGAGTTCTAGACCGAATAGGATTATGTAATTAAATTCGTAGTTGTCCGTTCACTGCAGTTTCTGGACTACTGTAATAACTCGAATTTTTGAGACTTTGTAAAAACGTTTAATGAATAGTAACCCTGGCAGACGGGAAAAACTTTTTATCCCACACTATGTTGTGCATGAGAAAATGAGTTTCGGAGTTGATAACATGATTATACGTACCAAATGAGTGTATGTAAACGCTATTAGTTTTCGAAGAAAATGAACTTTGAAAAATGACCGTATTTACGAACCATCGAGGATTACGGGAATCACAATATAATTACGAAATTAAAACCTTACGGATATATATCCAAGAACGATACTTCAAAACATAAAGAATAAATACGAAAGGATTTACGCCGCGAACCGTTTACGAGAAATCATTACGAAAACGATTAAGCGACCGAACAAACGCGTAAATGAATAAATAAACGTATCACACTAACCAACCATGCTAGAAAAATAACCATGGTTACTTTATCAAATAGTAAGCTAGAGATGTAGGAATGATCATCCAAGGCTAAGAATAGTGAGCTAAAGCCTAAAAGGCCAACTAGTTAGCTTGTAACCTAGGAATGGTAGCTAGAATTGTCCAAAGATTTACCAACATTATCTATTCCTAGGATATATACTAGAAGATATACAAGTCACATAATACAATCTTCCAAGAGAAGCATTCAAGAAGTAACAAACTCTCTCTCACACACACAAAATACCATGCTGATTTTCAAGAACACCATGGAGAGAAAAATTCATATCTCATGTTCTACTCATTCAAAAATCACCAAATTTTTACCAAACCTCTCTCATATCATGGGTAAGTCACGCACCACATTTCATGCCCATCCATGAAGTTCTCAATTTTATAAAACTGTTTGAAGTTGAGGGTGAATAGTAACTCCGAAAATCACTAACTTGTTTTCTTGATTTTTTATGAAAGTTTAAGGCTCCTAAAGCTATACCAAGGCTTCATCAAGGATCTTAGGACTTTATTAAGTATTAACAAGCTTCAAGAAAGGTATAAACATTCATCCAAACTTTGTTTAAGTTTTAAGTTTCAAGAAAAGTAAGGATCTTGGATATAAGTATGGTTTTGATGATTAATTTCATATTATCTTGATGTTTAGTTAATTAATTTTAAGGTTGATAATTGTTTCCTCACGAACATGATGTTCTTGAGAGGATTTAGTGTTGAGATGATGATTTGATGGTTGTTGATGGTAGTATAATGATATAAGACGTAAACGAAACTTGGATCCTAATCGTAACCTCGTTAAAACGAACAAAACTCAACTTAAGTTTCTGCAGAATTTCCCGAATGTATAAACTGTATTTTCCTAAAATATGAAAATTGATTATGATATACAATGCTATGAGGATCGTTTAGGCGCTTGAATCGCTTGATTCCGATTTACATATCAAAAGTTATGATTGTATTAGTAAAAGGGATTTACGCGACAAAACTGCTACAAATTACGAACTTTGTACATATAAATGATCAACTTATAAATATTTAAAAATCATAAAATTTTAAAAAAGATTAAAAAATAGAGTTTTTTAGCTTCCATAAAAATTTCAAATAAAAATGTTGATTTTTCAATTTTATAAAAATATCGGAGCTGAGGTCGCGCAGAGTACGAATGTCAAAAACAACCCCCTGTTAGGAAACTGCCACTTCGGAATTTTCACCCCTGTTACCAGAAAACCATTTTCAAATGATGTGTTCTAAATTTTGTCTAGATCGCGCACGCAAAAACGGTGCATCAATTGAGTTAACAGTTTGAGAGATATCAACATTTTAGTGAAAGCGGTTTGAATAGTAAAACTCCGTAGTTGACCGAACTTTTGAAATGCTTTTCACCTAATTAAATTCATTTTATCAAAATGAAACTTTTAGAAATAATATTAAAAGCACTCAAGAAGCTATTCGAGGTGGTTTCATATTAAAATATTAATTTTATGATTTATTAAAAATGATAGAGTGCCAGCCGTGTAATAGTAATATTCGGTAAAGTCAAATCTAGAAGACCACTTTGACCGTCCGTTTCGACCAAGGAGTGATACTTATTTCGAGTCAGTCGAATGATGAAAGTTATGAAGTATTGAACTTATTAGAAATATAAGTTGGTGATGAGAGTAGGAATACTGATTAAGATTATGATGTTTGTTAATTAGAAAACCCGGAACGAGAGGAAGTTGGGAAATGTGTCTTGGACTCCAAGTAAGTTTTCAAACCCTACCTTTTTGAAACTGTTGTGTTGTGTTTGTTTTCAAATAATATCGATATATACATGATGCTATATTTACGATGTTTTACGAATTATGTTATACAATTGTTATTCCCAAGGAACTAACAATGAGATTTACAGAAGGGGGGTTGAATGTAAATCTCAAAACTTTTTCAAGTTTTGAGTAGTTTCAAAGGCTAAGTGTTTTGATGAACAGTTGTGTGTGAATTGCTTTGGACAGGTGCAGACAGATATATATTCAAAACACAAATGTAAAGAACACAAAGGCTTTAAAAACTTTTATGGTAGATTTGTTGTTCCACCAGAGATGTGTATTTCAGAAAATCTGTGATTCAAAAGAATTGATCACAGCTGCGTCCTAGTTCAAACTAGATAATTTTCTCTCTATGTTTTTCTAAACAGCTCTGGAAAATTCACACTCTAATTACTAGCTGCAACTTGGTTTATATATTACCAAGTTTACAAGTGAAGACAAAAGTACAAATACAATTAAAAAGATTATTCACATGTTTCTTCTTCATTTCTCTATCCAATACAATCTAGGATAATCTGTGAATCTTTGAATACTTCCTTGTTTGCACCAGAATGGAAATGCTGCATTTTCTTGATTCCTCCAAGAGGCTACCACATTCTAATTGTCTCTGTCAACCCATGTGCCTCTGTCAGCTTATGAATTGTCATTGTCAACTGATATTGAACTGAGCATCCGTTGAAGCTTTCATCCGTTGATGGCTTTATCCGTTGATGCATTAGCAGCTGAAGCTTTATCCGTTGATGCACTCATCCGTTGAAGGATGTTATCCGTTGAAGCTTTAGAGAAATCCGTTGAAGCTTTGTTTCTCATCCGTTGAAGGCCTTTAGTTCATCAGTTGATACTACTTCACTTATATAAAATTATAAGGCATGAAATATTTACAATTAGCCCTCCTATTTGCATATCCATTAGTAGTCAACATGACTTATAATTTCCCACAATCATCTAAGAATTAAAACTTAAATACAGAAACTGAAATGTGCTACTATACTAAACTTATTTATAAGTAAAGCTACTCCATCAAGGGATAGCCAGAATGGTCTTATCCGTTGAGGCTACAAACACTAGATTTCCACTTAAGTGTTTTTTTAACTTATCATCAAACTAATACACATATTCCTAACAATCTCCCCCTATTCATGTCTACTAGAATTGTAGGCATAAATTCAGGTTTAACTTGATGATAACAAAACACTTAACAAATATATGAACTGAAGTCAAGTAGAAATTCAAAAGTGCTGCAAAGATGTATGAACTGAGATAGAATTGTAGAGTTACATTATTTCCAAGGATGCTCCTTTAGTCTGAGCATATCATTTTCTTTTTCTTTGATCCCTTATTTTCTTTCCTAGCCTCCTGTCATTTTCCTCTACTTGGAGTTGGAGTTGTCTACAGAATTCAGCTTCATCTTCTTCACTGATGTCCAACTTAGATTGCATTTTCTTGAGAGTTTCATTAGTGGCAATTTTAAGCTGGTCTTCAAGTCTGAAAAATCTTCTGACTCCTTTATTGTCTCTGAACTCCATCAACCAATGAGGTGATTTATGAATTGTAATTCCATGCTCAGGTATGAGTAATGTTCTAGGCAAGGAATTAGACTCCCACCAAGTTTTCCTTATGCTGGCAATCTTGTTGAGAATCTCAGTTTTGGCAGTCCTGGTAAAGCCAGAATCCCTTTTGATAGCTGAGTAGACTCTAACCAAGGTAGAGTAGCCTTCATTCAGAATTCTTTGAAGGGGCCAAGTCCTTTCCTCACTTCCTTTATACTTGAACACTAGCTTTTCTGGGAGCTGTTTGAATGCACTTATTCCCCTTACTTCCTCCAGCTCATCCAGATAGAGTTCAATATCTATAAACTCTTTTATGTCACAAATGTGAACATAATCATCCTTTGAGGCTTGTGGCTTAGGCTTAGGTTTGTCTTTCTAAGTGAATTTACTTAAGGTTAGGGGAGGTGTAGATTTGGATTTTCTTTTCAGTTTCTTTGGTGGTGGAGAGGTAGTTAGGAAGGTAGGCAAGTTGATGGTGTCCCAATCAATAGGTTCCTCTTTAGGGATGATTGGTTCACCATGGACATTTATAGTAAGATCAGCAACAAAAGGTTCAGGAATGGAAGGTAGTGGTTTAGATTTTGATTGGGTTTCTTCAGTGTCATCTCCACTCTTCCTTTTTACATTGGCCTTCTTTCTGTTCCCTTTCTGCCATTCCTTTATTTCCTCCACACTCTCTTCAACCACATTCCCCATGTCAACATTTCTGCTTTCAATCTTGTCTTCTTCACTCTTGTCTTCAATCTTCTTTTTTCTTCATCCTGACTTGACTTTAGCTGTTTTTCAAGCTTTGCTTGTGCTCTTTTGTCAGCCTTCAGCTTTTTAGCTTCTTCCTTTAACCTCATGGTTTCTTCCCTCTTGGCTTTTGAGAATTTGGGATGTCCTTGCATCACACAGATACTCTTTCCCTCTCTATAAATGATAGCCATATTCATTATTTCCACTACATCATTGGTCTCTTTGTGCTTTATGATGCTTCCACCCAAAACTTTGTCTTCATCAGGTTTTGGAAGAGGAAAATCTACTTCTTTTGATTGACTAAAGTTTAGAGGGTTCTTTTTAGAGTCCCTGTTGAATCTAGTGGATGGCTTGAGTACCATGGGTTTCAAATTCCTGAAGGAAGTTTCTCCAACCTTATTCCTCCTTACTGGCTTGTGCTCCATAATGATTGGCTCAACCTTTGTGCTATATTTCACAGATAATGATTTTGAGGTTGTAGAGCCAAACACCTGTTGCATTCTTTCATCAATTTGTCTCCTTTTCTCTTTCACCTTCATCTCAGCTGCTACTAGCTGGATTAGATCAATTCCATCAAGCTTTCCTTTGATTTGAAGTGTTGGAGAAGTAGTGATGGCAGGAACTAGCACTTTGGATATTTGGATGTTTGTAGATGGCTCCCCTTCCCCTTCTTTATTCTCCCCCTTTTTGTTATCATCAAAGAGAGGAGTCAAGCCTTGTGCTTTAGCCAGCTGCATGAGTAGACTTGTCTGAGACTGTTGATTTTGAAGAATGGTGACCACAGAGTTTTCAATGACATGAACTCTGTCCTACAACTTGGCCAGCCTCTTTTCAGCATCTGATTCTCTCCTTAGTCTCAGTAACAAGTCCTGCATGGTACCATAGGGCATTACTGAATCCAGTTTCTCAGAATTGTAGGACTTTAAGTCAGCTATATCCTTCTTGAGCTCATCCACACTCAGATTATGCCTTAATTGATGTAGCTTCATAAGATGTAGAGAATCTAGGTGGGCTTGAAGAAGAGTCTCGGTACCAGCATTGGAGGTGTTCTGAATGGCTCTTTGAATTGACATGATTTGTTTGACTAAGGAGACATTGAATTGTCCTGGTGTTAACTCCTTTGTCAATGCCCATTCAGGTAAATCTGGAATAGAACTTGGGCCTTCATCTCCCCCTAAGTTCATGCTTCCATCAAATGAAACAGAGTCATCATTATTAGAATTTACTCCAAATTCTTCAGATGGCTCACCAGCTATAGAAGGCATCAAGTTGACAGCAGCTTTATCCCTTTGTAGAGATTCTGAAGTATGAACTAGGTTTAAAGTCTTTTCTACCTCCTCATTGCCCTGAGTAGCCAACAATTGATAGGCTGACACAGGATGAGTAAAAGTGTCAGCATCCAAGGAAATGTTATCAATTACAGCCTTGTAATGTTGCTGAAATTGTCTTTCCTTTTCAGCATCATCCACAATCATTGACTCATTGGCAATGGCTGGATCCACCCTTATACCTTCTGTACCTGCTTTTCTCTCAATTTCTCTCTTTTCTTGCATCAGGGGCTCCCCCTGGCTCACACTCCTCACACTCTCACCCTCACCTACTAAGGTGGCACTCCTCTCACTTTCTTTTGCCATGCTGGAAGAAATTGCATGCATATTTAGACTCTCAAGCTCTCCTTTTGCCTGGGAGCAACCCAGTCTCTCACTCAAATTATCACTCCCTTCCCTCAATCCTAAGAGTGATTGTACAGTAGCCATGTCTTCTACACTTGGAATTGATTCAGTTATTTGTGTAGAGACTATCAACGGATAGGGAGTATCCGTTGAAGTAGGAACTGACGGTATCAACGGATAACTGCTGTTAAGCTTATCCGTCGAAGAACAACCACTTGTCAACGGATGAGAAATATCCGTTGAAGAAGGAAAAGAAGTAGAAATTGAAAGTGACATGATTGTTGAATCTGTGTGGATTGATTTTAATTTCGGGGACACAGATTCTTCAACCAAATCTGAAAGAATTGGCTGATGATCCAACAAATCATCTAAAAGATGATGATCACCAGTATTTGAGTGGGGCTCCTCCCTGAGTTGTAAAGAGGGAGAATCAGGAATTGATGTGACTATCATGTCCACATCCAGAGATGGTGATGGAGAATTTGGTGATTGATGTATGTCAATTTTGAGAGAATGGGGCTGTGACTCCACATTTGTTGGAGTCACATCAAGCTGAATTTGAGAAGGCATAGATACAGGTGGGTGTATCTGTGCAGTGTGTGCACCCTGTGTGGAAACTGAGGTTTTGATCCTCTTTCTTCTTGTAAAGGCTTTTACAGGTGAGTGTGTGGCTTTAGTGACCCTCCCTCTTTTGTTCTGTGTCCCTGGTTGGGGACTATTTTCAATAGCTGCACCCTTTTGGGAGGATGCAACTAGGGATGAGTTTGAATCCTTTTCAACCACCACAGTCTTTTAAGAAACTGTGGCTTGGCTAGCTGGGGTACCACTCACCTAACATATAATTTGAATTCGTCCATCATCAATTCATTTAAGTATAAGTATACATAATCAGAGGAATGTTTATGATACATCATCATATTGAAAAATGCAATATGTATATGATGATGTACCATAAACATCCTTAAATTATAAAAACTTGAGATATGAACTAATTTTTCATCTATGTTTACAGACCAAAGAAGAGACGTAAAAAAATATATACAAATATGTGTTGTACAAACCTGATATATATAGTTAAATCATAAGGGGTTCAATTTCGTAACGTACATCATATGTGAAAAGATAAGAGTATTACATATCTGAATATCTAAAAAAATGAAACGCCAGATAACATTATCTCTATTTAATCCCAAAAGCATGATATGAATGTAACGTTTGTTAATAAATATTTAGAAAATTTAATCTTACTTCAAAAATAAGAGTAAAAGTTATTTAAGAATAAATTATTAATTAAATTTATAAGAATCTATTAATATATAATAAAGTTTAACAAAGAGATTGAAATCTGATATCGTCTGACGTGAGTATTCAGATTTTGCTAGAAATTGATATGCATCTACGATACAAAATATTGAGAGATCAATGATATTATGGAATTACTAATAAATTTTCAATATTTGGAGTTATGTCTACTTTTGTCATGGATCCTAAACAGGCCTAATGGACTTACATACCAGGCCTATACTATTTAATGAGTCCAAATATCACTATGGGCTATGAAGACTAATAGGTCTATATTTTTAATGCTTTTAGAATTGAGATAATGGCACACGTAGTATAAACTAGCATAATAACTCGTACGAGATACGGGTCATTTTCTAGAATTATATATTTCGTATTACAGAGTGTATTATTTTTGAATTTCAGTTTGTGCGCGTTTTGTTAGAAAATAAAATGTATAATCCTCCATAATTTATTTGAAGTGCACGAAGCAGCTTATACTCAATGATTTTAGACCGTTGAGTGATGAAAAATTGTGCAGTGTTTACAATTTTTTTCTTTTCAGAGTTTGATGATTCTGGTCTTAATAGATATTTTGGGTATATGTGATCTTTGAGTTAAAGATATGTCGATACTAATTGTAATCTGTGTAGGTCCACTGTTTATGGGTTAAGGCTAGTTGAAAATTTTTGTACTTGGAATCGACAATGTCTCCGTCCAATATAAGTGGTCTCATATTAAAGTGTCGATACAAGGTTGTTATATTCACGGTAAAGACGTGTAGTTAACAACATATATATGTCCAATGAGATATATGTATTTTACAATACAAAATAATGAAGGATCTATGATATTATTGAATTATAGATGAATTTTTAATATTTGGTGTTATGCCCACTTTTGGCATGGGTCCTAAACAGGCCAAACGGACTTACATAACAGGCCCATATTCTCTAAAAGGGTCCAATGATCACTATTGGACTATGAAGATTAAAGACTGTTAGGTACATATTTATAATACTTTTAGAATTTAGATGACAGGCACAAACATTTAAATTGACTAATCTTGTTTTGTGGCATTTACTCGAGTTGGCACCAATGAATGTTATTATTGATAAAGTTTAAGCACTTTATGGGTATATCTTCTGTAAACCCTTTGAACAACACCCCTCTTATATGGATCCTTTATGAGTTTATCGGGTTAGAATACCTAAAAGCATCAGTGATTCTGATGCGTACGATAGTGAGATTAGAATTTTTATTTTATTCTTTTTATTTTTGATTTTTCTCGAGGATGAGTGAAAGATAGGTACATGGGCATTTGATATGTCCATAGTTTTTAATATTTTTAATAATTTATTTCATGTATGTTTTCATAATCTTATTATTAAATTATTTTATTTTATTTTGTAGAAAAATAAATAAAATCATATTTTAAGCAGAAAAAAAAGTTGAAATAGGCAAGGAGATGGAGAATACTTGAAGCAAAAGAAGATGGAGGAAAAGTTGAATACTTTTTAAGAAAGAAAAAGAAAAGAAAGAAATATATCTTGGACAAGCTTCGTAATCCAAGACCCAAATCCATCTTATTTTTCCTATATATATGGGCTACTCTCTTGTATCTGTGACACCTTGAAAAACACCTGAAACATATAAGTTTTTGTTATTTGTTTTGTTTATCTTAAAATAATTTTGGTTAAATCTCTTTTTCAAGAATGAAGATGAAGTTAATTTGATTACTCTTGATATCGTCTCGTTCCTATTAATTGATTCTTAAGATTTTTATTGGTGCTTAATTGTTCGATTGAGAAAGTGATTTTGATATATTAATGTTCCGAATTTATTTTTCAGAACTTATATTTGCTCCATGAATTTTTGATAGGTTATTGTAAGGTAACAAGTGGCAAAGTATATGTTTGTCTCATTAACCGATATATGTTATTTGTGAAGAAAGGGAATTGATTTTAGAGAGAGTTGATATTAATTGTGACTGAATGATGAATTCAGATTCCTAAGTTTGTCATATTATTTATTATTTTCTAATTAAGTTAAACAAATATAATCTCAATTTTTTTTGTCTAGTTCGCCTTATTTAAATTGTGATTGCTAAAACTAAAAATTTTGCACTTGCGATTATTTTACACATTAAACACATGATGATTCACATATAAGGGACACTTCGCTACATTAAAATTTAAACAAGGGAGACGTGAGCTAGTTAAATGGTCGGAGGGCGAAGATAAGACAAGCGACCTTACTACAGCTTGGGATTACATTACTTCTATGAATGTAGACTAGCGAATGTACTCCACGTAGGGGTCGCTTATCACTACCAAGCGAGCCTACCTCACTTCGGGATAGCGTCGTATTAATCTATGCTATTTGAAAATTATAAAATAATTATTGAAGACATGCTAGCATAGTCCTAGAAGGGATCGTCTCGCCATCAACTTATATCATATCCTCTATCAACGTGAAGACCCATGGTCTGGCATCAAGGGGTGGCATTGGAGGATCTCTATGAGTGTCTAAATTTTCACCAAATCGCACGTGCACTTTACAAGGCCACATCGCATGGCCAGACACCAAGGTTCACATGTGAGGCCCGTAGACGATCTCATTTTTTTGACATGAGATATATTTTCCTCCTTTCACAACAACCTAGTACAGCCTTATTGGGCTTGGGTCATGGTCAACTACGAGATTTCTGACAAAGAGCCTCCGCGATCATTGAACATTGGCCTTGATGAACCGGAGGAAACCCTAAACTATATAGGTAACTTGTCCTCAAAGAACTACGTGTGACTTTAACCCCAATAAAAGATTATGTACGCCTCTTATTTTTGGTTGAGAAATAGTTTGCAGCAAGAGAGAATTTCAATAATTTCTCTAGAAATCATATATTTAACAAACAAGATCAACGTAAATTTCCATCACTTTCCATCTCGTGGTTTTCGTGTTTTTAGCGAAATCATTTTATTTTTCTCCATGATTCCAGCAACCTTCCAAAAAAATTTATACCAAATTATACTCATAATATTTGGTAAATACCCAATCAAGCAGTATCAAATGTTAGACTCGAATCTTTCTACCTAATTTTCTTAAATAGGTATAAATAGTTAAAAAATTGTGGTACATCAAATTTTAAAATTAATTTTTGAAAACAGGAGGTGTAATACCATAATTACACATCGATAATTGTGGGCAATTTTTTCAGTATATAAAATGAAGCACTACTACTAATTACACCAACAAATCCTAATATTTTTGTTAATGGTGTCAGATTTATAAACGAACCAAGTGTCAAGTTATTACATTTGGACTATTAAATTTTGGCTTATTGGGATTCAAAATCAGGACGTGAACTGAATTTATAGAAAAAAACTTGGAATATAATAAAGATTATCACACATTGTATCAGGGTTAGGCTCTCGAAATTTTCATTTGTCAAGTTGCCGGAGGTGAGAATGTGAATCCAAAAGTTCGAAGACAAGAACTGAAATCAACGAAATGATATCGACCTATATTATATCACAATGGTTAAAGAGGAACGATTAGGTGTAATGGGGTAACTCATTTATTCATAACAAGAAAATTAAACTGGACTGATTGTAACACATAAATTCCAAACCTGAGTAAAGTGCGAATATTTTTTTGATATATAAAGTGAAGAAATACTACTTGATAGGGAGAAAAATAAACCTTGGTTGCGCAATTAATATCGCACTAATCATGCCCGGATAGGGCTGACAATAAAGCCCATTATAAAGGACCCAAAACCCTGAATATTAATTAATTTCGTAAATAATTAATATGGGATAAATTAGCTGATAATTAAAGTCCAAATGATGACACAATTCCTTGGAGATTGGCTTCCAAGAAATCTCATGGGATAATGAATCAATTTCCTGCATTGTAGGACTCAAAAGTCCACTCTAACTCTGAGACTTGTCCACCAAGATTCCTAATCCTAACCTATTTCTAAGGCATTCTATGCCTATATAAGTGGTTTCACCCCACAAATCAGAACTACATTTTGACTTGATCCTTAGCATACAGCAAGGTACGTACGCATCTTGCTAAGGTAAATTGAGTCACGAAACACAAGAGCAGTCAAATCGAGCCTCGAAGCTCACGAGCCCCAAAAATTAATACGACCTAGTTTTTAATCCGTAACATTTGGTGACGTCTGTGGGAAAGCATAACAACAACCATGGTGAACATGCGGGGCAGAAACAACGCTCCTGAAGGAACATCGGCTGGAACAACTCAACCAATCTCGTCAATAGTGGAGATACCCCCGCATTCAACCTACGTCTCCACCCAAGGAGGGACTCTGGTAAGAGCAATCGAGGCACAGCCTCAAGGGACGAATACCCCGACTCTTCAAAAGACGAATCCCCAATTTCAACAGTTACAAGCACCTTTGAATCCTCAACCTGGTGGGTATGAATATTCAACAATTGTGACCACTAACCCCCCTTTGGTATGTTCCTATATCCTGAGGCTCGAGGGAGTGGGCACTCCAACCGGAGTGAAGTACAAGGGCAGATGTCCCAATATATACGCGGTTTGGCTCATATTCCACAGGATCAAGAATTCTCTGGACCTTATACTGAGAGAGACTCTGAATCTTCAGATGATGATGTGGCTCCAAGAAGGAGGCGTGCTGGTAAAGAACCGATGCCTGGTGCTAATCAGCATCCCAGGAGCACCTGAGGGACGAATCCCCAAGAAGTACAGGAGAGGATCAGAGCTCATGAAGCTGAGATCCAAAACTGATGCGCGACCTGGAGGAGCACCTAACCCCAAGACCCCCACTTCCTCCGAGGCGGAGAGATCCTCCTCCAAATATAGACCTGGACGGTCCAATACCAAGAAGGGTTGTTGCTCCAAGGGCCGATCCAAGTGATCTAATGCGCCTAGGAGATCCCGACGATATAACTCCACCGTTCACTGAAGAGATAATAAAGGCCCACATCTCAAGGAAGTTTAAGATGCCCACCATCAAATCTTATGATGGAACTGGTGACCCGGCAAATCATGTCAGAACATTCTCTAATGTACTATTGTTGCAGCCCGTGAACGATGTTATTAAGTGTCGGGCTTTCCCCCAAACTCTGTCGGGGATGGCTTAAAGATGGTATAGTCGTTTACCACCAAATTTTATTGGGTCCTTCAGAGATCTAAGTCAAGCTTTCATCAAGCAATTCATTAATGGAAGAGTGTATGAGAAGAGTTCAGCATCCCTTATGAGCATTGTGTAAAGAGAAAAGGAGTCCTTAAGAGATTATCTGAATCATTTCACAAAAGAAGCTTTGAAGGTCCCGGACCTCAATGATAAGGTAACAATGATAGCACTGCAGCATGGAATTAGGGATAAATTCTTTAAGATGTCATTAGCCAATCGCCCCCCTGAAAGCATGTTACAGCTCCAAGATAGGGCCGAAAATTATAAAGGTGGAGGAAAGTATGAGGAAGACGGTGGTGAACAACGAGCCCGTTGTTGGTAAGAAGCAAAAAACTGATCTGGAATATAATGCTAAGGACAAGTATCCTAGAACTGAGAAAGACGTTAAGTTCGCCGAATATGCTAAGTTGAACGCTCCTAGAAGTCAGATCTTGATGGAAATCGAGAAAGATAGAGATGTTCGTTGGCCCAAGCCCTTGAAAGCTGATCCTGCTAAGCTAGATAGAAGCAAATATTGTAGATTTCACAAGAATGTTGGTCATGACACTGATGAGTGCCGACAACTGAAGGATGAAATTGAATTCCTCATACGGAAAGGAAGACTGAGCAAGTATATTGGAGATGGAGGAGATTGGAATAATATTGGAAGAAGGAACTTTGATGATCGTAGGAAGGATCAGATGAGCAGGGGCGAAACCCTCAAACCCAAGGGCCGGTGATAAACACCATCTTTGGGGGACCTCAGCCCCGAAGGCTAGTAATAAACACAATCTTTGGAGGACCAACTGCAACTGGATTATCTAAGAACTCAAGAAAAGCTTATACCGGAGAAGTCATGTACATAGTGGGGGAAGCACCAAAAAGAGCCAGGACCGGAGTAGCGATGGTGTTTGATGATTTTGACTTGGAAGGGGTCAAGTTTCCTCATGAAGATCCCCTAGTCATAACACCCATAATAGGGAACAGTCCTGTGAAAAGAGTCATCATAGACAATGGAGCATCGGTAGACATCTTACTCTATGATACCTTCATAAGGATGGTTTACAATGATTCTCAATTAACCCCAACAGATATGCTAATATATGGTTTCACTGGAGTCGAATGCCCCGTAGAAGGGATAATTAAGTTGCCTTTGACTATGGTCAAGAACCAAGGCAAGCAACACAGATGTTGAACTTTGTGGTAGTAAAAGTTGGATCAACTTATAATGCAGTCATGGGAAGAACGAGAATATAAGCTTTCAAAGTAGTACCCTCTTATTACCATTCAGAGATGAAGTTTCCCACCGAAAATGGGATTAGAGAAGAGAGATGGCAAGGAGTTGTTATGTAGCCTCCCTTAGGGCTGATGGAGTTGGGGGCAAGTTTTGCTTATTGAAGACCTAGATATTCGCGAGAATGACAAGAAAAGTGGGAAGTCAGCAGAAGACTTGATCCCGATCCCTTTGGCTCCCGAGGATCCTGAGAAAGTGACTTACATTGGAGCATCACTGGAGGAGCCCCTTAGAGGGAAGTTGGTGAGGTTTTTACAAGAAAATAGTGATGTATTTGCATGGTCAACAGCTGATATGCCTGGCATAGACCCGGAACTGATCACTCACAAATTGATCATAGATCCAAATCAAAAGACCGTGAAGCAAAAGAAAAGGAGTTTTGCCCTTGAGAGACAGGAGGCAATCAAGCAAGAAGTAGAAAAGCTCTTAGAGGCTGGTTTCATTGAAGAGATATAATTTCCAGAATGGTTAGCAAACCCTATAATGGTAAAGAAGGCTAATGGAAAATGGAGAATGTGCGTGGATTTCACTGATATGAATTACGCATGCCCAAAGGATTGTTTCCCACTGCCAAGGATATATACATTGATAGATGCGACCGCTGGGCACGAGATGCTGAGTTTTACGGATGGATTCAATGGATACAATCAGATCAGGATGCACAAGGATGACATACCAAAGGTATCATTCATTACTGACATTAGTGTTTTTTGTTATCTTGAATGCCGTTTGGTCTTAAGAATGCAGGAGCTACCTATCAAAGGTTGGTGAATAAAATTTTTAAAGATCTTATTGGGAAAACAATGGAAGTATATGTTGATGACATGTTAGTCAAGAGTCTTGTGAAGACTGACCACATAACCCATTTGAGGGAAGCCTTTGAGGTCCCGAGATATCACAAAATGATGTTAAATCCTGCAAAATGTGTTTTCGGAGTGGGATCAGGAAAGTTCTTGGGATTGATGGTCTCAAAAAGGGGAATCGAGGCAAATTCTGATAAGATATAGGCCATTTTGGACATGGAACCTCCAAAGACTATCAAAGATGTTTAAAAGCTCACCGGAAGGGTTGCTGCCTTAGGGCGATTTATCTCCAAATCTGGAGACAAGTGCCTACCATTCTTCAAATCCTTGAAGAAAATAAAAGATTTCATATGGACTGAGGAAAGTTAAGAAGCGTTCGAAGGGTTGAAGAAATACATTGTTCAAGCCCCATTGCTAGCCAAACCAGACCTGAACGAAAGTTTATACTTATATTTGGTCATTTCAATAAAAATGCCTTGAGCACTGTATTGATAAAGGAGGATCTTAAAGTCCAGAAACCTGTATACTATATCAGTAAGATTTTGCATGGGGCTGAGTTGAATTATTCGATTATTGAAAAATTTTCCTTGGCCTTAGTGATGGCCTCCAGGAAGTTACGTCCTTACTTCCAAGCTCATAAGATTGAGGTACTAACGAATCAGCCTTTGAGAAACATCATCCACAGTCCTAAAGCCAATGGAAGGTTGATTAAATGGGTTATTGAGCTGAAAGAATTTGACATAAAGTATAAGCCACGAATGGCGATAAAAGCCCAGGCCTTGGCTGACTTCGTGGTTGAATGTACCATACCCAACCAAGAAGTCGGGGGGCAGGGAGATACTGAACCTCAGGGCATGGAGGAAAAAGAAGATAATGAAGGTAGACAGAATAAGGACAAGAAATTCTGGGTTCTCTATTTTGATGGAGCATCGAAAACAAATCTGAGTGGAACAGGTTTAGTTTTGTAAAGCCCCGATGGGTTCTTGATTGAATATGCTATGAAGTTAGATTTTCCAACCACCAATAATGAAGACGAGTATGAAGCTTTGATTGCTGGCCTTGGCCTAGCAGAAACATTGAGGGTCAAGAACTTGAAAGTCTGTGAAGATTCTAAGCTGGTGGTATCCCAGGTCAAAGGGGAGTTTGAGGCAGAGGATGTAACCATGGCAAAGTTAGTACGCCTAGTGAGGGTCGTAATGACCCAGTTCGATGAATACCATGTTGAACACATTCCAAGGGAAGAAAATGCTAAGTTCGATGCGTTATCCAAGTTTGCATCATTAGAAATAGAAGAAAGCTCTGGGTGCATCTACTTTCGTGTTTTGAAAATATGGAGCATAGACGTCAAGTTAATTGCCCCCATAGGACATGCAGGGTCATGGATAGATCCAATTAAGGCTCATTTACAAACTGGATGGCTTCCTAGTAATATTGTGAAGCAAGAAAGCTTACTATACGAGCCCTAAGATATTCTTTGATTGATGGGATTCTTTATAAAAGGTCTTTTATAGTTCCTTATTTAAGATGTATCAGGCCGGATGAGTCTCGACTTGCTTTAAAGGAAGTGTATGAGTGTATATGTGGCCAACACTTGGGGGGCAGGGCCTTAGCCCACAAAATCACTCGCTTAGGCTTCTATGGGCCAGAAATGATGGCTGACGCTAAAGAATATGTTAAGAAATGTGATCGTTTTTGGAAACATGCCCGTGTAGTAAGGCAACCTCCCGAAATGCTGACTTCCATAAACTCTCCAATCCCATTTGTTATATGGGGAATGGATATTCTCGGGCCTTTCCCAATGGCTACTGCTCAAAGGAAATTCTTTATTGTGGCGATTGACTACTTTACCAAATGGATTGAAGCTAATGGCGAACCGCGATCTTGCTAGGTTGGCAAAGATGAACACTTTTAAAAAAGGTACCGCTATTCAAATACGCTTTCCTTATACTTCTCTCATTTACATGATTAATGCTAGAGGGGATGAATATCCATCTCTTTCTGATTTAGATTCTTACAACCATGGTAATACTTTTCATGAGCTAGATGGTAGGATGGAATCTTACGACACCTTGTACAAACTCCATCCTAACCTTAGGATTACTCCGGCCGCCCCTATGGATAGGACCTGTAACTGGGAGAGGGATACTATTTTTTATTTATCGAGGAGCCTTAACCACAGGCCTTAGGTTTCCCTTCCATGAATTCATTTCGTGTCTCCTTGCAGATGTGCAAATAAACCCTTGTCAATTCCCCTTAATGCATGGAGAAACATTATTTGTTTTATGGTTTTATGTCTTAGGAATGAATTTCCCCTTTCTGTTGCTGTTTTTAGGAAGATATTCCAATTCTATAGTAGTGCTTTAACTCAACCGGGCTGGGTTTTAATACGTCAAAGGCCCAAAATTCCCCACATTTTTTATGGTAACTCCATTGTTGAGAATAACCCAAAATGGAGAGATGAATTTGTTAGGCTGACTTGGGTCGGAGGCAATTGGGCCACTCTTTTTCGTAGGCCATTTTGCAAAGCAGTCGATGGTAGCCCTTCTAGTATTAGATTAACTGATGCAGAGGAGATCGCTTATCAAACCCTCATCAGGGATAACACTCAAACAGACACTTGGACCCTTTTAGAGGAGTTTTCCCTTAAGAAAGTTGGTCTCTCTCAGGCCACTGATAAGGGTAACTTTATCTGTTTTTTTTTATTTCTTTTTCTTTATTGCAATTTAATCATTTGCAAACTTTAATATTTCTCTCTTTTTTTATTTCATCTTGCGAGGCTATTAACAACATCAACAGGCCAAAAGAAGTAGAATCAGGCCGCCAAAAAGGGCCAAACTTAACAGGGACCCAAGGAGTAAGCCCGATGGCCCTTCCTTCCTAAAGCCTCAAATCCCAAAGGTTTCAATGGGGAAGATGTGGATCCTCCACTCAAGGCGCACTCTTTTAGGCCCAACTGGGACATTACAAGAAGTGACATGGTGGTAGGGTCAACCAAACATGCTAAGGATTTGTCCTATCACTCCATAACTCCTCAAGATTTTATTGACATTGTGACAGGGAGTGACATAGAGACCATTGAGCTTCTGGGTTCTCAAGCTCAAGCTTCAATAATATTTCTCTCTCTTCCTTTAATTACAATCTCTTTTTCACTTTAAATTCTTATTAAATCCTCCTTCCTTTGTGCAGAGTAATATCTACTTCCAGGCGGCACTTCACTAAGCTAGGTCTTGGAAGGGGAACTCAGATGAGTTTGAAAGGGAGATGAAAAAATGGAAATAGAGAGTCAGGGTTCTCGAGAAGAAGCTAAGAATAAAGATGAGGAGATGTCTAAGGCCCATGCCGAGCTGGTTAAACTCCGGAGTGATATGGAAACACTCATCGATGAGTACATAGACTCCCAGAAGTTCAGGGATTTGATGAACATTCATGATGAGGGCCTCTTTCCCATCCAGTTTACGCAAGGTTGGGATGCTGTAGTGAAGGTCGTGACTAAGAAGCACCCTGGTTTGATAGAAGCCAAGCACTTTTTTATTCCTGAGCAGCCTAAGACTGAGGACAGCTTCGATGCTCTCTTTAACTCCCCTATGCAAGAAGATCGCATCCTCGATCCTAGCACCACTTCTCCTCCTTCCTCCCCGGCAAAGAATGCAGAGACTTCTGCTAACGCAGAGGAGGGGCACACTGAAGTTGAGAAGGATAAGGATGATCCTGCTATGGATGAGTAGATTTTTATCTATTTTTAGACTTATGTATTACCTTGTTGTATTTCGAACTTATCACCCCTTGGGGTTTATTTATGTCATTTTCCTTGCCTTCTTTAGCTGCTTCCCTTTAATTTTCTAAGTACTTTTGGAGTTTGTACTTTCAAGGAAATAGATTAACAACCCGAACTACACAGTTCTAAGAGTCATGCATTGAATAATGGGAATAAGACTTGGTCTTCAAAAGTCTACAATAACTTTAACTCAAGAATATACTCTGGTTTTTCAAAGTCTAGAATATCTTTTATTCAGAACCATAACTTGGCTTTCAAACCCTTACATAAGATGGGTTTGCCCCTGATAATCACCAACTGAAACGTAAATCCTACTAAAACTGAGATATAAAATCTTATGCAATAAAAGCTTCAAGGTGCTTTTGAACCTTGTTATCACCATAGTAAGTACGAGCTATATGTAGTAAACCTTCAGGATTTGAGCATGCCAAGTCTGAGGTACTTCTTCTCCATCCATGGTCTTCAATTTGTAGGTTCCTCTTCCTTGAATGCTCTTAACCCTGTATGGCCATTCCCAATTTGGGGCGAGCTTTCCTTTTTACCCTACTGCAGAAGCTTCCACCTTCCTTAGGACCAAATCTCACTGCTTGAAGAACCTCTCCTTCACCCTCAGGTTGTAATAAAAAAAAAGTTTTTCCTGATATTCCACAATCTTTGCACGCGCTGCATCTCGTACTTCATCTATCAAGTGCAAGGCTAACCATTTCCCCTCTTCATCCATTCTTCACTTTCGTCCCCGGATAAAATTCACCTTCACTTGTTAGTTTTATAATTTATTTTCTCATTTGATGATAATTGATTCATAAAATTATTATTTATTAATTATTTTAAACATAATGTACCTTAAATCTTAAAATATAAACATATTATGCATTTAAAAATATTAGGCAGTGATAAAAAAAGGAACTAATTCTGCTTTTAAACTAATTTTTATTATTAGGAATCTATTTTTGTATTAACAATTTATAAAATAAAAAAGAGAAATAAAAAATGATTCGTATAAGAATTCATTAATATAAATAAATGAATTTATTAGAAAACTAAATATCAACTTTCTCCATCAAAAAGAAGTCATGTGAATATATATATATATAACCGAAGAAAAAGGCATGATTGCTTGTTCATACATTCATGACATAAATATATAAACATCTTGTTGTAGCTGTATCTCATTCGCTTCCTTTACAGAATATGTTCCATAAGTTTATTCAATAATATATTTAAACTCTAATTTTATTATTCTTTCCAATACATACACTAATTTCTTGGAAAAAAATATTACAAAACAAGAACATTAGAAATGACACGTTAAACAAAATCTATAAACATTCCTAATATTCACCATTAATTTAAAATCGTCTGATTTTCTTTATAGAGCATAATAGTAAAGAAGGATTTTTCATTACTCGTACCATTAAATTCACTGCGATATAGCGGGATATTATTATAGGGTTAGACAATAATTATTTTGTATGGGGTGGATAAGACTTATATAGGCAGTGAGTTTCAAACATTGTTGCGTAATCAAAATTTATAGTTGGATAACTAATACTTAAAAAAATACTTTCCCCGGCTAAGCCTAGGGCAGTCTTCACTAATATCTCTATATATAATTAACCATCACTTATTAGTTTTATCACTCCATGTTGCTTATTTGGTGAAAATTGATTCTTAAAAAATAATATTTTTCATTTATTTGAACTTAATGTAACTAATATCTTAACATTTAATATTGTTGTACAACTATAATATTAGGAAGTGATAAAAAAAGTAACAACATCTTCTTTCTAAGTTACTTTTTTATTATAAAAGATACTTTTTTGTTATTACAATTATAGATAAAAGTAGAGAAAAAAAACTTGATTCTTATGAAAATTCATTCATCCAAAAAGATGAATACTTATTAGAAAACTTAAAATTAATTTTCTTTTTCGAAAAAAAGCCAAATGAATATTATACTTAACCGAACAAAGGATATGATTTACTTGTTTATACATCCATAAATGTATGTACATCATGATTTATAGTTTTATCCAATAGTATACCTGAGCTCCTATTTATAATTTCTTGTAGTGCACACTCTCATTCGTTGAAAGAAAAATAATATTACGCAACTAGAACATTACAAATAAAAATAAAAACAGGTAAAATAGACCTACACACAACCCCAATATTCACCATTAATTTAAAATTGAAAAATCTTCTTAATGGGGCATAATAATAAAGATTTTTATTTTTTTCTAAATTTCATCTAGTATGTGTACAATTTGGCCTCGCAAATCTTGTATTTTGTTACGCCTATGTAAACTTTGTTAATGTCATGTAGTCTCTGCAAATTTTTCCTGAAATAAAGAAAGTTGTGTAAGAGTTCGTGATAAAAAATTATTGAATCATTATAGATATGCAAGTTGTAAGATTCTATAATTTACAACATGAAGGTTGAATAGAGTAATGGAATGTGAAATCACTAGTTTTAAGAAACTTATAAAATAGGTACAGTCCTTAAGACACACTAATTCATATAATAATTAGATAAAAATATGACAAACTACCGAAAACATATTTTCGACAGATGTAATATATCATATAATTCTATTTTGTATGTAATTCCGTGTTCAGTAATGGACAACCACAAGAACTGAACATATAATTCGAATTCTTCCATCATCAATTCATTTAAGTATAAGTATTCATAATCAGAGGAATGTTTATGATACATCATCATATTGAAAAATGTAATATGTATATGATGATGTACCCTAAACATCCTTAAATTATAAAAACTTGAGATATGAACTAATTTTTCATCTATGTTTACAGACCAAAGAAGAGATGTAAAGAAATATATACAAATATGTGTTGTACACACCTGATATATATAGGTAAATCATAAGGGGTTCAATTTCGTAACGTACATCATCTGTGAAAAGATAAGAATATTACTTATCTGAATATCCACAAAAAATAAAACGCCGGATAACATTATCTCTATTTAATCCCAAAAGCATGATATGAATGTAACGTTTGTTAATAAATATTCAGAAAATTTAATCTTACTTCAAAAATAAGAGTAAAAGTTATTTAAGAATAAATTATTAATTAAATTTATAAGAATCTATTAATATATAATAAAGTTTGACAAAGAGAGTGAAATCTGATATCATCTGACGTGAGTATTCAGATTTTGCAAGAAATTGATATGCATCTACGATACAAAATATTGAGAGATCAATGATATTATGGAATTACTAATAAATTTTCAATATTTAGAGTTATGTCTACTTTTGGCATGGATCCTAAACCGGCCTAATGGACTTACATACCAGGCACATACTCTTTAATGGGTCCAAATATCACAACTGGGCTATGAAGACTAATAGGTCTATATTTTTAATGCTTTTAGAATTGAGAGATGGCACACGTAATATAAACTAGCATAATAATTCGTACGAGGCACGGGTCATTTTCTAGAATTATATATTTCGTATTGCAGAGTGTATTATTTTTTAATTTCATTTTGTGCGCGTTTTGTTAGAAAATAAAATATATAATCCTTCATAATTTATTTGAAGTGCACGAAGCAGCTTATACTCAATGATTTTAGACCGTTGAGTGATGAAAAATTATGCAGTATTTACAATTTTTTCTTTTCAGAGTTTGATGATTCTAGTCTTAATAGATATTAAGGGTATATGTGATCTTTGAGTTAAATATATGTCGATACTAATTGTAATTTGTGTAGGTCCACTGTTTATGGGTTAAGGCTAGTTGAAATTTTTTGTACTTGGAATCGACAATGTCTCCGTCCAATATAAGTGGTCTCATATTAAAGCGTCGATACAAGGTTGTTATATTCACGGTAAAGACGTGTAGTTAAAAACATATATATGTCCAATGAGATATATGTATTTTACAATACAAAACAATGAAGGATCTATGATATTATTGAATTATAGATGAATTTCTAATATTTGGTGTTATGCCCACTTTTGGCATGGGTCCTAAACAGGCAAACAGACTTACATAACAGGCCCATATTCTCTAAAAGGGTCCAATGATCACTAATGGACTACGAAGATTAAAGACTGTTTGGTACATATTTATAATACTTTTTGAATTAAGATGACAGGCACAAACATTTAAATTGACAAATCTTGTTTTGTGGCATTTACTCGAGCTGGCACCATTAAATGTTATTTTTTATAAAGTTTAAGCACTTTATGGGTATATTTTATGTAAATCCTTTGAACAACACCCCTCTTATAGAGATCCTCTATGACTTTATCGGGTTAGAATACCTAAAAGCATATGTGATTCTGATGCGTACGATAGTGAGATTGGGATTTTTATTTTATTCTTTTTATTTTTGATTTTTCTCGAGGATGTGTGAAAGATAGGTATATGGGCATTTGATATGTCCATAGTTTTTTAATATTTTTAATAATTTATTTGATGTATATTTTCATAATCTTATTATTAAATTATTTATTTTATTTTGTAGAAAAATAAATAAAATCATATTTCAAGCAGAAAAAAAGTTGAAATAGGCAAGGAGATGGAGAATACTTGAAGCAAAAGAAGATGGAGGAAAAGTTGAATACTTTTTAAGAAAGAAAAAAAAAGAAATATATCTTGGACAAGCTTCGTAATCCAAGACCCAAATCCATCTTATTTTTCCTATATATATGGGCTACTCTCTTGTATCTATGACACCTTGAAAAACACCTGAAACATATAAGTTTTTATTATTTGTTTTGTTTTTCTTACAATAGTTTTGGTTAAATCTCTTTTTCAAGAATGAAGATGAAGTTAATTTGATTACTCTTGATATCGTCTCGTTCCTATTAATTGATTCTTAAGATTTTTATTGGTGCTTAATTGTTCGATTGAAAAAGTGATTTTGATATATTAATGTTCCGAATTTATTTTTCAGAACTTATATTTGCTCCATGAATTTTTGATAGGTTATTGTAAGGTAACAAGTGGCATAGTATATGTTTCTCTCATTAACCAATATATGTTATTTGTGAAGAAAGGGAATTGATTTTAGAGAGAGTTGATATTAATTGTGACTGAATGATGATTTCAGATTCCTAAGTTTGTCATATTATTTATTATTTTCTAATTAGGTTAAACAAATCTAATCTCAATTTTTTTTGTCTAGTTCGCCTTATTTAAATTTTTAATATTTTGAAAATTTATAGTCTCTGTGGATCGCCATGTGATTGCTAAAACTAAAAATTTTGCACTTGCGATTATTTTACACATTAAATACATGAGATAGTTAAATGGTCGGAGGGTGAAGATAAGACAAGCGACCTTACTAAAGCTTGGGATTGCATTACTTCAATGAATGTAGACTAGCGACTGTACTCCACATAGGGGTCGCTTATCACTACCAAGCGAGCCTACCTCACTTCGGGATCGCGTCGTATTTATCTATGCTATTTGAAAATTATAAAATAATTATTGAAGACATGCTAGCATAGTCCTAGAAGGGATCGTCTCGCCATCAACTTATATCATATCTTCTATTAACGTGAAGACCCATGGTCTGGCCTCAAGGGGTGGCATTGGAGGATCTCTATGAGTGTCTAAATTTTCAACAAATCGCACGTGCACTTTACAAGGCCACATCGCATGGCCAGACACCAAGGTTCACAAGTGATGCCCGTAGACGATCTCATTTTTTTTACATGAGATATCTTTTCCTCCTTTTATAACAACCTAGTACAACCTTATTGGGCTTGGAACGTGGTCAACTATGAGATTTCTGACGAAGAGCCTCCACGATCATTGAACATTGGCCTTGATGAACCGGACGAAACCCTAAACTATATAGGTAACTTGTCCTCAAAGAACTACGTGTGACTTTAACCCCAATAAAAGATTACGTACGCCTCTTATTTTTGGTTGAGAAATAGTTTGCAGTAAGAGAGAATTCCTTAAATTTCTCTAGAAATCATATATTTAACAAACAAGATCAACTTAAATTTCGATCACTTTCCATCTCGTGGTCTTCGTGTTTTTAGCGAAATCATTTTATTTTTCTCCATGATTCCAGCAACCTTCCAACAAAATTTTATACCAAATTCTACTCATAACATTTGGTAAATACTCAATCAAGCAGTATCAAATGTTAGACTCGAATCTTTCTACCTAATTTTCTTAAATCGGTATAAATAGTTAAAAAATTATGGTACATCAAATTTTAAAATTAATTTTTGAAAACAGGAGGTGTAATACCATAATTACACATCGACAATTGTGGGCAATTTGTTCAGTATATAAGATGAAGTATTACTACTAATTACACCAACAAATCATAATATTTTTGTTAATTGTGTCAGATTTATAAACGAACCAAGTGTCAAGTTATTACATTTGGACTATTAAATTTTGACTTTTTGGGATTCAAAATCAGGACGTGAACTGAATTTATAGAAAAAAACTTGGAATATAATGAAGATTATCACACATTGTATCGGGGTTAGGCTCTCGAAAGTTTCATTTGTCAAGTTGCCGGAGGTGAGAATGTGAATCCAAAAGTTCGAAGACAAGAACTGAAATCGACGAAATGATATCGACCTATATTATATCACAATGGTTAAAGAGGAACGATTAGGTGTAATGGGGTAACTCATTTATTCATAACAAGAAAATTAAACTGGACTAATTGTAACACATAAATTCCAAACCTGAGTAAAGTGCGAATATTTGTTTGGTATATAAAGTGAAGAAATACTACTTGATAGGGAGAAAAATAAACCCTGATTGCGCAATTAATATCGCACTAATCATGCCCGGATAGGGCTGACAATAAAGCCCATTATAAAGGACCCAAAATCCTGAATATTAATTAATTTCGTAATTAATTAATATGGGATAAATTAGCTGATAATTAAAGTCTAAATGAGGACACAATTCCTTGGAGATTGTCCTCCAAGAAATCTCATGGGATAAGGAATCAATTTCCCGCATTGTAGGACTCCAAAGTCCACTCTAAATCTGAGACCTATCCACAAAGATTCCTAATCCTAACCTATTTCTAAGTCATTCTATGCCTATATAAGGGGTCTCACCCCACAAATCAGAACTACATTTTGACTTGATCCTTAGCATACAGCAAGGTATGTACGCATCTTGTTAAGGCAAATTGAGTCACGAAACACAAGAGCATTCAAATCGAGCCTCGAAGCTCACGAGCCCCAGAAATTAATACGACCTAGTTTTTATCCATAACATTTGGTGACGTCTGTGGGAAAGCATAACAACAACCATGGTGAACATGCGGTGCAGAAACAACGCTCCTGAAGGAACATCGGCTGGAACAACTCAACCAATCTCGTCAATAGTGGAGATACCCCCGCATTTAACCTACGCCTCCACCCAAGGAGGGACTCTGGTAAGAGCAACCGGGCACATCCTCAAGGGAATAATACCCCGAATCTTCAAGAGACGAATCCCCAATTTCAGCAGGTACAAGCACCTTTGAATCCTCGACCCGTTGGGTATTAATATTCAACAATTGTCACCACTAATCCCCCTTATGGTATGCCCCTATATCCTGAGGCTGGAGGGAGTGGGCACTCCAACCAGAGTGAAGCACATGGGCAGACGCCCCAATATATACGCGGTTTGGCTCCCATTCCACAGGATCAAGAATTCTCTAGATCTTATACTGAGAAAGACTCTGAATCAGCATCCCAGGAGCACCTGAGGGACGAATCCCCAAGAAGTACATGAGAGGATCAGGGCTCATGAAGCTGAGATCCAAAAATGATGCGCGACCTGAAGGAGCACCTAACCCCAAGACCCCCACTTCCTCCGAGGCGGAGAGATCCTCCTCAAAATATAGACCTGGACGGTCCAATACCAAGAAGGGTTGTTGCTCCAAGGGCCGATCCAAATGATCTAATGCCCCTAGGAGATCCCGACGATCTAACTCCACCGTTCACTGAAGAGATAATAAACGCCCACATCTCAAGGAAGTTTAAGATGCCCACCATCAAATCTTATGATGGAACTGGTGACCCGGTAAATCATGTCAGAACATTCTCTAATGTACTATTATTGCAGCCCGTGAACGATGCTATTAAGTGTCGGGCTTTCCCCCAAACTCTGTCGGGAATGGCTTAAAGATGGTATAGCCGTTTACCACCAAATTTTATTAGGTCCTTCAGAGATCTGAGTCAAGCTTTCATCAAGCAATTCATCAGTGGAAGAGTGTATGAAAAGAGTTCAGCATCCCTTATGAGCATTGTGCAAGGAGGAAAGGAGGCATTGAGAGATTATCTGAATTATTTCACAAAAGAAGCTTTGAAGGTCCCGGACCTCAATGATAAGGTAGCTATGATAGCACTGCAGCAGGGAACTAGGGATAAATTCTTTAAGATGTCATTAGCCAAAGGCCCCCCTAAAAGCATGTTACAGCTCCAAGATAGGGCCAAAAATTATAAAGGTGGAGGAAAGTATGAGGAAGACGGTGGTGTACAACGAGCCCGCTGGTGGTAAGAAGCGAAAAACTGATCTGGAATATAATGCTAAGGACAAGTATCCTAGAACTTTGATGATCGTAGGAAGGATCAGATGAGCAGGGGCAAAATCCCCAACCCCGAGGGCCGGTGATAAACACGATCTTTGGGGGAACTCAGCCCCGAGGGCTGGTAATAAACACAATCTTTGGAGGACCAACTGCAACTGGATTATCTAATAACTCAAGAAAAGCTTACATCGGAGAAGTCATGTACATAGTGGGGGAAGCTCCAAAAAGAGCCAAGTCTCCTGATGATGATCCCCTAGTCATAACACCCATAATAGGGAACAGTCTTGTGAAAAGAGTCCTCGTAGAAAATGGAGCATCGATAGATATCTTACTCTATAATACCTTCATAAGGATGTGTTACAATGATTCGAAATTAACCCCAACAGATATGCTAATATATGGTTTCACTGGAGTCGAATGCCTCGTAAAAGGGATAATTAAGCTGCCTTTGACTATGGGTCAAGAACCAAGGCAAGCAACACAGATGTTGAACTTTGTGGTAGTAAAGCCTGGATCAACTTATAATGCAGTCATGGGAAGAACGAGAATATATGCTTTCAAAGCAATACCCTCTTATTACCATTCAGTGATGAAGTTTCCCACCGAAAACGGGATTAGAGAAGAGAGATGGCAAGGAGTTGTTATGTAGCCTCCCTTAAGGCTGATGGAGTTGGGGGCAAGTTTTGCCTATTGAAGACCTAGATATTCGCGAGAATGACGAGAAAAGAGGGAAGTTAGCAGAAGACTTGATCCCGATCCCTTTGGCTCCCGAGGATCCTGAGAAAGTGACTTACATTGGAGCATCACTAGAGGAGCCCCTTAGAGGGAAGTTGTTGAGGTTTTTACAAGAAAATAGTGATATATTTGCATGGTCAACAACTGATATGCCTGGCATAGACCTGGAACTGATCACTCACAAATTGAACGTAGATCCGAATCAAAAGACCGTGAAGCAAAAGAAAAGGAGTTTTGCCCCTGAGAGACAGGAGGCAATCAAGCAAGAAGTAGAAAAGCTCTTAGAGGCTGGTTTCATTGAAGAGATATAATTTCCAGAATGTTTGGCAAACCCTATAATGGTAAAGAAGGCTAATGGAAAATAGAGAATGTGCGTGGATTTCACTGATATGAATGACGCATGCCCAAAGGATTGTTTAACACTGCCAAGGATAGATACATTGATAGATGCGACCGCTGGCCACGAGATGCTGAATTTTATGGATGGATTCAGTGGATACAATCATATCAGGATGCATAAGGATGATATTCCAAAGGTATCATTCATCACTGACTTTGGTGTTTTTTGTTATCTTGTTATGGCGTTTGGTCTTAAGAATGCAGGAGTTACCTATCAAAGGTTGGTGAATAAAAATTTTAAAGATCTTATTGGGAAAACAATGGAAGTATAGGTTGATGACATGTTAGTCAAGAGTCTTATGAAGACTGACCACATAACCCATTTGAGGGAAGTCTTTGAGGTCCCGAGATATCACAAAATGATGTTAAATCCCACAAAGTGTGCTTTCGGAGTGGGATCAGAAAAGTTCTTGGGATTGATGGTCTCAAAAAGGGGAATCGAGGAAAATCCTGATAAGATAAAGGCCATTTTGTACATGGAACCTCGAAAGACTATCAAAGATGTTCAAAAGCTCACCGGAAGGGTTGCTGCCTTAGGGCGATTTATCTCCAAATCTGGAGTCAAGTGCCTACCATTCTTCAAATCCTTGAAGAAAATAAAAGATTTCATATGGACTGAGAAAAGTCAAGAAGCGTTCGAAGGGTTGAAGAAATACATTGTTCAAGACCCATTCCTGGCCAAACCAGACCTGAACGAAAGTTTGTACCTATATTTCGTCATTTCAGAAAATGCCTTGAGCACTGTATTGATAAAGGAGGATCTTAAAGTCCAGAAACCCATATACTATGTCAATAAGATTATGCATGGGACTGAGTTGAATTATTTGATTATTGAAAATTTTGCCTTGGCCTTAGTGATGGCCTCAAGGAAATTACGTCCTTACTTCCAAACTCATAAGATTGAGGTACTAACGAATCAGCCTTTGAGAAACATCATCCACAGTCCTAAAGCCAGTGGAAGGTTGATTAAATGGGCTATTGAGCTGGAAGAATTCGAAATAAAGTATAAGCCATGAATGGCGATAAAAGCCTAGGCCTTGGATGACTTCGTGGTTGAATGTACCATACCCAACCAAGAAGTCGGGGGCAGGGAGATACAGAACCTCAGGGCATGGAGGAAAAAGAAGATAATGAAGGTAGACAGAATAAGGACAAGGAATTCTGGGTTCTCTATTTTGATGGAGCATCGAAAACAAATCCGAGTGGAGTAGGTTTAGTTTTGCAAAGCCCCGATGGGTTCTTGATTGAATATGCTATAAAGTTAAATTTTCCAACCACCAATAATGAAGCCGAGTATGAAGCTCTGATAGATGGCCTTGGCCTAGCAGAAACATTGAGGGTCAAGAACTTGAAAGTCTGTGGAGATTCTAAGCTGGTGGCATCCCAGGTCAAGGGGGAGTTTGAGGAAGGGGATGAAACCATGGCAAAGTATGTACGCCTAGTGAAGGTCGTAATGACCCAGTTCGATGAATACCATGTTGAACACATTCCAAGGGAAGAAAATGCTAAGTTCGATGCGTTATCCAAGTTTGCATCATCAGAAATAGAAGAAAGCTCTGGGAGCGTGTACTTTCGTGTTTTGAAAATACGGAGCATAGACGTCAAGTTAATTGCCCCCATAGGACTTGAAGGGTCATGGATAGATCCTATTAAGGCTCATTTGCAAACTGGATGGCTTCCTAGTAATGTTGTGAAGCAAGAAAGTTTACTGTACGAGCCCTAAGATATTCTTTGATTAATGGGATTCTTTATAAAAGGTCTTTTATAGTTCCTTATTTAAGATGTATCAGGCCGGATGAGGCTCGACTTGCTTTAGAGGAAGTGCATGAGGGTATATGTGGCCAACACTTGGGGGACAGGGCCTTAGCCCACAAAATCACTCGCTTAGGCTTCTATGGGCCAGAAATGATGGCTGACGCTAAAGAATATGTTAATAAATGTGATCGTTGTTAGAAACATGTCCCTGTAGTAAGGCAACCTCCCGAAATGCTGACTTCTATAAACTCCCCAATCCCATTTGCTATGTGGGGAATGGATATTCTCGTGCCTTTCCCAATGGCTAATGCTCAAAGGAAATTCTTGATTGTGGCGATTGACTACTTTACCAAATGGATTGAAGCTAATGGCGGACCGCGACCTTGCTAGGTTGGCAAAGATGAACACTTCTAAAAAAGGTACCGCTATTCAAATACGCTTTCCTTATACTTCTCTCATAGACATGATTAATGCTAGAGGGGATGAATATCCATCTCTTTCTGATTTAGATTCTTACAACCATGGTAATACTTTCCATGAGCTAGATGGTAGGATAGAATCTTACGACACCTTGTACAAACTTCATCCTAACCTTAGGATTACTCCCGCCGCCCCTAGGGATAGGACCTATAACTGGGAGAGGGATACTATTTTTTATTTATCGAGGAGCCTTAACCACAGGCCTTAGGTTTCCCTTCCATGAATTCATTTCGTGTCTCCTTGCAGATGTGCAAATAAACCCTTGTCAATTCCCCATAATGCATGAAGAAACATTATTTGTTTTATGGTTTTATGTCTTAGGAATGAATTTCCCCTTTCTGTTGTTGTTTTTAGGAAGATATTCCAATTCTATAATAGTGCTTTAACTCAATCGGGCTGGGTTTTATTACATCAAAGGCCCAAAATTCCCCATATTTTTTATGGTAACTCCATTGTTGAGAATAACCCAAAATGGAGAGATGAATTTGTTAGGCTGACTTGGGCCGGAGGCGATTGGGCCACTCTTTTTCGTATGCCCTTTTGTAAAGTAGTTGATGGTAGCCCTTCTAGTATTAGATTAACTGATGCAGAGGAGATCGCTTATCAAACCCTCATCAGGAATAACGGTCAAACAGACACTTGGACCATTTTAGAGGAGTTTTCCCTTAAGAAAGTTGGTCTTTCTCAGGCCACTGATAAGTGTAACTCTATCTGTTTTTTCTTTATGTCTTTTTCTTTATTGCAATTTAATCATTTGCAAACTTTAATATTTCTCTCTTTTTTTATTTCAGCTTGTGAGGCCATTAACAACATCAACAGGCCTAAAGAAGGAGAATCAGGCCACTAAAAAGGGCCAAACTTAACAGGGACCCAAGGAGTAAGCCCGATGGCCCTTCCTTACTAAAGCCTCATGTCCCAGAGGTTTCCATGGAGGACGATGTGGATCCTCCACTCAAGGGCACTCTTTTAGGCCCAACTGGGGCTTTAGAAGAAGTAACACGGTGGTAGGGTCCACCAAACATGCTAAGGATTGGTCCAATCACCCCATAACTCCTCAAGATTTTATTGACATTGTGACAGTGAGTGACATAGAGACCATTGAGCTTCTGGGTTCTCAAGCTCAAGCTTCGGTAATATTTCTCTCTCTTCCTTTAATTGCAATCTCCTTTTCACTTTAAATCCTTATTAAATCCTCTTTCCTTTGTGCAGAGTAATATCTACTTCCAGGCCGCACTTCACCAAGCTAGGTCTTGGAAGGGGAACTCAGATGAGTTTGAAAGGGAGATGAAAAAATGGAAAGAGAGAGTCGGGGTCCTCGAGAAGAAGTTGAAGAATAAAGATAAGGAGATGTCTAAGGCCCATGCCGAGCTGGTTAAACTCCGGAATGATAAGGAAGCACTCATCAATGAGTATATAGACTCCCAGAAGTTCAGGGATTTGATGAACATTCATGATGAGGGTCTCTTTCCCATCCAGTTTACGTAAGGTTGGGATACTGCAGTGAAGGTCGTGGCTGAGAAGCACCCTGGCTTGATAGAAGCCAAGGACTTTTTTATTCCTGAGCAGCCTAAGACTGAGGACAGCTTGGACGCTCTCTTTAACTCCCCTATGCAAGAAGATCGCATCCTCGATCCTAGCACCACTTCTCCTCATTCCTCCCCGGCAAAGAATGCAGAGACTTCTGCTAACGCAGAGGATGGGAACACTGAAGTTGAGAAGGATAAGGATGATCCTGCTAGGGATGAGTAGATTTTTATCTATTTTAAGACTTATGTATTACCTTGTTGGATTTCGAACTTATCACCCCTCGGGGTTTATTTATGTCATTTTCCTTGCCTTTTTTAGCTGCTTCCCTTTAATTTTATAAGTACTTTTGGAGTTTGTACTTTCAAGGAAATAGATTAACAACCTGAACTACACAGTTCTAAGAGTCATGCATTGAATAATGGTAATAAGACTTGGTCTTCCAAAGTCTACAATAACTTTAACACAAGAATAAACTCTGGTTTTTCAAAGTCTAGAATATCTTTTATTCTGAAACATAACTTGGCTTTCAAACCCTTACATAAGATGGGTTTGCCCCTGATAATCACCAACTGAAACGTAAATCCTACTAAAACTGAGATATAAAATCCTATTCAATAAAAGCTTTAAGGTGCTTTTGAACCTTGTTATCACCATAGTAAGTACGAGCTATATGTTGTAAACCTTCAGGTTTTGAGCATGCCAAGTCCGAGGTACTTCTTCTCCATCCATGGTCTTCAAGTTGTAGGATCCTCTTCCTTGAACGCTCTTAACCCTGTATGGCCCTTCCCAATTTGGGGCGAGCTTTCCTTTCTGCCCTACTCCAGAAGCTTCCACCTTCCTTAGGACCAAATCTCCCTGCTTGAAGAACCTCTCCTTCACCCTCAGGTTGTAATAAAAAGAAGTTTTTTTTCTGATATTCCACAATCTTTGCATGCACCGCATCTCGTACTTCATCTATCAAGTCCAAGGCTAACCATTTCCCCTCTTCGTTTTCTTCAGCATTATATGGTTGGATCCTTAGAGATGAATGAGATATCTCCACTGGAATGACTGCTTCTGCCCCATATGCTAGCATGAATGGTGTTGCTCCTGTAGTAACTCTACATATAGTTCTGTAATCCCAAAGTATTGGCAGTACTTCATCTACCCAATTATTTCTGGATTTTTCAATCCTCTTCTTTAACCCATCTAGAATGATATGATTTACAACCTCTGCTTGCCCATTGGCTTGAGGGTGAGCAGCAGAAGTGAATCTCAAGTCAATTTTGTTCTCTTCACAATACTTTCTGAACTCTTCATTATTGAACTGTGTTCCATTGTCGGTCACCAAGATTCGGGGAATTCCGTATCTACACATAATATTCTCCCACAGGAACTGAGAGACTTGCTTAGTCGTAATCTTTGCCAAGGGAGGCTTGAAACTCAGAAAACGGTTGAAGGTGGTGGAGCTACGATGGCAAATAACGCCGGAAATCTCTTTCCTAAGAGAGGAACTATAGAGAAATTTGAGAGAAATTTGTGAGTGAGAGGTGAAATGAGAAACTCTGCCTCTCACACACTTCTATAGCAGAATTAAGGGAAAGTAAATCGAAAAAAGCCCATTGAAGTATGGCCCAATAAAGGAAAGCCCACTAAAAAGGACATTTCTGGGACAATCTAGAAGGTTGGAAGGAATTTGAAAAGTCTATAATCGACCATAACTCTGGTCAATTAAAAAGTGGCCTTAATCGAAGTTTTATTCGACTAGAGTGGTAAAAAATCACTTAGTTCAACCAGAGTCCTAATCGATTAAAAAATGGACTTGGTCGAAGTTTTATTCAATTAGAGTGGTAAAAATCACTTAGTTCGATCAGAGCTCTGATCGATGAAAAAGGTGACTTTGATCGAATGTTTACTCAACTAGAGTGGTAAAAATAGAGATAAGTCGATCAGGAATCCTGATCGAATCGATCAGGAATCCTGATCGAAATTCAATTAGACCTCAGTGTCAAAAATAGAGATAAGTCGATCAGCATCCTGATTGAATCGATCAGAAATCCTGATCGAAATTCTATTAGACCTCAGTGTCAAAAATAGAGATAAGTCCATCAACATCCTGATCAGATCGATCAGGAATCCTGATCGGAATTCAATTAGACCACAGTGACAAAACTAGAGTTAATTCGACTAGGATCCTGGTCGATTTCGATCAGGAATCCTGATCGAAATCTTATTCGACCAGGATGGCAAATTAGAAGATAATTCGACCAGACTCTTGGTCGATTTCGATCAGGAATCCTGGTCGATCTAGCATGAGTCCTGGTCGAAAATAAGAAAATAAGGGAAAATTCCAGAAAATAAGGAAAAATTCTAGAAAATAAGGAAAATTTCCAAAAAATAAGGAAAAATTCCAGAAATTATGGAAAAATTCCATAATTAAGGGAAAATTCCTAGAAAATACCCGAAAACTCCTAAAAATAGGAATAAGGTAAGAAAAATGATAGGGAGCTTTAAAAAAAATATACCCTGAAGCCACGAACAAGACGAATCGTTGTAAATGTGTAGGTCGCTCTACACTTTAAGTAGAAAACGATACCCTGTAAGGGAATAAATGAACTTAAAAACTGTGAAATCTTGTACGATTTTCCAGAAGTTGGGGGGCAAATGATAGGGAGAAAAATTAACCCTGCTTGCGCAATTAAAATCGCATTAATCATGCCCGAATAGGGCTGACAATAAAGTCCATTATAAAGGACCCAAAACCCTGAATATTAATTAATTTCGTAATTAATTAATATGGGATAAATCAACTGATAATTAAAGTCCAAATAAGGACACAATTCCTTGGAGATTGGCCTCCAAGAAATCTCATGGGATAAGGAATCAATTTCCTGCATTGTAGGACTCTAAAGTCCACTCTAAATCTGAGACTTATCCACCAAGTCTCCTAACCCTAACCTAATTCTAAGGCATTCTATGCCTATATAAGGGGTTTCACCCCACAAATCAGAACTATATTTTGACTTGATCATTAGCATACAGCAAGGTACGTAGACATCTTGTTAAGGCAAATTGAGTCACGAAACACAAGAGCATTCAAATTGAGCCTCGAAGCTCACGAACCCTAGCAATTAATACGACCTAGTTTTTAATCCATAACACTACTAATGCAAAAATAAATAATAATTTTTAAAATATGCGACAGACTTACGAAATATCGAATTTTCATGAATTAATGAATTTTTAGAATATATATTTATATTTATTATTATATTATATATATTATATATATTAGGATATTTCTGGTATTTAGCTTATACTGATTTTCTTTATAAGTTCAGACATGTATTATAAATTCTAAGTTGATTGTAATAAAGTTTTACGTTCGTATTATATCTCTAAAGCTATCATGGTATCAAGAGCTAGGTTTCGAGTGATTTGAGTATCAAATTTAGGGATGATCGTGAAAGTTTAGTTGAATCATTAAATAGATATGTGTTACAACAAAAGTTTCTTGAAAATTCGCAAGAAATTTTCTGCCCAGATCGGCCAACTTGTTTTTACGATTCTCGGAGTTTCAACTGTTGGATTATCCTAAAATTTTAACCACGCCTTATTTGTATCAGTATCTAAATTTTGAATGGTGGAGATCGTATTTGGAGCTCTAGAAATTTATTTTTTGATGATTCCAATAGATTACTGTTTACTTTTAGTTCATTTTTTTCATCATTGTTGATCTTGTAATTTGGGTTATTTGATTGATAGGATTTTGTAGTGCTCGATTATTGGGATGTTACAATTGTAGTAATTGGCTTATCTGCTTGAGATTTGATAATAGTTTTGGATTTGTAATTGAACTTAAAGTTGGTTTTCGATCTACTTTCAGATTTGATTTTGGATTGGAATTGGTTATTTTTAGTTTGGATTTGATTTTGGGTTTAATTTCTTGATTGAATTTGGATACATTTTAAATTTGGTGTTGAATTTGGATTCGACTTTTTTCTGATTTGGTTTGAGTTTAGTTTCAGCAATATCTCGACATATATGTCACATCATCAACAGGTCTTTTGTCAACTGGTACTTCAAGTTTATTTTCATCTCTATGTATTCTGGATTCGGGTGCATCGCATCACATGTCTCCTCATTAGTCGTCTTTCGTTTTGTTTTCTGATGATTCATCTTTATCCATCATGACTGCTGATGGCACTTGTATGCCGTTATGAGGTGTTGGTTCTGTAGTTACTCCAACGGTGTCTCTATTTGATGTTTATTATATTTTGGATCTCAATTTAAATCTTGTTTCGATTAGTCAATTATGTGAATCTGGTTACTTGGTTTCTTTTTCTTCTACTACTTGTTGTGTTATGCATCTGAGATCTCAAAAGGTAATTGGGAAAGGTCGTAACCAGGGAGAACTTTATGTTTTGGATGAACTCGATGTATTTGTTGTGGGAACTCCTAGTGTTGATTTATCATCTTTTCGTTTGAGTGATTTATCTTCTAACTTCTACATATGGTATGCTCGTTTAGGTCATATTTCTCAATCTCATTTACAATTTTTAGTTTCAACTGAAGCCTTGGGACAAATAAAAGCTCATGATATTTATGACTGTAGCGGTTATAAATTAGCAAAATTTGTTGCTTTACCTTTTCATAAGAGTGTTACGTATCTCTTGCTCAATTTAATATTGTGCATTCTAATGTGTGGGGACCTGCTCCAATGGCCACAAAAGGAGGATCTAGATATTATGTTTCATTTATTGATGATTTCATTTGTTATGCATGGATTTATATTATGAAGCGTAGGTCTTATTTTTTGAATATTTTTAAAGATTTTATTTGTTATGCATGGATTTATATTATAAAACTAGCATTAAATGTTTTCGTTGTAATTTGGGAGCTGAATACAGCTCTAATGCTTTTTGTCACTTGCTTGCTTCTGATGGGACTTCACGTCAAATCTCATGTACTGACACTCCTCAACAGATTGGTGTTGCTGGAAGAAAACATCGTCATCTTTTTAAAACAACTCGCTCATTTTTGTTTTCGGCTGATATTCCAAGTGTATTTTGGGATGAAACACTTCTTACTGTTGTTTATGTGATTAACCGAATTCTAACTGCTCAAAATTTTGGTTTGTCACCTTTTGAGAAATTATATGATGAAGTGCATGATTATGCTTCATTGCGTATCTTTATTTATACCTGTTTTGTTCTTAAACTTAGGTTGAGCGTAGTAAATTGTCTGCTAAGTCTGCTTTATGTGTGTCTTTGGGCTACGGTGTTGCCCAGAAAGAATATCGTTGTTTTGACCCGGACAGTGGAAAATTGTATATGTCTCGGCATGTTTACTTTTTGAAGCATATTCCGTCTTTCTCTATTCCTGCTAGTTCGCATTATATGACACAAAAGAGCTTATTCGTATTGATCCTTTTGACACAGACATTGAGGATGCTTCAATACAAATTCTAATACTTCAGTTTCGGAAGCATCTACATCTCAAACTCCCACATCTCCACCGACTTCTACATCTACATCTCAGAATCCGACGTCTCCACCTCCTTCTATAACCAGTCAATCGTCACCAGTGATTTTAGATTCTCCTCCCACTCAATCGTCTACCGAAAGTTTGACTCATCTGCCAGTTCGCCAATCTACTCACATACGTAAGTCCACACAACTGCTTGAGTTTGCTTATTCATCTTATTCCTTTCATTCATTACTTCTGTTTACCATTTGTCTGAGCCTGCATCATATAAAGAGGTTGTTCATGATCCTCTATGGCAGAATGCTACGACCGAGTAACTTACTGCTTTACATCAAACTTATACATGGGATTTAGTCCCATTGCCGCCAGGAAAATATGTAATTGGTTGTCGTTGGTTATATAAAATTAAGACAAAATATGATGGATCCATTGAGCGTTATAAGGATCGACTTGTTGCTAAAGATTACTCTCAAGAGTATGGCTTGGACTATAAAGAGACTTTTGCGCCTGTTACAAAGATGACGACCGTTCGTACTTTGATTGCAGTGGTTTCTGTTCGAAAGTGGAAAATATTTCAGATGGATGTTAAGAATGCATTCTTGAATAATATTTTTTTAAAAATTAAAAAATCAATCTTTGTATATTAAAAAAATTGTGCAAAACATAGTTCTAAGATAGTTTATATAACAAAAGATCTTAATTTTATAACTATAAATATTAGATCGTAATATGTACTTTGCGTTATGGAGTAAATACATAGTTATAAGCGCGGTGTTCAGACTAAAGTATGAGTAAAAAAAATTACGATTTTTTTATTAGATCATATCTGGTAACCTTTCATCACTAAACTCTCAACGGATTGGTGTAAACTGAAGAAACACCATAATGAAGATAAGAAAAATTAATGCAAATAAAATCATGAGTTAAGATACTATTCCGTCCAATTTATAAATTATGGGATCATTTGATGTTTATTTTATGTTTGATGTATTAATATTTATCTTTTTACGTATCATATATTTACTAGTAAATCAGAATTTATATTTATATTTATTTTTTTTACAAATGCAAAAACCTTTCATTAATTTGAATATAGTATAGTCAAGACAAACCCCCAACTGTCGATACAACCAGGTAGCAAAACAAATAATATACTAAAAAACAATTAGATGATTTATTTTCTGATCGTGTAACACCTAGAATTAAAAAATTCTCGAAGCTAAAAACGAAATTAAAGACCTCCCAAGCGATCCAAATTGCACCAAAATCTCTGAAAATAGCAACATCGCAATTGACCATATCTCATAAAAATCATTGTTAGCCTAATGTTCCGACCATATCACATAAAACCCAATGATATTCAATATCTTTGTGTTTTTCAACCATATTTTGAAGAAGATCAGTAATAACCTTCAAATTTTGAAAATTAGTTTGATTCTCATGTCATGTCAACTATACAGTTAGTTGATTTCAAGTGATTAGGAGACGGATTTGATCAAATTCTGAAGGATAAAATTTTACAAGTTGAACTAATTTTAGCTTATTAAAATCAGAAAGAAATATGTGGATTATGAAATGATAGGCATGAAATCAACTTGAGATTAACTCTATCAAAATCAAAACTAATGATGTTAAAGTGGTTCAACTAGAAATGTTATTTCAATATTTATCCCTATCTTTTTTTGTCATCTATTCCTAACTTTTATTTTATTTGTAACTCATAATTTTTTAAATCAAAAAAAGTATAACTTTCATTAATAAAAATTTTGCCCCAATGAAATTTTTTAAATAGGGGCAATCTTTCTTAAAAAAATTAAGGAGATTCATTTCTAATTTTTATATAATTTAAATATATATTTAATTAAATTAAAATTTTAAGAAAATCGGATGACCCCGGTCCCTTTGCCTCTGCTCCCGTCCAGATCAACTATCATATAACATATTTTTAACACCACACGATACATCACATACTCTAGAAAAAATTCCATATGTGGCATCTCAGTGTTTTGTACTCCCTCTGTTCATTTATTTACTGTTTCTTTTTTGGATGTCACATTCAATTTTTTATATTTTAAAACTTACCAAAAATAGTCAATGGATCTCACCGCTTTTTCCATTTTTCCTTCCCCACTATCTTCTTTTTATACATTAAAAATTATTGGGTCCCACCACTTCACCCAATTTTCTTTCTCCTTTTCACTACTTTATACATATTTTTTAATCTCCATGCCTAAACTAAATTTAAATAATTGGCCGAGACGGAAGGAGTATTAGCTAAGGCGTTAGGTAAGTTGTTAACAGTTTGTGCTTTGTTGTGCAGGGTGACCTTTACTTGCACAGAAAATTGTTGAGAACATGTATTTTTTTATAAGATTATAAGTTATATTCTTAAAATGATTAAACATAATACATGTTAGAATAATATTATAACAAAAATTATTAATTAGCTTTAAATTAAATGAAAATTTTGGTTTGGCTCAGGATTTAAAAATCTTCTCAGGGTAGCTCTAGATGTGTATTTTATCGATTATTTGTATTTGTTTGTTTTATTGCAGTAGCTAGTCTCTCTGTTTTTAAATAATTATTATTTGACTTTTTTGTAGTATATTTGACTTTTTGACACGTTTTGATCACCTAATTAAAATTTTTATATTTTAAATTTTATTTTTGTAAATTAAAGTATTGATTTTATATTTTTATTCTAAAAAAGAAAATTTCAAAAACGATAATTTTAACTAGGTACTCAAAACTCCTAAACATGTGTGCGAAAAAGTCAAATAATAACTATTTAAAAAGAGAGAGTATATTCTAATTTTTTAAGATGATATTTCTTTCATGCTTTCACAAATTAACATACTAATTTTTTTTTCAAAAATAAGTTATGTTCTAGTGTGGAAGTAATTTCTCTATTTTTTATTAAATTATATGGACAAATTACTAATAAAAATGTAATAAATAAAAGGCAATAAGGAGAGAGAGATATATATTTTAATTCGCTGCAGCCAATAAGATGGATAAATACTTCTTAGTTAATAGTTATTAAAATTCAATAGAGTCACGAGAGACCAAAAGAATGATATCTCTAAAATTTAACACTTATTAATTTATTCTTCTGCCTTCTGGATGTAGTGGGAACAGCTCAAGGGTCTTGTTAGTTTTATCACTCTCCTCATCTTCTCTACTATTGTAGCTCTTGTCTTCTTCCAATTTTTCAAATGACCATGCCGTGCACTTCCTCTTCAATATTGGACTACTTTCTTGTACTTGTTTCTCACCCTGCAAAGTAATATAAAATGTCAATTCATTTTTGTAATTTTCATGGTCATTTTATTATTAGCCCATATTTTTGTTAGAAGGTCTAGTAGAAACCAGTTTATATACCCTAACACACACATATATGTATAGGAAGATGATCAAATAGAAACTAAAATTAAAATAAAAACTATAAACTAATTTTAAGCCGGTAAATCAACCTAATCTAATGGTCCCCCTACATCACCTCACCCAACTATTCTGCACCCTTCCACACCCAATTTCAGTTTTTTCCCTCTGTTTTTAATTTGATTTTTCCCGTCAAACCGTAAGTTTTTTTTTTAAATCCGTTTTCACTGTATTTTTCTACATCTCTCAACGATCGATTTGCATACTATATGTGTTATATTTCGAAGTAATTTTAAAAAAAATATTTGGTTTCTAGTTTTTATTCTAAATTGGTTTCTGTTGGAGTAGCCCATATATATATATATATATATGGCTACTCAAATGGAAACCAATTTTAGAATAGAAACTAGAAATTAAATAATTTTAAAAAAAAAATTACTTCAAAATATAACACATATGGTATGCAAATCGATCGTTGAGAGATGATAAAAATTACAGTGAAGTCAGATTTTTAAAAAAAATATTGTTTGACGGGAAAAATCAAATTAAAATGGAAGGGAAAAGTTAAAATTGTGTGTGGGAGGGTGCAGATTAATTGGATCTAGTGATTTAGATTAGTTTCTAGTTTCTATTTTAATTTTTGTTTTTATTTGAACATTCTCCTATATATATCGTGCAAATTCATATATATTTACTTAAAAAGTTGAATATTTTGATGCCTTTGGATGTCTAGGACCTACACGCGAGTCTTACTTGCCTGTCAGAGTCACCCTGTATATTCAAATACTATGTTGTTTTGAATATCAGCGTTTCTAATATTAAGTTAAGTAATCATTTGTATGATATCATGTTAAGTAACCATTTGTCTGTGCCTAGTGTTTAATTATATAAACGTCTTCAACATGAGCAAAGTACAAAGAACGTAGAGCACTGATAAAGAGCTTATAAAAAGAGTAACTAACAACTAAATTAATGACCATACCTTAGTGCACAAGGTTATGGTGCTGAAGGAAGTGGAAGAGCTTCTGGGGCTGTGGCTGAGGCCGAGGTTCTTGCGCTTCTGCTTCTGCCTCTCTCGAGCTTTGTGATTTTGGAACCAGTAGAACACATTCTTGCCTTCTATCTTTCCATATTTTCCGAGCTGTGTTGTGATCTGCTCTATTTGTTGGGCATTAGGGGTGCGCATGCCTCCTCTATACAGCATCTCCAGTATCCCTATTTGTTCTTGCGTTGGGTTCCACCTTGTCCCTCCGGGATGTGTCTACACATGCAAACAATTTTTTGCATTTATTCAAAATAAAATTTCACCATTTTCAAACTCTACTTCTTGCTACCCGTTTTTAGAGTCAACGTTGTTAAATAACCAGCTCATCGTAAATTTTAAGATAACAGAGTAAGACCTTACCAGGATCTTATAGGTGTCGTCATCACAAATTTTATGGTAATAGAGTAAGACCTTACCACGATCTTATACGTTTCTCCATCACAAATTTTTGGCCTTACCTTTCTTCATCTACTCTATTCTATGGTATTGACTTTAATTTTTGGGAGAGCTGGTTATTTAATCTTTAGGGACATTACTTTGAAGAAAGTGTAGTCACTATCACAACCTTCATTCTAATTAACTAGTATACATTAGTTTAGTATATATTCATAGACTAGATTGCATGTAATATACACCTAATATTTCTGTATTTTTACACGGGTGCATTAGTGTTGGTATGATCGTACCCAGAAAAGAAAAACGAGAATTATATATACATATTCCTCATGCATGCAATATTAAGGAGCTAGATAAATAGGACTTAAAAAGTACCTGGTTAAGTGGTTCTCTCTTCTCATCAGAGGAAGACACATCAGATTTTCGAGAGCCACAATCAGGTTTAATAAAACTCTTAAGATCAAAAGGGATCATATCTTCGGCACCACTGCTAATCGGTTGCTTAGGAATAAGAGGGCGCAAACGCTTGCAAAACCCAAGCGTAAGCGAAGAAGAAGGCTCATGTTGTTGATGATGATCCCAGCCATTGATAATTCCTCCTGCAAACTGCTGATGCACCTTCATACTTACACCCATCAAATGGTAGCTAGTACAAGTTTAGTTTCTTGATCTAACAAATGCCAAGTATATATAGACTAGGAGAACTAGAGAAGTATCATAAGCTAGTACTAATAGTTGTATGAAGATATGAAAGTTTAAGTGGGAAATGAGGTGGTGTTGTGAACAACAAAGACCAAATGATGAGGTGAGGTTGACTTGAACATTCCCAATTTGCTAAAAAGAAGATTGGTACCAAAAAAGTTTGATTTAAAGATAGATTCACATGCTATACATTCTCTTTTCTGGATATGACAAGCCATTGATTTTACATGGTATGACATTCTCTTGGAGCTTTGTATATAATAACCTTGTTCTAGGATTCATGTGATATATTTTTAACAAAAATTACTTGACCTAAAGTTTAGCACAACAAGTTTGGTTTTTTAAATGCTTTTCTTGCAGATGTTGGATCTGTTTAATTATTTACAATTTTTGCACGTATCTTAGAAACATCACATTTAAACACTCGCGGAGGGAAACACCTTCACCATCAACATATTATCAAGATAGCAAAAAACGTTTATTGTAAGTACTTCTATATATGTTCATGATACAAGAAGTTTTAGTTAACCTGATAATATGTATGTTAAGTAACCCGTTACTTTTAAATGGTTTCAGAGTGAAAAAACTCAACAAAATTTCATACTTGAACATGAGAGTTTTCTAAACTGATTTCTAATATCATGTTAACTAATAAGTCCAAAACTTTAAGGTGCGGTGAAGATAAGATGGGATTTTATGATAGTTGACTTCAAATCTTGTCAAAGACAAAGATAATAAACAATACTCCCTTAGTCCCTCCCAATTGTTATCGATTCCAAGAGATTGTTCGATAAGCATTTTAAGATAAATAGAAGTTATAGTTCTATAATTTTTTTTAAAAAAAATTCTTTTTTCTGAATAAAAGTTTAAACATTATATTTTTATTCAGAAAAATAGAATTTTGTTAAAAAAAGTTATAGAACTATATATTTTATTAATCTTAAAATAAGTGTCAGACACTTTCTCAAAAACGATAATAATTGGGTGATACCGAGGGAGGAGTAACGTTCCAATATTATGGTAAAAGTGGTAAAATAGAATGGAGAGGGGTATGAAGAGGCACAAGCGTGTGGGTGAATAAGCAGGGAGGTGATGTGCATGTGTGTGGTTGGGTAGTCTAATCAGATTGGTTTTCATTACCACCCTATTTTCTTTGCTTTAATCATAAGGTTTCTAATTGCTTTTCGGTGGCCCTTTTAATCTTCTCCCCAACTTTATTTTCTATAAAGCTACTTAAACAATGAATGGAATGAATAAAGATTTCCCCCAATCATTTAACTTGAACTAACCAATTAAACTTCTTAAAATGAAGAAAAAAACATTTTGCCAATCCCTATAGATCATGCATTTGAAAGATGGCCACCTTTTATATATTCTTTCAAAATTGTATTTAGATTTTATGTGTTGAATTGACAAAAAGTCTGTGGTTTTCTATATCTCCCAGGGACACAAGTGAATGCCGACATTGTAGACAAGAATTTACAATTAATTTACCAGTTTCTTTTTTTATTGGTTCCAATAAATTGTTAATATATTATTGTTTTATTTTGAAAAAATGTTCAAAATACACCGTTTTTGAACTTTAATCTTTCAAAATATTCACATACGCGAGTATCGTCCAAAATATCTACGGAATACGCATTTAAGGAATGTGTATTCGAATTTTTAAAAATTAATAAATAATACGCATGTTGGACATGCATATTCAGTTTTATTTTTTAAGTAGAATATGTATTTTTAGCATATGTATTCACAAAAAAATAAATTGTGAATGCACATGTTCAAATACGTACTCTTTAATAAATTTTAAAAACTCGAATACGCATCCTTCATATTCATATACGTGTTCCGCGGGTAATTTTACCGCGTCAATTAATATTTTGGACATTAACTCCCACATAGTGGGTATTTTAATTTTTCATCTATTGTATATTTTAGTCAATTATTAATATTTTTAAAATAAGTCCTTTATTTAATAATTTTATTAATCTTCAGTTAGGTTTCTTCTTCTTTTCTGTTTTTAATTTCGTACGATCCAACTTATCTAAATGTTAACAATTAGGTGAGACAAAAATAATAATATATCATATTAGTATTGTATACTTGTAGAGTGGGAGAGGTTCAAAGAAAGATTTATTATTTTTATTTTTGAACTCACAAGAAAGTTAGTGCATGATTTATATATATTATTATTTTCATGGCCACCATTCTCGAATAAAATATGTATGCAAGAACTTGAAGATATATTATAGTATTTCAAAATTATATAAACACTCATAGTACAGAAGAAGACTATTTTATACAACGTATGTATGGTAAAATATACTAATGATTGTACAATGATCAGTCAAAGTATTTGGATATATCAAATGCATCTTACACTCTTCTTTCCCGTGAGAAGTAGTTGCCCAAATGCATCAATAAAACGTGGAATGCAAGGAGTTTGAAGTATTGATGTCAAACTTAAAGATATGCTACATGTAATCTTAACAATCTTGCAATTGTTTCTGATAAATCACTTAAATCTTAGATCACTTAGATAGTTGCGGTTAATAGTACAAAATTTTAGATAGTTTGAAGTATTACTGTATAATGTATAATACTGCAGTACATATGATAGTATAAAATAAATGGTATAAAGATTTAAAATTGAAGTGTTTAACCTCAACACAACTCTAACAATATTATTGATTTATAGCATATCTTTTCCAGTGTGGATCATTAATCATTCAACCAAAGGAATGTGACACATTTCAGTATCAATTAGAAACTCATTAATTAAGTAATAGGAGTATTTGATTAAACATAATTTATGATTAAATATCAGATGCAGGGTTTGAGTTCTGGTGGCATGAGAATGGGGTTTTTGTTCAGTTTATAAGATTAAGTACTATCATTATGTACAATAACAAATTATGATTTTTTGAGGACATGTGATGGGCTAGCTAGCTGTTATTCAAATTGGTTGAATTTAGTACATTATTTCGGACTTGGAATTGGGACGTGACTCGATATTTAAAAAAAAGACGAAATTTGAAAATTGCAACATGTATGTGTGCAGAAATAGGGTCAATCCAATAAAGAACATGCTCATATATAGTCATACTGTTTCAGAAATAGGTATAAATGTATCTATGTAAATCAGTAGACATATATAGGCTTTCCCATTATATAAAGTCATTAGGCAAAAAGAGAATTAGTCCAGTATAAGTAATGATTAGCCAAGATAATAATTAAAGTTGGGAATTTTAGATGGAAGAAGCTGTTAATCACTTCTTAACAGTTAAAAATGAGTTTGAGAGCGTGTAACTTATTAAGGAATTATATTAGTTGGCCGGTCAAATGTTAAAAGTAACGAATAATGTGAGTGTAGTGACACTGTGACGGTAACCATTTGGTTCAGATTTTAAAATTGAAGTAAATTATTAATAAATATAGCTATTTAAAATTCTACGCAAATTTATAGTTCACGTAAAGTTAGTAGAATTAACGAGGAGTTGTAATTAATCTTATGTTTAAAATATCATGAATTTGTTGTGATTCGAAAATTTGAAACTCTTTATTAATATATGTAGATTTCAATAAATAGTTTAAAAATAAAAATTGAATACAATTCTAAAATTAAAATAAAATCTTGATTATCTCGAAATTATACAATCATAGAAAGGAGAAACATTTCAAATCCATATTCTAATCCAAAATGAGGAATGAAAAATTCAAAAACTTTTACATTTGTCCCGGTAGAGAACGGTTTTTTTTAATCGTAGAGAATTCGCAGCCGCTACCCTTCGAGTGCGCACTAGAAAAACCTCACGGGCTCATGCAATAGCCTGCAAATTACGTGAATCAGGATAAACCGCACTTAAATGATAAACTCTGGTTAACTCTGATTCAAAAGACATAATCAAAAATTCACCTCCCGTGAAATTCGAATCTGTGACCAAGAGAATAATTATCCACTTTTTAACTAACTGTGTCAACCTTTACAGGTAAAATCAAAAGAGAACAGTTTTTTGTGCTTCACTATCCCATATATGCAAGTAGTGAAGGAACAATCCTCACTTAACAAAGATATGGGATGCAAATAGATCCTCCAAAAGATTTTAACAATTTTTTTTATCGTAGGTAACTCGCAGCCGCTACCATTCGGGTGCGTATTGAATAAGCCCTACGGGCTCACGTAATAGCCTGCAAACCACGTGAAAAAATCTCGATCTACCTTATGTGAAAGATGGGAGAGGAATGTATTGAAAAGAAATAAGATGGAACCCACAAAGAGTGGAACAATCGGTGGGAGGGAAGTCATAATTAAAACAAAGAAATTTTTCATCATTTGTACGTGTCTAATGGACCATCCCTAACATCTGATTTTTATAATTGTTGTGATATAACACCACTATATATTTGTCATGCAAGTTTCTTTTTAACAAACAGACACATATAATTTAGTAAGTAAATTTATTTACTCTCCGTACCGTTCAATTCTATACAGTTATTTTAAGATAAGTATAAACTATACTATTTTAATATTTTATTTTTCTATATCAAATTTTAAACATTAAAATTTTATTAAAAAGAAAATAAATAAAAATAATTTATAAAATTATATTTTAAAGAAGCGTTAAAATACGTGTTGAATCTCGTTCTTCAATATATACGATCTTCTGGGAAAGTGGGAGTATATGTATTCTTTTATTTATTTCTTTTGCCCCGAAAGCTGATATACAACTCCGTACATTTCAGACTTTTTTCAGGTATTTACATTCTTTACATAAAGATGTGCTAACTTTTATATTGCGCAGATGAGTGAAACTCAGCAAATTTCATGTATGTTTGTGTGTTGTTCTGCCTGTAGTGTAGTCGGTGGTCACTGGTCAGTGTGATTAAAATTAATTTTTCCATATTCTAAAATCTTGGTTAAAACAAATTTTTTTATAAAATCACGATTTTTGGTCAAGAAGAAATTTTTAATATAAATCTGAGTTAAGTAGTTAATCTCTAAAAATTATTTAATGAAAGTTTACTATTTTTGTATTCCGAATTGTTTGTGATCCTGATTCCGATAAAAATGTTAAAAAGAAATAGTAGCCTATAAATTCTTTTGTCATAAATGGTATATATAGGGTATGTTTGGCTATAACTTATAAGGGGTTTATCCGTTATAAGTACGCATCAGCTTATTGATCACTGTTTCTCGGCTCAACTTATAAGTTGAATTTATAACTTATAAGCTGATAAGTTGAATGTTAGTCACGACGTACTTTTTCTCAACTTATTTTGATATTTCGCTTTTTTATTAAATTCAGTTTAAAAATATATGTTTTTAAATGTTAATCTAATTTAAAATTCATGAATGAAGATAATTATTTTAAAAAATGATTCATTTTATTTCATTTAAGTAAAATAAATTCTTACTTTTATTCAAACACTTATATAATTTCTAAGCATTAATCTACTTATTACTTATAAGTCACTTATTCATTTTAAATAATAAGTTAATTATTTTAAGATTTTCCAAACGGAAACGTAATAATATAATCAGAATTTCTCTGGCTGCAGTGGATGTATCAATCGCCGAACGTACGGACAGCCACAATGTGCGGACTCCTTGTTTCCCAGGTAACATGCACAACTGATCCGTCGATTCTTGATCTATTCACTTTTTCTTCCATTTGTTAAATAACAAAGACAGAGGTGAGCGTAGTAAGGTCCAAAAAACCCTAATTCTCTCTGTCGATAAGAGTCGGCCGCCCCATCTTCCTTTAACCCTAATTATCACACCTCCTTCTTCACCCTTTCTACTCATCTTCATCTCTATCTCCATCCTCTCTCTTCATCCATACAATATTTTTATCATTTGTTTTTAACTTTCTTTCAATAAATATCGGATTTTGTTCAAAAATTCGGTCTTTTTCGTTTTGTTTAATTGAGTTGTTATTTATATGTTTGATTGTCTCGCTTTGTGCGATGTGTCTCGTTTTATGCGATGTGTTGAAAATGGATTTTACGGTATATTGGGAGATCTGGATATCTCGCATCAATAACACTTTCGGCAGGTTTATAGCTGGTGTCCGGCAGGTAGATAGCTGGGGTGCTTTTGGAATGGGGTGCTTTTGGAATGGTAATGAAAATCGCATGTGCTCACCTCTCACAAAATATTTTTGTTCATAACACGAGGGTCCTCTCAGTTTTTGCAACTGAGTCCTCTAAACATTGTACTATCCATGTAATTAATGTGAGGGTCAATTGTGAAACTACTGTTTTCGGTGGAGTGCAGACTGGATCGCTCGAGAAACCATTATCTTCATTTTTAATTTTCAGAATATTTTTATTTAGTCAGTTTAGCAACCCGGAAACAAAGAAGCTAATTATTTAGTTCTTCTATTTGTTTTTCAACCTGGTTGCATGATCAACTGGGGGTTTGTCCCGATTGAGTTTTTTTCATGTTATTAATGAAATCTGCTATAAATTTGACAAAAAAAGACAGAGGTGAGCGCGATAAGATACCCTCTTAGATTAAGAGTTTATCTCTTATTATGGTTTGATTCCTGTTTACATCTGAAATTTGTTAAAATAAATACTCAATTGTAAGGCATATAAGTCAAGTTAGTCAAAAAATAAAGGTTTCAATGGAAATATTTGAATTAATTTAATTATAGGAAAATTGAATTATTTTAAGTATATCCTATACATGTCTTATTTTTACATCATATATATATATATATATATATATATATTATGTTAGGGAAATGAAGCCGTTATTTTTTTTATTGTTTTTTGCGTGCGATTAGATAACTCAAATTATAAGGTTTCAGCGAAAATATTTGAATTAATTTAATCACAGAAAAATTGAATTACTTTTAATATATTCTACATAGCGTCGTCATTACATAGTTAGAAATGGCAATCCCCCATGATCTTTGCCAAACATGTCGTAGTTATACGAAAAAATTGTCAAACGTTACCTGAAATAGACATACAAATACATTCTCTCTTTAAAATATTTTGCAAAATTACAATTTTCTGAAAATATTTGCAAAAATATTGTGCTATCATATTTGCGGTTACAATAAACCAAATCGTTAAAAAAATTGAAAAAGACTCAAGTATGGGAATATTTTTGTAAAATATTCTCTCTTTAAAATATTTTGCAAAACTACATATTCTGAAATAAATCAAAACTGCAACTTTTTTTTGTCACGCCAAAACTGTAAGTCTTGTAACTTTAAAAATTAGTAATTAAAATAATCTTTGGCTACATAATGCGTCACTTATGACTTAACAAGTTTCAAATCAAATGCAATCTGAAGTGCAATAAAAAATATGGAGTACTATAATTATTTTCTAAAAAGTCGGGAAAAAATTACATTTAGTTGATTTTGATAACAAAATGTAATTTTGTAATTATTTTCAGAACATGATAAAAACACAAAAAATATCACAAATGTGGCTTTTTGATCATTTTCTATAAATTATTATAAATATATAAAACATCCCCATAAAAAATAAAAACATGAAGTATCTTCCTACAATTTACTTGGTATCTTCGGACAGAAAATATTTTTTACTCGTTTCAGTGATAAATGAGCTGTGAAAAGTGATAGCAATGATAAGTGAAGCGATAGCGAAATAACAGTATCTTGATTAAATTACATTCCATCTTTTATCTTTCATTTTCTACAAGAAACAAGAACATAAAGTGTAGTGATAAATTTGTCAAATTCTTTGTTGTGTCAAGTGAGTGCAAATTTGGAGGGAAAGTGATTTGTTTTATCTCGGGAGAAGTGAAAATGGATGACAGTAACAAAAAAATATGGTGAATGAATGTGATTTATGATGATGATGATACTAACAAACTTTTTACTCAAATATGTTCTGTCTTTTTCTTTGCTTTTTTCTTGCATGCTTTAATATTCTTCTTAACTTTTGGTAGTGTTTTGCACAAACTCAACTAAAATCTTCAATCTTGACCCTTCTCAAAGTCTAACTATCACTTTCTCTTTACTTTTCTTTTGTCCTTTTCTCCACTATCCATATTAATCTGAGTAATTTTGTGTGAATCTTGAAGAGGTTGAGCAAGTGTGCATGTGAAAAAGTAATAATTCTAATCTGGTAAATCTGAGAAAAATGAAGGTAAATGTCTGCTTATCATCATTATATTTGGCATCCTGACCAAAACTACTCCCTCCGACACTCAAAATTGTTATCATTTATGAAAGGATGTGTGATATAGTTTCATATTTTTTTAAAAAAATTTTCTTTTTTCTGAATAAAAATTTAAACATTCTGTTTTTGAAAAAAATATTAAAAAAGCTATAAAACTACAATTATCACACACTCTTTCAAAGATGATAACAATTGACAAGTACAGAGAACGTAAAAAATAATATAAATAGTAAATCACTTGTTTTAATAAATCAGAGTTTCTATCAGTGAAACAAGTGTTATAAATAGTACTCAGTGTTAACAACTGGGTAAAACATTGATAGTAGGATAAAACAGGAGGGAAAAACCAAAAGTTTTGTAGATTATTCTGGTTTCATATTTGTTCTTTCATTATAGTGTTTTGCTTCTTCCCACAATCCAATTTACACTGGCATTCTGGCAATCTACTAAGAGTCAACATTCATTCCTCTCAGATTTTTTACCAGCAAAAATAACACAATACAAGGGTTAATCATCACCAAAAAAACACCACGCAGTTTGGGTTGTGGCAATACCCAATAGCACATCCGGATTACCTGATTTTTATTGTATCTGATCTTTTATCGAATCACACAGTCTCCCATTGTATAAGTTGCAGCGCCATTATTGATTAGTACAACAAAAATAATGGAATAAAAAAGGAAACTACATTAGTCCAAATTAAGTAATAGCCCTGTATGTCATTACAGTTTAGTAGTACTTTGTTATTAGACAATTCTTGAGAGCTGCTTTTACACATTTGAGCAATCTAAACAAAGAAACAGATACAGGGAGGCAGCTCCCCATATTGAATTCAGATACTCAATACAACATGAAGTTTCCGCAGGAAATATATGTATTAAAAAAATGTATAACTAAATTGGAAAATAAGAGGGAAAGGGGCTCCAGAGTTGGTACTGGCACTAACAGAGAGTTAGAATCTGAAGGTCGGTTCAACATCCATTGCCCAAGCAAACTTTGCGATAAGGGACTTGTTGAACATCTGCATTGTGATTGAGCATGAAACATACAAACAGCAAAGTCCCAAGCAATTCTTTATATATGCATGAAATATTAAAGATTTTTTAATTAAAGTTATTTCAACTTTACCTTCTCAATTGGAACTTCAGACCGCTTGCACCAAGCCACTGTAATTCTAGGATCAAGATAATTTATTTTTGATGTGCCCAATGCCACAGTCTTCAGATCCTCCTTAATTTCCTTATCTCGCTCCATTTTTTCAATTCTTGCATTGGTCTGAGCAATCTTCTTTTCTAACCTGCAGTTTTTGTTGTAATTAGGAACTACGTAATACCAAAAAGTTTCTTTGCGTAATATAATCACTATTGCTCTTACGCTTCTGGATTCATGTTCCTCTTTGTCTTCCCGTCAGAACCTTTTAGTGGTGGCTTCCCTTTCTTTGCCCTACTTAAATCAGTTTTCAGTTCTTCAACAAGATCCTGATGAAAATAAAAAGTAAGTTGACCACTTGTCACTGTGTAGGACAATAATCAGCCTGTAACTACAAGTTTTTACTATTCTTTTACATTGTCCGTTTGTAATATGCTAAGAACCATGAATAAAAAAAACATGCACAAACAGAATGACAGAAGTGTTCTCATATATCGCGAAGAGGAAACTAGATGGGAACTCAAACTACCACCAACCTCTTCACGTAACACAGTACGATAAAATCGACCAAGGTCGAGAACACATATGCATGAGTGGCTAGATTGCTTTCATGATATTTTTAGAGAAGTCACACAGATGTAATGTAAAATAGAAAGATTCTGACCTTTAGCTCGTTTATCTTCTCATCCAACCTCAACATCTGTGTACTATGCGACTTTGAGACAGTACGTTGATGATTGCAAATTATTGCTACCTGCAACCAAGAGTGACCAACATAAAGCCTAACAAAGCATTCAGATATTTTAAATGAAACAATCTCAATAACCCTTTACCTCTTTATTGGCATGTTGGTAGACAGCAACCTTCTGAGAAACATCTCCACCCTTTGTTTCCTGGTTCAACTGTTACCAGAGGAGGAAAGAGATAATGAGATGACAAAATTCTTGCAATTTCATCTAAGAAGATAACGACAAGAATATAATATGCACTATAGAGAATATATACATATATCTACATACATATATATACACTTACAATATATATCCTAGGAAGCATGGGTGCGGGTGCGGGTGCGGGGATACGGGAATTTGGAAAATTTCAGAAAATGGGGATTCAGGTGCGGGGAATACGAAAATTTTTAAAATATTACAAATATATTCTATATAGTTATTTAACATTTTTTATAAACACAATTACAAAAAAATTCACCAAACTAAATATTAAAAATATAAGGTACGTGTGTGCGCTACAGACTGTAAGTTAGTGGGCTGAACCAGTCAAATAGTTGACATACCCAGGCCCAACTAACATATCAACACATATATAAACAGTCATGCATATATACACACACATCAGCACATCAACACATCTGACGCATCGATTGAACACAACACATTGACTGAAGAAGAATAGATCTCTCTCTCTCTCCCTCCCGATGTACGTTGTATGTCTCTTTAAGTTGTTCATTTGATTTAGGGCTGGTTTTCGTTGTTTTACAGTAACTGAAAATAACCATAGATACCCCTCCCACACTCCCCCGAACTCCAGTCAGGCAGATTAATCTTCTGGCAAAATTATATTATTTACAATCAACTGCATGCATCCATATATGCCTTCGTTGTTTGCATAAGTCACAAGATGAATACGAGACTTTGTCAGTCATCTTTGTATCTCTTATTTACACCTCATATACGTCTGAACACTAGAAGTTTGCAGATCTTATCAGAAGTTAGATGTTAATTTAGCTTCTTCTAAATTAACCAAAGAACTCATCAGTTGATAAGTATGTAGATAACTTTCATAAGTTAGAAATGATTCATATAGCAGACTTGTAGATAATTTAAAATCAATTAAGTCTTACTGACAACTTCAAATTTTAAGGTACTCAGCAACAAGTAAAGACCTCTAGCCATATACTGAACCAAGCCCTCTGCATTAAACTTTCATGAATTTAACCCCTACTTATTTAGTAATTAGTATACTACAAACTTCATTTTATGGAACATTAATAACATCAGATATCGTTTAAATTTCTGAAACTTCTCCACCTTTAACACTGAATATATCCTCAAAAACGCACAACCTTCAATCTGATATACTTTAGTTTTTTATGCCGGGGATAATGATATGAATTACAATGTCAGTTTGTTAATATTTCAAGCATTTGTATTCCAAAGCTCATTCTGTTCCACAGTCCTGTCATGACTTATTCCTTCATTCTCAAATGTGCTTACTCAATCGTTTCCTCTAGCAATTCATATCCTCCAACGACATCCATATTAACTCTCTAATCCTTCCCTTATAAAAATATAAGATTTTTCCCTCGACAATTCTCCGCAGATTGACACAATCATGGTACTTCAGGAAAATGTGCAGAAAACATAGACACTTTAAAATTTTACACAACTGCAGAATAATCCATACACGAGGTAAAACCTACCAAATTTTAGGCTATGTAATTTCTAAATGCAACTCACCATCTCATCCAAAGTTATGGATGCATTATATGTACGGAAAACTTTTGCCGAAAGGCCAGGCATCAATTCCTTCAGATGGGCATTCAACTTACTAGTATCGAGCTTGTCAAAAAGATTATCACCGCCATCTTTCCCTGGTACAATATAACGAGATAATCAGTAATCATGAGCAAGAAACATTTAAGAACTTAATTACCAAAGAAGGCAGTGCACTGACCAGTCCTGAACTGTTGAATCGCCTTAAACACGGGAATTTCAACCTCTACCTCATTCTGGTATCTGATAGAATCTTTACCAAGAAAGTCAAGCTGAAATATCACGGGAATATTTAACTGTTACAACTTGCAAAATGTTCTATGTAAAAACTTATAAACAATCAACAAAGTATTGTACACCCCACATAATTGAATCTACTCGCATACAATACAAAGCTGACTCTTTTGGGACTACAAAACCTCAATTACGTAATTATATATAGAACTATCGTCTTTTTTATTGCGTTTCAGAGCTGTATCAATTCACTAAAATTAGTAACATAGTGAGCGCTCTAAAATCTAAAAAAGTTGATAGAAATCATTTACCTTCAAAATGTTCGGAGGGCTTGGTTCAACATTTTCTACCTTTAATGTACAACAACCAACAGTATCAGCCTCATCATCATCCTGCACAACACCATACACTGGTATAATCATTTCATCGTTTCTAAGTTATATTTCTTTTCATGCTCAGTTGACTTGTAATAATTACATTTTGGTGATTTAGTTATCAAGTAAATTGCAATATAGATAACATTTTCTCAATGTTATTCGGGACAAAGATTTGTTGTCAAAGTTAGTCCTCTAAAAACAACCTTGCCAGTTAGTCAGCATAACTTTCAGGCTTCCCAATTCATTCTAAAGTAGTTAAAAAGAAGAAGAAAGTGGGAAGAAATTCACGGATGTACAACTATTTTCATTATACCTTCTCATTGCCTGCCCTCAGAGCTAGTTTGTCAATCAGATAAGTCGCCACTGCTATTTGTCGCTTTCCGACATCTTTATTAGTAAAATCTTTAATGTAAGCTTTTCTAATGCCTCCAATATACCCCTGTAGAAGTCAAATATAAAATTAGTTTTGCCAACCTTCAAAACGTTCTTCTTGCAATTAGCGCATTAAAATTCTAACCCGAGCCGCTAATTTCTGTAAGAAACTTGCAAGCAAAAAGTAATCAATACCTTCAACTTCCTAGCTTTCTCATATTTTTCCTTGTCACTTTGTCCTTTTAAGGAACTACTAGGTGCCAGAAACACGTATTTAAACTCTTTTCCATTGATTGGATCATTCCAATAGGCTAACCAAGTAACAGTATTATCATGCCTAACTTCTTTCCAGCTGTTGAACGACAAAGTAGGAACATTACACAGAAAAACATATTAGTAAAAGATAGCTTCTTATACAATGGAAGGGGGGAATACAATAAGAAAAGAGATGGAACCTTTCTCCAGGAATCGGACATTCTGGTATTGGAGCATCTTCTCCGATATTTATAGTGATGTCACTTGGAGCTATACGTTTTTTCAATTTTCCCATCTGAAAAGAAATAAATCAGTATTTCAATACAAATTTGATGAAACTAAAGCTGAACACCACAGAAAGAAAATATATAGGAAAAAAGGCCCGCAATCTCACATTTTTGTGAGCAATGGCCGAAAACATCACATGTTAGTTATATGGCCCAAACTATCACAGACAAACGAAATTAAAAACAGCATTTCTATCCTAACGCATATTAGAAATGCGTTTGTGCTGCCACGCATACTTAAAATGCGTTTACCCCTCTAAATTAATTTTTAATTAAAATAATAAAATTAATTGGCATCATAGATTTTCGGTATAACGCTTTCTTTAAATGCGTTTTCAGTCTACCAAATATTTTAAATGTGTTTCCAATCTTAAATTTCAGAGAAAAACGCAAAGAAAATATGCGTTGTCTGTTAAAAAAGGGAACGCAATTTTTACTTGCGTTTCTGTGTGATAGAAATTAGAAAGGGCCATTTTCAGCGGGTGTGAGATTTTGGGCATTTTCCTCCCAAATTGTGATATTAAGGGCCAAACCCCAATATATAACATGTATATATATATATGCTGATCTACTTATTTTCTTAGTTGGAAAATTGTAATGCCAGAAACCTTTGGATGCTCTCCACGGCCTCTAAACAACCCTGGTGGTTCAACTCTAAAATTCCCAACCTGCACACGAGTAGTTGTATCAGACAACGCATTTGGCTCTTATTTAATATTATGATGCGATGCTACTCCTTTCTTAATGCAAGAATATACTGAGGGGAGAAATCTGTTGACAGTACGAAATCTGTTAATAAAATTTTCAAATCAGAACATATTTTGGATCAACTCGAGGTAATATATGACATTGTACAACAACACAAGAAAACACCCAAGCTAGGTAACCTTTTCCTTGACACCATCAACAATTGCCCACATGTACTTATCCTCTTGCTTGGCCTTCTCTTCTTTCACTGCTTTTTTCTCCTGCATAAACAAACCTCTATATCAATAGATAAATACAATGTATTACCAAACTCTGTTACTTGTTGTACAAGAACACATGATAACCAGCAGCTATTGTTTGAGATTCTCCGCAAAAATAATCTCTGCTATAATCATGTAATAGTACAAAAATGAAATATTTAACTGGAAACAGGACTGCATTTTGTGCGCTGTGAACATTGCAGCATCTCACAACAGATGATATTACTGTAGTCTATAGATAATAGTTAAATACTTATATATGTAGTCCAAATGGAAAAAATAGCTTGTCCAAGAAGAGATATCGACGATAATAAATAGATAAATCAAATATATATACTACTTGTTCAGATGAAATTGAGGCTTTTGACTAAAGAATGGCATTTTGCCCGATAATTGAGTGTTATGTCATTTTAAAGCTAAACCCGTGCAGAATATTGCACTTACTTCTGCACTCATTTGTTTCTTCTTCTCCTTTTCGCTCTGATGCCACTCGTATATTGGGGTAAAATCGCAGTCATCCAAATTCTTAATTATGTGGTTTCTTCCGAGTATTTTCTTCCAGTCATTCATAACATTCTCTCTGAACACAGGTTTTGTCATATATTCAGTATCTTGCATTACTGCAATCATTGTTGCAACCTGCAAAAAAAAGAATGCAGCTTTAAAGCAACATGCTATAACAGTTCTACAAAGGATGCAATAACTAGAACACTTTAAACAAAGGTGAGTAATATTCACATGAATGGACCAATATTGTCTAACTAGATCAAGAAAGAACACAATAGAAGTTCACCTCCTCTTGTTCAGGAGTCAAGTCAACTGGCTTTCCTTTGTAAAGCATCTTAACCCCATGAGGCTTGTAAGGAGGAGGGAAAATGACACCACTATGAACTAACGTTGTCCATTTCTGACCTTCACCAGAGCCAGGCGGGACCTTTAAAGACTTCGAAAACTCAGTACTTTTGGTTATTTTTTTAGAATTCTTATTTACTTTATTAAGCGAAGAAGAAGCAGATACTGCAGCTTTCTTTTTATCAGATGTTTTACTAATTGGTGTAGCTGGCTTCGTGACTCTCTGGCTAATAGTAGCATTATCATCGTCACTGTCATCGTCTTCTTTTTTAGGTTCTGCTTTGACCGATACTTTCTTACCATTAACTGGTGTAGGTGCAGCTGTATGCTTTGCCTTTTTTACTGGAGACTGGCCTGAACATTTGATTTCAGTTGAGGGTCTTTTATTTAATGCAGGAGAGGGGTTCTTAACATTATCCCTGGAACTAGTACCATTTTGCTGATGTTTCGATGCAAGAGGTTTAACATCAGAATCACGAGCGTTGCTAGATTCCCCAGCATTTGACTTCTGTTTAAATTTATGTGACAATGGTATATCATCTTCCGAATCTTCCTCCTTCACTCCTATGTCCGGCTTTGCTGACGAAGCAGGACCAGAACTACTAGGCCTTTTGTTGAGCTCAGAAATGCTTCCCTTAGATCCCCCAACTGGGAGTCTAGCGTTCAATGGTTTATCATCATCAGAATCCTCAGAACCACTATCAGGTTTGTCCTTAGGCTTTTCAGATGGCTTATCAGCTTTAACAGTAGCACTTTTATTCTGCTGAATATATTGTCTGGATTTGTCAGCCCCTGAACTCGACGCTTTTGTACTTACCACAGGCGGCTTCACTTGTGATCCCTTAGATGACGAAGACGATGCTTTTGGGCTGGCCAAAGGCGATAAAACCGGTGACCCCTTGGTGGAGGGAACTGTTTTACCTTTCTGAATGTTAGAGTCATGACCGTTACCGTTTGGAGAACGTACATCAGACGTTTGTCTCCCCGACTTACCATCCGGCTTCTGCATTGATGTTTTTCTGACATCTGGCTTGACCTGATTGTGCTTTATTGATGGGGTACTCCTCTTAAATATCAAGGGTCTATCATCCTCGCTATCAGATCCATCCATTTCTGTTTGTCACCAACCAAAACAGACATCATTCATTTTCGTCCATCAGTTTCCCAAAAAAAAACAAATTGTTCCTTACAGATCGGGTTTAAAATAGGATGCCTAACATCGTGAATATTTGTAGCTACGTAACAAACTTTCATCAACATTTTGAATATAAAAAATATACTGGCTTAACTAGGATATAAAAGTAAAATTGCTGCAAATGCAATAGAAATAAAGGAGAGAAAAATCAGGCACAAAACGTACAAAGTAGTACTGAACATATAAAAAGAGCACACATTAGTTCAACTAGATACTCCCCAGTCCCCACAACTACTATAATATATCTCCGCGCACAAGAATCATTAATTTTAAATAAGCAAATGTAAGATAATAGCGTTTACTAAAATGCACAATGCAAACAGACTGAAAAAGCATACCACAATATCATTATTCAACAAAAACGTTTCACAATAAAAAAAACATACGTATATCCAAAATAATAAAAGAAGAATACAAGTTCAATCTTTACAGCTTAACAAATCGATATAAATTACAATGTATTTCACGTAATCGTATTCGTACGACCTATTCACACCTTCACAAACGAAAGAAACACGAATCGTAAAATAACCTAACAAAAGCCTTGTCATTTCACGGTACCTAAACCTAAAAAAACGTAACAGAACCGAATTTCACATCACACAATTCTAATCCAATATCACAATCTCCTCATTACTACCACTACCACAGCTCTAAATTTCTCCATAACATCTTATAAAATTGATCTGAAACCACACATACACAAACAACACCAAATCACCGCATTTCAAAACCACAAAACAATATTACGAGACAATTTCAATAACAAACAATCTAAATCAACGCAGATTAATCAATTAAACACTACATACATCATCAATTAAGCTGATTATCAACAAATTTAATACTTCCGTACATGAATTGTGTGTGCGTTGAGAGAGAGAGAGCGAGGGAGAGGGAGAGGGAGAGGGAGAGAGAGAGAGGGAGAGGGAGAGAGAGAGAGAGAGAGAGAGAGAGAGACAGAGAGAGAGCGAGAGGGAGAGAGGGAGAGGGAGAGCGAGGGAGGGAGAGAGAGAGAGAGAGAGAGAGAGAGAGAGAGAGAGAGAGAGAGAGAGAGAGATTATACCAGGGAGAGAGAGCTGAAATTGAGATGGCGGAGGAGAGAGATGTGTGTATAGATTACGCCGGCGGGGGAGATTAGGGCTAGGAGGGTGGGGGACGTTACAGTGTGTTTGGATTCACCGGGTTGAAATCGAGAAATTTGTTTGGATAAAATTGGTACCTTGTTTTTCCCCCTTTCTCTAACCTAATTTCCAGACTATTTTTTGCTGTTTTTTAACGACTATCCGACTTTATTTTTAATTTTTTTATGTATTTTTGTGGGTTGATTTTTTTATGTATTAATGCTCAAGCTGGAAGTTGAGATTATAGTTTGTGGGTCTGTTCTAAAAATGATCGATTTTATCGATTAATTGTTGTAAAGTGCTCTGTCGATTTAATTTTATAATTAGATTAATCACTGCACTTTTGTCTTAAATTAATATATTTAGCTTAATAATTAAGTATTTTTTTATTCTGTTAAACACATTCAATTAGTTTTGATTAATCATTTCGATTAATTATCGATTATCCGATTAGTGATAACAAGATGTATTTATCGATTAATTCTAATTCACCACTAATGTGCAGTAGTGTACTAAATCCACGGGAGTTTGTTTAGAGTGTTAAAAACATCTCATTCGAGCTCTGATTAAATTTGGGTTAATAGTGTACTAAATACACGATAGTTTGTTTAGAGTGTTAAAAACACCTCATTAGAGCCCTGATTAAATACAAAATGAACATCAATATAAAGTAAGGCTTTATTTCTCATTCACTCTGTAACTGTAACCGAAGAATTGATATTGATTTAAAGGAAGTTCAGGTAAATTTTGTAAAGGAAGTTCAGGTAATTTTTTTCTCTCCAGGTATGTGAGAGGTTTTTTCTTTTCTCTTTGTTCAAACTTTTAGGCTCTGAGTTTGAATTCGTGTGAGCCTGAGTTACAATGTTACGTTACCAAGATCTGAGTGTTCAATTGTTGAGTTTGGATATTGATGAGGAAGAAAATGCAGCTTTTGTCTTTAAGGGAGGAGGCGGGGAGGAGAGTAACAAATATGATTTGTGCTTAGTAGAGAGATTTTTCACGGAGAAGAATGTCAATGTTAGTGCAATGAAATCAAAGTTAGCGGATCTGTGGAAGCCAGCTATGGGTATAAACATCAAAGAGCTCGAACCAGGAATCTTTTTGTTTTAGTTTTATCACAAGGAGGACATGAATTGGGTCCTTAATGCAGGGCCATGGTCATTCGATAACGCAACGCTCATATTGGCATCAATACCACAAGGGGAGGAACCATTGGAAGTTCCCTTATGGCACCTAAATATTTGGATACAGATTCATGATTTGCCAACAGGCTATATGTCCGAGTCAGTGGGGAAGCAGTTAGGGGATTTTTTTTTGGCGAGTTTTTGGATTATGACCACAAAAACAATACAAGTATTTGGAGGGAGAGTATGAGGATTTAGATAAAACTTGATGTTAAGAAGCCTCTCAAACAAAAGAAAAAGATTACGAGGAAGAATGGTGCAGAGGTGATTGTTAGCTGTAAGTATGAAAAACTTGGAGATTTTTTTTTCATGTGGGCTGGTGTCTCATACTGAAAAATTTTGTAGAAAGTTTTTGGACAGTCAAGGTGAGGTGACAAATAAGGAATGGGGGCCTGGTTGAGAGCAACACCTAAAAGGTTGGGAGTTTCGGCGAAGAGTAAGTGGTTGCGGGAGGATGGCGCTGCAGATTGGGAGGAGAGAGTAAGCAGAGTCAATCATTCCGTGAAATCAGGGGATGGCAGTTACGAATGTGAAAGGAGTAAAGGTTATCATGGGAGTAATTTTAGGCAAAAAGATTTTGTTTTTAAACATTTAACTGTCTCAACTAATTCGAAGTTGTAGTTAGCTAAATTAGGGGGTTCAATTACAATTTCAAATCGTGAAAATGGGCCTGAGGAGAAACTTGATGGGCTTAATTTAATTGAGAGGAAGCGACAGAGAGAAGGCCCGGAGGTATATGACATTATGGATACTACGGGTGGGCTCAGACCTGGGTTAAATAATGTTGAAAATAATAAAAATTTGGAAGTTGTTCTTTCCGGAATGGATTGTGCAACATCCCCGAGCACTGTTTTGGCTATGTTTGCGAGGCAAGCTAGCTAGTCAAAATGAATTCGTTATGCTGGACTTTTCGAGGTTTAGGGAACTCTCGAACAGTTCGAATTTTGGGGGACTTAATTAAGTCTTGAAAACCCAATTTTCTTTTTTTATCTGAAAGATTGATGAGCAAAGACAGAATAATGAGGCTTAGTTCGAAGTTTGGTTTTCATAACTCCTACTCGGAGGACTGTAATGGCAGGAGTGGAGGGTTAACAATCTTCTGGAGAAGAAATGTTAGTTGTAGTGTTTTGGATTCATCTCTTAATCACATTGATATGGTATTTTTGAAAAATAACAATCTCTTTGAGGATGACGTGTTTTTATGGCTTTCTAGAGAGTATGAGAAGACAGGAGTCGTGGAGTTTTATAAAGCATTTAGCTAGTAAGTCCACCTTGCCGTGGTGCATTGTAGGTGATTTCAATGATATGTTGTGTCTTACGGATAAGAAAAGGTCCGCACAGTCACCCCACGACTTGGTTTTCGTCAAACTATAGAGGATTGTGAGTTGCCGGAGCTTGATCTAACAGTGGGCAAATACAAGTGGGAGAAGAGTAAAGGTACGAAGCACTGGGTGCGTGAAAGATTAGACGGAGCCTTTGCCACAAACTCATGGTGGCAAATGTTCCTGTTATGTAAACTTAGTCTTCACCATACCATTTGTTTTGATCACAAGCCTATACAACTCGAAACGTGCAGTTTGGGCCACAATCCTAAACAGTTCCGTTTTTATTTTGAAAATACTTGGTTGAAAGAGGAGGCATTTCATCGAGAAGTTACAGGGTTCTGGAAAAGTTTGCCTCCAATTCATTTTCTGCCAAAATTAATTGAGGTCTCCATGTTTATGCAAAAATGGGGCAGAAATTTATTTAATAAGTTTCGAGAGAAAGTAAGGAAGCAAAAGTAGGAGATTGCATTGTATATAGACTATGAGGATGAAGAGGGTATAAAGAGGTATTTTGAAGAGAAGCAGAAACTCAACGAGCTTTTAATTCATGGGGAATTATATTGGCAACAACGAGCTAAAGCTTTTTGGTTAGCGGAAAGTGACTCTAATTCAAAAAAATTCCATGCCTATGCAACTAAACGAAAGAAGATGAATCAAGTTAGTAAGCTGAGAAATGAGGAAGGGGAGTTAATGGAGGATCATGAGGAGATCAGTCAGGTTGTTAAAGAATATTTTGTAAAGGTTTTTGGTTCTGAGAAAAGGGATGAGGAAGGAACGGCTCATAGTGGGGTGTCTATAATCTCAGAAGCTCAGAATAATGATCTTGTGGCTGACTTCACGCTCGACGAGTTCACTACTGCGATAAAACAAATGCACCTGGGCAAAGCCTCAGGTCCGGATGGATTGAACCCCACTTTTTTCCAACACTTTTGGAAGATGTTTGGTCAAGAAGTATTTAAATTTTGTATAAGTTGGCTACGTGACTTGTAATTTCCAGCGAATCTTAACGACACAAACATTATTTTGATACCGAAGAAAGAAGGAGCTGATAGTATGAAAGATCTTCGACCTATTGCTCTATGCAATGTCTTGTATAAGATATTAGCAAAGGTGCTTGTAAATCGAGTTAGAAAGATCATACCAGATATTATTACGGAGAATCAGTCTACTTTTGTGCCCGGGAGAAGCATTGCTGACAATGTTTTAGTAGCATTTGAAATGTTGCACTATATGAAAAGAAAGAACGGTGGTTCTGAATGAGAAGTGGCATTAATACTGGATGCTAGCAAAGCATACGATAAAGTGGACTGACTTCTCTTAAAAGATCGAACAAGACAGATGGGTTTCACTCAAAAGTGGCAGGACTGCATGATGCTATGTGTCACAATAGTGTCTTATTCTGTTTGTTTCAATGGATCTCAAGTAGAGCCTATTTTACCTAGGCGTGGGCTTCGATAAGGTGATCTTCTGTCACCTTATTTGTTCTTGTTTTGTGTGGAGGGATTGCCATATTCGATTGGGGAAGCTGCGGTGAATGGCAAGATTCATGGGTGCCAATTGTCAAGTAAGTGGTACTGTTCCTTCTGTTACCCATTTTTTATTTGCTGACGATAGCTTTTTATTTTTCAAAGCTACTAGAGATGAGATAATAGAGATAAAAAAATCTTGAAGAAGTATGAAAGTCTCTCGGAGCAGTCAATAAATTTCCAAAAGTTTGACATTTTTTACAGTTCTAATGTCAGAAGGGATAAACAACAAGAAATTACGAATTTATTGGAAGTTCACAATGATCTCATCACTGGGCAGTACTTGGGTTTACCTTCACTTATTGATAGATCTAAAAAATTGGTTTTTAATTTTGTCAAGGATAGGATTTGGAAACGTATTAAGGGGTGGAGTGAGAGGAGTTTATCTCGAGGAGGAGGGCAGTGCTTCTTCGAAGAGTTGCTCAGGCAATATCATCATATTGTATGTCATGCTTTTTAATCCCCAAATCCCTCCGTCAAGAGTCGGAACGTATGATGAATAGCTATTGGTGTGGTTCGAGCAGTGTAAGCAGAAGGTGCATAAAATGGCTTTCGTGGGAAAATATGAGTATGACTAAGAAAAAAGGTGGATTGGGGTTTCGTGATCTTCGTGGTTTTAATCTAGCTTTATTGAGAAAGAATTGCTGGAATATTTTACATAATCCTTCATCACTGGTGTCAAGGGTTTTTAAAGCAAGATATTTCCCTAACTGTACGTTGTATGAAGTTAATAGAGGGGGAGGGGCAAGTTATATCTGGCCAGGCCTCTAGAAAGCAAAAGAGGCGTTGAAGAACAGGTTTAGGTGGATTGTAGGTTTTGGGGATAATATTAGAGTCTTTCAAGATGTTTGGTTAAGAGGGAAGTCTAATTTCAGGGTTAATAACACAAATGTTTCTCGAACTGTTGTGACTAAAGTATGCGAATTGTTCATTCCCGGAGAAAGAAAATGGGATACTCAGAAGGTGGTAAGCTTATTTCCAAGTTATGATGCTAAGGCCATCTTAGCAACACCTATCCCTACTAATCTGGTCTGCGATCGTGTAGCTTGGACTTATGCAGTTGATGAGAAATATAGTGTAAAATCGGGCTACAGATTCTGGACTCACAGTACAGTACTTATCGTAGGGTGGATCAGGAGCATGGGTGGAATGATTTGTGGAATACTGAAGTCCCTTACAAGGTAAAAAATTTCTTATTGCATTTATGTAGGAATAATATTCCAGTTAGAAACTTGTTGAGAGGTAGGGGAGTTCAGACTACAATTCTATGTGTATGGTTGATGTGGAACACTTGATGCATGTGTTTCTAGAATGCAGTTTTACACAACAATGTTGGAGTAATTTGGGTCTGTCATTTGATGTATCAAAAGTTGATTCGCTCCCTGTGTGGTTATTAGAACGTCTTCAAACAAAATCGAAAGAATGTAGAGTATAGATAGCCACGGTGCTTTGGGGTATCTCGTATGCTAGGAACTTAAAGGTGTGTGATACAAAACAAATAGCGCCAACAATAGTAATTGAAGGCAGTGTGAAACAAATTACTCAATGGCGTGAAGCTCACAAAAAGCATTTAGTTTCTAGGAATGTCTCTACAGGTCAAGTGCAGGAGGTCAAGTGGTGTGCACCAATAGAATGAAGGCTTAAAGTAAATGTGGACGCGTTTGTTATTCCTGGGGCGGTGTCATTTGTTGTGGGCATGATTATTAGAGATCCTTCTGGTCAGTTCTTTCAAGCAAAAACTCTTCGACGGTCAAGAAATGTATCAGCTTTTGAGGCTGAGGTGTGGGGAGTCTATGAAGCTCTTGAGTGGCTAAAGGATCTGCAAATAAACAATGCTGATATTGACACTGATTCGCAGCTCACTGTCAACGCTTTGAGGAAGAATCTGAAGTATAATCTGGAAGCTGGTGATGTACTTGAGGATTGTCGTTCAATTCTTAGAAGTAATCCTAATGTTTTGATCTTTTTTGTTAAAAGGCAGGCCAACACGATAGCCCATATGTTAGCTAGGTATCATGCAGGGGGGATTGCCAAAATGTTTTTATGTCTTCTCCTGGTGTTGTGTTGGAGATTATTATGTTTGAAGCTTCGTTGTTTTAAAATAAGCCATTTACTTCAAAAAAAAAAAAGAACATCAATATATACATAAATTGAATATATATTTATTTTATTTTTTTTGAATGAAAATTAAATATATATTTATAAATATAATTATATATTTGTTCATTAAATTTAATTACAAAGTTTGATTAAATGTATGCAAAGTCACATGTATTTTTGAGGTTGTAAATTTGTACAAGCATCATAATTCCGTAGAGGGCATAATTCCGTAGGTTGTAAATTTTTTTAATCTTTAAAACTTTATTTTCTAAATATTTATAATATATATATATATTGGTTAAATAATCAACTTTTTTAAAAGAAAAAAAAACTATTACTCAAATACACGGATATTATGGGCATGTTTGGTAGAAGAAAATAAGGAACTTATTTGCTTATAAGCCCGTTAGTACTTATCGATGAGTGTTTGTCGACCCAACTGTTAGGTCCCAATATGTTTGTAGAAGGGTGGGTTGAATACAAACTATACGTTTAATCGAATTTAGTGCGGAATAAAAATTGAAACAAAATTCAAGTTAAATAAAAATATTATTAAACTTGAAATGTGTTACAACAACGGTATCGATTACAAGGGATTAATCTCAAATTAATTATCACAAATCTAGAATAAATTCGACATGAACTTTTTCTATTTTTGCAATAAAAAGAATCAAATGCTAAACACAATTTGAGATTAAGTTCTAGGGATTTTGATCCGCTAGATAGTTACACAAGAACGAGAGAATGATTTCTAGTGGTTTGGATTTAACTTTAATAACTAGAAATTGATAATCTTGAATTCAGCAGTGAGAGATGTAATATTTGTGCGGCTGCTTTTCTTTCTGTGTTCTTGGTTAGTTGAAGATGAATGACTTCTGCTGCTTCTGTCTTTTTAATTAAATCAATCAACAGAATCCACTTGAACTGGCAAGACAATCGGCAAGACAATTGAATGAACTGGCAAGACTATCAGCAAGATAATTGATTGAACTGGCAAGACTATCGGCAAGACAATTGATTGAACTAGCATGACAATATGTTGAACTAGTAGAACTTTCGGTATGACAATCTATTTGAGCTGGTATGACTTTCGGTATGACAATCTGATTGTCATACCAGTTCAAATGATTGTCTTGCTGAATTAATATTGAATATTAATTCAAAATCAATTCTGAAAATTCCTAATATTAATTCAGAATTAATTAATCAATTAATTCAATTAATAAATAAATTAATCTTTGCAGATATAATTTATTTTCTTAATTAAACTATATGATTTAATTAATTAATAGATAATTAATACTACTCTTTAACAGCAACCATTCTTCTGAAAATCTTCTGAAAATCACTGTCAATTATGAATCAATTCCACCACTTCAATGTTAACACTCGATGTACTGTCTGGTTCATGAGTGACTAACTTTCGTGACGTTTCTTCATGTCTTGACTTTGATACTTGATTTTCTTCAGATTAAATCCCTGTAATTATCTGATACCCTGACGAGATCTCTGTCACTTGATTAAATCCTCAATCTTGATTTATATCACTGAGGCTTGATCAATTTCTTGAACTTCTTCCAGTGAAGTAATTCCTCAAGTCTGTAGATGAACATTGTTTCTGAATCCTTTGACAGATGTTACTTTGTGAGATCTCTTTGACGGTAGATCCACTATTTACTTGTTACATTCTTATTTGAGTTGAGTTAAATCCTCGAATAAACAAATAGGATATGACATATACCTTTCAATCTCCCCCTATTTATTTGTTAGACAATAACAACAAATACCTAGAGGATAACTCAACTAACAAATAAGAAAAAGATGTAACTAGAAATGCAAAGTAAATAGCATAAAAGTTCTGGATAACATTTAACATTTTCCAGATTCCAAATAGATGTTCCTCTAGACTGAACATATCTTCAAGTAGTTTCATCTTCTTTTATGCAACCACATTTCCTGTTGAGAAGCGCATATCTCTCTTGCTTCTCCCCCTATGAGAATCAACTGCTTAAAAGAGATCACATTCGTTTACCACATCTCCCGTACAATAAGATCCGCAGATAAAAACCAATGGTACTCCCCTTTTAGAAAACAGCTTCTTCCCTTACTAGGAAATCTCCTTGTGTTTACCACATCTCCCGTACAATAGGATCTGTAGTTACAAACAACAATGGTGTGGTGTAGTGTACATATGTAGGATCTTTTTCTTCCTCCCTGCTATTTCTCCCCCTTAGTTGAGGAATCCTCCAAACTATTACTTAAGCTTTTATCTCCCCCTTAGAGAAGGAATGTATGTCGTTGTCTGAAGGAGTTATCATGCTTCACTTGGTTGGAAAATAAATAACAAGTAGTTTCTCTTTCTTCCTCACTGTGAGTGTGTGATTCTGTTTAGTGTACCTCGCATGTGTTTCACTCTTCTCTCCACTCGTGTTTACACTCATTCTCACAAGTGTATCACTCCTCTTATAGCTCCAAAATTCAGCTGTATCTGCAAGGAAAATCACCTTAGCCGTCCTTAAGGAGGTCACGGGTGGTGCAATGGGAGTTCGCAAATCCCCATCCTTGTTAAACTCGTTAGATGAATCTGAGTCATAATCTACAAGTTGCTAGTTTCCCTTTTAGGGTTCCAGATTTGAATTCCGGGAAGGTAAACAATGATCCAACGAATTTAGCATAAAAATCAAAGTTCCCTTCTAATGTCTGTGAAGACATTTCCTTGTGACTCATCAGGTAATATCTGAATCATTGTCAACAAGTTGCCGATCTGCACCTATGTCAGATCCACTATCCGTAGATGCATCCAGGGGATTTAAGCCTGGGGAGGTAGACACTGACCACTGACATATGGCTTTTGGATCAGTATCCTCTCCTAACACCTGTAAAGGCAATTGTCCATTAAAGAACCTTGAACAATCGAATCTAACCTTAAAATGGTCGACACTCTTGTTTCCGTCAACGTTTCCTTTGTGTGTGTAACCTTTCCTTGTGCATCAAGAATTGTTTATGTTTGAGGTGGTGACACTACATCGGATACCCTGGCCGACAGGCAAATTTCAATAGACGTACCCTGTTGAGAGGATGAATCTAGTAACTGATTTTGTGCCTTTCAGCCATTACATCTTTTTGAGAAGATGTATGGGGGCTAGCAGTTGTCTCGGTTTAAATACTACTTATCTTTGTAGGAGACAGAGCTGTTGGGTTGACTTCAGAACCTTCCTTATGTGGTGCACTAAGGCACTATCTCCCTCACGCTCATTCATACTTCATTTTAGTGGTAAGAGAGTGTTGGTTGGTTCTGTTTTTGTGTTTGTCTTTACAGTCTGGGATAGAAGTTGTGGGTTTTCAACCTCATGACTGTCAATGAAAGAAAGCTATTGGAGACTGAACATGTATCACAGAACATATGGCACTATAGAGATAAAATGTACTTAAGATCTATAATGAATGAAAATTATACATTTAATCTTTTGAGAGAGATGATGTACAATAGTGAATTCAAAAGATTTTAAATGAAATAAGAAATCACTAATGTTGAAAGAAGTTTGAGTTCAATGATAACATTACCAGGTTGCAACCAGCCATATCCCTCAGTTAAACCTTTGTTGTTATCTCCAAAGGTAACCATTGGGCCAGCTTTCTCAACCACATTTGATAGCAGGGCTCTATCTCCGGTCATATGTCTTGACGATCCACTGTTAAGAATCCACACTACCGGTTCCACCTGTTTACTGCCCTACACTACAAATGGATTAAACCTTCTTCGGAACCCAAACTTGGTTGGGCCCGGCATACTTGTAGAATTGACCTTTGTTAGGCAAAACAACATTCTTAACTTTAATGTTCTCAACTTTCTCAATGACGGGACATCTGACCTTGTAAACAGCCTTAACAAATTTCTGTTTAGGCTTAGGCACAAATGTCTCCTTTCTAGCCTTAAAAGGACTAGCAGTCTTAGACCTATCATGTTTCCTATTATTCACATGCTGACGAGGAGTAGTCTTATCACTAGAAACATGCTTACCATTAAAATAAGCATACATCAAATTAAAAGCACAAGACATACAATTAGGAACTCCACATGCTTTATAAGAGGGATTAACAACAGGCAAATTATGCATGGTAGACATGACATTTTTGTTATCCAACTCATGTGTGTCTGAGTTAGTCTCAGTTGCTTTCACAACTTTGACTGGAACTTTCGACACACTTGGCTTGGAAACAACCTTCTTATTAGCATGATCTTCAGCACGTATTTCTTCTTGAATAATAAAGGAGGTCTCATCAAATGGTTCAGCAATTGATCCTTTATAGAGGGGTTTATCAACACCCTTAAGCACATGTGGTACTTCCCTACCTTTTAGCACAGACATGAGGAGGGGAGTTTATGCCTAATTCTCCAATAGCAGCATTGTAATCAAAACCTATTCCAGATGTTTGATTAACAGCTTGCTTACTGTAAAACTCTTTAGCCTTCGAACAAGAATTAAAGTAAGCTTTAACCTTAGTCTCAAGATCGGTGATCTTGTCTTTGAGAATAGTTTCGAGTGGTCTATAACAGTTAACTCTATTCTCTAGAAAAGATACTTGTTCTTTTAATTTGTCTTGATTAATGTGCACAAGTCTTAATTCATTGACCTCTTTCTCAAGGTCTTTGATCTGCTGACTTAACAGTTCATTATCACGACGAGCACAATCTAAGGAACCTCCTAGATGACAAACTAATTCAGCATCTATAAATTTTACCTCTTTTCTTGACGATGAAGTGTTTCCATCAATAGCCATAAGAGCAAGATTCCCTTCTTCTTCATCTTCACTATCAGTATCATCCCAGCTTCTTCCCTTTGCCAGATAAGCCCTTTCAGAGTTACTCTTCTGATTTGAATCATAAGAGTTCTTCCTTACTTGCTTTGGCTTCCTGCATTCTGTGGCAAAGTGTCCCAACTCATTGCAGTTATAGCATCTAATGGTGCTCCGATCAACCATCCATGTTTTGTATCCACCACTACTGGTGTTAGAGGATGAAGATCCACCTGTCTGGAATATGTTGTAGTTGGACTTGTACTTGAACTTGGGATTTCTCTTGAATCTGACATTGGAGAATCTCTTGATAATTTGGGCCATTGACTCATCTTCCAATTGCTCTAGCTCTTCCAAGGAGTAAAAATCATCACTGGATTGATTTGTAGTAGGAGGATCAAATTCTGCTACTAATACATTTTCCTCAGCCTTGGAATACTGTACCATTCTCTCTGACTGTTGAGATTGTTGTTGTTGTTGTTGACCTTCAGCTACTAGAGCAGTAGATGTGCTGACCAATCTATCTTTCCCGTAGAACTTCTGTTGAATCTGCTCCAACTCATAGGTTTTTAACACACCATAGAGTTTATCCAAAGAAATCTCACTCAGATCACTAGCTTCTCTTATGGCAGTGATTCTATGTTCAAGATGAGTTGACAGTGTTAAAAGGAACTTTTTGTTGACCTCCCTGATTGAATAATATTTTCCGTTTATGTTCAGGTTGTTGATCAATGCATTGTACCTCTCAAACACTTTAGTAATTCCTTCTCCTGGATTGGATTTAAAATGTTCATACTCAGAGGTTAGGATCTCTAACTTGTTCTCCCTAACTTCCTCTGTGCCTTCATTAATCACCTCAATAGTTTCCCACATGTGTTTGAATTTTTACAGTTCATCACACGTCTGTTCATCAAGGGATCAAGGGAATCAATTAAAATTAATTGAAGGCTGGCATCCAAGGAGGCTTCTTCCTTTTCATCAGGAGTAAAATCTTCAGGCTCTTTAACATAGGTTCTAGCTTTGGTAATCACAACATCATCTACTATAACCTCTGGTTCAATAACCATCGGAATTTTTGGACCTTTCTTTAACAAGTTCAGATATTTGGGATTTGCCACTTGTAAAAACAAGAGCATCTTCTTCTTCCACACAATATAATTTTCTTTATCAAATAGTGGAATTTTAACGGTTCCAACTTTTTGTGAAGTCATTATGAATTTTTGAATAAATACAAATTCAAGGAGTTGAAAAAAAATCACAAAAGTCTAGGATCTTGATTTGTTCGTTAATCAGAAGGCTCTGATACCAATTGTTAGGTCCCAATATGTTTGTAGAAGGGGGGTTGAATACAAACTATACCGTTTAATCGAATTTAGTGTGGAATAAAAATTGAAACAAAATTCAAGTTAAATAAAAATATTATTAAACTTGAAAGGTGTTACAACAACGGTATCGATTACAAGGGATTAATCTCAAATTAATTATCACAAATCTAGAATAAATTCGACATGAACTTTTTCTATTTTTGCAATAAAAAAAATCAAATGCTAAACACAATTTGAGATTAAGTTCTAGGGATTTTGATCCGCTAGATAGTTACACAAGAACAAGAGAATGATTTCTAGTGGTTTGGATTTAACTTTAATAACTATAAATTGATAATCTTGAATTCAGCAGTGAGAGATGTAATATTTGTGCGGCTGCTTTTCTTTCGTGTTCTTGGTTGGTTGAAGATGAATGACTTCTGTTGCTTCTGTCTTTTTAATTAAATCAATCAACAGAATCCACTTGAACTGGCAAGACAATTGAATGAACTGGCAAGACTATCGGCAAGATAATTGATTGAACTGGCAAGACTATCGGCAAGACAATTGATTGAACTAGCATGACAATCTGTTGAACTAATAGAACTTTCGGTATGACAATCTATTTGAGCTGGTATGACTTTCGGTTTGACAATCTGATTGTCATACCAGTTCAAATGATTGTCTTGCTGAATTAATATTGAATAATAATTCAAAATCAATTCTGAAAATTTCTAATATTAATTCAGAATTACTTAATCAATCAATTCAATTAATAAATAAATTAATCTTTGCAGATATAATTTATTTTCTTAATTAAACTATATGACTTAATTAATTAATAGAGAATTAATACTACTCTTTAACAACAACCATTCTTCTGAAAATCACTGTCAATTATGAATCAATTCCACCACTTCAATGTTGACACTCGATGTACTGTCTGGTTCATGAGTGACTAACTTCCGTGACGTTTCTTCATGTCTTGATTTTGATACTTACTTAATTACCCTTACTTAATCATTCTCATTCTAATTATTGGGTCGATCAATTCTAATTCTAATTGATATTAAAGTCAACTTACTCTATTGTTGTACCAATTTCAATTCTATTTTATAACGAACTCTATATCATTATAATTTATATTAAATTCAATTTCTTCTACCAATTTATATTTTAATTCATATCGAGTTCTATATTATTTTGTTACTTCGGGCTAAATTAAATTTAAGCAAACTAAATATAATTATTAAGATTTAGTTGATATATCATATGACTCGGGTTAAAATAAATTAAATAACAATAATATCAATCCTCCTAAAAAAACTATACTAATGAACTTGGATAAACAAAATAATATATGTTTTTTATCGAGGATAAAAAAAATACATTATACAATTGATTCAGACTAACACAAAACTAAAATAAAAACAATTCGACCAACAAAAATAAAATAATATATACTAATTATTCAGTCTAAAACAAAATTATCGTATTGATCCAGACTTTAAAAAAATTAAAATTAAACTAAAAATAATTAGTTTGATTTGATCGGTGTATTGGACATCGTGCTAAAATAAAATAATGTAAACACTGATCTGAGATAAATCAAATTTATATTAGACTAAGTAAAATTCGTATCCTATTGATATGAACTAAAAAGTCAAATTTTAATTAAAATATAAATATTACTCTTTAAAAAATACACATAAAAATATCAATAAAACTATATTGTTCGATTAGTAATATTGTTCTTTTCAAATAATTTTTATAGAGTTATAGTTAATCGGTTAAGTAATCACCATGTTAAAATAATATTTTTTAAGGTATCAACATAATGGTGACATTATATTTTTCCCCTCAATAAAATAATAATTTCGTTATAACAATATTCCACCTACCAATGCTATCACTTTAAATAAGTTTAAATGTCCTAAATTTTTTTGAACATATACGCCTAATAATATAATTATCATGAAATCATATCATTTAAAATTTTAAATGAAAAAAATTAAGAATTGAATTCAAAATATTTTTTTAAAAAATTATATAATATTAAAAAAAATCTGTGCGATCCGTGCACGAGGTTTTAAGCTAGTTCATTTTAAGTCATAAGTTACTTATTTTAAAATTCCCCAAACGGGCTCTATATCACCATAAATTTAATCTACGGATATATAGACCGGAAATTAAAAAAAACGGGGGATGAATGCTAAATGCTAATGTTTCTGCTCTTTTATCTAGTACATTTCATGGCCCAGAATCATGAAAATCATTATAAAAGCCCAATAAAGAATAAAGCCAATAACCATTCAATGATCCGATGTGTAGAATTTCTTCGTTAAATAATATTTTCGAATTAAAAATTGTTTTGGGAATATAAATGGAATTTTTTTTTAAATAGTTAACTATAGTTGAGGGTCTTAACTAATTTAAATTCTAGGTTTTTTGAAAATACCCAAGATCAAAAATATTTTTGCAAAAATATTATCATTTTTAAAAAAATTGCTAAAATACATTCTTTTTTTTTGCTAAATACAAAAATACCTTTTTATTTGCATATATACTAGTTTTTTACTTTTTTGGCAAAAATACGATTTTCTGCAACTCAATTCAACTAAATGCAATATTCGACGAGTTTTTGCAACTTCATGCAATTTCGGACAACCTCAAATGCAACAAAAAAAATCAATTCAAGTAGTTGCATGTCTGTTTGATTTTGGTTGATTCCGTATTTTTGTAAATATATATATATATATATATATAATAGTAAAATTGCAAAAAAACTTAGAAAAGTTATTTTTTTATAATTTTTCTTTAAATTTTTTATTTTATAACTTATTTTAATTTAAAAATTTCCTAATAAAAATTATTATTTCCTTCAAATATACAACTTTCAAGTTTTTTTATTTTTTTATTTATAAATAACATGTAAATTACACCAATACAATAAACTATCTAAACATATGAGAACTTACACTTGAAGATTATCTAAGAAAATGTTTGATTTTAAGTAACTTAAAACTAAAACATGGAATGAACACCTTTGAGATATAATAATTGACTTGTAAATAAAATAAGATAGATACTTCTTGTTTATAAGTAAATTATAAGTGTCCAACAAGCATACTTATATCATTTTAAACTACGGTGCCACGCACCTCGCCCTCTCTGCAATCAAATATTGAGCTGCACATATTTTAAATAATGATTTGTGTATATACAATTTTTCGCTTAGCCGAGCTCTTATTAAAAATTGACGATATCGAAACGAAAATACCAAAAATTAAGTCACATTTCTTTGGAAATGTTGTCTTCGGGATGAATGTTTGAGAGATTTTTTTAAGAGAAAAGAGAATAGAAGAGATGGGACACTATACTAAAAATGACCTTTTACGTCATTCCACAAACGTTGTAAGAGGCCAAATAAATGTTGCAACAGACAAAAATTTTCTACGGCAATACTTTTATGATGTTAGTATTTTTGGCGTTGTCTTAAGGTTTAAAGGCAACATTTTTTTATCAAGGGTAACACCAAAAATTATGTTGCAAAAAGCAATTACATGGCAAAAAAAGGGGTCAAACTGACACGTGGACTGTCACATGGCACTTTGACACGTGGCTTTTGACACGTGGCAAATGTGGGGCCCACTGACAGGTGGGATACTGACAGGTGGGGCCCACTGGCATGTGGGGGCCCACTGACATGTGGGTCCAGCTTGACACATGGCCCTTTTGCAACACTTTTTAGTACCTACTTGCAACATTTTTAATAGCTATTGCAACACAATAATAATGGACAAAATTTAATACCTGCCACGTCAGCAGGGACCACCTGCCATGTCAGCAGTGTTGGGACCCAGCTCTGCCACATCATCATTTATTTATTTTTTAATAAAAAATTGAATATTTTTATTAATATATGTATTGGCAACACTTTACGAGACCTATGCTAACATAATTAAAACATGTTGTAGTATGGTACATTATCATATAGCTACAGTAATATTGTCTACGGCAACATCACGTTATTACGTGGTAGAAGGCCGTTTATGACGTAGTGGGAGGAGAAGAAGAGAGAAGAGAAATAATACAAGAAAATAAATCAGTCGTGTGCACCTGAAATTTTGTAAAAAAAGAAGAGAAAATGACTAATAAAAAGAAGATAACGTGAGAAAATTATATAAAATTTTCTAGGAAATTTTCTAGAAAATTATATCCCATTTTTGATAAGAAAGTTTTGGGAGAAAATTATAGGAAATTTTCTCTCCCGATTATTTATCTTTCACTCGCCAAAAAACTTGATAGCACGTGTAGGAAGGAAAATTTTAAAATATCTTTTCTCTTCATTTTCAAACTCTGGAGCATACCGTAAAATCGAACTGGACAGTACTAAGTGTTCGTTTGAGAAATTTTAAAATAACTAACTTATAACTTAAAATGCATAAGTAACTTTGGTTAGTAAATGAATACTGATAAGTTATATAAATGTTTGGATACTTTACTTATAAGTCAGATTTTTTTAAACTTAAATGAGCGAAAATAATTAATTTTTAAATATAATTATCTCAATTTATAAATTATAAATTAGACTAATATTTGAAACATATATTTTAAAATTAAAGTTAATGAAAAGGCGAAAAATCAAAATAAGTTCAAAGAAAGTACGTTGTTAATAACATTTCACTTATTAGTTTATAAGTTATAAATTCAATTTATAAATTGTGTCGACAAAATACTCATCAATAAGTTGTTAGAAACTTATAAACCAAAAATAACTTATAAGTAAACAAACATGCCCTAAATAGAGAAGGAAGAAGCCATCAAAAGAATGAGCTGGGAGAGAACCGTCCGTAGGCACACAATTTAACTAAATACGTGTGCAGGTAATGCGTACCCAGGGTGTCACAATTATGCGTCAAGCCAAAGTCTGCCCCCATCATCTTATCCACTCCTCCACCCTTGGTTTAGGAACCTCTTCTTCCAGCACGTTATATAATTACATAAAAATATATTATAAATCACGAATTCATGATTACACAATAATTTATTTATTACAAAACAATTATGAAAATCAGAATTTCAGGATAAACATCAACCAAAAACTAAAATAGCAGTACATGGATAACTGATTGTCTATGTCATGTATGTTAGTGTAGGCCACATGCCATATGTTTGTGTTTTCTGTTACTATCTTTTTTTCATACCTCTGTTATAAAAATCGGTTGATTTTTTAAAAATAGTCGATAAATTACTTAAAAAACGGTTAAAAAAATTTGTTCGATTTGACCGATTTCTGATAAATGACCGATAAATTATCCGATTTTTTAAAAATCGTCCGATAAATCACAAATCAATACATCAACCGAATAATTCCGATTTTCGAAATCTGTAACACTACACGAAACAAGAAAATACTTAATGATTCGAGCCTATGCAGGGGTCGTAATGGCGAGTTGTTATGCTAATTCTGTATAGTACTATTAGTTAGATGCTTAAATTAGCTTGGACATCTTGTACATTTTTTAATAACCAAAATTTTGACCACTTTAAACAATTTCCGATTAATTTTATAAAGTGCTAACACATTATCCCATTATGATTAACCCTGCTTCAAGACGAGTTTCTAGTGTCTGAACACTTGGTTAACATCAAAAAATCAAAATTTTTTATTGGTAATCTTTAACATATTCTCAATTCGGTTGATTGGTGTTAACGGATAATTATTTGTTTAAAATTTCATCAAAAATATCGAAATTTTTTATAGCGTCATATTCCACTTTTTCAGTTGCCAAACAGTGCTGTAAAAGTTGGGAATCAGGAAGATCTGTCGAGCTACCGATTTAGGATTAATTGAAAATCGGGGATTAATCGGAGTAAAAATTAAATGTATTATAATATTAAATTATATTTAATATATTATCATCATTATGTTAGTTATTTATTAACAAATATATATTTATTATATCATAATTTCTATACTTATTCATATTAATTTTATATAGTATTTTATTTTTAATAAATAATTATATATACTCCAATAAAGAAAAATTAATCGGATTTAAAAGATTAAAAAATCGAATCAGTCGGATACTTTGTAGGGGATTAATCGATTAAAACGGGAATTTATCGGGAATTTTTAGAACACCGTTGCCAAATCATAAAAAAACAATCCAATAATGCATTACATGCCAAAAAGAATAGTTGCATGAACTGTATAATCTTATAAAATAATATCTAAATTATAGAAAGAACGATTATACAAACATCTAATATTAATTATCTCTTAAACTTTATGTTCGAATCTTATATACCAGAAGCCTGCATGATCAATCATTTTGCAGCTATGAAAACAAGAACAACATACATATGTGTGGAAGTATCAGCTCAGAGTTCTTGATCACCTTAATGAATTTATCAGACATTTTTCGTGATTTCTTACATATCATCAGAAGATTCAGGGCTCGGAAACTCATTCAAATCAGGATATAAGAAGGTCCTAGAAGAATGATCAGATGAAGCATGAGATGACTGAAGAGCATCAACCCTAGCACCAACTTCAGCAGCTTTCTGTCTGATAAAATCTGCAGACAAGTCATGACCATGACTGTAACCTTCTTGTTGATGATCATCGGGGAAATTAAGACGAGCCGAGGGGCCGCGGAGGTAGAACACCGCGGTGTCGTAGGCACGAGCAGCAGCCACCGGAGAAGAGTAAGAGCCAAGCCAGATTCTTGACCTTTTGTTTGGCTCTCGAATTTCAGCCACCCATTTTCCCCATTTTCTCATCCTTATGCCTCTGTATGGGTTTGGCTTGTCTTGCTTCTGCACCCTTTGCTTTCTTTTTTCCATCATACACTTGTGTATTCGAAAAAAATATCAAACAGTTTGGGTCAAGAACAAAGAAAAATGAGAGACAAAGGAGTAGTAATGTGGCTAAGAGTTTGAATAAACGCTTCTCTCAAAGCCAAGTGCTCTGTTTAAATAGGCATATGTGACAAAAAAAAACTATTACTCCTTCCGTTACACAAAATTCGAAATATTAAATGAATAATTTAGTGAAATCTGCAAAAATTATTAAAGAAATTTTTTTATTTAATTAAAAAGTGATAATTAAATGTGAAATTAAAAAATGATATCAGTGTGACGGAGAGAATAACATGCGTGAATAATTAAATGTGAAATTAAAAAATATTCGATACTCGCTCACCCCCGAGAATTTATGAGAACAGATACTTATTTATAAGGTTATAAGCCATATATGTCAAAAAAAAGTACTCCCTTCCCTCTGTCTCAATAGATCCTTTACATTAATTTTTGGCACGCTTTTCAATACTCGTTTAAAATATAATTTCATAATATTTTTTAATTTTTTATTCTGAATAAAAAATTTATTCTTAAAAAAATTTTAAAAAAATTATGAAACTATATTTCATAAAAATCTCAAAATACGTGTAAATAGTGAACGTAAACATCCACGGAGGGAGTAATTCTTAATGATTACTTAAAATATAATATTAAGCTTGCAAATAATGAAGACGGTGACATATGTATGCAAGAGTTAACTCAGTTGGCTAAAGAGTGGATAACCTCTTGATCACAAATTCGAATCCCACGGGAGGAGAATTTATGATTATGCCTCCTGAGTAAGAGTCTGTCGTCGGCTGCGGATTACTTACGATAAAAATAGACGATGAAATATAATGATGCAACAATCATCGACCCATAACACGAGTATGCAGTCGACATGGAGTCGTGTGAGTAAAAGGGGTTTATGTGAGAACATAAAAATAGGAAACAACGAGATAGGGTGTGAGAACAAGTGCAGAAACTTAATAGTAAGAAGTTATTGACAGCACGCACTTGGAGGTTTCTTACTTGGCTGCTACTCTGTCTCTGTGTTAAACAGCCGCCACGTTGAGTTTCTCTTCAAGATAACTCCCACTTTTATTTGGCCGACGACCGACATATATGTTATCCTAGATTCTCATTTTTCAAATGGTGTTAGCTTTAAAATATGGTTACCGAAAAAAATATTTTTTTTTATAAACGTCGAAGTCGAACATATGATTTTATAGAAGTTAAAACTTCAATCACCGTATCAACTCTTGGTTGACAAAAAAAACTCGTTTTACCGAAAAATAAAATAGAAATAGGGCAAAAATGTCAGAAAATTATTTATGTATGTTAAATCTAGTGGAATGAACTTAGGTGGGAATTATAGAAATTTGGTGGATTTAGGCATATATATAAGGTTGTTTTCAAGAAAAATTAGTCCCTAAGTAGGTACGTAATTAGATGATCATAAACATATAATATATTTTAATAATATATCCAGGCCCGTAGAATAAATTGTACGAGAAATTTAACCGTTTTCAATTTAAAAGTGTCTCCGAAAATACTAAATTCATTACGGAGGTATATGATGTATATCCGAAAACCAAATTAAAACTCTATATCCGAAAACCAAATTAAAATTATAAGATTTTAAATTTCATTGTCTACTGTCGTTAAACTTGTTTCATGTTTAGTTTTGAATAAATTTAATCAAATATAAATTTATTTATATTTACATTTTTCAGCAAATAAAGGGTCCCAAAATTATATTTGACACAGGACCTTCGATATAAGGAGATCCATTTAAGGTCCGCGGGCCGGACCAGACTTTTTTCCGGATCGGGCTTTTCAGATTTTTTCCGGATTGGATCGGATTTCGGGCTTCTGATTTTTTGAACATCTCTAGAGACGGTCTGCACTTTATTATAATTATAATTATTTGATCAAGCAATTATAAAAAAATGCCATTACATATTCGTAATTTGTATTTCACATGCATTTGGTCATTAAGGGGGTGTAATCAGTTCAGATTTTAGAGGATTTATAACAATATATTGGTTTTGAATGATTGTTGTTGATTTTAACTGATTTTAAATATACGCGAATTTTAGCGGAATTGTTGAATAAATTTCGTAGAGTCTTGCTGATTTAAGTATTAATTTCTACAAATTCATCAAAATCTCTCGGATTTTGTTAAGATTTTTGAAAATATAAAATACACTAACAAGTTCATCAAAATTTATAATTTTATAAAATACAAAAAAAAATCATGGAATTTTGAATACCACCAAATTTTAATTGAACTTTTTAAAATCTAAATTGAATATTCCCGAATTTTAAAAGATTTTTTTCAATCTCTCTTGAATATCATCATATTTTAAAAAAAATTATAATCTAATTAAATATCCTAGAATTTTTAAAATCTATTTTTTTTAAAATCACAATTAAATACACCACATTTTAAGTACTTGGAAAATTGGAATTATAACATTTATTTTATTTTTTTAAAAAAAAACTCTAAAGCAGATTTTTCATTGAGTATTGACTTTATAGAGATCAAAGTGCGGCTCAATTCAGTAAAAAGAAAAAAGAAATAAAATGCGGCTCTAAATTTGTTTGTAGTGCACGTGTTAATAGGAGGTAGGGTATGTTATGTCAAGTCGGGGGCCGTCGATGAATTTACATATCCTACGCAAAGTCGACTGAATTATTGCTGATGTTTAATTTTATATATGTTGTTTAAATAATTTTAAATATGTTTGTCCATATTTTGCAAGGTCAATAATTGCTATATTCAGTGTACAACAGTTTCTTTTTCAATAAGAAATTTGTGAAAAATATAGTGTTTGTTTGAGAAATCTTAAAATAAGTAATTTATAACTTAAAATCCGTAAGTAACTTATAAGTGATAAGTGGATGAAACACTTATAAGTTGTATACACATGATTTGGGTACGGTGGACAAGACATAATAGTTAAATAATGTTACTTTTGGTAGGATAGTAGAGAGAGACAACGAAAAAGTATAATTTAGTGATAAAAAAGTATAAAGTCGGATAAAGCGATGAGACCAATGAATATTTAATTTTTCACTTTTTTATTAGTTTTAGTTTTGAAATTTATGTTTTTAAATGTTAAGTTAATTTAAAAGTCATGAATTAAGATAATCATATTTAAAAATTATTTATTTTAGTTCATTAAAGTTAAAAAAATTCTGACTTATAAGTAAAATTAACCAAATACTTAACTAACTTATAGATATTATCTATTTATCACTTTTAAGCCATTTATTAATTTTAAATTATAATTTACTTATTTTAAGATTTGCCAAACGAACACGTAATAAGTTTCGTCGGCTTAATCTATAAACTTTGGTATCATCCATGTTCCATGCTATGATCGTTGACACGTAGCATGACCTTAAAATGAATGATATCTTATCGGCCATCATGCGCCGACCTATTCAGCTACTTCCACGTCTCACACATATTCGTCCCCAAACTCCGGTTTCTAGCTTTGTACATGTTAATACATTTTTTTTCTTTAAACAAAAATGCAAATTTTCATTAAGAGGATACATATACAAAAATATTGGAAAGAAAGCCGTAAAAACGTTTTGACAATCCAGCGAATAAGGTATAAAAGCCATATTATACTGGCACTCGCTAAAGTGCAACACCCGACTAAGCTCGTGAATAGATGGGAAGTTTGATCCGATCCGATTCGACCCAAATTTTGATACAATAATAATATGATCTTATCAGATAAAAATATCCGATCTATTAAGAGGGGATATAAATTTTCATTTTTTCGATTCGATAAAAACCCGATCCGAACTACACAAATTATATTTTTATAAATTGTATATATATAGAGAGTAAAAATAGTGAGAGAGAGATAAAATTTAACTATAATTAGTTAATATAATTGATTTTAGATGTATCAATATTCTATTTTTTAAGTTATCTTATTGTATTTTCACACAAACTATTATTTCATCGTATTAAGATGTATCGTACACGACATATGTCATCATATTCTAGTAAGTGAATTATGTTTATGAAATAATATTTTATTCGTAATTCACATTTCTTTATTTAATTATTGAAATTGACATTTATAATTATTTTCATATACTTCTCAAATTACATTATTCTATTTTTATTTATTTATTTCAAAATTATTTTTAACTGAACTATTTTCACATATCTTCAATTTTTTTATTTTCACAACATCTCCCCGACTGAAAATAGCTTTTTGTGCTTACTTTTTTTTTTTAATTATTGAACCGTGTTAAATTAAATTATCCATCTCAAAATACTTAAATGGAGTCGGAGATCCGATTCGATAATCCGAGATCCTAATGAATTTGAAAATGGATTATGTTAGTAAAAATCCGAAAGCGATCTGATTTAAATCCGATTCAATAAATTTAAACATATATAAATATAAATTTAGTCAAATACGATCCAAATCCCACCCGTTGATAAGCTTACACCCCGATGTGATCATTTTTCTTTTGATTCGGGAATTCAATTAAAATTATTAAATCTTAATTGAATTGGGTTGGGTGTCAAGATTCTTAATATTTTCTCTATATCTCATGTTCTGCAAAAACAAGATCGAAATCGAATAGATAAATTAATTTTAAATCGATGTTAGTACTATTTTGTTTCCTAAAAATTGCTTGTGTGAGGAGAGATTTACAGAACCCAGACAACACCTTGGTCTCGGGAAAGAACAAACGGAAACCAAGGTGTAGTTTCAAGACTAAACTTAAGGTTGTGTCGGTAAGTTGACTCGGTTTTTTGATGTCCAAACAAAATTTTTTGACTCGGATTTTAGCAGGCACAAGAAACGCAACAAGGAATCAAATGACGCAAGCTGCAATGTTAATTTTATATACATCCGACCTTTCTAGACATAAACAACAAGTATATATGGACAAACATAAGTTGAGTCCGTGGTTTCAGTCGCCGAGACCCGGGCCCTGTTTCCGAGTTTTTAAAAGAGAATGGAATACTCCGTCCGTCCCAATTTATCTGTCATGTTTGACTTTTTGTGGTCAAATTGACTCAACTTTGATCATAAATTGAACATCAACCTTTCATTATTTTCAAAAACTAAAATATACATATTAAAGTAGATTACATTTACTCTCTAATGAAATAATTTTTATATTTTTTTTTGATTATATACCATATGAAATATTTGGTCAAAATTGGGTCAATTTGACCATAAAAAGTCAAACAAGACAGTTAAATTGGGACGGAGGGAGTATGTGATTTGAAGATAAAATTATTTTTATTTTCAAAATTGGAGTGAAAATTTTGAAATGAAAATTTATCTAATTTGCAATAATTTCCACTTAATTTGTATCTATACTATACTATAATAACCGGAATGAAATATAATTTGGTATGCCCTTTTTTAGTTGGTTTGGTTATCCCTATTTTTAGCCGTCGGATCTTTTTAATCAAGTGATTATGATTGTTAGATTTAAATACTAAAATAATACACACTATTCAAACTCCTTAATTCGAACCCCACCAACAACAAATATTTATATTATTATTTATACACTACTAAAACTTCCAGATTCAAAACCCGCAAATAGCAAATATTTATATTATTATTTATACGCTACCCAAGATTCATGTTCGAATTCCACCAGCAACATATATTTATATTATTATTCAAAAAATATACTAAAAAAATAATGATTTAAAAAGAAATTTATTATAATTTTAAATAATATATAAATATTAATAAATACCCGTGCATCACACTTTTTCTAAGCCTAGTATTTTTAAAATTCAGGAGCACGATTATGGGAAAATGAAACTAGTTTAGTTACTATTCACTTTACTTTTCCCTTCTTTTAACGGTCTTTCTAATGTGCGCCCAATGACACACATTAGTCACTAACTCCAATAAAAATGGGCTCTTTTTATTAGTGGAATTGATGTGAATGCAGGGGGCCATTAATATTTATTATTTAACCACCAATAAAAAGAAGTCATTTATATGAGAGTTAGTAACTATTGTGTGCCATTGACACACCATAGAAAATCTCTTTCTCCAGAAAATAAGGGCAAATCACTTTCAGTGAAATTATTTGGTGTAGATACCCGTTGACACAGCACATCTCGACTAATTCGACTAATAATGAAAAGATGAATATAACATCTTACCAACCAACACGATATCATAACATACCAAATACCAACACGATCACTTGCTTAAATTTGAGCGTGCACTTTAAAATCGAAGTTAGGGCTTTTAAGTGATGAGCTCTTAAAGTCTGGGTACTCGTGAATTATCGGGGTGAGTTGCAACCTGCTATTTTAAATTTATATTTTAAATTTATATTCCGATTTCAGAGTTAACCAATCTAGACATAAAACAACAAGTATCTGTAGATAAAACATAAAATCAATTTCTGTCACGGAGACCAAATTACTATGTCCTTGCCATTTTACCGCATCTTAAACAATCTATTAAGTACTTTATTCCATCCTTGTTCTTCTGTGAATTTATTTTTCTTATTCGAGAAACAACTAATCTCGAATATTTGAATTTGATAATCCGGATCAACGTATGCTTGCTCGTAATTTTGTAGTATACAAGTAATCGAAACTAGCTTGTAATTTCTCACAGAACTTGGCTCGTACTATGTCACAGGTAGTGATAACTCCGGGTGGCGGGACTGCTCCTTCGACGCAGTCATGTATCCTTCGCCGCTGTAGAGGTGTAGTTGTGGTTAGATTCCTACAAAACAACACCGGAAGGGGGTTGGAGTCCCGCGGTGCCTCCGGCGTGAGAGTAAGAACTAGCTTTTTGGGAGGATGAAGATGAATATGAATGTAAGGTGGCTGTGTGTGTATATGAGTGTGAAAAAATGATTAACCCCAAACCTCACCTTCTTGTGTTATTTATAGCCCAAGTGTAGGGTTTTGGGATTGGTACCTTTAGATCATAGCCATTGGTTCAGGGAGCGGAGGACACCTGGCTGAAGTGGATGCTTTACACGGACTGGCCAAGAAATATTCTGAGGATCCTCTGACACGTGCCCTGCCTTGATTATTCCCATGATTGATGTGTGACAGTTGTCCCTATCACGTGTCTGGGCCAATATCTCACGCGCTGGGATTTACCAAGATTAGGCTTGTGGGATTGAGCTGGTTAGGATTGGTAGTGCGCGAGACTATTTCTCCCAGGAGTTGCGTGGGATTAGGAGCCTCAGGAGTACTATTGCTCAGTATTTTACTTGATCTCGTTTTCACCAAAAAAATTCCAAGATTTTCAGCATCTTTTGTCTTGTATTTTTCCTTGGTATCACTAGATAAATATACTAGCTAAACAACCAGAGTTCCTCAAGCTCACAAGCCATGGAGAATTCAAATCAAAACCTCCATGTTCTGCTCCTCCCATACTTCACACCAAGCCACATGATTCCACTGGTAGACATGGGAAGACTCCTCGCAACCCGCGGTGTCACGGTGACGATAGTCACCACACCACACAATGCTCTCCTGTTCCGAGAGTCCATCCTACAAGATGTCGAATCAGGGAATCAAATTCATGTTCGTGAGCTTACGTTTCCGTCGAAAGAAGTTGGATTGCCTGAAGGAATCGAGAATTTCAATGCCATAACGTCTAGTGAAATGAGTAGTAAAGTATTTTACGGGGTCATGCTCCTTCAAAAACCTATGGAAGATTTAATCAGGAACATTTCGCCTGATTGTATTTTTTCTGATATGTTTTATCCTTGGACAGCTGATCTTGCTGATGAGCTTAATATACCTAGACTCATGTTTTATCCGTCGAGTTTTTTGTATCATTGTGTCACACATAGTCTTTCTGTCTATGCACCCCATGATAATGTTGAGTCAGAAACAGATACTTTCTTGGTCCCGAATCTCCCGGACAAAATCGAGATGAAAAGATGTCAGCTGCAAGAACATGTTAAGGTGAAGACGAGGTTCGGTGAACTTATCAAGGCAATTAAGGAGTCTGAGCAGAAAAGCTATGGTCTGGTTCATCACACTTTTTATGAACTTGAGCCTGCTTATGCAGACCATTATGGTGAAATCAAGAATTGTAAGTTTTGGCACATTGGTCCTATATTTCAGTTCTTTAAAAAGGCTGAGACATTTAGTACTTCTTCATCTGAGCAACATTATAGTTTAAGTTGGTTAGATACACAAAACCCTGGTTCTGTTCTCTACATTTGTTTCGGAAGCATGGTCAGATTTTCTGATGCTCAACTTACTGAAATCGCATTAGCACTCGAGGCTTCCAAGATTCAGTTTATTTGGGTGGTTCGCAAGAGTGTCGATAATCAAGAAAAATGGTTACCATCAGGGTTTGAACAAAGAATATTGAAAAATAACAAGGGCTTAATAGTCCGAGAATGGGTTCCCCAGGTGAAAATCCTGGATCACCCGTCGACAGGAGGGTTCCTGACGCATTGTGGTTGGAACTCGGTGCTCGAAGCAGTTGTCGCTGGAGTGCCACTTGTGACATGGCCTTTATTTGCTGAGCATTTTTACAATGAGAAGCTTGTTGAGCTTCTCAGGGTAGGTGTAAGAGTTGGTGCTGATGTTTGGAACTCAGGCTTTGAAATCACAAGTCCCCTGGTGAGAAGAGAACTGATACAGAATGCATTGGCAAAATTAATGGACGGTTCAGATGAGTCCTCGATGATCAGACGGCGAGCAGAGGAGATTGGAGTCTTGGCTAGAAGTGCAGTCTTGGATGGTGGGTCCTCCTCCAATCAACTATCTGGTCTAATTGAAGAAATGAAAGCTTTTAGTCAAGAAAAAACAAAGAGCGGGTCCAGAAATTGAAGGTAACAGATGAGTATTTTAACATTAGTTGTATTGGATGCTACCTTAAGTTATTGATTATCTGTTATGTACTGGAGAACTGTAATGGTGCACTTTAATCTATGATCTGACTTATTATTATGATACAAATATTAGTTCTGAATAAGATGCCCATGGGGCCATATGAGTTTGCAATGACACTGTTTGTGAGTTGTAAATAATGTGCAAAGTTCAATTTTTGCTCATTTGCTAAATTGGCAAGAACTTATATTAGCTTGCAAACAAGTTCTTTCAAGATACTATGCATTAGATTTTTGGAGTGGAGAGATGAGTGAGCATTGGATCCCATTTTCTAAAAGGCTCCACCTCTCGATATGTTATGCATTGAGCGAGAACTAGTTCGGATCGGTTTTTGAATGAAATCGGAATCGAAATTTTATATTTTCGGTTATATAAATTGAAGATTGTAACTGGATAATCGGTTCGGCTTCTGTTTAAAAACATAGGTTTGGTTTTTATGGATTCAAGTTCGATTTCAATTTTTACATGTCCAATTTGAGTTTCAATCTTTTAATTGTAATCCATTAATCTTGCAATCTTTTCTAAAATAAATGAGTTAAAATTTGAAGTTTTGCATTTAAATTTTTATATATAGAGGATTAATGTATTTTTCCGTTGATTAACGGTTGGATAGCTCAAGTTAAGAGTTTATGCTGTGTCGTTCCAGGTCCTTAGAGTTCCAAAATCTCTAGATATTTTAATAATAACAAGAATGCCAAGCCCTTACATGTTAATTTTAGGCTTACGGTTTTAGGCTTTCAGTTAATTTTTCACTAAACCTATATTAATTTTCACCAAGTTTTGTGAAACTCATGGAAATATCTATCTCTGGAACCCTTTTGTTAGGAAAATGAAAATTCTTCCTACGTGTCGAGAGAAGTGTTATCGTAAATATGCCAAAGAAATTATTGGATTTTGGTTTAATGAGGAGAAAAGTGACTTTGAAGTGGTGAAAATTACTTATACCAAAGTGGCACCTTGTGTTGATTTGTATAGCCTGAGGAGAACTTCTTGGAAAATTATTAGTAATTTTTGTCCAGGTATCCCTTTTTCGATAAGAGCGAACAATGTAGTAGTGTATGCTAATGGAACATTGCACTGGCTGTCAGAAGAAACGCAGGGCTGGAGGATTGTTTCATTAAAGTTGAACAATGCAAAGTTTCAACAAGCATTAATAAGAACAACTTTTGGGATTAATGGATTGTATCTTACAGTAGTGGATGATAACTCCCCTGTTATCTTCACTAGGATGATAACTCCCTTGTTCTCTCGAGTTGGTTTCGATAAGTTCCAGCTGCCCCGATAGTTTCATATGATTCTGGTGCCAAGCAATTGAGAGATTTTCTTTTCACCAGCAATGATCTTTTCTCAGCCCCTCCTTTCGTCGAGACTCTTGTGCTCCTAGATGGGAGTGAACCTTCAGTTGAGACTCTTGTGCTCCTAGATGAGCGTAAAGAGTGAGCATTCGAACTGATTACCTTCTATGCAAATATACTCTGTTTCATCTGCCCAAAGATATGATTTTTTTTGTTAAATGGCCTACAATGATTCTGATTTGTCAAGGAATACTAACTGCAGGTTTATCCTTGCAATAGAATACTTGAGGGAATGCTGCAGTTTTGATAACATCTCAGGAAAGGAGCCTGAGACATATCCCAGCTTATCTTTTTCTCCAAACATTATGAAATATATTTTCTTGCGCTATTTTGTTATATGAAACATTAGATCATGTCCACAATATTGATGGAGGCGCGTCCTACTTATCACTAAATAATTGGTCGAGAATTGCTGCTGAATCTTCCGGTGCCCTATCAAATCTTCCTCTGCAGCTTCTATACCTGTAATTCATATAAATGTTAAATTAGCTAACATATTACTGGATGATAATAATGTATCTAAAATTTCAGATTGTGGAGCTTTGAAGTTGGTACCCATGGATTAAACCAAAGAAACTACATTAGTCCAGGTACTTTAGGATACTTGGACCTTGAATACTTACATTCAGGCCAACTGACTGAAAAAGTGATGTTTATAGTTTTGGATTTTTCCTTGCAGAGCGCTTTTAACAGGAAGAAAACCAATTTACATGGCTAATCCTGAGGAAGAAAGAAATCATGGCATGTATTTGAGAAAAAAGTACTAAACATCCATGGGCCAATCAACATGGGAATGAAGAGATGACGAGTTTAATAGGTCATAGTGAGATTCAGCATTCTGATCTTTATGAAATCGTGGCATATATTATGATCCTTAATAGGTCATAGTTTGTGGCACATGTTCTGTTGAAGAGTCAAGAGATATATAAAAAACTGAGCATGAAATCGATCAAATGATGTTCGTGTCATTGGGATATGCGGGCAAGAGGTGTCAGGCCCCTTATAATTTTTTCCATTGCAATCGAATGATATTTGTGTCATTGGGATATGCAGGCAAGAGGTGTCAGGCGACCCCCTTATAATTTTTTTGTTGCATTTTTAATTTTCCCCTTATTTAAATTTTTGATATATCGATGGATTATTGCATTTTTTTCCTTTGATTGTTTGTTAAATAATGTTAGAATTCCCAAATTCCTAATTTTTTTATGGTAACAAGAATATCAAACCCTGTTATATACAGATTATAGTTATTAGGACACAAAGGCCAGTGTTTTAGGCTTTTGGCTGTTTTTTCATAAACCTTCAGTTGCTAATGGCTTCAAAACCGTTAGGCCATTACCTACCGGAAGAAGTCGTTGAGCAGATTCTTGTGAAAATACCATGCATAAAATCTATACTAACATGCACCTCAGTTTGTAAATTATGGTATTTTTCAATTAAATCATCTCGATTCATCAACACTCATCTCTCTAGTCCAAATAACAACAAATACTTGTTATGCCACGGTTTACCTTATCGCAACGAATATTCAATATATTCTGATAGTGAACCATATAGGAATTGTGGGGAATCAGAGTTTCTTTGTGGGCTTAAAGATGTTAATGTGCATGGTTGCTGCAATGGAATTGTTTGTTATACCAAGCTTTACCAAAATCGCGAAGATCGTGGACTTATCTATCTCTGAAACCCTTTTGTTAGAAAACTGAAGGTTCTTCCTAAGTTTCGAGAAAAGTGTTATTCTGGAAAAGCCAAAGAAGCTATTGGATTTTGGTTTGATAAGGAGAAAAATGACTACGAGGTTGCGAGAATTAGTTACACTGAAGTGGCATCTTCTGTTGATTTGTATAGCCTAAGGAGTAATTCTTGAAAAACTATCAGTGATTCTTGTCCAGGTGTCCATTTATGCCCGATATTGAAGCACAATGTAGTGTACACTAAAGGAACATTGCTCTGGATGGCAGAAGAAAGGTCAAGACACTGGAAGTCTGTTTCGATAAATTTGAGTACTGGCATGTTTCAAGAGGCGTTAATATGTAATAATTTTCAGCCTTCAAGTTTATGGTATCTTAAGGAAGTCGACGCCAATTCTCTTGTTATCTTCAGCACGAATGGTCTTCGTTGTGTTTGTATGGTGAAGTTACATGATGAGAGTCTTGAATTGTTATATACAGATGTGAATGAGAGTCCTAGTAATTACTTTTGTCTGTTAGGTTTCAGAAATAACAGTGAAACTCTCGTTCGTATAAGCAAATTTACTCGTTTTCAGCAACCCAAAAATTTGATAGTTTCATATGATTTTGGTGCCAATCAGTTGACTGATTTGTTTTTAACTAGCGAAAGTCTGTTCTCTTCCTATCCTTTTGTTGAGACTCTTGTGCTCCTAGATGAGAAATGAGAGTGACATGAATGCAGTTGTATGGCATTTTATTCTCCCCCAACCAAATATATGTTAGAAAATGGAAATTTGAGAATACATGTAATACGTCTTCTTGACGTAATTTTCGGTTAATAACAAGTGTAGGTTGTTCCTTACTATAAGCACATAAACTTTCATATTTGGATTTAAGACATTTTCTTAGTGAAATTCATGTAAAAAAAGAGCAAGAATGCTTATTTGTACAAGAGTTGTTTCGGTTTTAGCTGAGAAGCATATTTTGAAATATATGCAATGTTCAGGACCTGAGGCTAGAGGTTCAGGACCTGATGATGTGCTGGGATAAGTTTCTGCAATGTTCAGGGCCTGAGGTTGGAAGCTCAGGACCTGATGGTATGCTGAAAACATTTCTGGAATGTTCAGGGCCCGAGGCTAGTTGTTCAGGTCCTGAGGTGCTGAAAAGTTTTGGTTTGTTTAGGGCCTGAGGCTTATGCTCAGGGCCTGAACTGGAAGCCAATTTCTAAAATTATATAAACATGTTTTGTATAAATAAGTATATTATATATTAATATTTGAGTGAGGATTATTATTATTTTAATAATAATAATAATAATAATTAGACTCTTAAACAATATATAATAGATCAGATTACATACGTTACTTTTGTAGAGAAGAGCAAAAGTTGAAGTGTGTGAAAATCTGAGAGGGAGATAGATTGGGGAAAATAGATAGAAACTCTTGAACATCATCTCTCTGGCTCTCTCCCACATATACATACATATATTCATTGATTTTCTTGGTGAACTGAGGTGCTGATCATTATTGAGCCTTCTCGTATCTGTGAACGGATCGCTCTGGGCTGTTTTATCCTGGAAGTGATATTGTGGCAACCCATCACAGCGTAAGTGGGACAATAATCTCTTCAAGAACAGTCAAGTCTTCTTGAGGGCTTGGCGACTCAGCTGATTCTCTAATTCTGATAAAGCTTCATAGAGCTAAGTGATTTTCTCTAATTTCTTGTCAATTCGGTCTCTAACTATATATTGTTTGTGCCTTCGTGTTTGTTTCGTTACTTGGTTGAATTTGCTTGTTCTTGTTAATTTGTTATATATAACTGTTCCATTGTTGCACGTATAGTAATATTCCCAGCAATCTTGGAGAGATTATCTGTGTTATATATTAATTAGTTAACGAAACTGAAGTTCCTAAGAATGTTCAAACTGGTTCTGGTGGTACTGTTTCCATTGATTTGACTACGTACCGTTTTCCCCAGCCAATTGATTTATCAGGTATGCCTGATAAATTTGGTGGCGGGGTTTCTTTTTCTCGTTTGCAGAAAAAGATGAAGCTCTGGTTAACGGTTAAGGGCCTATGGCCTGTGGTACAATATGATCCTCCGGTGTTGGATCAAGAGAAAGTTGAATCTGTTAGGGCTTATGCTTTATGGGCTGCGAAGGATGGGGTGGCTAGGGCAGCCATTTTGCCAGCCTTGGAGAACACCTTATTCGATATTTATTCATCAGATGCCTATACAACTAAAGTCTTATGGGATAAGCTGGACCAAACCCATAATACTGATTCTCAAGGTCTTGAGAAGTATTCTGTGGCTAGGTTTCTTGATTTCAAGTTGGTGGATGGGAAATCCATGACTGAACAGGTTCATGAGTTTGAGATGTTGGTTCATGCTTTGGGTGAGTCCGATATGGTCTTGTCTGAGAAGTTTCGAGTGATGTCTGTGATTGAAAAGCTTCCTAAGTCTTGGGAAGAGTTTGCTCTCTCCCTGAAAAGACAGAAAGGAGAGATCACATGGTCTAACTTGATGTTGGACATCTCTGTACATGAGCAGCACAAGTCCAAATAGGGACATGTGTTTTCTGTTGAACATGGGAGCTCGAAGGTGAATGTAGTGACTGTAGGACAGAAAAGAAAGATAGTCACTAAGAAGGCTAACACTAGGCTAACACTAAACCTGACAAGAACAAGGCTAAAAAACCAAAGGCAAACAAACCCTATTGGTCTTGTGGACAGGTTGGTCATTGGAGCAAGGACTGTCCAGGTAAGAAAGCAGGAGTGGTAGCTCAAGCAAATATTGTGCTTGGACTTGGAACCACGAGCGGGCCAGTAGCTAACATGGTCATTGGTGAGGTTGTTGCCTCTGGAACCGATGACGTGTATGTTACTTACAACCCTGTACTACTTTCCACTTATCTGTCACATGAGTGTTTGATTGATACTGGAGCCAATGTACATATTTGTGCTGATATTAGCTTGTTTATATCTTATCAACAGAGTCATGGAGTGATAGTGACGATGGGAAATGCTAGTGTTGCACAAGTGCTTGGAATAGGAAACGTGGACCTGAAGTTTGCTTCTGGGCGAATTCTATCTCTTATTAGAGTGCATCATGTTCCCTCTATTCGTAGAAATATTATAAGTGGAAGTTGTTTAGTTAAAAACGGCTTTGAACTTTCTTTGAAGTGTAATAAAGTAGTTATTACTCATACTGGTACACTCTTTGGCAATGGTTACCTGTCTGATGGTTTGTTTTTAATAAATGTTGAACCCGTTTTGGGTGGTTTTATTAATGATAGTGTTGCACCTTCTGTTAATCGTGTAGAATCATCTGATTTGTGGCACTTACGACTTGGTCATTTAAATTTTGGTGCTTTACAGAATATGATGAATTTAGAGTTGATTCCAAAGTACGCCATTGATAAGAAATCTAAGTGTCAAGTGTGTGTAACTGACAAACAAGGAAACCTTTTCATAATGTTGTTAGGGATTCAAACTTGTTAGATTTAGTACATTCAGACATATGTGAATTTGGTGGTGTGTTGACTAAGGATCACTGTAGATATTTCATTACCTTTATAGATGATTGTAGTAGATATTGTTAGGTTTATTTTCTTAAACATAAGGATGAAGCACTAGATAAATTCATTATATATAAAAATGAAGCTGAAACACAAACTGGAAAAGTACTTAAACGTTTGAGGTCTGATAGAGGTGGTGAGTATACGAGTACCTTGTTTAATGAATTTTGCGCAAGCAATGGTATAGTTCATGAGGTTACCCCACCATACACACCTGAGTCTAATGGGGTGGCAGAGCGAAAGAACAGAACTTTTAAAGATATGATTAACATTATGCTAATTAATTCTGGGTTGCCTAAGTACATGTGGGGAGAGGCTCTGAATACGGCTTGCCATATTCTGAATAGAGTCCCTCTGAAATATATGGACAAGACACCATATAAATTATGGAGAAAGTATATGACAAGTTTGAGTTATCTTCATGTGTGAGGGTGCCTTGCTAAGGTGCTTGTCCCTGAACACAAGAGAAAGAAACTGGATCCGAAAACTGTTGATTGTATCTTTCTGGGATATCTTGAAACTAGAACTGCTATGAGATTTTTAGTATTAAAATCTGACATAGATGGTATTGTGGCGAATACGATAGTTGAGTTTCGTGATGCAACTTTCTTTGAGGAAGTATTTCCTATGAAGACTGGTATACCTTTGGGTAGTTCTGAGGATGATCTCACTCACACATCGAGTTCTATTCCTGATCATGTGGAAAAGATGACAAATATGGGGGTGGATCCTAGTAGTAGCTCTAATCCTAACGAAGTAGAGGAACCTAGAAGGAGTAAGCGTGCAAAGGTAGTCAAGGACTTTGGAAGTGACTTTATCACTTACAATGTCGAGGATGAGCATTTAACTTTCCGTCAAGCCATGGATTCTTCGGAGTCAAGGCATTGAAAATGCGCTGTAAGAGTGAAATTGACTCAATTGTTTCAAACGGAACATGGGAGTTAGTTGATCTCCCTCCTAGGTGTTCTACTATTGGATGTAAATGGATCTTCAAGAGGAAGCTAAACCCTGATGGCTCAATAGATAAGTACAAGGCTAGGCTAGTTTCTAAGGGCTTTAGGCAAAGGGAAGGCATTGATTACTTTGATACATATTCTCCAGTTGTCCGAATGACAACAATCAGAATGCTTATTGCATTGGCTTCTGTACATGGTCTTATCATCCATCAAATGGATGTAAAGACAGCTTTTCTTCATGGTGACCTTGAAGAAGAGATTTATATGGATCAGCCGGAGAGATTTGTTGCTTCTGGTAATGAGGGGAAAGTATGTAGACTAGTCAAGTCCATCTATGGCCTTAAACAAGCACCTATAGACTGGCATAAAAAGTTTGATGAAACTATTTTAGACTTCGAGTTTTTAGTTAATGAAAGTGACAAGTGTGTCTACTATAAGGTTAGAGGTAATGATTGTGTGATTGTGTGCTTGTATGTAGATGTTATCTTGTTATTTGGAACCAATATTGAGATTATTAACGAGATAAAGAGTTTCTTGAAGAGGCACTTTGAGATGAAGGATATGGGTGAGGCTAGTGTGATTCTTGGGATCAAGTTGACTCAGTCAACTGATGGAATAACTTTGTCACAGTCTCATTATATAGAGAAATCTATACTTGAGAAGTGCGGTTATTCAAATTGTAGAATCGCTAGTACACCATATGATTCAAAAGTTGCCTTAGTCAAGAATAGTTCAGGAATTCCCGTGTCTCAGTTAAGGTATTCTCAGATTATTGGGAGTTTGCAATATCTTGCTAATGTGACTAGGCCATATATTTCTTTTTCTGTGTCTAAGTTGGCTAGATATACAAGCTGTCCAAACAAGACTCATTGGGAATCACTGGATAGAGTTCTTAGATATCTGAAGGGAACTATTTCCCTTGGCTTGCATTACCGGAGATTTCCGGGGTACTCGAGGGGTATAGTGATGCAAGTTGGATAGCTAAGAAATCTGGTTCCAATGGAGTGACTGGATATGTGTTTACCCTTGCGGGTGGAGCAGTGTCCTGGAAGTCATCTAGACAGACTTTGATTACTCGGTCTACTTTTGAGGTTGAGTTGTGTGCACTTGATGCCATGGGGACGGAGGCTGAATGGTTACATGAACTCATGGGTATGTTACCAGTAGTAAGCAAACTGCTTCCTGCCATTTCTGTTTATTATGATAGCCTTACAACTATCGACAAAGCTAGAAGTGTAAAGTATAATGCTAAAACAAAGAGACACATCCAAGTTAGACTAAAGTCTATAAGGGGTCTTGTATCTGATATGATTATTGCTATAGAGTTCATAGGAACTCTGGATAATATAGATGATCCGCTGACTAAAGGGCTTGAGCATGCTGTAGTCTTTAAGTCGAGGTTGGGGATGAGACTGATAACCCATCATAATTCATCAATAGCGGGAACCTAATACACCTGAGAGGAGATCCCTCGAAGTGTATTCAATGTGGTAATAACAAATTATAAGGATGAATTGGTAGTACATCTACCATATACTTTTAGATACTTATGTATCTCAGTCTATCCCCTATAAACCTTAAGAGGTACTTGGACCGCTAGTTAGCAAGAGTTTTAACAAATTCTGATTGTAACAGTTTTGGATCAGGATTTGATAAATTCTGATGGACCAAATACTGTGTCAGAATTTGTAAACTCTGAATGGGGTCAAGTCGAAAGACGAGATGTTAGCAGTATATCTTTGGAGATGCCCACCTAAGCGAATGCAATTGTGTGGTCGCAATTAGAGGAAAGCATTATTCCTTGAAGCATTCGACGAACAGGATCGAGACAAGACCATAACGTCTCAAAGACGTAGATCTGCACCATAGCCTTTTGACTTGTCATCGTCTATGGAGTGTGGTTACACCAAACAGATAGAGATTCAAGGTGAAACATTCCATCTATATCCGGTAGCCATCGAAGTAGGGGACTTATGAGGGTTCAAACTCGGAAGGGTATCGACTCTGAAAAACAAGTCATGATAAAATCTGATATGCATTTTTGTATGGATTTGTGTGGGATTGTTAGAAAATGGAAATTTGAAGACACATGTAATATGTCTTCTTGACGTAATTTCTGGTTAATAACAAGTGGAGGTTGTTCCTTGCTATAAGGACATAAACTTTCATATTTGGATCTAAGATATTTTCTTAGTGAAATCCATGTAGAAATAAGAGCAAGAATGCTTATTTGTACAAGAGTTGTTTCGATTTTAGTTAAGAAGCATATTTTGAAATTTATGCAATGTTCAGGACCTGAGGCTAGAGGTTCAAGACCTGATGATATTCTGAGATAAGTTTCTGCAATGTTCATGGCTTGAGGTTGGAAGCTCAGGACCTGATGGTATGCTGAAAACATTTCTGGAATGTTCAGGGCCCGAGGCTAGATGTTCAGGTCCTGAGGTGCTGAAAAGTTTTGGTTTGTTTAGGGCCTGAGGCTTATGCTCAGGGCCTGAACTGGAAGCCAATTGCTAAAACTATATAAACATGTTTTGTATAAATAAGTATATTAAATATTAATATTTAAGTGAGGATTATTATTATTTTAATAATAATAATAATTAGACTCTTATACAATATATAATAGATCAGATTACACACGTTACTTTTGTAGAGAAGAGCAAAAGTTGAAGTGTGTGAAAATCTGAGAGGGAGATAGATTGGGGAAAATAAATAGAAACCCTTGAACATCATCTCTCTAGCTCTCTCCCACATATACATACATATATTCATTGATTTTCTTGGTGAATTGAGATGCTGATCGTTGTTGATCGTTGTTGAGCCTTCTCGTATCTGTGAACGGATCGCTCTGAGCTGTTTTATCCTGTAAGTGATATTGTGGCAACCCATCACAGTGTAAATGGGGCAATAATCTCTTCAAGAACAGTCAAGTCTTCTTGAGGGTTTGGCGACTCAGTTGATTCTCTAATTCTGAGAAAGCTTCATAGGGCTAAGTGATTTTCTCTAATTTCTTGTCAATTCGGTCTCTAATTATATATTGTTTGTGCCTTTGTGTTTGTTTCGTTACTTGGTTGAATTTGCCTGTTCATGTTAATTTGTTATATATAACTGTCCCATTGTTGCGCGTATAGTAATATTCCCAACAATATATACGATGTTTATGTCTCTTTCTTTTAGTCACAACCTGGGATGGATCTAAAAATATGTACTTCGTGGTGCACCGAGTAAATTTAAATTTTGGATGACACTCTCTTGTTTTATTTATTTTAATGTGGGCACTTTAATATGTTCTTAAAATTTTAAATGGTTAAGAAACGTAAAAGATTTCTTTAGGGAGGACGCGTGTTCTTCGATGGCCCTTTACTAGAATCTCCCCCGATCAGAACTCTCTAGTGAGTTTTAAGATTTTGTTTGAGAACAAAATGCTGCAGCTTTGGAATTTTCTCAGGAAACTATAATCCATTTTTAATCGTTCATATGATTTTGTGTTAAATTTTGCACAGTAACATTTAAAGTGAGCTTACTAATAAATTTAACTTTAGAATTTTCGTTGATTGAGATTTGTTTAATAGACAAACCAGAAAAACATCAAAATTTATTTTGCTAAAGTGAGGTGCTGCTGAAGATGCTCATGCTCTTATCAAATGGCCAAATTCCTATCTGCCTTTATACTGAATGAATGCACTTCATTTACAGTAATTATGGACTACTATTTTTTATTATGTTAAAGCAATTACAATATATAATGAAAAATAATAAGAAAGTGACTCCTACAAACTAGGATCTGGAAAACTGAAAGTCCTAAACAAACTCAAACATTAACATATTATTTTGTAATGCTCCTATTTTATCTCGTTATGCTCATCAGAAACTGAAGACTCGGACAACATTAAGCACACACTAAACTAACAACTATCAAGTGGAGTTCATGAATAAGGACAAGTTAAAATTAAATTCCACCAAACTCCCCCTTAATCTAAACTTTTCTGAATGCATTTCTTTACTCCAAGCAGATTCCTCATAATTTCAAATTTAACATAGGTCAGGGCTTTGGTGAGAGAATCTGCCCTTTGTTCTTCACACATGTGCTTCACAATTATTTCCCCATTCTCCACGCATTCACGTATAAAATGATACCAAATATTTATGTGTTTGCTTCTACCGTGAAACACCGGATTTTTAGCCAAGTCTATTGCAGACTTATTGTCAATAAACAACATAACTGGACCAATGTCTTGTTCAGTAACTCGAGACAACAGCTTTCCCACCCAAATAGCCTGACAAGCCGCTGCAGTAGCCGCAATGAACTCGGCCTCACAGGATGAGAGTGCCACACATTTTTGTTTATGTGAGGCCCATGTTATCAAGCTTTTATTGAGGTAGAAGACCATCCCCCGGTGCTTTTTCTGTCTTCCACGTTACCAGCAAGATCGCTTTCTGAGTATCCGACCAAAACTTCATTGTCACTGTCCTGTGAGTAGATTAAACCGAAATCCAATGTCCCTTTTACATAGTGAAGTATTAGTTTTGCTGCAGCCTGATGTAGAAGAGTTGGTCGCTCCATAAACCTACTCACAATGCCCACATAATATGCTATATCAGGTCTGGTGTGGACAAGATATCTCAAACCTCCGATTATACTTTTAAACTCAGTAGAGTTGACTTCTTTTCCGCCTTCGTCTTTGTTGATGATTTCCTTGGGATGCATCGGAACTTTAGTCGGGCTGCAGTACAACATACCAGCTTTGTTAAGAATTTTCTTCGCGTACCCCGTCTGTTTTGTAGTAGGTTAGCTTGCCTAAATCACACATATCAAACTTACTTGCCATTTGTTCCTTGAACTCTGTGATGGCTGCAACATTTGCTCCTATTAGGAGAATATCATCGACATAGACGCCAATTTTTATCACTTCCTTTCCCTCGTTTTTTGTGTACACAGCCTGCTCATAAGCACACCTGACAAAGCCCAACTCCTCCAAACATTTGTTCAATTTTGAGTACCAAACCCTGGGAGTTTGACGAAGACCGTATAGAGCTTTTAAGGGTTTGTAAACAAGATGTTCTTGTCCTGGTTTGATAAAACCTTCGGGTCGCCTAACATAGACCTCTTCCTTGATTTCCCCGTTCAAAAAAGCCATTTTGACGTCAAGATGATGAACCTCCCAGTTCCCTTTTGCAGCATGAGCAAAGCATGAGCAAAGCAGTAGGCTTATTGTCTCAATTCGCGTGACTGGTGCAAAAACCTCATCGAAGTCTATGCCTTATTTCTGCACACATACTTTGGCTACAATCCTTGCCTTATGTTCAATAATATTTCCGTTTGCATCTCGTTTAATCTTGTATATCCATTTCAGATCAATGGTTTTCGACCTTGAGGCAGCTCTGTTAACTCCCACTCCCAGGTTCCATTTCTCTCTACTGCATCCATTTCAATTTCCATAGCTTTCTTCCATTCAGCTCCCCTAGCTGCTTAGTGTAATTTGCTGGCTCATCTAACCCCATTAGATACAATTCTTCACTTTCCAAATCAATGGGTTCGGTTTCACCGTAAATCTCACTTAGTGGCATGTACCTTCGAGGTTCATCATCAGATTCTGAGCTCGATATGGACCTATTAGAGTTTGAAGTGCCCCCTATTGACATTTCTCTCCCAGAGGCTGAGCTAGACATACTTGGGCTTTGCACATCACTTGCAGCAGTGCTACTGTGGTTGTCATTTGAGGCTGATAATCTTGTTCCGGAGTTATCAGTTTCTTCCCATACTTCATCACCTTCACTTGATGTTTCCAACAAGTTTGTGGCCACAGTAAATGATCCCAACCGTGTAGTTCCCTAAATTTCTTCTAAGTGCCACTTTCTTATCAAGTCAGGCGGAAAGTGTTTTAAATATAAGCCTTAAGTACTTGAAAAGAGAATGTCAATTGAAGTTATTGTTGCTCCTGAACATTTTTGGTGTGATAAGGCGAGCTCAAGTAGTTTTGTGAGGTTTTAAATAGGAGCAACACTAGGGATCCCAAAATTGTTTCCGGATGCAGAGTGTTGCATTTCAATTCCAAGTAGTTGTTGGTTATGAGTATTTATAACTTTGTCCATGTTAGCTGTACAATGGTCTGATCAGATGTCTCACTGGGCGACAATGTCATCGCTGTAGTAGTGAGAGTTGCCACATTGTAGTCAGGAAAGGTTGTCATGCACACAGATAGAGTGTTTTGATTGAAACTTGAAAGTGTTTGACATGAAACTATGACTACCTCTAGTGATCCTTACTTGGCCTGGATATCCACCTCGAACTATATCCTTATGGTAGAATCTCTTATGGTTTTATTCAAAACCCTTGCTGAGCGAGTTCTGAGAATGTAGACGAAACATTTGTAATTGGAATCAGAATGCTTATGCAGATCATTATGCTAAAATCAAGAAAAGTAAGTTATGGCAAATAGGTCCGGTATTTCAGTTCTTAAAAAAGGCTGAAACATCTAATGACTCATCATCTGAGCTTATTATCCAGGTATCCCTTTTTCGATAAGAGAGAACAATGTAGCAGTGTATGTTAATGGAATATTGCACTGGATTGTATCTTGCAGTACTGGATTGTATCTTGGACTAATGGATTGTATCTTGCGATAATTGATGATAACTTCCTTGTTATCTTCACTAGGATGATAACTCCCTTGTTATCTCGAGTTGGTTTCGATAAGTTCCAGCTGCCCCCGATAGTTTCATATGATTTTGGTGCCAAGCATTTGAGAGATTTTCTCTTCACCAGCAGTGATCTTTTCTCAGCCCTTCCTTTCGTCGAGACTCTTGTGCTCCTGGATGAGAGTGAACCTTCAGTTGAGACTCTTGTGCTCCTAGATGAGCGTAAAGAGTGAGCATTCGACCTGATTACCTTCTATGCAAATACACTCTGTTTCATCTACGCAAAGATATGATAGTCATATGATTTTTTTGTTAATTGGCCTACAATGATTCTGATTTGTCAAGGATTTCTCTAACTGCAGGTTTATCCTTGCAATAGACCACTTACGGCTTTATTCAAAACCCATGCTCAGCATAAACGAAACGCTTGTTACTGGAATTAGAATACTCAAGAGAATGGTGCCCTGCATTATAGGGACAACAGAGAGCTTTTCTGAAATTTGTAACTATGAAGTGAAGTGACTTCCATGGTCCATATTTCTACTGCCACTTAAGGTGTAAGCATGAGAGTTATTTGAGGTCACCTCGTAAAAATATTCTAATTCGGCTATTGGATTATACAAATGCTTATCGAGTCTGTTTTTTAACGAATGTTCCGCTTCAGTAAAATAATTTTCAGAAATTAAATCAACCTAGGTAAAGTAGAAAGAGAAAAGGGAACCTGATATATCTGAGGCTTTAAATTTTTTTCTCCAACGTTTTTTAACCAATTGCATCCCATGTTCATGTCTCTTTCTTTTAGTCACAACTCTTCTGTGCCAATGAGTCTTAAAATTCTGTTTCAGAACAAAATGCTGCAGTTTTGATAACATCTCAGGAAAGGAGGCTGAGACATATCCCAGCTTACCGTTTTCTTCAACCATTATGAAATACATTTTCTTGCGCTATTTTGTTAGTATGAAACATTAGATCATCTCCACAATATTGATGGAGGCGCGTCCTGCTTATCACGGGATAATTGGTCGAGAATTGCTGCTGAATCTTCCGGTGCCCTAACATATCTTCCTCTGCAGCTTATATACCTGTAATTCATATACATGTTAAATTAGCTAACATATTACTGGATGATAATAATGTATCTAAAATTTCAGATTGTGGAGCTTTGAGGTTGGTACCCACGGATTAAACCAAAGAAACTACATTAGTCCAGGGTACTTTAGGATACTTGGACCCTGAATACTTACATTCAGGCCAACTGACTGAAAAAGTGATGTTTATAGTTTTGGATTTTTCCTTGCAGAGCGCTTTTAACAGGAAGAAAACCAATTTACATGGCTAATCCTGAGGAAGAAAGAAATCATGACATATATTTGAGAAAAAAGTACTAAACATCCATGGGCCAATCAACATGGGAATGAAGAGATGACGAGTTTAATAGGTCATAGTAAGATTCAGCATTCTGATCTTTATGAAATCGTGGCATATATTATGATCCTTAATAGGTCATAGTTTGTTGCACATGTAGACAAAGCTCCTTTAAATATCTTAAGTTTTATAATGTGTTATATGCATTGTATCCAAGGACATGATAATGCATTGATTTGTAAAAGTAATTATATGAAAAACTTATATCAGTATCTATATCTTGAGGAATATCTGGTTGGCATGGATTCTTCTGTTGAAGAGTCAAGAGATATATAAAAAACTGAGTATGAAATCCAATGATGTTCGTGTCATTGGGATATGCGGGATTCTAGCTAGGGATGGTAATTTGTACCGAACCGATAGATACCATACCCGTACCGAACCGATGGATACTCAGATTGAGATTTGATTGAGTAAGTGTAATTTAAAACATTTGAATTTCGGTTAAATCCGAACCCGAACCCAACCCGAAAAAACCGTTCCAGTTCGGGTTTACTAATTCGGGTTTATTTCAGGTTCGGGTTCAGCAAAAATAATCGGGTTTGGATTTGGTTTTTATTAAACCCGTTTTGACTGACCTGTTTGACAACCCTAGTCCTAGCTAATTGAGGAAATAGATGGCAGGCGACCCCTTATAATTTTTTCTTTTACAATTTTAATTTTTCCCCTTATTTAATTTTTTGATATATCTGATGGATTATTGCATTTTTCCTTTGATTGGTTGTTAAATAATGTTAGAATTCCGGAATTCCTAATTTTTTTTATGGTAACAAGAATACCAAACCCTGTTATATACAGACTATAGTTATCAGGACACAAAGGCTAGGGTTTTAGGCTTTTAGCTATTTTTTGATAAACCTTCAGTTGCTAATGGCTTCAAAACCTTTAGGCCATTACCTACCGGAAGAAGTCGTTGAGCAGATTCTTGTGAAAATACATGCATAAAATCTATACTAACATGCACCTCTGTTTGTAAATTATGGTATTTTTTAATTAAATCATCTCGATTCATCAACGCTCATCTCTGTAGTCCAAATAACACCAAATACTTGTTATGCCACAGTCTACCTTATCGCGACAAATATTCAATATATTCTGATAGTGAACCATATAGGAATTGTGCGAAATCAGAGTTTCTTTGTGGGCTTAATGATGTTAAGGTGCATGGTTGCTACAATGGAGTGGTTTGCTATACCAAGCTTTACCAAAATCGCAAAGATCGTGGACTTATCTATCTCTGGACCCTTTTGTTAGAAAACTGAAAGTTCTTCCTAAGTTTCGAGAAGAGTGTTATTCTGGAGAAGCCACAAAAGCTATTGGATTTTGGTTTGGTAAGGAGAAAAATGACTACGAGGTTGCGAGAATTAGTTACACTGAAGTGGCATCTTCTGTTGATTTGTATAGCCTGAGGAGTAATTCTTGGAAAACTATCAGTGATTCTTATCCAGGTGTCCATTTTTGTCCGATACTGGAGTACAATGTAGTGTACACCAAAGGAACATTGCTCTGGCTGGCAGAAGAAAGGTCAAGACACTGAAAGATTGTTTCGATAAATTTGAGTACTGGCATGTTTCAAGAGGCGTTAATAGGTAATAATTTTCAGCCTTCAGGTATATAATATCTTAAGGAAGTCGACGCTAATCCTCTTGTTATCTTCAGCACGAATGGTCTTCGTTGTGTTTGTATGGTGAAAGTACATGATGATGAGAGTCTTGAATTGTTATATACGGATGTGAATGAGAGTTCTAGTAATTACTTTTCTCTGGTTAGGTTTTAGAAATAACGGTGAAGCTCTCCTTCGTATAAGTAAATTTACTCGGTTTCAGCAAACCAGAAATTTGATAGTTTCATATGATTTTGGTGCCAATCAGTTGACTGATTTGTTTTTAACTAGCGAAAGTCTGTTCTCTTCCTATCATTTTGTTGAGACTCTTGTGCTCCTAGATGAGAAATGAGAGTGACATGAATGTGGTTGTATGACATTTTATTCTCCCCCAACCAAATATATGTTAGAAAATGGAAATTTGAGAATACATGTAATATGTCTTCTTGACGTAATTTCCGGTTAATAACAAGTGTAGGTTGTTCCTTACTATAAGGACATAAACTTTCATATTTGGATCTAAGACATTTTCTTAGTGAAATCCATGTAAAAAAAGAGCAAGAATGCTTATTTGTACAAGGGTTGTTTCGGTTTTAGCTGAGAAGCATATTTTGAAATTTATGCAATGTTCAGGACCTGAGAAATGTTTATTGAAGAACTATCTCAGAACAACTCCTGACATCAGAGAGATCAGAAAATGAAGAAGCCAAGTCGAAGATCTACAACTGCTTAGATTCTGATATTTATACATATTGAAGTTGTTATCAGAAGTTGAAATTGGTAAAAACTTTAAGGACTGTAAGTTGTAGTTATTTAGTCTATTTCTCATGCATTTGTACTTAATGTTTTTGACATCATCAAATATCTGTTAAACTTGTATATTTTGTTAATTTACAAGTTGGGGGAGATTGTTAGATATATTTGATAATGTCATGGCTAATATGTTTTATGTTTAGCTTTCATATCTTACGTGAACAGGATAAATCAGTACTTAACTGTTGATCAGTACTTATACTGGAAGTCAGGACTTAAGGATATCAGTACTTATATTATCAGGAGATAATCATCAGAAGATAGATATCAGAACTTAAGTGCTGAAGGACAATCAGATAAGGACAGTAGCTGATTAAAGGAAAGAAGATCAAGATAAACATAAGAAGAGATATGCATGAAGAAGGAATTCCGTGAAGAATGGAATACTTGGAAGAAAAGATATCTGATTGATATATTTTAGGAAGCAGAATTATATTCCATATCAATTAGCGATTATCTTGTAACTGTGTAGTATATAAACACAGACATAGGGTTTACACTATAAGTGTTATCATTATTAGAAAAGATTATTCATTGTAACCCTAGCAGCTCTCGTGATATTTGTTCATCACTGAGAGGTAACAGTTCCATACTGTAACAGAGTTTATTGTTTCAATAAAGTTTGTTTTCTGTTACTTAAGTTCTTAAAGTTTGATTTAAGTGTACTATACACTGTATTCACCCCCTCTACAGTGTGTGTGTGACCTAACAGCGCGTATAGTAATATTCCCAGCAATCTTGAAGAGATTATCTGTGTTATATATTAATTAGCAAGATAGTTAACGAAACTGAAGTTCTTAAGACTGTTCAAACTGGTTCTGATTCTGGTGGTACTGTTTCCATTGATTTGACTACGTACTGTTTTCCCCAGCTAATTAATCTATCGGGTATGCCTGATAAATTCGGTGGTGGAGTTTCTTTTTCTCGTTTGCAGAAAAAGATAAAGCTCTGGTTAACGGTTAAGGGTCTATGGCCAGTGGTACAATATGATCCTCCGGTGTTGGATCAAGAGAAAGTTGAATCTGTTAAGGCTTATGTTTTATGGGTTGCGAAGGATGGGGTGGCTAGGGCAACCATTTTTCTAGCCTTGGAGAACACCTTATTCGATGTTTATTCATCAGATGCCTATACAGCTAAAGTCTTATGGGATAAGCTGGACCAAACCCATAATACTGATTGTCAAGGTCTTGAGAAGTATTCTGTGGCTAGGTTTCTTGAATTCAAGTTGGTGGATGGGAAATCCATGACTGAACAGGTTCATGAGTTTGAGATGTTGGTTCATGCTTTGGGTGAGTCCGATATGGTCTTGCCTGAGAAGTTTCGAGTGATGTCTGTGATTGAAAAGCTCCCTAAGTCTTGGGAAGAGTTTGCTCTCTCCCTGAAAAGACAGAAAGGAGAGATCACATGGTCTAACTTGATGTTGGACATCTCTGTACAGGAGCAGCACAAGTCCAAACAGGGACATGTATTTCCTGTGGAACATGGGAGCTCGAAGGTGAATGTAGTGACTGTAGGACAGAAAAGAAAGGTAGTCACTAAGAAGGCTAACACTAAACCTGACAAGAACAAGGCTAAAATACCAAAGGCAAACAAACCCTGTTGGTCTTGTGGACAGGCTGGTCATTGGAGCAAGGACTGTCCAGGTTAGAAAGCAGGAGTGGTAGCTCAAGCAAATATTGTGCTTGGACTTGGAACCACGAGCGGGCCAGTAGCTAACATGGTCATTGGTGAGTTTGTTGCCTCTGGAACCGATGACGTGTATGTTACTTACAATCCTGTACTACTTTCCACTTATCTGTCATATGAGTGGTTGATTGATACTGGAGCTAATGTACATATTTGTGCTGATATTAGCTTGTTTGTATCTTATCAACAGAGTCATGGAATGATAGTGACGATGGGAAATGCTAGTGCTGCACAAAGGCTTGGAATAGGAAACGTGGACCTGAAGTTTGCTTCTGGGCGGATTCTATCTCTTATTAGAGTGCATCATGTTCCCTCTATTCGTAGAAATATTATAAGTGGAAGTTGTTTAGTTAAAAACAGCTTTAAACTTTCTTTGAAGTGTAATAAAGTAGTTATTACTCATACTGGTACACTCTTTGGCAATGGTTACTTGTCTGATGGTTTGTTTTTAATAAATGTTGAACCCGTTTTGGGTGGTTTTATTAATGATAGTGTTGCACCTTCTGTTAACCGTGTAGAATCATCTGATTTGTGGCACTTACGACTTGGTCATTTAAATTTTGGTGCTTTAAAGAATATGATGAATTTAGAGTTGATTCCAAAGTACGCCATTGATAAGAAATCTAAGTGTCAAGTGTGTGTAACTGCTAAACAAACAAGGAAACCTTTTCATAATGTTGTCAGGGATTCAGACTTGTTAGATTTAGTACATTCAGACATATGTGAATTTGGTGGTGTGTTGACTAAGGATCACTGTAGATATTTCATTACCTTTATAGATGATTATAGTAGATATTGTTAGGTTTATTTGCTTAAACATAAGGATGAAGCATTAGATAAATTCATTATGTATAAAAATAAAGCTGAAACACAAACTGGAAAAGTACTTAAACGTTTGAGGTCTGATAGAGGTGGTGAGTATACGAGTACCCTGTTTAATGAATTTTGCGCAATCAATGGTATAGTTCATGAGGTTACTCCACCATACACACCTGAGTCTAATGGGGTGGCAGAGCGAAAGAACATAACTTTTAAAGATATGATTAACAGTATGCTAATTAATTCTGGGTTGCCTAAGTACATGTGGGGAGAGGCTCTGAATACGGCTTGCCATATTCTGAATAGAGTCCCTCTGAAACATATGGACAAGACACCATATAAATTATGTAGAAAGTGTAGGACAAGTTTGAGTTATGTTCATGTGTGAGGGTGCCTTGCTAAGGTGCTTGTCCCTGAACACAAGAGAAAGAAACTGGGTCCGAAAACTGTTGATTGTATCTTTCTGGGATATCTTGAAACCAAAACTGCTATGAGATTTTTAGTATTAAAATCTGACATAGATGGTATTGTGGCGAATACGATAGTTGAGTTTCGTGATGCAACTTTTTTTGAGGAAGTATTCCCTATGAAGACTGGTATACCTTTGGGTAGTTCTGAGGATGATCTCACTCACACATCGAGTTCTATTCCTGATCATGTGGAAAAGATGACCAATGTGGGGGTGGATCCTAGTAGTAGCTGTAATCCTAACGAAGTAGAGGAACCTAGAAGGAGTAAGCGTGCAAAGGTAGTCAAGGACTTTGAAAGTGATTTTATCACTTACAATGTCAAGGATGAGCATTTAACTTTCCATCAAGCCATGGATTCTTCGGAGTCAAGGCATTGAAAAGGCGCTGTAAGAGTGAAATTGACTCAATTGTTTCAAACGGAACATGGGAGTTAGTTGATCTCCCTCCTGGGTATTCTACTATTGGATGTAAATGGATCTTCAAGAGGAAGCTAAACACTGATGCCTCAATAGATAAGTACAAGGCTAGGCTAGTTTCTAAGGGCTTTAGGCAAAGGGAAGGCATTGATTACTTTGATACATATTCTCCAGTTGCCCGAATGACAACAATCAGAATGCTTATTGCATTGGCTTCTGTACATGGTCTTATCATCCATCAAATGGATGTAAAGACAGCTTTTCTTCATGGCGACCTTGAAGAAGAGATTTATATGTATCAGCCGGAGAGATTTGTTGCTTCTGGTAATGAGGGGAAAGTATGTAGACTAGTCAAGTCCATCTATGTCCTTAAACAAGCACCTATAGACTGGCATAAAAAGTTTGATGAAACTATTTTAGACTTCGACTTTTTAGTTAATGAAAGTGACAAGTGTGTCTACTATAAGGTTTGAGGTAATGATTGTGTGATTGTGTGCTTGTATGTAGATGTTATCTTGTTATTTGGAACCAATATTGAGATTATTAACGAGATAAAGAGTTTCTTGAAGAGGCACTCTGAGATGAAGGATATAGATGAGGCTAGTGTGATTCTTGGGATCAAGTTGACTCAGTCAACTGATGGAATAACTTTGTCACAGTCTCATTATATAGAGAAATCTATACTTGAGAAGTGCGGTTATTCAAATTGTAGAATCGCTAGTACACCATATGATTCAAAAGTTGCCTTAGTCAAGAATAGTTCAGGAATTCCCGTGTCTCAGTTAAGGTATTCTCAGATTATTGGGAGTTTGCAATATCTTGCTAATGTGACTAGGCCAAATATTTCTTTTTCTGTGTCTAAGTTGGCTAGATATACAAGCTGTCCAAACAAGACTCATTGGGAATCACTGGATAGAGTTCTTAGATATCTGAAGGGAACTATTTCCCTTGGCTTGCATTACCGGAGATTTCCGGGGGTACTCGTGGGGTACAGTGATGCAAGTTGGATAGCTAAGAAATCTGGTTCCAATGGAGTGACTGGATATGTGTTTACCCTTGCGGGTGGAGCAGTGTCCTGGAAGTCATCTAGACAGACTTCGATTACTCGGTCTACTTTTGAGGTTGAGTTGTGTGCACTTGATGCCATGGGGACGGAGGCTGAATGGTTACATGAGCTCATGAGTATGTTACCTGTAGTGAGCAAACCGCTTCCTGCCATTTCTGTTTATTATGATAGCCTTATAACTATCGACAAAGCTAGAAGTGTAAAGTATAATGCTAAAACAAAGAGACACATCCAAGTTAGACTAAAGTCTATAAGGGGTCTTGTGTCTGATAGGATTATTGCTATAGAGTTCATAGGACCTCTTGATAATATAACTGATCCACTGACTAAAGGGCTTGAGCATGCTGTAGTCCTTAAGTCGAGGTTGGGGATGGGACTGATAACCCATCATAATTCATCAATAGCGGGAACCCAATACACCCGAGAGGAGATCCCTCGAAGTGTATTCAATGTGGTAATAACAAATTATAAGGTTGAATTGGTAGTACATCTACCATATACTTTTAGATACTTATGTATCTGAGTCTATCCCCTATAAACCTTAAGAGGTACTTGGACCGCTAGTTAGCAAGAGTTTTAACAAATTCTGATTGTAACAGTTTTGGATCAGGATTTGATAAATTCTGATGGACCAAATAGTGTGTCAGAATTTGTAAACTCTGAATGGGGTCAAGTTGAAAGACGAGATGTTAGCATTACATCTTTGGAGATGCCCAGCTAAGCGAATGCAATTGTGTGGTCGCAATTAGAGGAAAGCGTTATTCCTTGAAGCATTCAACGAACAGGATCGAGACAAGACCATATCGTCTCAAAGCCGTAGATCTGCACCATAGCCTTTTGACTTGTCGTCGTCTATGGAGTGTGGTTACACCAAACGGATAGAGATTCAAGGTGAAACATTCCATCTATATACGGTAGCCATCGAAGTAGGGGACTTATGAGGGTTCAAACTCGGAAGGGTACCGACTCTGAAAAACAAGTCATGATAAAATCTGATATGCATTTTTGTATGAATTTGTGGAGGATTGTTAGAAAATGGAAATTTGAAGACATATGTAATATGTCTTCTTGACGTAATTTCTGGTTAATCACAAGTGGAGGTTGTTCCTTGCTATAAGGACATAAACTTTCATATTTGGATCTAAGATATTTTCTTATTGAAATCCATGTAGAATTAAGAGCAAGAATGCTTATTTGTACAAGAGTTGTTTCGATTTTAGTTGAGAAGCATATTTTGAAATTTATGCAATGTTCAGGACCTGAGGCTAGAGGTTTAAGACCTGATGATGTTCTGAGATAAGTTTCTGCAATGTTCAGGGCTTGAGGTTGGAAGCTCAGGACCTGATGGTATGCTGAAAACAGTTCTGGAATGTTCAGGGCCCGATGCTAGATGTTCAGGTCCTGAGGTGCTGAAAAGTTTTGGTTTGTTTAGGGCCCGAGGCTTATGCTCAGGGGCTGAACTGGAAGCCAATTGCTAAAACTATATAAACATGTTTTGTATAAATAAGTATATTAAATATTAATATTTGAGTGAAGATTATTATTATTTTAATAATAATTAGACTCTTATACAATATATAATAGATCAGATTACATACTTTACTTTTGTAGAGAAGAGCAAAAGTTGAAGTGTTTGAAAATCTGAGAGGGAGATAGATTGGGGAAAATAAATAGAAACCCTTGAACATCATCTCTCTGGCTCTCTCCCACATATATATACATATATTCATTGATTTTATTGGTGAATTGAGGTGCTGATCGTTGTTGAGCCTTCTCGTATCTGTGAACGGATCGCTCTGAGCTGTTTTATCCTGTAAGTCATATTGTGGCAACCCATCACAATATAAGTGGGGCAATAATATCTTCAAGAACAGTCAAGTCTTCTTGAGGGCTTGGCGACTCAGTTGATTCTCTAATTCTGATAAAGCTTCATAGGGCTAAGTCATTTTCTCTAATTTCTTGTCAATTCGGTCTCTAATTATATATTGTTTGTGCCTTTGTGTTTGTTTCGTTACTTGGTTGAATTTGCCTGTTCATGTTAATTTGTTATATATAACTGTCCCATTGTTGCGCCTATAGTAATATTCCCAACAATATATACCATGTTTATGTCTCTTTCTTTTAGTCACAACCAGGGGTGGATCTGAAAATATTTACTTCGTGGTGCACCGAGTAAATTTTGGATGACACCCTCTTGTTTTATTTATTTTAATGTGGGCACTTTAATATGTTCTTAAAATTTTAAATGGTTAAGAAACGTAAAAGAATTCTTTAGGGAGGACGCATGTTCTTCGATGGCCCTTTACTAGAATCTCCCCCGATCAGAACTCTCTAGTGAGTCTTAAGATTTTGTTTGAGAACAAAATGCTGCAGTTTTGGAAATGTCTCAGGAAACTATAATCCATTTTTAATCGTTCACATGATTTTGTGTTAAATTTTGCACAGTAACATTTAAATTGAGCTTACTAATAAATTTAATTTTAGAATTTTCGTTGATTGAGATTTGTTTAATAGACAAACCAGAAAAACATAAAAATTTATTTTGCTAAAGTGAGGTGCTGCTGAGATGCTCATGCTCTTATCATATGGCCAAATTCCTTGCTACCTTTATACTGGATGAATGCACTTCATTTACAGTAATTATGGACTACTTTTGTAATCCTGCCTTTGTTTGAAGAATGAAACATATATTAAAGAAGGGTTCGTTCCTTAACAAATATTGTTAATAGTTGCTGTTGGCACAATGTAAGCAATATACTATATATATACGTGTGTGTTTGTGTATGACTGGAGAAAACAAGTATTTTGCCGAACTACTATTTTTTATTATGTTAAAGCAATTACAATATATAAAGAAAAATAATAAGAAAGTGACTCCTACAAACTAAGATCTGGAAAATTGAAAGTCCTAAACAAACTCAAACATTAACATCTTATTTTGTAATGCTCCTATTTTATCTCGTTATGCTCACCAGAAACTGAAGACTCGGACAACATTAAGCACACACTAAACTAACAACTATCAACTAGAGTTCATGAATAAGGACAAGTTAAAATTAAATTCCAACAAACTCCCTCTTAATCTAAACTTTTCTGAATGCATTTCTTTACTCCAAGCAGATTCCTCATAATTTCAAAATTAACATAGGTCAGGGCTTTGGTGAGAGAATCTGCCCTTTGTTCTTCAGTACACGTGTGCTTCACAATTATTTCCCCATTCTCCATGCATTCACGTATAAAATGATACCAAATATTTATGTGTTTGCTTCTACCGTGAAACACCGGATTTTTAGCCTATTGCAGACTTATTGTCAATAAACAACGTAACTGGGCCAATGTCTTGTTCAGTAACTCGAGACAACAGCTTTCCCAACCAAATAGCCTGACAAGCCGCTGCAGTAGCTGCCATGAACTCGGCCTCACAGGATGAGAGTGCCACACATTTCTGTTTATGTGAGGCCCATGTTATCAAGCTTTTATTGAGGTAGAAGACCATTGAGGTAGAAGACCATCCCCCAGTGCTTTTTCTGTCTTCCACGTTACCAGCAAGATCGCTTTCTGAGTATCCGACCAAAACTTCGTTGTCACTGTCCTGTGAGTAGATTAAACCGAAATCCAATGTCCCTTTTACATAGTGAAGTATAAGTTTTGCTGCAGCCTGATGTAGAAGAGTTGGTCTCTCCATAAACCTACTCACAATGCCCACATAATATGCTATATCAGGTCTGGTGTGGATAAGATATCTCAAACCTCCGATTATACTTTTAAACTCAGTAGAGTTGACTTCTTTTCCGCCTTCGTCTTTGTTGATGATTTCCTTGGGATGCATCGGAACTTTAGTCGGGCTGCAGTACAACATACCAGCTTTGTTAAGAATTTTCTTCGCGTACCCCCTCTGTTTTGTAGTAGGTTAGCTTGCTAAAATCACACATATCAAACTTACTTGCCATTTGTTCCTTGAACTCTGTGATGGCTACAACATTTGCTCCTATTAGGAAAATATCATCGACATAGATGCCAATTATTATCACTTCCTTTCCCCCATTTTTTGTGTACACAGCCTGCTCATAAGCACACCTGACAAAGCCCAACTCCTCCAAACATTTGTTCAATTTTGAGTACCAAGCCCTGGGAGCTTGACGAAGACCGTATAGAGCTTTTAAGGGTTTGTAAACAAGATGTTCCTGTCCTGGTTTGACAAACCTTCGGGTCGCCTAACATAGACCTCTTTCTTGATTTCCCCGTTCAAAAAAGCCATTTTGACGTCAAGATGGTGAACCTCCCAGTTCCCTTTTGCAACATGAGCAAATCAGTAGGCTTATTGTCTCAATTCGCGTGACTGGTGCAAAAACCTCATCGAAGTCTATGCCTTATTTCTGCACACATACTTTGGCTACAATCCTTGCCTTATGTTTAATAATATTTCCGTTTGCATCTCGTTTAATCTTGTATATCCATTTCAGATCAATGGGTTTTCAACCTTGAGGCAGCTCTGTTAACTCCCAGGTTCCATTTCTCTCTACTGCATCCATTTCAATTTCCATAGCTTTCTTCCATTCAGCTCCCCTAGCTGCTTGAGTGTAATTTGCTGCCTCATCTAACCCCATTAGATACAATTCTTCACTTTCCAAATCAATGGGTTCGGTTTCACCGTAAATCTCACTTAGTGGCATGTACCTTCGAGATTTATCATCAGATTCTGAGCTCGATATGGACCTATTAGAGTTTGAAGTGCCCCCTATTGACATTTCTCTCCCAGAGGCTGAGCTAGACATACTTGGGCTTTGCACATCACTTGCAGCAGTGCTACTGTGGTTGTCATTTGAGGCTGATAATCTTGTTCCGGAGTTATCAGTTTCTTCCCATACTTCATCACCTTCACTTGATGTTTCCAACAAGTTTGTGGCCACAGTAAATGATCCCAACCGTGTTGTTCCCTAAATTTCTTCTAAGTGCCACTTTCTTATTAAGTCAGGCGGAAAGTGTTTTAAATATAAGCCTTAGGTACTTAAAAAGAGAATGTCAATTGAAGTTATTGTTGCTCCTGAACATTTTTGGTGTGATAAGGCGAGGTCAAGTAGTTTTGTGAGGTTTTAAATAGGAGCAACACTAGGGATCCTAAAATTGTTTCCGGATGCAGAGTGTTGCATTTCAATTCCAAGTAGTTGTTGGTTATGAGTATTTATAACTTTGTCCATGTTAGCTGTACAATGGTCTGATCAGATGTCTCACTGGGCGACAATGTCATCCCTGTATTAGTGATAGTTGCCACATTATAGTCAGGAAAGGTTGTCATGCACACAGCTAGAGTGTTTTGATTGAAAGTGTTTGACATGAAACTATGACTACCTCTAGTGATCCTTACTTGTTCTGGATATCCACCTCGAACAATATCCTTATGGTAGAATCTCTTATGGTTTTATTCAAAACCCTTGCTGAGCGAGTTCTGAGAATGTAGACGAAACATTTGTAATTGGAATCAGAATGCATATGCAGATCATTATGCTAAAATCAAGAAAAGTAAGTTATGGCACATAGGTCCGGTATTTCAGTTCTTAAAAAAGGCTGAAACATCTAATGACTCATCATCTGAGCTTATTGTCCAGGTATCCCTTTTTCGATAAGAGAGAACAATGTAGCAGTGTATGTTAATGGAACATTGCACTAGATTGTATCTTGCAGTATTGGATTGTATCTGGGACTAATGGATTGTATCTTGCGATGATTGATGATAACTTCCTTGTTATCTTCACTAGGATGATAACTCCCTTGTTATCTCGAGTTGGTTTCGATAAGTTCCAGCTGCCCCCGATAGTTTCATATGATTTCGCTGCCAAGCATTTGAGAGATTTTCTCTTCACCAGCAGTGATCTTTTCTCAGCCCTTCCTTTTGTCGAGACTCTTGTGCTCCTGGATGAGAGTGAACCTTCAGTTGAGACTCTTGTGCTCCTAGATGAGCGTAAAGAGTGAGCATTTGACCTGATTACCTTCTATGCAAATACACTCTGTTTCATCTACCCAAAGATATGATAGTCATATGATTTTTTTGTTAATTGGCCTACAATGATTCTGATTTGTCAAGGATTTCTCTAACTGCAGGTTTATCCTTGCAATAGAATACTTACGGCTTTATTCAAAACCCATGCTCAGCGTGCAAGTTCTGAGAACATAAACGAAACGCTTGTTACTGGAATTAGAATACTCAAGAGAATGGTGCCCTGCATTATAGGGACAACAGAGAGCTTTTCTGAAATTTGTAACTATGAAGTGAAGTGACTTCCATGGTCCATATTTCTACTGCCACTTAAGGTGTAAGCATGAGAGTTATTTGAGGTCACCTCGTAAAAATATTCTAATTCGGCTATTGGATTATACGAATGCTTATCGAGTCTGTTTTTTAACGTATGTTCCGCTTCAGTAAAATAATTTTCAGAAATTAAATCACGTAGATAAAGTAGAAAGAGAAAAGGGAACCTGATATATTTGAGGCTTTAAATTTTTTTCTCCAACATTTTATTCTATCCCCACCAAGTGCATCCCATGTTCATGTCTCTTTCTTTTAGTCACAACTCTTCTGTGCCAGTGAGTCTTAAAATTTCTGTTTCAGAATAAAATGCTGCAGTTTTGATAACATCTCAGGAAAGGAGGCTGAGACATATCCCAGCTTACCGTTTTCTTCAACCATTATGAAATACATTTTCTTGCGCTATTTTGTTAGTATGAAACATTAGATCATCTCCACAATATTGATGGAGGCGCGTCCTGCTTATCACGGGATAATTGGTCGAGAATTGCTGCTGAATCTTCCGGTGCCCTGTCATATCTTCCTCTGCAGCTTCTATACCTGTAATTCATATAGATGTTAAATTAGCTAACATATTACTGGCTGATAATAATGTATCTAAAATTTCAGATTGCGGAGCTTTGAGGTTGGTACCCATGGATCAAACCAAAGTAACTACATTAGTCCAGGGTACTTTAGGATACTTGGACCTTGAATACTTACATTCAGGCCAACTGACCGAGAAAAGTGATGTTTATAGTTTTGGCTTTTACCTTGCAGAGCGCTTTTAATATGGAGAAAACCAATTTGCATGGCTAATCCCGAGGAAGAAAGAAATCATTGAGAAAATTTACTAAACATCCATGGCCAATCAACATGGGAATGAAGAGATGACGAGTTTAATAGGTCACAGTGAGATTCAGCTTTCTGATCTTTAGGAAAATCATGGCATATATTATGATCCTTAATAGATCATAGTTTGTTGCACATGTAGACAAAGCTCCTTTAAATATCTTAAGTTTTGTAATGTGTTATATGCATTGTATCCAATACATGATAATGCATTGATTTGTAAAAGTAATTATATGAAAAACTTATATCAGTATCTATGTCTTAAAGAATATCTGATTGGCATGGATTCTTCTGTTGAAGAGTCAAAAGATATATAAAAAACTGAGAATGAAATCGATCGAGTGATGTTCGTGTCATTGGGATACGCGGGCAAGAGGTGTCAGACGACCCCCTTATAATTTTTTCTGTTGCAATCGAATGATGTTCGTGTGGATATGCGGGCAACAGGTGTCAGAAGAACCCCTTACAATTTTTTCGATTGCATTTTTAATTTCCCTTTATTTAAATTTGGGACACCTAGCACTACTCATTAAATTTTTGATATATCGATGGATTATTGCATGTATTTTTTCCTTTGATTGATTATTAAATAAGGTTAGAATTCCAAAATTCATAATTTTTTTATGGTAACAAGAATACCAAACCCTGTTATATACAGACTATAGTTATTAGGACACAAAGGCTAGGGTTTTAGGCTTTTAGCCATTTTTTCAAATACCTTCAGTTGCTAATGGCTACAAAACCTTTAGGCCATTACCTACCGGAAGAAGTCTTTGAGCAGATTCTTGTGAAAATACCATGCATAAAATCTATACTAACATGCACCTCAGTTTGTAAAATATGGTATTTTTTAATTAAATCATCTCGATTCATCAACACTCATCTCTCTAGTTCAAATAACACCAAATACTTGTTATACCACAGTTCACCTTATCGCAACGAATATTCATTATTCTAATAGTGAAGCATATAGGAATTGTGCGAAATCAGAGTTTCTTTGTGGGCTTAATGATGTTAAGGTGCATGGTTGCTGCAATGGAGTGGTTTGCTATACCAAGCTTTACCAAAATCGCAAATATCGTGGACTTATCTATCTCTGGAACCCTTTTGTTAGAAAACTGAAAGTTCTTCCTAAGTTTGGAGAAAAGTGTTATTCTAGAGAAGCCAAAGAGGCTATTGGATTTTGGTTTGATAAAGAGGCCATTCGTTACTTGAAGTGCCAGAGAAGTTAATATCATTCTGATCAAACTGATCATCTTTTTCGTTACCGTGCTCTTTTTCGTACTCAACTTGGAATATATATTTGTATGACGGACCTGGATTTTAATGTTACATTTTTATGTATATTTTAGGGAAAGGCCCCGGCCGACGACGATGATGTTGATGATGGTGGGGGCAGTGAAAGGACAGAATCCGATGATGACAATGACCGAGATATGAGTGTGCCTTATAACGTAGTCTCTCGTGGCGGTCTTATAATTAGGAGTTAAATATCGATGTAATGGGTTATGAATGTTTTGCAGGATAATTTGAATTATCCTTGTGAACTAAATTTATGGGAATTTGTAAGATGATCTAAGCTAATGTCGGATTGTTTTAACTTTTTGTATAGTCGAAATGGTTTTCTGATAATATAAATGTAAAGTATGGTATCTTTCATATTTAGGTTGGTTTAAATGTGTGGATGATTTCTTAGTATTGGTTTTGCATATTTTTATATATTTTGGTGTTGAATTGTGCTACAATTGTATATAGATTGGGATTTGTGATTGGACAGGTTTAGAATTCAATTTGAAAGCCGAAAAAGGATGGAATCAGAAAAAATAGCAGGATACTGCTTCTAGAGAGAGAATTTAATGACGGAATTCTGGGTAACTTATGACGGAATTCTGGGTTATTTGGGACGATTGTTCTTTATGATTTTATTCATTTTTTGTTTTAAATAAATCCTGGCAAGCTTGTGGGCCCAAGATGATAACTTACGACATACAAATCGTCGTAAATTAAAGATAAAATGACGGTATATTCCGTCGAAAGTGTAATTATCAGCCCACTAAAAGTGGGCTCCACTTCCCTAACTTGCGACATTTTGCTTCAATTTGTGACGAAATGTATACTTATGACGAAATCTTTACTTATAACGAAATATGTACCTATGACGAAATATGTACCTATGATAAAATTGGGACTTGTGATAGAATTGATTTATGAGGGTTAATTATCAACTAGGTCACGTACTCTGTCCAAATGTATCAAGTGAGTCACCGATAAAAAATGGACTCAAATGAATCACTCATTTGAAAATTTGTATCAAAATTATCACTCTATCGTTAGTCAAAATTCATAAAAGTATTATATATTAAGTTGTGCACATTTTTTGTGAATGATATTACATCCAAATGAAAGGTTCCGATTTCTACTATTTTAGATAATATTGTTAGATTTTTAAAATTTTATCAACTATTTATTTTTAATTTTTGATTGTTTTATTTGATTTAAATAAAAATAAATAGTAGACAATTTTTTAAAAATCTAAAAATATTATTTAAAATATTAGAACTCAGAATCTTTCATTTGGATGTAATATCATTCATAAAAAATGTGTGAAACTCGATATATATTACTTTTAAAAATTTCGACTAACGATAGAGTGATGTTTTTTATACAAATTTTCAAATGAGTGACTCATTTGGGTCCGTTTTTATATCGGTGACTCACTTGATACAGGTACTTAGAAAAAAGAATGTCAATTGAAGTTATTGTTGCTCCTGAACATTTTTGGTGTGATAAGGCGAGGTCAAGTATTTTTGTAAGGTTTTAGATAGGAGCAACGCTGGGGATCCCAAAATTGTTTCCGGATGCAGAGTGCTGCATTTAAATTCCAAGTAGTTGTTGGTGATGAGTATTTATAACTTTGTCAATGTTAGCTGTACAATGGTCTGATCAGATCTCTCACTGGGCGACAATGTCATCGCTGTAGTAGTGATAGTTGCCACATTGTAGTCAGGAAAGGTTGTCATGCACACAGCTAGAGTGTTTTGATTGAAAGTGTTTGACATGAAACTATGAGAACATAGCTACCTCGAATGATCCTTACTTGTCCTGGACATTTACCTCAAACTATATCCTTGTGCTAGAATCTCTTATGGTTTTATTCAAAACTCTTTCTGAGCAAGTTCTGAGAATGTAGAGTTTAATCCATCAGGTTTATGCTATCTTTGTGTAACACATAGTCTCTCTGTTTATGCTCCTTATGAAGCTGTTGAGTGTGATACAGAGAGTTTATTGGTTCCGAATCTCCCACACAAAATAGAGATGACAAGATGTCAACTGCCAGAACATGTCAAGATCAAAACCAGGTATGGTGAACTGATCAAATCAATCGAAGAGTCTGAGCAAAACACCTACGGTATGGTTCTCAACACTTTTCATGAAATTGAGCCTGCTTATGCAGATCATTATGCTAAAATCAAGAAAAGTAAGTCATGGCACATAGGTCCTGTATTTCATTATGCTAGATAAACAAAAACCTGACTCTGTTCTCTACTTAAGTTTCGGTAGTATGGTCAGATTTTCTGATGCTCAACTTACTGAAATTGCATTTGCTCTCGAAGCATCAAACACAAAATTCATTTGGGTAATTCCCAAGGGTGCCGAGAATCTAGAATCATGGTTGCCACCAGGGTTTAAAGAAATATGGCGAAAAATAACAAGGGCTTAATTTATTCAAATCAAACGCAATTAAAGAACAAGTTTAAAATTAGAATTTGAAATACTAACTAAATACTTGTCACTTCAAATGAAAGTTTTGCTGAAATTTCTTTCACGAATTTTTTTCCCCAGAAAATTTTATCGAGATTGGGACGGAAATTTTTTCCCAAGAAAATTTTTTCTAGAATTTTTTTTCCGGGAAATTTTCTCGGGATCGGGAGGGAAATTTTTTCTGAGAAACTTTTCTCGGAATTTTTTTTCCCGATAACTTTTTCTTGGAAAATTATCAGCGATTCTTGTCCAGGAGCCCCTTTTACGATAAGGGAACACGATGTAGTGTATGCTAAAGGAACATTGTACTTTTCCTGGATTTAACATTTTGCTAGATTTTTGGAGATGAGAGATGAGTAAGTATTGGATCCCATTTTCTAAAAGGCTCCACCTCTCGATATGTTATGCATTGGGGGGAGCGCGAACTAGTTCGGATCGGTTTTTGAATGAAATTGGAATCAAAATTGTATATTTTCGGTTATATAAATTGAAGACTGTAATTGTATAATTGGTTCGGCTTCAGTTTAAAAACCTAAATTTAGTTTTTACTGATTCAGGTTCGATTACAATTTTTACATGTCCAGTTGGAGTTTCGATCTTTTAATTGTGATCCAGTAATCTTCCAATCTTTTCTAAAATAAATGAGTTAAAATTTAAAGTTTTGCATTTTAATTTTGATATATGGATGGACTACTGCATTTTTTCTGTTGATTGAATGTTAAATAAGGTTATTACATGTTAATTTTAGGCTTAGGGTTTTAGGATTTCAGTTAATTTTTCACTAAACCTCTGTTTTGCTAATGGCTACAAAACCTTTATGCCATTACATACCAGAAGAAATCACAGAACAGATTCTTGTAAAATTACCATACACAAAATCAATATTAAGATGCACCTTAATTTGTAAACTATGGTAGTACTTTTTAATTAAATAATCTCAATTTATCAACACTCACCTCTCTAATCCAAATAACACCAAGTACTTGTTATGCCAGCACACTTCACCTTGTGAATCCTTTAGTAATTATTCACTATATTCTGATACTAAACCATCTAGGAATTGTGTAACATTAGTCTTTTCCCGTGAACTAGAACATGTCACTGTGCATGGCTGCTGCAGTGGAGTGATTAGCTGTACTGAGTTTCGTGAAAGTCGTGGAAATATCTATCCCTGGAATCCTTTTGTTAGGAAATGGAAAATTCTTCCTAAGTTTCGAGAGAAGTGTTATCGTGAAGATGCCAACGAAACTATTGGATTTTGGTTTGATAAAGAGAAAAACGACTACGAGGTTGTGAAACTTAGTCATACCAAAGTGGCATATTGTGTTGATTTGTATAGCCTGAGAAGTAATTCTTGGAAAATTATCAGCGATTCTTGTCCAGGTGCCCCTTTTACGATAAGGGAACACAATGTAGTGCACCTTTTACGATAAGGGAACACAATGTAGTGTATGCTAAAGGAACATTGTACTGGCTGGTGGAAAATGGGCAGGCCAGTAGGATTATTTCATTAAATTTGAATAATGCCATGTTTCGAGAGGCGTTAATAAGTACAAGTTTTCCGACTGCAGGTTTATTAATGAACCCATGGTGTCTTAAAGAAGTGGATGCTAATTCCCTTGTTATCTTGAAAATGAATGATCTGGGTTGGGTGTGTATCACGAAAGGACATCAAGAGAGTCTCGAGTTATTATACACAGACATGGATAAAAGAATGGTGCCCTGCATAGAATAACAGGGAGGTTTTCTGAAATTTGTAACTATGAAGTGAAGAGACTTCCATGGTCCATATTTCTACTGCCAATTAAGGGATTTTTTTGTTAAGTTTTGCACATTAACATTTAAAGTGAGCTCACTCATAAATTTAATCCTAAAATTTTCGTAAAGACTGAGATATTTTTAGTAGAAGAACCAAAAAACATAATTTTTTTGCCAAAGTGAGGAGATATATAAAAAACTGAGCATGAAATCAAATGATATCCGTGTCATTGAGATATGCGGGCAAGAGGTGTCATGCGACCCCCTTATAACTGAGCAAGAGGTGTCAGGACACAAAGGCTAGGGTTTTAGGCTTTTAGCTATTTTTTCATAAACTTTCAGTTGCTGATGGCTTCAAAACATTTAGGCCATTACCTACCGGAATAAGTCTTTGAGCAGATTCTTGTGCAAATACCATGCATGAAATCTATCCTACACCTCAGTTTGTAAATTATGGTATTTTTTTAATTAAATCATCTCGATTCATCAACGCTCATCTCTCTAGTCCAAATAACACCAAATACTTGTTATGCCACAGTTCACCTTATCGCAACGAATATTCATTATATTATTATAGTGAACCATATAGGAATTGTGCGAAATCAGAGTTTCTTTGTGGGCTTAATGATGTTAAGGTGCATAGTTGCTGCAATGGAGTGGTTTGCTATACCAAGCTTTACCAAAATCGCAAAGATCGCGGACTTATCTATCTCAGGAACCCTTTTGTTAGAAAACTGAAAGTTCTTCCTAAGTATGGAGAAAAGTGTTATTCTAGAGAAGCCAAAGAAGCTATTGGATTTTGGTTTGATAAGGAGAAAAACGACTACGAGGTGGCGAAAATTAGTTAGACTGAAGTGGCATCTTCTATTGATTTGTATAGCCTGAGGAGTAATTCTTAGAAAACTATAAGTGATTCTTGTCCAGGTGTCCATTTATGCCCGATATTGGAGCACAATGTAGTGTACACTAAAGGAACATTGCTCTGGCTGGCGGAAGAAAAGTCGAGACACTGGAAGATTGTTTCGATAAATTTGAGTAGAAGCATGTTTCAAGTGGCTTTAAAGGTACTAATTTTTCAGTCTTAGGTATATGGTATCAGTTTACGGGGCCCTAATATACATATACCATGAAAATTCATATATATTTACTTGAAGAAGTTAAATATTTTTGGGGCTCTTGAGTGTAGGGGTCCTAGGCGCAAGTCTTGGTCACCTATAGCCAGGGCCACCCCTGTCTTCTGCATGAATGGTCTTCGTTGTGTTTGTATGAATGGTCTTCGTTGTGTTTGTATAGTGAAAGTATATGATGAGATTCTTGAATTGTTATATACGGATGTGAATGAGAGTTCTAGTAATTACTTTTGTCTGTTAGGTTTCAGAAATAACGGTGAAGCTCTCCTTCATATAAGCAAATTTACTCAGTTTCAGCAACCCAGAAATTTGATAGTTTCATACGATTTTGGTGCCAATCAATTGACTGATTTGTTTTTAACCAGCGAAAGTCTGTTCTCTGCCTATCCTTTGGTTGAGACTCTTGTGCTCCTAGATGAGAGATGAGAGTGACATGAATGTGGTTGGATGGCAGAAAATGGTTAAGATTCTGAAAACGTTGTTTGGGAAGATTTCAAACTAATATTAGTTCTGAATAAGATGCTCATGGGGCCAAATCAGTTTTCACTGTCCATATTTCTAGTGCCACCAAGAACCGATGCGAAAAATAAGATTTTTTACTACACCCACGAAAATATCGATTTTTTGCATTTTTCATATCAGTACATAACCGTTGTCCATTGACGTTTTTCTTGTAGTGCACTAAGGTATAAATAGGTGAGTTATTTAAGGTCACCTCGTAAGAATATTTGAATTCGACTATTGAATTATACAAATACTTTATCGAGTCTGTTTTTTTAACGTATGTTTAGCTTCAGGAAACTTATTTCAGAAATCTAATAAACGTATGTAAATCTCTTCTATATATAATAGGAGAACAAGGATAATTAGTGAGATTAAAAATTCTCATTGAAAAGACTAAACTACCCCTATTTTTAATTTTTATCAAACTCGAGATATTTAATTCATCTATATAACCTCATACCACTACACCATAATCTCACATATGTTTTTTATCATACACATAATATGTAAGTTTGCTAAATGAATATTTTATTTAACTTTAAAGATATTTACTTGAATTCCGCAAAAACAAGATAGTTACTTTATTATTTGTACAGTTAATTTTAAAGAATTAAATTTCGGATATAGAATTAGATATAGTACATAAATGAATTAATATTTTATTCATTTATCTTTTTTTTTTTGACTTTGAAAATGTATCTCATATATTTTTAACATATTTTATTATTATAAAAAGTAATTAAAATGTACATATATTATTTTTAGATAAAATATTGAAAATAGAACGCTTATATATAAATAATCTATAATGGTATTACATATTTAGATGAGTTCGAATTATAGTGAGTCAAAATATTTTATTTTATTCCAATTTAAAATTAGAACTTGGCCCATTCTTCAAAAAATATCCGAAATTTGAATACATGACTCGGCCGAAAAACATCGTCAATTCTACATTTAGTAAATTTAAATTACAAGTTCGGCGAGAATATCTTACCAATAATGTAATTTTTTATATATATTTTATGTTAATATAAATTAATGTGTTTTAGGTGTTTATAAGATCAAGACAATTGATTATTTATATTAAAATTATTAACTTCACTGGTAGCACATTATTATTTTTGGTACTTGTCCCGATTTTAAAAATATTTGAAATTTGATATGAGACCTCACAAAATTTTTTAAAACTACGATGATATATTAAATCGATTTATTATTTATTTTTTACTTTAAAAAAACTAGCTTTTTAAAAAGAATTCTTCTAGATAATTAATATTCATTGATTAAGATAATATTGTACAAATATTTTGAATTATTTTTATATTTTAAATTATTTAAATAAAAGTTTTATCTAGACTATATTGTGACATTTGATTCAATGTATTTTATATTATTTAAAGAAAAAAAAATATATTATTCACTAATTTGAATGAATTAACCAGTTCAACTAATATTTATAAAATTTTATCAAATTGAAAAATACTTAATTTTAGGATAATAGAATACAAGATTTTTAAATTATTATATGAAGAAATATTAGAGTAGTAATGAAAGGAACTTAAAAACAGTTAAAATAATGATATAATTATAATTTTTCCTTCGAATCCTTGAAATAAATCATGAATATCAATAATAAGTCTTTATAATATATAATTTATTTTTATGTTACAACCATGATTGATACTCAGTTGCGTAAAAACTAGTTATAGATTGTTTGTTAGTGATAATATGAATACCATATATAAATTATTGCAATTTATTTATTACATAATTTTAATTTTTGAATAATTATAAATGCATGTTATTTAAGTAATCATTTATCTCACTAGATATTAATAGTGATTAAAAATGTACATAAATCAGATATTTAGCATATAAATAATTGAAATCATCGTAATTTATTAAGAAATGTAGCATACGACAATATACATGCTCTCACACACATATAACTTAGTGTTATTTTGGTAACCGTAGTGTAAATAAAAAACTAATATTTTTCCATGCATATATACGTTGAATTTCAAAAATGAACATTTTTTTAATAAATCAACTTTTATATTAACAATAGTGTAAATTTTACATTATTGTATATTATGATTGCAAGTCATCCTGACTTCAATTATGCATTTTTTATCATTTTAAATTGAGTAAGTTAATTATAAGTTAGTAGTGAACTCAGTAATAATATAGCCCGTACATGTAGTTTATTTAAATAAAATTCAAAATTTTTGGTTAACTCTGTATTCAACATAAATGTTATTTTTTAACTTTTTATTTGTAAACATACTAACGGCATTCTACAGATTAAGTATAATCGTTTCGTTTTAAACGTACAATGACTACCCTATTTATATTCATTCATTAATGTAAATTATACAACACATACAATAATATATATATATATATTTTGCTTAATGGTTTATATTTGAAACATTGTGTAATTTGTTATTGTCTTTTATGAAAATAATACACATTGATAAACAATCAACTTGTATTTGATATACGTTAGACATTGTACAACATTTACATATAAAAACCAATTAAGAACATTATAATTCTAGAAAATGACGCGTGTCTCGCACGGGTTATTATGCAATATTAAATAATAAAATAACACATACCTCATGATGTGTATGGAGGGATTGTGTACGCTGTATGTAATTATAATGATGTTTGAAGTAAATTTGAAATTATATTTAAAGTCATGATTGGAAATAAAATAGTGATTCAGGTTAAAAAGGTGAAATATTGCAAATGAAGGTATTATAAAATAAATTTATAATTGGAGATGGCCTAAATAAAGGAAACTGTATTCGGTTATGATATGGGCCTTAAAATTGGACACACCATGATACGAACAACATTGTCTTAAAACCCTTAAATTTTACATAAAACATAATTCATCAACATCCTTCAAATAACAGATAATTCATATTACATGAGAAAAGTTTTTAAAGACAAAATAAAGCATGCCAACATATAAATTCATTAAACAACTGCCATGGGTTGTTTAGGCCTAAACTCGAAACCTTGTACGATAAGGCCAGCCTTGAGTACATTTGTATCAGTTGACATAAATCGCGTCTCCACCTCATCATCATCATCTCTTGCACCAGTCTCAAACTCTGCTATCTTAATCTCCATCCATTCGTCCTTCCTCCACCGACTAAACTCTCCATTTCGTTGCTCAATGTTGTGTGCAGATGTTCTTGGATCAGGATAAACTATGCTAGCTTCATCATCAGGCACCTCCTCTCTTTCATTAACAAATCTAATGGATGTCTTTGCCGAATCAAGTCCGCAGGCATCCTCATATATTTTAAAGACAAGATATGTTTCATAAGTGGTGTGAGGAGATAACATTCCAATTTTCATTTTGCCACGAATATCAACACACCGCCCCTTGTCAAGTACAGCAACCTCCTCTGAAAATCTGTTCACATGGATAATACATTGAGGCATGAATGCCTGATACATGCGATGAGAGGACGACTTTAATCATATTCATCATGCGTTCGGAATACGTGTAAACTAGTCAAACTGTTTGTGAGTTACTCGAACTCGGCTCGTAAAAAATTCCAATTCGGCTGGGAATTAATCGAGCCGACCTCGAGTTCGAGCTCGAGTTTTTCAAATTTGTAATCGAGTCGAGTTTGAACTTCTGATTACTCGGCTCGTAAGGTTCGAGCCTTATTGAGTCTCTTTTATTTTCAGTTATTTTTATTAAAAAAATATTTTGATATTTTTTATATATTATTTATTTATTATTCAATCGAACTTGAGCCAAACCATCCTATTTCGAATTTTTGTTAATATTTAGTGAAATAAATTCGAGTTTTCAAACCGAACTCGAGCCTACCGAACTTTTTACTTGAAATTAAAAGCTCGGTCGAGTTCAAAGCTCGAACCCGAACTATTTTTATTGAGGTCAAGCCGAGCCACGGTCTAGGACTCGGCTCAACTGGATTACACCCCTAGTTTGGAGTTGTTGCACACAAAACTACAGTTTGTTGCGCAAAATTAGCTCAAATCCTATTTTATTAAAATTTTAAAATCTGCTCATTTAAAAAGTGTTTTTACCAAAAAGGACGAGGAAGTATGCTTTTGAAAAAATACGACCTTGTAGTTCTAATTCTACTATTAAATCACATTTAAAATATTTTTTTTTCATAAAATATGTGTATATTAATAATATTATAAAATATTAAATATCAAAATATGTGCATATCGAAAATATTATTAAAGATTTATTTTGTGAACAAACACTTTCTCTATCAATACTACAATTTTTAACAGTAATTGCCTAAAGTGATTTACATCTTTTACAAGATAATGTCATAGTGACCTGCATTTCATAAAATTGACTTGCATTCACGAATGGAGACCGAGAATAGTTAAAATTGTTTAGATTTATCTTTAAATTGTAATTAGCTGGTTGGGTGTGACCGGTGAGGTGAAGTTATTCAAATTATTTAAGGTAACAGATCAGGCTACATGTAATATAGACTTCTTATTTGCATTCATATAGGAAATAAATATGCATAATGCTGTATTTAATTATCTTTATTAGCACTACTGTTTTACTCTTTTCTGTTATTTTTTTGACCAAAAAAGCCAATACCTAAAGAGATTGCAAATTTTAACAAAAAGGTTTCGTCTTAGCTCAAAATTTTGTTATTAAAATGTTATTATTAATAGATAAAAATGTGAATATTTTGAAAAATACCCTTCATAATATTGTTTTGCTACTTTATTTTCAAAAAAAGCATTCCATTTTATACTTTAAATAACAACTTTTATCAAAATATTAAGCAAAATTTATAATATATACATAATTTTTTAAAAAAATTGGTATTGTGGGTTAGGACTATAAACAACCCATTAATTTGTCTTGTCACCCTCATCCCTAAATGCTTCTTTTCAATTGAGGTATGCATAAAATATAATACTACATTGTACAACTCAACACACAAGCTAACAGTTCCCAACTAGAGTGAATCCTCTTGCTATAACCATTGACCATAATTCCCACACTTATTAGTTTGTTATACTAGAAAGAAAATACTTATAACAAAGTTACTATGATTATATAGAGTGATGCACAAGTATTTGTAGTTACAACCGGATTAGTATTTAGCAAAATGTACCTTTGCATGTATGTAAATAATGCAACAATAATTATTCACATACCTTGAGTTACTATCATATAACCATTGCCACCACCAAGGAACAATGGCAAGCTGCCTAGCAGCTACCATTAAACATTTTTTTCCGCTTCCTTTATCCAACCAAAAACTCTGTTAGAACAATAATGAGATCAAGTAATTAGACAATTTAATTAAAAGATTTTGGACCATTCTCTTTTATCATGATACAAATACATAAGTAATCCAAAAATCATCATGAATAGTTCTAACTTCTAATACTTATTCATAATTTTTGGATAAATTATTGTAAATTTTTGGTTGTCAACTATCCAATCTTTACTCCCAATCATATAGCTACAAATAATTCATCTAAACACTAATTTTTTTTAATGGAGAAATTGAAGAAAATATGTCAATTTAGAACATTAATTACAAATAAAGAAATATTTAAATCTTTATGTCCTTACATTGACCAGTCTTTGAAGATATAAGGGTACATCTATAATATGTAAAATGCAAAAACGGCAGGGAATAAATTTAAATATATGAGAAAATTTAAATATATGGAGTAATACACATGGTAAACTTTGGTCATCCCAGTCTTAAAAAGAATAATCTTACCTTTCATTCAGTTGTTTCTATATATTGTTTTCCAACTTTGACATTTGATAAGCACTTAAATAAATACCAATAATGGAATCCCAAATAAATATTAAAGAAAATAATATTTTATATTTTAAAACTAATTTTCACGGGGAACAATTATTTATAATCATATTTTAATTAAAATATGTATAAGTATCTTAATGTTAATTAAACACATATTTAATTTTTATTTATAATCTTTTCTAACAGTAATACATCTTTAAATCTTTAGTATACCTATTTTATTTTTAAAAACCTTATTACAAAACTTTACATTAATGAAATAATTATTGAAATTATATTTAATAATTATTATTATTTTACATACATATAAAATAAACACATATAACTATTTTAATTAAAACTTATATTAACAGAAAAAATACTGGATCTAATATTAAAAAAAAAACTATCTTAATTGAAATAAAATTAATAGACAAGGATATAAAAACATAAAAAAATATCAAAATGTTAAATATTAAATATTAAAAACAATACACAGAAATAAACTTAGTAAACAAATAATAATATCAAGAAATAATTGAGAGAATTACCACATTGCCATCGTCCAGCAGGATAGCAGAGTCACAGAGAGAAAAATAAAGTTGTTTTTTCGTGGTGTAAGTCAAGGTGGAGATTGATCTCCTGAGAATTTGATTAATATCCGGTGGTAAAAATTTGTTCCATAACTCATCCGAATCACCCGCAGCCCTCAATTCTGTTGAAACACCTGAAGCTCTACATGTATCCTTGGGTGATGTGAATGATAATATTAACGATAGGCAATTCTCGGTAAGGTGCTCCATCTTAGTTCTTTTGTGATGTATGATTTCCTTCCCCAAATTTGTCCTAAAGTTGATTGTAATGAAATAATTTGTTTTTTATTATCTTTGCTCCCTTATTTTTAACGCTACCTACCAGAAAGGTTTAGATGTTTCTAGATTTAAGCTAAATGGGCCGATACCTAAACTAGGTGACCAGCTGGTCCAAAAGGAGGGATAATAAAAAGTGTGACCCCCTCAAGGTCCATCATGACCCATATTTTTTAAGGTCCAAAATTTTGACCACCTTTCTACACAGCTCATTTGAAAATAAAATGTTCACAAATTATTTTAACTAGCCCCCTGCTTCGCACACGTAAATTTCTTGCAATATACAAAAGTATTAAAAAATTTTGATTTTTCAAATAATGATTTTGAAATATACAAAAATATGAAAAATAATGATTTTTTGTAAATTTAAAAAATTCTAAGAAATTTAAAAATTGAATGATTTATTAAAAAAAGAAATATTATTATAAAATGCAAAATTTATTTGTAAAAATTTTATACTAAAAATATATCAATTCGTAATTGTATCTCGTACTTAAATTTCGATTAAGAAAACTTTTATGTTAGTTGAATTAACAAAGTCGATGTTACATTTTTGAAATTTTTTGAAACATATGATTCTAAAAAATGTTAAACTATTATACATAAAATTCTTGGAGAGTTTTTTTTAAAAATTTAAAAAAAACGCTTGGAGAAAAAAATTTAGGTTAAAAAATCATTAAATAATAAAAAAATTTAGGTTAAAAAATCATTAAATAATAAAATAATAAAATCATTAACTATTAAAATAAATAGTTGACTATTTATGTTATAAACATTATTGTAAAAACGACACGGCCCCTTACATTGTAAGATAATGTTTTTCTTTTGCTCTAGAAATTTTACTTTTTAAAAAATTACTTTGAAAATTATAATCTAATTGATGTAAAATTTAAAGAAAAATAAAATATTTAAAATCTGTGCAGTGTGCAAATGTTCTTGAATTAAAAAAACAATGACTATATGTTTAGTCCAAACCTAACCACTTAATTAATTTTAAATATTACTATGCTTTAATTTGAACTCTATTAATATTTATATGCAACAATCTCAAGTTTATTTTTTTAGATCTTAGTTATAAGATTTAATAAATATACAAATATGTATGTTTATCTAAAAAATATTTACAAATATGTACATTTGATCTAGTAATTTTATGTTTATTGTAATAAGATAGAAAAAACTTGTTAAGTGCAATTTTTACAAATTTGTGAGTTTATTTTCTCTAATTATAATATTTTATATTTACTTGTCTTTGTCTATAGATTATTATTTATAATATCTCTTTTTGCACCATTTTTTTAACCTAATGTTAAACATCAAATCATAAAACAATTCTACCAATTAAAATTTAATACACACTATATTCTTACAAGTATAACAACATGGCAAATTATTTTTCTTTAAAGTTAGATTAATAGAGAAAAACACTATTATGCCTGATTCGATTGATCTTACATTTCCCAATTTTTTAATCTCAATAACAGGTTACTGTAACCTGGACGATCATGATTAACAACTTGAACAAAAAAATGTCTTCTCTCTCAAAGGTTAACAGCTAGCTATGGGGTTGTGCCAACAGGAAAAAATTTCAAAATGAGGGGACTAAGGAAGGTGAGTTGAAGGTAGCTAAGAAGGGGTTTAGTGCTGAGAGCTTTAAACGGAAGCTTTAAATCAGATCCATTGGAGAAGCTTGAAAGCTAGGGGAGGGTTGGAATGGAAGGAGAAGAGTAGAAGTGTAGGAAAAAGTCAAGGGGAAAGGGGAAATGTCAAGACTTATGCGCAAGCATTAAAGAATGAGATAGACAAGATGGTGGATGTCAAAAGAGTTGTGGATGAGGGGGAGTGGCAAATGGTGCAAAGGAAGAAAAAGGTAGGGAAAGCAAGAATGGAGTCAAGTTTCACGATTTTTCTGTATAATATTCCGGGAGAGTGCAAAGCTAGGGAAATTTGGAATTGCTTGAGGGGTTCAGGGGTTATTTTGGATATAATTCTGCCTAGAAAAAGAGACAAAAGAGGGAAAATATATGGTTTTGTCAAGACAACTTCGGAGCTTGAAGCCAATACAATTATTCTTAATGTTAAGGTAAAGGGGGGTTTAGGATCTAATATTCGTATGAGTCTTAATGAAAAAAGGTTAGTAGAGATCAAGGAAAAGGAGATTTTAGGGTGTACAAAGATAATGTGGTTGGGTCAAATCAGATTAGGAATAGGGATGACTATAATAATATTAAGAAGGATGTGGTCAAAGTGAATGCTGAGGTTGAAAATAAGCATGAAAATGGAAATCAGGAGAAGGAGTTGGGGGTTGAAATGTTTGAATATATTGAAGCAGTAGTAGATAAAGATGTTGAGGAGGGTTTATATGATACCAAAGTGACTTTCTCAAGAACTGATGAATCAGCGAGCTCGTTGCAAAATAAGTTATGAGTAGAAGGGATTGAACAGGTCAATGTAGTGGGATTAACTTCTCGAAAGTTCTTATTAGCTAGTATGCATGACAAGGGGTGGGAAGAATATGCAGATAAGCTTTTTGAGAAATAGTTTAGGAGTTTGAGAAAATTTAAAGATGAGGATCTGGTTGTTCCCAGGACAGTATGGTTACAAAGCTATGGGATCCCAATGAATGTGGGGTTAGAAGAAAATTTGAAGGGCTATACGAGATGGTTGGGGATTGGATTTGTTGGTCCTATCAGAAAGATAATGAGATTGAGTTTTTTAATCCAGTCATTTGTATATCTACTACAAGAAGGGAAAAGATTGAAGAGTCCATAAATATATTATTGAAGGGAAAGCTTTATCCAATTAAATTTGTTGAAATTGAAAATGGGAAGGAGCTGAAGAATAAAATGGATTCAATTAGTTTATCTGAAGGAGGGATTATATCAAAAGTTATGAAGGTGTTGGAGGTGGATGGAAAAGTGCATGAGGGGAGGTTGGTTTTGTTAAATAGTCAAGCTGTAGAAGAAGTGGTTAGAACAAACTCTAAATCAACTAGTAAGGATTCTTTAAGTGAGCTGAAGTCTGGAGGGACAAAGAACATAGTTGAAAAGTCTGACAGTTTAGAGTCTGGTGTTTTTACTTGTACTTCACAAGGTACTTTGTGTAATGAAATTATTAAGCTCAAAGTCAAAGGAGTGGGTAGACCTAAAAAGAAAGGTAAAAAGTTTAACAATCCTTTTGACTTGAAAGGAGGTGTTAATTTAGGATGTAGGAAGTATCTTGGGAGAAATAATAGGTTAGGCCCTTGTTTAGGGTTTGGAGGTAGTTTTGTGACTCTGTCAGGAAACAAAGAGGTAAAAAAGAAAGAAGCTGCTAGAGAAATAATAGATTGTGCTGAACAAATGGGGCTAAAGGTGTTAGGGATAGAGAGAAAGTTATTATTGGGATAGCAGAGCAGCTGCAAAAAGGAGAATTGTAAGATTGAAGTAGTAAAGAAGTTGTACTGTAGTAAAAGTAAACCATTATGTTAGTAAAAGATATAAGAATAATATCTTGGAATTGTAGAGGGCTGTGTAATGATGTGAAGAGAAGAATGGTTAAAGATATGATCAGATCTAGAAGAGTTAATATACTGTGTTTGCAGGAAACAAAATGTATGGAATGGAAGAAATTTTGGGAGAAATCCATTTGGGTCAGTGGTCAGGTAGGATGGCTTATACAGAATTCAGAAGGTTTGTCAGGGGGACTGATTTTAGTATTGGATAATTTGTGTTATAAAAATTTAGGCTCGGCTTCAGGAAAAACTTGGCAGTGGGTTCAGCTCAAATGCATCTTAACAGATGAAGTTTTTCATATAGTCAATGTGTATGGTCCTTTAAACTTAAAAGGTAAGAGGCAATTTTGGGATGAGATATCAAAAATCTTACTTATCACGGGAAATGATTTGGTGTGTGTGCTTGGGGACTTTAATAGTATTATGGATGAAAAAGAGAGTATCAATTGCACATATAGAAGATTAGATGTGTAGGGTTTTAAAGATTTTGTTAAGAATAATAATTTGTGTGAGATTGGGTTGATAAATGAAAGTTTTACTTGGTTTGGTCCTTTTGGAAGGTGTAGTAAGTTAGACAAAGTTCTGGTGAATGATAGTTGGTGTGCTCGAGATAACTGGGAAGTTATGGAAATTAATAGGATGATATCGGATCATAGACCTTTGTTGATGTATGCTTGTAAAATTCTGAATGATCCAGTGCCTTTTAGGGTGTTTAATTGGTGGCCAAGAGAATAGTAATCCCTTTTTTAACCAACTGAGGCAATTTTATTTTAGTTTGATGACATTATATTGATTCCGCAGATTTCCTTTCAAATTTTTATTTTGTTATAGTCCGGTCCAATAATATAATGTTTTTAGTGGGATCAATAATATATATTATTTTATTTTAGCCTGATTCTTCAATAATATAATTTTATTTAGCCAGGATGGGTAATTATATAATGTTTTATTTTATTATTTTATTTTATTATTTTTAGTTTTTTTAATTTTTATTTAAGATTTGATCAATAAAATAATTTTGTTTAGCCAGGCCAGGTAATTTTTATATATTATTTTATTTTAATGAAAACCAATATACATATCACAATTCATTTATGAATATTTATCTATTTATGATATCTTTTTATGATATCGTAATACATATCTATTTTGTTATTGTCTTTTATTAAAATAATACACATTGATAAACAAAACTTGTATTTGATATAAGTTGGACATTGTACAAGATTTACATATAAAAAAAATAATGAAGAACATTATAATTCTAGAAAATGACCCATGCCTCGCACGAGTTATTATGCTATATTAAATAATAAAATAACACATACCTCATGATGTGTAATGAGGGATTGTGTACGCTGTATGTAATTATAATGATGTTTGAAATAAATTTGAAATTATATTTAAAGTCATGATTGGAAATAAAATAGTGATTCAAGTTAAAAAGGTGAAATATTGGAGATGAAAGTATTATAAAATAAATTTATAATTGGAGATGGCCTAAATAAAGGAAACTGTATTCGGTTATGATATGGGCCTTAAAATTGGACACACCATAATACAAACAACAATGTCTTAAAACCCTTAAATTTTACATAAAACATAATTCATCAACATCCTTCAAATAACAGATAATTCATATTACATGAAAATTTTTTTTAAAGACAAAATAAAGCATGCCAACAGATAAATTCATTAAACAACTGCCATGGGTTGTTTAGGCCTAAACTCGAAACCTTGTACGATAAGGCCAGCCTTGAGTACATTTGTATCAGTAGACATAAATCGCGTCTCCACCTCATCATCATCATCTCTTGCACCAGTCTCAAACTCTGCGATCTTAATCTCCATCCATTCGTCCTTCCTCCACCGACTAAGCTCTCCATTTCGTTGCTCAATGTTGTGTGCAGATGTTCTTAGATCAGGATAACCTGTGCTAACTTCATCATCAGGCACCTCCTCTCTTTCATTAACAAATCTAATCGATGTCTTTGCCGAATCAAGTCCGCAGGCATCCTCATATATTTTAAAGACAAGAAATGTTTCATACGTGGTGTGAGGAGACAACATTCCAATTTTCATTTTTCCACGAATATCAACACACCGCCCCTTGTCAAGTACATCAACCTCCTCTGAAAATCTGTTCACATGATAATACATTGAGGCATGAATACATGATACATGCGATGAGAGGACGGCTTTAATCATATTCATCACTTACCATGCGTTCGGAGTACGTGTAAACTAGTCAAACTGTTCGTGAGTAACTCGAACTCGGCTCGTGAAAAATTCCAATTCGGCTAGGAATTAATCGAGCCGAGCACGAGTTCGAGCACGAGTTTTTCAAATTTGTAACCAAGTCGAGTTCGAACTTCCGATTACTCGGCTCGTAAGGGTCGAGCCTTATTGAGTCCCTATTATTTTCAGTTTTTTTATTATAAAAATATTTTTATATTTTTTATATATTATTTATTTATTATTTAATCGAACTTGACCCGAACCATCCTATTTCAAATTTTTATTAATATTTAGTGAAATAAATTCGAGTTTTTAAACCGAACTCGAGCCTACCGAACTTTTTACTTGAAATTAAAAGCCCGGTCGAGTTCAAAGCTCGAACCTGAACTATTTTTATTGAGTTCGAGCCGAGCCACAGTCTAGGACTCGGCTCAACTCGATTACACCCCTAATTTGGAGTTGTTGCACACAAAACTATGCTCAAAATTAGCTCAAATCCTATTTTATTAAAATTTTAAAATCTGTTCATTAGAAAAGTGTTTTTACCAAAAAGGTGGAGGAAGTATGCTTTTGAAAAAATACGACCTTGCAGTTTTAATGCTACTATTAAAACACATCTAAAATATTATTTTTTCATAAAATATTTGTATATCAATAATATTATAAAATATTAAATATCAAAATATGTGCATATCAAAAATATTAATAAAGATTTATTTTGTGAACTAACACTTTCTCTATGAATACTATCCTTTTTAACAGTAATTTTCTAAAGTGATTTACATCCTTTACAAGATAATGTCATGTGACCTGCATTTCATAAAATTGACTTGAATTCACGAATGAAGACCGAGAATAGTTAAAATAAAATTGTTTAGATTTATCTTTAAATTGTAATTAGCTTGTTGGGTGTGACTGGTGAGGTGAAGTTGTTCAAATTATTTAAGGTAATAGGCTACATATAATATAGACTTCTTATTTGCATTCATATAGGAAATAAATATGCATAATGCTGTATTTAATCACCTTTATTAGCATTACTATTTTACTATTTTCTGTTATTTTTTTTCCCAAAAAAGCCAATACCTAAAGAGATTGCAAATTTTAACAAAAAGGTTTGGTCTTAGCTCAAAATTTTGTTATTAAAATGTTATTATTAATAGACAAAAATGTGAATATTTTGAAAAATACCCTTCATAATATTGTTTTGCTACTTTATTTTCAAAAAAAGCATTCCATTTTATACTTTTAATAACATCTTTTATCAAAATATTAAGCAAAATTTATAATATATACATAATTTTTAAAAAATTTGGTATTGTGGGTTGTGACTCTAAACAACCCCTTAATTTGTCTTGTCACCATCATCCCTAAATGCTTCTTTTCAATTGAGGTATGCATAAAATATAATACTACATTGTACTACTCAACACACAAGCTAACAGTTCCCAACTAGAGTGAATCCTCTTGCTATAACCATTGACCATAATTCCCACACTTATTAGTTTGTTATACTAGAAAGAAAATACTTATAACAAAGTTACTATGATTATATAGAGTGATGCACAAGTATTTGTAGTTACAACCGGATTAGTATTTAGCAAAATGTACCTTTGCATGTATGTAAATAATGCAACAATAATTATTCACATACCTTGAGTTACTATCATATAACCATTGCCATCACCAAGGAACAATGGCAAGCTGCCTAGCAGCTACCATTAAACATTTTTTTCCGCTTCCTTTATCCAACCAAAAACTCTGTTAGAACAATAATGAGATCAAGTAATTAGACAATTTAATTAAAAGATTTTGGACCATTCTCTTTTATCATGATACAAATACATAAGTAATCCAAAAATCATCATGAATAGTTCTAACTTCTAATACTTATTCATAATTTTTGGATAAATTATTGTAAATTTTTGGTTATCAACTATCCAATCTTTACTCCCAATCATATAGCTACAAATAATTCATCTAAACACTAATTTTTTTTAATGGAGAAATTGAAGAAAATATGTCAATTTAGAACATTAATTACAAATAAAGAAATATTTAAATCTTTATGTCCTTACATTGACCAGTCTTTGAAGATATAAGGGTACATCTATAATATGTAAAATGCAAAAACGGCAGGGAATAAATTTAAATATATGAGAAAATTTAAATATATGGAGTAATACACATGGTAAACTTTGGTCATCCCAGTCTTAAAAAGAATAATCTTACCTTTCATTCAGTTGTTTCTATATATTGTTTTTCAACTTTGACATTTGATAAGCACTTAAATAAATACCAATAATGGAATCCCAAATAAATATTAAAGAAAATAATATTTTATATTTTAAAACTAATTTTCACGGGGAACAATTATTTTATAATCATATTTTAATTAAAATATGTATAAGTATCTTAATGTTAATTAAACACATATTTAATTTTTATTTATAATCTTTTCTAACAGTAATACATCTTTAAATCTTTAGTATACCTATTTTATTTTTAAAAACCTTATTACAAAACTTTACATTAATGAAATAATTATTGAAATTATATTTAATAATTATTATTATTTTACATACATATAAAATAAACACATATAACTATTTTAATTAAAACTTATATTAACAGAAAAAATACTGGATCTAATATTAAAAAAAAACTATCTTAATTGAAATAAAATTAATAGACAAGGATAAAAAAACATAAAAAAATATCAAAATGTTAAATATTAAATATTAAAAACAATACACAGAAATAAACTTAGTAAACAAATAATAATATCAAGAAATAATTGAGAGAATTACCACATTGCCATCGTCCAGCAGGATAGCAGAGTCACAGAGAGAAAAATAAAGTTGTTTTTTCGTGGTGTAAGTCAAGGTGGAGATTGATCTCCTGAGAATTTGATTAATATCCGGTGGTAAAAATTTGTTCCATAACTCATCCGAATCACCCGCAGCCCTACATGTATCCTTGGGTGATGTGAATGATAATATTAACGATAGGCAATTCTCCGTAAGGTGCTCCATCTTAGTTCTTTTGTGATGTATGATTTCCTTCCCCAAATTTGTCCTAAAGTTGATTGTAATGAAATAATTTGTTTTTTATTATCTTTGCTCCCTTATTTTTAACGCTACCTACCAGAAAGGTTTAGATGTTTCTAGATTTAAGCTAAATGGGCCGATACCTAAACTAGGTGACCAGATGGTCCAAAAGGAGGGATAATAAAAAGTGTGACCCCCTCAAGGTCCATCATGACCCATATTTTTTAAGGTCCAAAATTTTGACGACCTTTCTACACAGCTCATTTGAAAATAAAATGTTCACAAATTATTTTAACTAGCCCCGTGCTTCGCACACGTAAATTCCTTGCAATATACAAAAGTATTAAAAAATTTTGATTTTTCAAATAATGATTTTGAAATATACAAAAATATGAAAAATAATGATTTTTTGTAAATTTAAAAAATTCTAAGAAATTTAAAAATTGAATGATTTATTAAAAAAAGAAATATTATTATAAAATGCAAAATTTATTTGTAAAAATTTTATACTAAAAATATATCAATTCGTAATTGTATCTCGTACTTAAATTTCGATTAAGAAAACTTTTATGTTAGTTGAATTAACAAAGTCGATGTTACATTTTTGAAATTTTTTGAAACATATGATTCTAAAAAATGTTAAACTATTATACATAAAATTCTTGGAGAGTTTTTTTTTAAAAATTTAAAAAAAACGCTTGGAGAAAAAAATTTAGGTTAAAAAATCATTAAATAATAAAAAAAATTAGGTTAAAAAATCATTAAATAATAAAATAATAAAATCATTAACTATTAAAATAAATAGTTGACTATTTATGTTATAAACATTATTGTAAAAACGACACGGCCCCTTACATTGTAAGATAATGTTTTTCTTTTGCTCTAGAAATTTTACTTTTTTAAAAAATTACTTTGAAAATTATAATCTAACAGATGTAAAATTTAAAGAAAAATAAAATATTTAAAATCTGTGCAGTGTGCAAATGTTCTTGAATTAAAAAAACAATGACTATATGTTTAGTCCAAACCTAACCACTTAATTAATTTTAAATATTACTATGCTTTAATTTGAACTCTATTAATATTTATATGCAACAATCTCAAGTTTATTTTTTTAGATCTTAGTTATAAGATTTAATAAATATACAAATATGTATGTTTATCTAAAAAATATTTACAAATATGTACATTTGATCTAGTAATTTTATGTTTATTGTAATAAGATAGAAAAAACTTGTTAAGTGCAATTTTTACAAATTTGTGAGTTTATTTTCTCTAATTATAATATTTTATATTTACTTGTCTTTGTCTATAGATTATTATTTATAATATCTCTTTTTGCACCGTTTTTTTAACCTAATGTTAAACATCAAATCATAAAACAATTCTACCAATTAAAATTTAATACACACTATATTCTTACAAGTATAACAACATGGCAAATTATTTTTCTTTAAAGTTAGATTAATAGAGAAAAACACTATTATGCCTGATTCGATTGATCTTACATTTCCCAATTTTTTAATCTCAATAACAGGTTACTGTAACCTGGACGATCACGATTAACAACTTGAACAAAAAAATGTCTTCTCTCTCAAAGGTTAACAGCTAGCTATGGGGTTGTGCCAACCGGAAAAAATTTCAAAATGAGGGGACTAAGGAAGGTGAGTTGAAGGTAGCTAAGAAGGGGTTTAGTGCTGAGAGCTTTAAACGGAAGCTTTAAATCAGATCCATTGGAGAAGCTTGAAAGCTAGGGGAGGGTTGGAATGGAAGGAGAAGAGTAGAAGTGTAGGAAAAAGTCAAGGGGAAAGGGGAAATGTCAAGACTTATGCGCAAGCATTAAAGAATGAGATAGACAAGATGGTGGATGTCAAAAGAGTTGTGGATGAGGGGGAGTGGCAAATGGTGCAAAGGAAGAAAAAGGTAGAGAAAGCAAGAATGGAGTCAAGTTTCACGATTTTTCTGTATAATATTCCGGGAGAGTGCAAAGCTAGGGAAATTTGGAATTGCTTGAGGGGTTCAGGGGTTATTTTGGATATAATTCTGCCTAGAAAAAGAGACAAAAGAGGGAAAATATATGGTTTTGTCAAGACAACTTCGGAGCTTGAAGCCAATACAATTATTCTTAATGTTAAGGTAAAGGGGGGTTTAGGATCTAATATTCGTATGAGTCTTAATGAAAAAAGGTTAGTAGAGATCAAGGAAAAGGAGATTTTAGGGTGTACAAAGATAATGTGGTTGGGTCAAATCAGATTAGGAATAGGGATGACTATAATAATATTAAGAAGGATGTGGTCAAAGTGAATGCTGAGGTTGAAAATAAGCATGAAAATGGAAATCAGGAGAAGGAGTTGGGGGTTGAAATGTTTGAATATATTGAAGCAGTAGTAGATAAAGATGTTGAGGAGGGTTTATATGATACCAAAGTGACTTTCTCAAGAACTGATGAATCAGCGAGCTCGTTGCAAAATAAGTTATGAGTAGAAGGGATTGAACAGGTCAATGTAGTGGGATTAACTTCTCGAAAGTTCTTATTAGCTAGTATGCATGACAAGGGGTGGGAAGAATATGCAGATAAGCTTTTTGAGAAATAGTTTAGGAGTTTGAGAAAATTTAAAGATGAGGATCTGGTTGTTCCCAGGACAGTATGGTTACAAAGCTATGGGATCCCAATGAATGTGGGGTTAGAAGAAAATTTGAAGGGCTATACGAGATGGTTGGGGATTGGATTTGTTGGTCCTATCAGAAAGATAATGAGATTGAGTTTTTTAATCCAGTCATTTGTATATCTACTACAAGAAGGGAAAAGATTGAAGAGTCCATAAATATATTATTGAAGGGAAAGCTTTATCCAATTAAATTTGTTGAAATTGAAAATGGGAAGGAGCTGAAGAATAAAATGGATTCAATTAGTTTATCTGAAGGAGGGATTATATCAAAAGTTATGAAGGTGTTGGAGGTGGATGGAAAAGTGCATGAGGGGAGGTTGGTTTTGTTAAATAGTCAAGCTGTAGAAGAAGTGGTTAGAACAAACTCTAAATCAACTAGTAAGGATTCTTTAAGTGAGCTGAAGTCTGGAGGGACAAAGAACATAGTTGAAAAGTCTGACAGTTTAGAGTCTGGTGTTTTTACTTGTACTTCACAAGGTACTTTGTGTAATGAAATTATTAAGCTCAAAGTCAAAGGAGTGGGTAGACCTAAAAAGAAAGGTAAAAAGTTTAACAATCCTTTTGACTTGAAAGGAGGTGTTAATTTAGGATGTAGGAAGTATCTTGGGAGAAATAATAGGTTAGGCCCTTGTTTAGGGTTTGGAGGTAGTTTTGTGACTCTGTCAGGAAACAAAGAGGTAAAAAAGAAAGAAGCTGCTAGAGAAATAATAGATTGTGCTGAACAAATGGGGCTAAAGGTGTTAGGGATAGAGAGAAAGTTATTATTGGGATAGCAGAGCAGCTGCAAAAAGGAGAATTGTAAGATTGAAGTAGTAAAGAAGTTGTACTGTAGTAAAAGTAAACCATTATGTTAGTAAAAGATATAAGAATAATATCTTGGAATTGTAGAGGGCTGTGTAATGATGTGAAGAGAAGAATGGTTAAAGATATGATCAGATCTAGAAGAGTTAATATACTGTGTTTGCAGGAAACAAAATGTATGGAATGGAAGAAATTTTGGGAGAAATCCATTTGGGTCAGTGGTCAGGTAGGATGGCTTATACAGAATTCAGAAGGTTTGTCAGGGGGACTGATTTTAGCATTGGATAATTTGTGTTATAAAAATTTAGGCTCGGCTTCAGGAAAAACTTGGCAGTGGGTTCAGCTCAAATGCATCTTAACAGATGAAGTTTTTCATATAGTCAATGTGTATGGTCCTTTAAACTTAAAAGGTAAGAGGCAATTTTGGGATGAGATATCAAAAATCTTACTTATCACGGGAAATGATTTGGTGTGTGTGCTTGGGGACTTTAATAGTATTATGGATGAAAAAGAGAGTATCAATTGCACATATAGAAGATTAGATGTGTAGGGTTTTAAAGATTTTGTTAAGAATAATAATTTGTGTGAGATTGGGTTGATAAATGAAAGTTTTACTTGGTTTGGTCCTTTTGGAAGGTGTAGTAAGTTAGACAAAGTTCTGGTGAATGATAGTTGGTGTGCTCGAGATAACTGGGAAGTTATGGAAATTAATAGGATGATATCGGATCATAGACCTTTGTTGATGTATGCTTGTAAAATTCTGAATGATCCAGTGCCTTTTAGGGTGTTTAATTGGTGGCCAAGAGAATAGTAATCCCTTTTTTAACCAACTGAGGCAATTTTATTTTAGTTTGATGACATTATATTGATTCCGCAGATTTCCTTTCAAATTTTTATTTTGTTATAGTCCGGTCCAATATTATAATGTTTTTAGTGGGATCAATAATATATATTATTTTATTTTAGCCTGATTCTTCAATAATATAATTTTATTTAGCCAGGATGGGTAATTATATAATGTTTTATTTTATTATTTTATTTTATTATTTTTAGTTTTTTTAATTTTTATTTAAGATTTGATCAATAAAATAATTTTGTTTAGCCAGGCCAGGTAATTTTTATATATTATTTTATTTTAATGAAAACCAATATACATATCACAATTCATTTATGAATATTTATCTATTTATGATATCTTTTTATGATATCGTAATACATATCTATTTTGTTATTGTCTTTTATTAAAATAATACACATTGATAAACAAAACTTGTATTTGATATAAGTTGGACATTGTACAAGATTTACATATAAAAAAAATAATGAAGAACATTATAATTCTAGAAAATGACCCATGCCTCGCACGAGTTATTATGCTATATTAAATAATAAAATAACACATACCTCATGATGTGTAATGAGGGATTGTGTACGCTGTATGTAATTATAATGATGTTTGAAATAAATTTGAAATTATATTTAAAGTCATGATTGGAAATAAAATAGTGATTCAAGTTAAAAAGGTGAAATATTGGAGATGAAAGTATTATAAAATAAATTTATAATTGGAGATGGCCTAAATAAAGGAAACTGTATTCGGTTATGATATGGGCCTTAAAATTGGACACACCATAATACAAACAACAATGTCTTAAAACCCTTAAATTTTACATAAAACATAATTCATCAACATCCTTCAAATAACAGATAATTCATATTACATGAAATTTTTTTTTAAAGACAAAATAAAGCATGCCAACAGATAAATTCATTAAACAACTGCCATGGGTTGTTTAGGCCTAAACTCGAAACCTTGTACGATAAGGCCAGCCTTGAGTACATTTGTATCAGTTGACATAAATCGCGTCTCCACCTCATCATCATCATCTCTTGCACCAGTCTCAAACTCTGCGATCTTAATCTCCATCCATTCGTCCTTCCTCCACCGACTAAGCTCTCCATTTCGTTGCTCAATGTTGTGTGCAGATGTTTTAGATCAGGATAACCTGTGCTAACTTCATCATCAGGCACCTCCTCTCTTTCATTAACAAATCTAATGGATGTCTTTGCCGAATCAAGTCCGCAGGCATCCTCATATATTTTAAAGACAAGATATGTTTCATACGTGGTGTGAGGAGACAACATTCCAATTTTCATTTTTCCACGAATATCAACACACCGCCCCTTGTCAAGTACATCAACCTCCTCTGAAAATCTGTTCACATGATAATACATTGAGGCATGAATACATGATACATGCGATGAGAGGACGGCTTTAATCATATTCATCACTTACCATGCGTTCGGAGTACGTGTAAACTAGTCAAACTGTTCGTGAGTAACTCGAACTCGGCTCGTGAAAAATTCCAATTCGGCTAGGAATTAATCGAGCCGAGCACGAGTTCGAGCTCAAGTTTTTCAAATTTGTAACCAAGTCGAGTTCGAACTTCCGATTACTCGGCTCGTAAGGGTCGAGCCTTATTGAGTCCCTATTATTTTCAGTTTTTTTATTATAAAAATATTTTTATATTTTTTATATATTATTTATTTATTATTTAATCGAACTTGACCCGAACCATCCTATTTCAAATTTTTATTAATATTTAGTGAAATAAATTCGAGTTTTTAAACCGAACTCGAGCCTACCGAACTTTTTACTTGAAATTAAAAGCCCGGTCGAGTTCAAAGCTCGAACCTGAACTATTTTTATTGAGTTCGAGCCGAGCCACAGTCTAGGACTCGGCTCAACTCGATTACACCCCTAATTTGGAGTTGTTGCACACAAAACTATGCTCAAAATTAGCTCAAATCCTATTTTATTAAAATTTTAAAATCTGTTCATTAGAAAAGTGTTTTTACCAAAAAGGTGGAGGAAGTATGCTTTTGAAAAAATACGACCTTGCAGTTTAATGCTACTATTAAAACACATCTAAAATATTATTTTTTCATAAAATATTTGTATATCAATAATATTATAAAATATTAAATATCAAAATATGTGCATATCAAAAATATTAATAAAGATTTATTTTGTGAACTAACACTTTCTCTATCAATACTATCCTTTTTAACAGTAATTTTCTAAAGTGATTTACATCCTTTACAAGATAATGTCATGTGACGTGCATTTCATAAAATTGACTTGAATTCACGAATGAAGACCGAGAATAGTTAAAATAAAATTGTTTAGATTTATCTTTAAATTGTAATTAGCTTGTTGGGTGTGACTGGTGAGGTGAAGTTGTTCAAATTATTTAAGGTAATAGGCTATATGTAATATAGACTTCTTATTTGCATTCATATAGGAAATAAATATGCATAATGCTGTATTTAATCACCTTTATTAGCATTACTATTTTACTATTTTCTGTTATTTTTTTGCCCAAAAAAGCCAATACCTAAAGAGATTGCAAATTTTAACAAAAAGGTTTGGTCTTAGCTCAAAATTTTGTTATTAAAATGTTATTATTAATAGACAAAAATGTGAATATTTTGAAAAATACCCTTCATAATATTGTTTTGCTACTTTATTTTCAAAAAAAGCATTCCATTTTATACTTTTAATAACATCTTTTATCAAAATATTAAGCAAAATTTATAATATATACATAATTTTTAAAAAATTTGGTATTGTGGGTTGTGACTCTAAACAACCCCTTAATTTGTCTTGTCACCCTCATCCCTAAATGCTTCTTTTCAATTGAGGTATGCATAAAATATAATATTACATTGTACTACTCAACACACAAGCTAACAGTTCCCAACTAGAGTGAATCCTCTTGCTATAACCATTGACCATAATTCCCACACTTATTAGTTTGTTATACTAGAAAGAAAATACTTATAACAAAGTTACTATGATTATATAGAGTGATGCACAAGTATTTGTAGTTACAACCGGATTAGTATTTAGCAAAATGTACCTTTGCATGTATGTAAATAATGCAACAATAATTATTCACATACCTTGAGTTACTATCATATAACCATTGCCACCACCAAGGAACAATGGCAAGCTGCCTAGCAGCTACCATTAAACATTTTTTTCCGCTTCCTTTATCCAACCAAAAACTCTGTTAGAACAATAATGAGATCAAGTAATTAGACAATTTAATTAAAAGATTTTGGACCATTCTCTTTTATCATGATACAAATACATAAGTAATCCAAAAATCATCATGAATAGTTCTAACTTCTAATACTTATTCATAATTTTTGGATAAATTATTGTAAATTTTTGGTTGTCAACTATCCAATCTTTACTCCCAATCATATAGCTACAAATAATTCATCTAAACACTAATTTTTTTTAATGGAGAAATTGAAGAAAATATGTCAATTTAGAACATTAATTACAAATAAAGAAATATTTAAATCTTTATGTCCTTACATTGACCAGTCTTTGAAGATATAAGGGTACATCTATAATATATAAAATGCAAAAACGGCAGGGAATAAATTTAAATATATGAGAAAATTTAAATATATGGAGTAATACACATGGTAAACTTTGGTCATCCCAGTCTTAAAAAGAATAATCTTACCTTTCATTCAGTTGTTTCTATATATTGTTTTCCAACTTTGACATTTGATAAGTACTTAAATAAATACCAATAATGGAATCCCAAATAAATATTAAAGAAAATAATATTTTATATTTTAAAACTAATTTTCACGGGGAACAATTATTTTATAATCATATTTTAATTAAAATATGTATAAGTATCTTAATGTTAATTAAACACATATTTAATTTTATTTATAATCTTTTCTAACAGTAATACATCTTTAAATCTTTAGTATACCTATTTTATTTTTAAAAACCTTATTACAAAACTTTACATTAATGAAATAATTATTGAAATTATATTTAATAATTATTATTATTTTACATACATATAAAATAAACACATATAACTATTTTAATTAAAACTTATATTAACAGAAAAAATACTGGATCTAATATTAAAAAAAAAACTATCTTAATTGAAATAAAATTAATAGACAAGGATAAAAAAACATAAAAAAATATCAAAATGTTAAATATTAAATATTAAAAACAATACACAGAAATAAACTTAGTAAACAAATAATAATATCAAGAAATAATTGAGAGAATTACCACATTGCCATCGTCCAGCAGGATAGCAGAGTCACAGAGAGAAAAATAAAGTTGTTTTTTCGTGGTGTAAGTCAAGGTGGAGATTGATCTCCTGAGAATTTGATTAATATCCGGTGGTAAAAATTTGTTCCATAACTCATCCGAATCACCCGCAGCCCTACATGTATCCTTGGGTGATGTGAATGATAATATTAACGATAGGCAATTCTCCGTAAGGTGCTCCATCTTAGTTCTTTTGTGATGTATGATTTCCTTCCCCAAATTTGTCATAAAGTTGATTGTAATGAAATAATTTGTTTTTTATTATCTTTGCTCCCTTATTTTTAACCCTACCTACCAGAAAGGTTTAGATGTTTCTAGATTTAAGCTAAATGGGCCGATACCTAAACTAGGTGACCAGATGGTCCAAAAGGAGGGATAATAAAAAGTGTGACCCCCTCAAGGTCCATCATGACCCATATTTTTTAAGGTCCAAAATTTTGACGACCTTTCTACACAGCTCATTTGAAAATAAAATGTTCACAAATTATTTTAACTAGCCCCGTGCTTCGCACACGTAAATTCCTTGCAATATACAAAAGTATTAAAAAATTTTGATTTTTCAAATAATGATTTTGAAATATACAAAAATATGAAAAATAATGATTTTTTGTAAATTTAAAAAATTCTAAGAAATTTAAAAATTGAATGATTTATTAAAAAAAGAAATATTATTATAAAATGCAAAATTTATTTGTAAAAATTTTATACTAAAAATATATCAATTCGTAATTGTATCTCGTACTTAAATTTCGATTAAGAAAACTTTTATGTTAGTTGAATTAACAAAGTCGATGTTACATTTTTGAAATTTTTTGAAACATATGATTCTAAAAAATGTTAAACTATTATACATAAAATTCTTGGAGAGTTTTTTTTAAAAAATTTAAAAAAAACGCTTGGAGAAAAAAATTTAGGTTAAAAAATCATTAAATAATAAAAAATTTAGGTTAAAAAATCATTAAATAATAAAATAATAAAATCATTAACTATTAAAATAAATAGTTGACTATTTATGTTATAAACATTATTGTAAAAACGACACGGCCCCTTACATTGTAAGATAATGTTTTTCTTTTGCTCTAGAAATTTTACTTTTTTAAAAAATTACTTTGAAAATTATAATCTAACAGATGTAAAATTTAAAGAAAAATAAAATATTTAAAATCTGTGCAGTGTGCAAATGTTCTTGAATTAAAAAAACAATGACTATATGTTTAGTCCAAACCTAACCACTTAATTAATTTTAAATATTACTATGCTTTAATTTGAACTCTATTAATATTTATATGCAACAATCTCAAGTTTATTTTTTTAGATCTTAGTTATAAGATTTAATAAATATACAAATATGTATGTTTATCTAAAAAATATTTACAAATATGTACATTTGATCTAGTAATTTTATGTTTATTGTAATAAGATAGAAAAAACTTGTTAAGTGCAATTTTTACAAATTTGTGAGTTTATTTTCTCTAATTATAATATTTTATATTTACTTGTCTTTGTCTATAGATTATTATTTATAATATCTCTTTTTGCACCGTTTTTTTAACCTAATGTTAAACATCAAATCATAAAACAATTCTACCAATTAAAATTTAATACACACTATATTCTTACAAGTATAACAACATGGCAAATTATTTTTCTTTAAAGTTAGATTAATAGAGAAAAACACTATTATGCCTGATTCGATTGATCTTACATTTCCCAATTTTTTAATCTCAATAACAGGTTACTGTAACCTGGACGATCACGATTAACAACTTGAACAAAAAAATGTCTTCTCTCTCAAAGGTTAACAGCTAGCTATGGGGTTGTGCCAACCGGAAAAAATTTCAAAATGAGGGGACTAAGGAAGGTGAGTTGAAGGTAGCTAAGAAGGGGTTTAGTGCTGAGAGCTTTAAACGGAAGCTTTAAATCAGATCCATTGGAGAAGCTTGAAAGCTAGGGGAGGGTTGGAATGGAAGGAGAAGAGTAGAAGTGTAGGAAAAAGTCAAGGGGAAAGGGGAAATGTCAAGACTTATGCGCAAGCATTAAAGAATGCGATAGACAAGATGGTGGATGTCAAAAGAGTTGTGGATGAGGGGGAGTGGCAAATGGTGCAAAGGAAGAAAAAGGTAGGGAAAGCAAGAATGGAGTCAAGTTTCACGATTTTTCTGTATAATATTCCGGGAGAGTGCAAAGCTAGGGAAATTTGGAATTGCTTGAGGGGTTCAGGGGTTATTTTGGATATAATTCTGCCTAGAAAAAGAGACAAAAGAGGGAAAATATATGGTTTTGTCAAGACAACTTCGGAGCTTGAAGCCAATACAATTATTCTTAATGTTAAGGTAAAGGGGGGTTTAGGATCTAATATTCGTATGAGTCTTAATGAAAAAAGGTTAGTAGAGATCAAGGAAAAGGAGATTTTAGGGTGTACAAAGATAATGTGGTTGGGTCAAATCAGATTAGGAATAGGGATGACTATAATAATATTAAGAAGGATGTGGTCAAAGTGAATGCTGAGGTTGGAAATAAGCATGAAAATGGAAATCAGGAGAAGGAGTTGGGGGTTGAAATGTTTGAATATATTGAAGCAGTAGTAGATAAAGATGTTGAGGAGGGTTTATATGATACCAAAGTGACTTTCTCAAGAACTGATGAATCAGCGAGCTCGTTGCAAAATAAGTTATGAGTAGAAGGGATTGAACAGGTCAATGTAGTGGGATTAACTTCTCGAAAGTTCTTATTAGCTAGTATGCATGACAAGGGGTGGGAAGAATATGCAGATAAGCTTTTTGAGAAATAGTTTAGGAGTTTGAGAAAATTTAAAGATGAGGATCTGGTTGTTCCCAGGACAGTATGGTTACAAAGCTATGGGATCCCAATAAATGTGTGGTTAGAAGAAAATTTGAAGGGCTATACGAGATGGTTGGGGATTGGATTTGTTGGTCCTATCAGAAAGATAATGAGATTGAGTTTTTTAATCTAGTCATTTGTATATCTACTACAAGAAGGGAAAAGATTGAAGAGTCCATGAATATATTATTGAAAGGAAAGCTTTATCCAATTAAATTTGTTGAAATTGAAAATGGGAAGGAGCTGAAGAATAAAATGGATTCAATTAGTTTATCTGAAGGAGGGATTATATCAAAAGTTATGAAGGTGTTGGAGGTGGATGGAAAAGTGCATGAGGGGAGGTTGGTTTTGTTAAATAGTCAAGCTGTAGAAGAAGTGGTTAGAACAAACTCTAAATCAACTAGTAAGGATTCTTTAAGTGAGCTGAAGTCTGGAGGGACAAAGAACATAGTTGAAAAGTCTGACAGTTTAGAGTCTGGTGTTTTTACTTGTACTTCACAAGGTACTTTGTGTAATGAAATTATTAAGCTCAAAGTCAAAGGAGTGGGTAGACCTAAAAAGAAAGGTAAAAAGTTTAACAATCTTTTTGACTTGAAAGGAGGTGTTAATTTAGGATGTAGGAAGTATCTTGGGAGAAATAATAGGTTAGGCCCTTGTTTAGGGTTTGGAGGTAGTTTTGTGACTCTGTCAGGAAACAAAGAGGTAAAAAGGAAAGAAGCTGCTAGAGAAATAATAGATTGTGCTGAACAAATGGGGCTAAAGGTGTTAGGGATAGAGAGAAAGTTATTATTGGGATAGCAGAGCAGCTGCAAAAAGGAGAATTGTAAGATTGAAGTAGTAAAGAAGTTGTACTGTAGTAAAAGTAAACCATTATGTCAGTAAAAGATATAAGAATAATATCTTGGAATTGTAGAGGGCTGTGTAATGATGTGAAGAGAAGAATGGTTAAAGATATGATCAGATCTAGAAGAGTTAATATACTGTGTTTGCAGGAAACAAAATGTATGGAATGGAAGAAATTTTGGGAGAAATCCATTTGGGTCAGTGGTCAGGTAGGATGGCTTATACAGAATTCAGAAGGTTTGTCAGGGGGACTGATTTTAGCATTGGATAATTTGTGTTATAAAAATTTAGGCTCGGCTTCAGGAAAAACTTGGCAGTGGGTTCAGCTCAAATGCATCTTAACAGATGAAGTTTTCATATAGTCAATGTGTATGGTCCTTTAAACTTAAAAGGTAAGAGGCAATTTTGGGATGAGATATCAAAAATCTTACTTATCACGGGAAATGATTTGGTGTGTGTGCTTGGGGACTTTAATAGTATTATGGATGAAAAAGAGAGTATCAATTGCACATATAGAAGATTAGATGTGTAGGGTTTTAAAGATTTTGTTAAGAATAATAATTTGTGTGAGATTGGGTTGATAAATGAAAGTTTTACTTGGTTTGGTCCTTTTGGAAGGTGTAGTAAGTTAGACAAAGTTCTGGTGAATGATAGTTGGTGTGCTCGAGATAACTGGGAAATTATGGAAATTAATAGGATGATATCGGATCATAGACCTTTGTTGATGTATGCTTGTAAAATTCTGAATGATCCAGTGCCTTTTAGGGTGTTTAATTGGTGGCCAAGAGAATAGTAATCCCTTTTTTAACCAACTGAGGCAATTTTATTTTAGTTTGATGACATTATATTGATTCCGCAGATTTCCTTTCAAATTTTTATTTTGTTATAGTCCGGTCCAATAATATAATGTTTTTAGTGGGATCAATAATATATATTATTTTATTTTAGCCTGATTCTTCAATAATATAATTTTATTTAGCCAGGATGGGTAATTATATAATGTTTTATTTTATTATTTTATTTTATTATTTTTAGTTTTTTAATTTTTATTTAAGATTTGATCAATAAAATAATTTTGTTTAGCCAGGCCAGGTAATTTTTATATATTATTTTATTTTAATGAAAACCAATATACATATCACAATTCATTTATGAATATTTATCTATTTATGATATCTTTTTATGATATCGTAATACATATCTATTTTGTTATTGTCTTTTATTAAAATAATACACATTGATAAACAAAACTTGTATTTGATATAAGTTAGACATTGTACAAGATTTACATATAAAAAAAATAATGAAGAACATTATAATTCTAGAAAATGACCCATGCCTCGCACGAGTTATTATGCTATATTAAATAATAAAATAACACATACCTCATGATGTGTAATGAGGGATTGTGTATGCTGTATGTAATTATAATGATGTTTGAAATAAATTTGAAATTATATTTAAAGTCATGATTGGAAATAAAATAGTGATTCAAGTTAAAAAGGTGAAATATTGGAGATGAAAGTATTATAAAATAAATTTATAATTGGAGATGGCCTAAATAAAGGAAACTGTATTCGGTTATGATATGGGCCTTAAAATTGGACACACCATAATACAAACAACAATGTCTTAAAACCCTTAAATTTTACATAAACATAATTCATCAACATCCTTCAAATAACAGATAATTCATATTACATGAAAATTTTTTTTAAAGACAAAATAAAGCATGCCAACAGATAAATTCATTAAACAACTGCCATGGGTTGTTTAGGCCTAAACTCGAAACCTTGTACGATAAGGCCAGCCTTGAGTACATTTGTATCAGTTGACATAAATCGCGTCTCCACCTCATCATCATCATCTCTTGCACCAGTCTCAAACTCTGCGATCTTAATCTCCATCCATTCGTCCTTCCTCCACCGACTAAGCTCTCCATTTCGTTGCTCAATGTTGTGTGCAGATGTTCTTAGATCAGGATAACCTGTGCTAGCTTCATCATCAAGCACCTCCTCTCTTTCATTAACAAATCTAATGGATGTCTTTGCCGAATCAAGTCCGCAGGCATCCTCATATATTTTAAAGACAAGATATGTTTCATACGTGGTGTGAGGAGACAACATTCCAATTTTCATTTTTCCACGAATATCAACACACCGCCCCTTGTCAAGTACATCAACCTCCTCTGAAAATCTGTTCACATGATAATACATTGAGGCATGAATACATGATACATGCGATGAGAGGACGGCTTTAATCATATTCATCACTTACCATGCATTCGAAGTACATGTAAACTAGTCAAACTGTTCGTGAGTAACTCGAACTCGGCTCGTGAAAAATTCCAATTCGGCTAGGAATTAATCGAGCCGAGCACGAGTTCGAGCTCAAGTTTTTCAAATTTGTAACCAAGTCGAGTTCGAACTTCCGATTACTCGGCTCGTAAGGGTCGAGCCTTATTGAGTCCCTATTATTTTCAGTTTTTTTATTATAAAAATATTTTTATATTTTTTATATATTATTTATTTATTATTTAATCGAACTTGACCCGAACCATCCTATTTCAAATTTTTATTAATATTTAGTGAAATAAATTCGAGTTTTTAAACCGAACTCGAGCCTACCGAACTTTTTACTTGAAATTAAAAGCCCGGTCGAGTTCAAAGCTCAAACCTGAACTATTTTTATTGAGTTCGAGCCGAGCCACAGTCTAGGACTCGGCTCAACTCGATTACACCCCTAATTTGGAGTTGTTGCACACAAAACTATGCTCAAAATTAGCTCAAATCCTATTTTATTAAAATTTTAAAATCTGTTCATTAGAAAAGTGTTTTTACCAAAAAGGTGGAGGAAGTATGCTTTTGAAAAAATACGACCTTGCAGTTTTAATTCTACTATTAAAACACATCTAAAATATTATTTTTTCATAAAATATTTGTATATCAATAATATTATAAAATATTAAATATCAAAATATGTGCATATCAAAAATATTAATAAAGATTTATTTTGTGAACTAACACTTTCTCTATCAATACTATCCTTTTTAACAGTAATTTTCTAAAGTGATTTACATCCTTTACAAGATAATGTCATGTGACCTGCATTTCATAAAATTGACTTGAATTCACGAATGAAGATCGAGAATAGTTAAAATAAAATTGTTTAGATTTATCTTTAAATTGTAATTAGCTTGTTGGGTGTGACTGGTGAGGAAGTTGTTCAAATTATTTAAGGTAATAGGCTACATGTAATATAGACTTCTTATTTGCATTCATATAGGAAATAAATATGCATAATGCTGTATTTAATCACCTTTATTAGCATTACTATTTTACTATTTTCTGTTATTTTTTTGCCCAAAAAAGCCAATACCTAAAGAGATTGTAAATTTTAACAAAAAGGTTTGGTCTTAGGTCAAAATTTTGTTATTAAAATGTTATTATTAATAGACAAAAATGTGAATATTTTGAAAAATACCCTTCATAATATTGTTTTGCTACTTTATTTTCAAAAAAAGCATTCCATTTTATACTTTTAATAACATCTTTTATCAAAATATTAAGCAAAATTTATAATATATACATAATTTTTAAAAAATTTGGTATTGTGGGTTGTGACTCTAAACAACCCCTTAATTTGTCTTGTCACACTGATACCTAAATGCTTCCTAAATGCTTCTTTTCAATTGAGTTATGAGAAAATATAATACTTTATTGTACAACTCAACACACAAGCTAACACTTCCCAACTATAGTGAATCCTCTTGCTACAACCATTGACCATAACCACACTTATTAGTTTGTCATACCAGAAAGAAAATACTTATAACAAAGTTACTATGATTATATAGAGTGATACACAAGTATTTGTAGCTAGAACCAGATTAGTATTTAGCAAAATGTACATTTGCATGTATGTAAATAATGCAACAATAATTATTGACATATCTTGAGTTACTATCATATAACCACAGCCACCACCAAGGAACAATGGCAAGCTGCCTAGCAGCTACCATTAAACATTTTTTCCCCTTCCTTTATCAAACCAAAAACTCTGTTAGAACAATAATGAGATCAAGTAATTAGACAATTTAAATAAAAGATTATGAACCGTTCTCTTTTATCATGATATAAATACATAAGTAATTCAAAAATTATCATGAATAGTTCTAACTTCTAATACTTATTTATAATTTTTGGATAAATTATTGTAAATTTTTGGTTGTCAACTATCCAATCTTTACTCCCAATCATATAGTTATAAATAATCATATAATTACAAATAATTCATCTAAACACTAATTTTTTTAATGGAGAAATTGAAGAAAATATGTCAATTTAGAACATTAATTACAAATAAAGAAATATTTAAATTTTTATGTCCTTACATTAATCAGGGTACATCTATAATATGTAAAATGCAAAAATGACAGGGAATAAATTTAAATATATGAGAAAATTTAAATATATGGAGTAATACACATGGTAAACTTTGGTCATCCCATCCCAGTCTTAAAAAGAATAATCTTAGCTTTCATTCAGTTGTTTCTATATATTGTTTTCCAACTTTGACATATGATAAGCACTTAATTAAATACCAATAATGGAATCCCAAATAAATATTAAAGAAAATAATATTTTATATTTTAAAACATATTTTCACGGGGAACAATTATTTTATAATCATATTTTAATTAAAATATGTATAAGTATCTTAATGTTAATTAAACACATATTTTATTTTCTTTTAATCTTTTCTAACATTAATACATCTTTAAATCTCATCTTTAAATCTTTAGTATACCTATTTTATTTTAAAAAACCTTATTACAAAACTTTACATTAATAAAATAATTATTGAAATTATATTTAATAATTATTATTATTTTACATACATATAAAATAAACACATATAACTATTTTAATTAAAACTTATATTAAGAGAAAAAATACTGGATCTAATATTTAAAAAAAAACTATCTTAATTGAAATACAATTAATAGACAAAGATATAAAAACATAAAAATATATCAAAATGTTAAATATTAAATATTAAAAACAATACACCAAAATAAAGTTAGTAAACAAATAATAAAATCGAGAAATAATTGAGAGAATTACCACATTGCCATAGTCCAGGAGGATAGCAGAGTCACAGAGAAAAAAATAAAGTTGTTTTTTAGTGGTGTAAGTCAAGGTGGAGATTGATCTCCTGAGAATTTGATTAATATCAGGTGGTAAAAATTTGTTCCATAACTCATCCCAATCACTGGCAGCCCTCAATTTTGAAACACCTGAAGCTCTACATGTATCCTTGGGTGATGTGAATGATAATATTAACAATAGGTAATTCTCCTTAAGGTGCTCAATCTTAGTTCTTTTGTGATTTATGATTTTCTTCCCCAAATCTGTCCTAAAGTTCATTGTAATGAAATAATTTGTTTTTTATTATCTTTACTCTACCTACAGAAAGGTTTAGATGTTTTTAGATTTAAGCTAAACGGGCCGATACCTAAACTAGGTGACCAGCTATGGTCCAAAAGGAGGGATAATAAAAAGTGTGACCCCCTCAAGGTCCATATAAGTGACTTCTCTTGACCCATATTTTTTAAGGTCCAAAATTTTGATGACCTTTCTACACAGCTCATTCGAAAATAAAATGTTCACAAATTATTTTAACTAGTAATCTTTCCCGTGCTTCGCACATATAAATTTCTTGCAATAATCAAAAGTATTAAAAACTATTGATTTTTCAAATAATGATTTTGCAATATACAAAAATATGAAAAATAATGATTTTTTGTAAATTTAAAAAAATTATAAGAAATTTAAAATTTGTATGATTTATTAAAAAAAGAAATATTATTATAAAATGCAAAATTTATTTGTGAAAATTTTATACCGAAAATATATCATTTCGTAATTGTATCTCGTACTTAAATTTCGATTAAGAAAACTTTTATGTTAGTTGAATTAACAAAGTCGATGTTACATTTTTGAAATTTTTTGAAACTTATGATTCTAAAAAATGTTAAACTATTATACATAAACTGCTTGGAGAGTTTTTTAAAAATCATTATAAAAAAATGCTTGGAGAAAAAATTTAGGTTAAAAAATCATTAAATAATAAAATAATAGTTGTGTCATGGTTAATATTAAAATAAATAGTTGACTATTTATGTTATAAACATTATTGTAAAAACGACACGCCCCTTACATTGTAAGATAATGTTTTTCTTTTGCTCTAGAAGTTTTACTTTTTTAAAAAATTACTTTGAAAATTGTAATTTAATAGATGTAAAATATTAAAGAAAAATACAATATTTAAAATCCGTGCAGTGTGCAAATGTTCTTCAATTAAAAAAACAATGACTATATGTTTAGTCCAAACCTAACCACATAATTAATTTTAAATATTACTATGTTTTAATTTGAACTCTATTAATATTTATATGCAACAATCTCAAGTTTATTTTTTTAGATCTTAGTTATAAGATTTAATAAATATACACATATGTATGTTTATCTAAAAAATATTTACAAATATGTATATTTGATCTAGTAATTTTATGTTTATTGTAATAAGATAGAAAAAACTTGTTAAGTGTAATTTCTACAAATTTGTGAGTTTATTTTCTCTAATTATAATATTTTATATTTACTTGTGTTTGTCTATAGATTATAATTTATAATATCTCTTTTTGCACCATTTTTTTAACCTAATGATAAACATCAAATCATAAAACAATTCTACCAATTAAAATTTAGTACACACTATATACTTACAAGTATAACAACATGGCAAATTATTTTTTTTAAACTTAGATTAATAGAGCAAAAATACTATTATGCCGGATTCGATTGATCTTACATTTTCCAATTTTTTAATTTCAATAACAGGTTACTCTGGACGATCACGATTAACAACTTGAACAAAAAAATGTCTTCTCTCTCAAAGATTAACAGCTATGGGGTTGCTGCCAACGGGAAAAAATTTCAAAATGAGGGGGACTAAGGAAGGTGAGTTGAAGGTAGCTAAGAAGGGGTTTAGTGCTGAGACAAGCAAGAAGGTTAAGCTGGAGAGCAGATTCTTAAGCATTTCATTTGGGCATACAAGGATATTCTAGACAAGGAAACAAGTAAGAGTTTTTTTTAAAGCGATAAACAGGCAATAACGGAAGCTTTAAATCAGATCCATTGGAGAAGCTTGAAAGCTAGGGGAGGGTTGGAATGGAAGGAGAAGAGTAGAAGTGAAGGAAAAATTCAAGGGGAAAGGAGAAATGTCAAGACTTATGCGCAAGCATTAAAGAATGAGATAGACAAGATGGTGGATGTCAAAAGAGTTGTGGATGAGGGGGAGTGGCAAATGGTGCAAAGGAAGAAAAAGGCAGGGAAAGCAAGAATGGAGTCAAGTTTCACGATTTTTCCGTATAATATCCCGGGAGAGTGCAAAGCTAGGGAAATTTGGAATTGCTTGAGGGTTTCAGGGGTTATTTTGGATATAATTCTGCCTAGAAAAAGGGACAAAAGAGGGAAAAAATATGGTTTTGTCAAGACAACTTCGGAGCTTGAAGCCGGTACAATTATTCTTAATGTGAAGGGAAAGGAGGGTTTAGGATCTAATATTCGTATGAGTCTTAATGAAAAAAGGTTAGTAGAGATCAAGGAAAAGGAGGTTTTAGGGTGTACAAAAATAATGTGGTTGGGTCAAATCAGAAAAGAAATAGGGATGACTATAATAATATTAAGAAGGATGTGGTCAAAGTGAATGCTGAGGTTGGAAATATGCATGAAAATGGAAATCAGGAGAAGGAGTTGGGGGTTGAAATGTTTGAATATATTGAAGCAGTAGTAGATAAAGATGTTGAGGAGGGTTTATATGATACCAAAGTGACTTTCTCAAGAACTGATGAATCAGCGAGCTCGTTGCAAAATAATTTATGAGGAGAAGGGATAGAACAGGTCAATGTAGTGGGATTAACTTCTCGAAAGTTCTTATTAGCTAGTATGCATGACAAGGGGTGGGAAGAATATGCAGATAAGCTTTTTGAGAAATAGTTTAGGAGTCTGAGAAAATTTAAAGATGAGGATCTGGTTGTTCCCAGGACAGTATGGTTACAAAGCTATGGGATCCCAATGAATGTGTGGTTAGAAGAAAATTTGAAGGGCTATACGAGATGGTTGGGGATTGGATTAGTTGGTTCTATCAGAAAGATAATGAGAGTGAGTTTTTTAATCCAGTCATTTGTATATCTACTACAAGAAGGGAAAAGATTGAAGAGTCCATGAATATATTAGTGAAGGGAAAGCTTTATCTAATTAAATTTGTTGAAATTGAAAATGGGAAGGAGCTGAAGAATAAAATGGGTTCAATTAGTTTATCTGAAGGAGGGATTATATCAAAAGTTATGAAGGAGCATGGTGGAATAGAGTCAAAAGATAAGGACTTAAAAGTAGATAGGGAAGTGAGTACTAGTCAGACTGTGGAATCCAAAGCTGTAGCAGTAAGTAAGGGGAGTCAAGGCTACTCGAAAGGAAATATAGGTGTTCTTCAGGAACTTGAATTGGGTAAAAGGGTGGAGGTGTTGGAGGTGGATGGAAAAGTGCATGAGGGGATGTTGGTTTTGTTAAATAGTCAAGCTACAGAAGAAGTGGTTAGAACAAACTCTAAATGAACTAGTAAGGATTCTTTAAGTGAGCTGAAGTCTTGAGAGACAAAGAACATAGTGGAAAAGTCTAATAGTTTAGAGTATGCTGTTTTTACTGGTACTTCACAAGGTACTTTGTGTAATGAAATTGTTAAGCTCAAAGTCAAAGGAGTGGGTAGAGCTAAAAAGAAAGGTAAAAAATTTAACAATCCTTCTGACTTGAAAGGAGGTGTTAATTTAGGATGTAGGAAGTATCTTGGGAGAAATAATAGGTTAGGCCCTTATTTAGGGTTTGGAGGTAGTTTTGTGACTTTGTCAGGAAACAAAGAGGTAAAAAAGAAAGAAGCTGCTAGAGAAATAATAGATTGTGCTGAACAAATGGGGCTAAAGGTGTAAGGGGATAGAGAGAAAGTTATTATTGGGATAGCAGAGCAGCTGCAAAAAGGAGAATTGTAAGATTGAAGTAATAAAGAAGTTGTACTGTAGTAAAAGTAAACCATTATGTCAGTAAAAGATATAAGAATAATATCTTGGAATTGTAGAGGGTTGTGTAATGGTGTGAAGAGAAGAATGGTTAAAGATATAATCAGATCTAGAAGAGTTAATATACTGTGTTTGCAGGAAACAAAATGTATGGAATGGAAGAAATTTTGGGAGAAATCCATTTGGGACAGTGGTCAGGTAGGATGGCTTATACAGAATTCAGAAGGTTTGTCAGGGGGATTGATTTTAGCATTGGATAATTTGTGTTATAAAAATTTAGGCTCGGCTTTAGGAAAAACTTGGCAGTGGGTTCAGCTCAATTGTATCTTAACAGATGAAGTTTTTCATATAGTCAATGTGCATGGTCCTTTAAACTTAAAAGGTAAGAGGCAATTTTGGGATGAGATATCAAAAATCTTACTTATCACAGAAAATGATTTGGTGTGTGTGCTTGGGGACTTTAATAGTATTATGGACGAAAAAGAGAGTGTCAATTGCACATATAGAAGATTATATGTGCAGGGTTTTAAAGATTTTATTAAGAATAATAATTTGCGTGAGATTCGGTTGATAAATGAAAGTTTTAATTGGTTTGGTCCTTTTGGAAGGTGTAGTAAGTTAGACAAAGTTCTGGTTAATGATAATTGGTATGCTCGAGATAACTGGGAAGTTATGGTAATTAATAGGATGATATCGGATCATAGACCTTTGTTGATGTATGCTTGTAAAATTCTGAATGATCCAGTGTCTTTTAGGGTGTTTAATTGGTGGTTGTATGATGAAGAGGTTAGGGTCAAAATGGAAAATTTTTGGAAGCTAGGTAAAGAAGCTAGAATGCAAGTGAATATTCAAGTTATGTTAAAGAAATTTAAGTTGGGAATGAAACAATGGTGCAAAGGAGCTAAGGATAAGCTAGAGATTAAGATTAAAGAGCTAGAAAACAGAATGGAATGCTTAGATGGTAGTCATGTTGGAGGGGAGGAAGTTGTTAGGTGCCAAGTAGAATTAGCTGATAGTTATAGGAAAAGGGATTCAATGCTAAGGCAGAAAGAAAGGAATAATTAGAATCTGCAGGGGGACAAAAATACAAAAAATTTTAATAAAGTGATTCAGAAAAGGAGATGCAGAAATAAAATTGATAGAATTGTTGTGGATGGAAAGGTTGTAACTGAAGCTCAGGAGGTCAGAATGATTTTTTACAAGTACTTTACAGCTATATTCAATTCAAGAAAGATGGAATGTTTGGAGGTGGGGTCACTTATAGATAAGAGGTTAAATAAGGAAGAAGTTTTGTTTTTGGAGAGAGATTTCTGTATGGAGGAGATAATAATTGCATTGAAATCATTCAGTAGTGATAAAGCTCCTGGGCCAGATGGATTAAACATGAAGTATATTAAGGAGTTTTGGCCTTTTCTGAAGGATAAAGTGTTGGAAGGGTTTAATTGGTTTGCTAATACTGGATGTCTTCCTAAAGGCTTTAATTCTTCATTCATAGCTCTGGTTCCTAAGGTCAGGGTACCAAATAAGCCAAGTGAGTTTAGACCTATAAGCTTAATAAATAGTGTTGCTAAAATTTTAACTAAGGTGTTGGCAAATAGGCTAAGTACAGTTTATGATAAGTTAGTAGGGGTAAATCAGTTTGGTTTTGTAAAGGGTAGGCGGGCTGCTGAAAGCATCTTCATAGTAAATGAGGTCCACCACAGTATGAAGAAGTCAAAGAATAAAGGTTTGATCTTAAAATTGGATTTTGAGAAGGCTTTTGACTCAGTGAATTCGAGTTTTTTGTTCAAACTCTAAAGTGTTTGGGCCTGGGGATCAGATGGATTAAGTGGATGGAGGATTTTTTTAAGTCAATAAGGATATCTGTGCTGGTTAATGGTACACCTACTAAAGAATTCAGCATGTCTAATGGTATTAGACAAGGGGACCCTCTTTCTCCCATGCTTTTCAATTTAACGGGAGAGGTACTAAGCAGTATGTTAAATGCAGCAAGTGAGCAAGGAATCATTGAGGGCTTACAGTTGGGAAAGGAAGGTAAGAAAATTACTCATCTGCAGTATGCTGATGATACAATAGTATTTTTACAAGGAAATGAGAAATCCATTCTGGGAATAAAAAAAGTATTACAATATTTTCAGTTGCTATCAGGTTTGAAGAAGAACTTCCAAAAAAGTAGTATATACTCCTGTCACATTCAAAATTCATAACTTAATTTTATGGCAGAAAGGTTGGGTTGCAAATTAGGATCTTGGCCTTTGGTTTATTTAGGGAGTCAAATTGGTGTTAGCTCAAGAAAGAAAGTTTTTTGGAAACCATTGGTGGAGAAGTTTAGGAGTAAATTAGCCAACTGGAAGAGAGATAGTTTGAACCAAGCTGGGAGGTTATCTTTGGTTAAGTCTACTTTGGATAGTTTACCTATCTATTGGTTTACATTACACAAAGTACCGGTAGGAGTATGTAATCAACTAGAAAGAATTGGAAGGGAATTTTTTGGGGAAACTCTTCAGGGGATGGAGAAGAGAAAGGTAAAAAGATGCATTTAGTAGCTTGGAGCTCAGTATGCAAATCAAGGAAACAAGGAGGATTAGGCCCGAGTTCATTGCAGATTAGGAACTCATTATTGCTTTGTAAGTGGTGGTTTAAATGGCAAGCTGAGAGAAAGATGGCATGGAATGTATGGTTAAGAGGCATGTATGGTTGTGGTCAGAGTGAGGGGTTAGAGTTTCTAGGAAAACAGAAATCATGCTTAATAATGGTACAGGGCATAATAAAGGCAGTTGCTAAACACTCTGAATCTGGTTTTTTTGGACCTAGATCTATGAGATGGGAAGTTGCTGATCGGGATTCATCTCTTTTTTGGGAAGATCTTTGGTACAAAGATATAACCATAATGGAAAGATTCCCTAGGTTGTACAGTCTTTCTAAGTTACAACAGAAAGAAGTAAACATTTTTAAGACCTTATGGGATTGTTATGATAGGAGTGGTGAGGTATTTTGGAAAAGGAAGTTCACAATTTGGGAATTAGAGGATCTGAAGGAGCTTGAAGATATAGTAAATGCAGTGAGCTTCTTTGCTAAAAAGGACAAAATTATTTGGGTACCAGTTAAGGATACATACAATACTAGAGTAACTTATGAACTACTGATCAACAGTGAAGTAGAGAAAGGCAATGAATGGGAACAAATTTGGAAATACAAGGTGCCTGAAAAGGTAAAATTATTTTTATGGAAGGTAAAATCAAAAATTGTTCCAACAAAGGTTTGGTTAGCTCACAGAATGCCTGACTACAGTAAATGTATGGTTTGTTTAAAACCAATAATTATTTAGAAACCTAGTTGCTGGAAAGCAGGTTTCGGACTATCTTGACTACACAACTGCGAATGGGAAACAAGCCGGAAAAACAGTGAACCAAGGCGGCAACCTGAACACCGGAGAGGCGGCCGGAAAAATGAAACAGGAGCGGCGAACAGAGAGGACGGGGAGGGGCAAAATAGAGGAAAGAAAAACAGGAGAGAGAAGGGATTTAAGAGAGAGATGAGACTGTAGAGAGAAAGAGAGACAGGCGAGATAGATTGAGTGAGGAAAGAGATGAGGATGTTTATCATTTACCAGTTCTGTTTCTATTTTTTTATATGCCAACACTCAATTGTAAACACGTATAAAAATGAGAGACACGCAGCCTGAAAATCAAACACGTGTCCTTCTTGCCTGATTTTTTGACCCGTATTCGTAATTTTAACGAACCAAGTTGCACAAAAATAAACTCAGAAAATTATAAAAATAGTTTTAAAATTTTATAAAAAATCCCGAAACTAAAAAAATAAAATTTCCATAATTTTTAAAGCACTTTTGAAACTCAACTCGTACCCGTATTTCACAATTAACGAACCGAGCTGCACTTAAAACAAATTCAGAAAATCACGAAAATATTCTTAAAATGTTATAAATATTCCAAATTTACTAAAAACATAAATTTCGAAATTTTAAAATAATTTCTAAAATGTAATTTATACCCGCTTTTATCAATTAAACGAATCAACGCGCGAGTGAAACTAACTCCAAAAATTCCCGAAATAATTTTAAAATTCTCGGAATATTTCAAACTTACATAAATATGAATTTCATAATTTTTTAAAGAATTCTAGAATTTAATACAGATTTTTACAAAATAAATACAATCAGAAAATCATACAAGGTTAAATAATTGATACAATATTGATATCTAAATTTTGTAAAATCCCAAAAATAAGTATTGAAATTATAAAATCATAAAACTAATTTTAGAGACAATTCAAATATTTATGAGTTTTAAAACTCTAATAAAATCACCTTTAAAAATAAAACAGAATAATATAACTCAATTTTTAACTACACATTCCAATCCTTTATACTAACAAATCACAGACAAATAGTATATATCAACATACTGCTGCCAAAACCAAGACACATATTTTACTTAATTAATATCCCACAATTACTTATTTAAATAATTAAAAAATACATGAGTCGTTATAATATAACCCTGGAGTATTTTTTTTAATAAAATAATAAAATTATTGAAATTATATATTTATAATATTTAATTATAATTCTAATGCAAATAATGTATTTAACACATGTATATTATAATTTTTTATACTTTTTCTTAAATAATTGTAAATAAAAAATAAAATTAACAATGACTTTAATTCCTGTTTTGCTCTCACCTTTATTTTACCTTTAGTTTTATATGGTTTGTCCAATTCTAAATTGTTTTTCGATAAATTAATAGGATTATTAGAATTATATTGTAATTCCCTTATTTTTTTTAATAATCAATTATACTATAATAGATAACATATATACATAATAATGGTGATGTAGAATGAGAACACGTACTATGCTACTTTTAAAACCGGATTTCCGAAAATACATATTACCCTAGAGTGAAGGTTAAATACCGGCCAACTTATGCGTACTAATATTTTGTTTTAACTATACACATGTTTTATGCGTGATCACCACAACTAAAATTTTGAGTTTATTGAATACAAATGTGTTCAACATGTGTATTCTATATTAAGAAAACAATTATAAAAACATGCATGTTTGGCATATTTATGCATAATATATACAAAATATATATCTTAATGATATACATTCAGTACACGTATTACACATATTCGTGTTACTGGGTATATTGGGCGGTCCTTCCCACCACTAGACAGTTTGGGTTGAGTTTTTTGAGTAAAAATTAGAAATTTTGACATAACACACATATTATTATGATATGTAAAAATTATCTAAACAAATTAACCTGGCATGGGTGATCAACTTGTATATAATAATTAATACATAGTTGACTTCTTATTCAACTTTTGGAAATTTTGGTACTATACACTATACGGTAACAATCTCAACTTATAGGTATATAATAAACGTTACAACTTCTTATCCAACTTTTTTTTATCATAGCTAACCCGCACCCACTACCCTTTGGGTGCGCAGTGGATAAACCCTACGGGCTCACGCAATAGCCTGCAAACCACGTGAACCAAGGTAAACCGCATTTAAGCGACATGAGGCATAATTATAAATTCTCCTCATATCAGATTCGAACATGTGACCAAGATCCTCTCTTTAACCAGCTGAACCAAATTTTATTACTATCATCAATACAATCTCAACCATTAAAAATATATATTTAAAAAAAGACGATATTATATATTGTAGAATAAGTGATACAATAATATCCTTATTCAATTATAAATAGAATAGAAAAAAATTACATTATTCTACTATTATTTAAACTAGCATTTTACCCTTGCTACACACCTAACCACAACCGACCTACAATTATCAATTGTCTTTGCAAAAAATAAGGATTTGGAGGCTAGTCTCGAGATCTTTTTCATGAAATTATGAAAAAATCATGTAAAAAACTCAATCTTCACATTTATTTACTATCCTTTTTTTATTTTAAAATTAAGAAATTTAATATTTAGATGTTTAATAAAATAAACACATAAGTCAATGACTACCTTAACTTTTCTTAAACTCTACATCTAGATCTTTAAATTCACATTAATAGAAAAAATATTATTAATTTTAAAAAATTAATGAAAAAAATAAAAATACGGTGTTTTTTTTCATTATTACACTTTCTCTATCCTTTTTTTTTCAACAATATGATCCTCCGTCTTTTCTCTCATTATCCACACCCATCGTGTCTCTATCATCCTTCACCGTCATCATCATCTTTCATCATTTACAATTTGATATGCTAATTATTTAGCTTTTTGGTTGATTAATGAATCATGAAATTGCTTTTTTGTTAATTTAATTCACCTATTTCCGTTGATATTAACATTTTGACAAAATGGTATCATAAAAAAATATAATTTATTTTTTATTGATTCAGATTTCTCAGATACCGGATTGATACCGGATTGAAATTGATTTTCTTTGTAATATATGCAACCAAAATCAAATCAAAAAATAATGTAACAAATGCTACACTACAAGAAAATAAGGTTAAATACAACTGCACAAATACAACCGGAATCAAATACAACCATATCTGGTTGAATTTAATAGGGCCCGACTAAATTCAACCGCACACAGTCATATTTAAAAACGGTTGTATTTAGGCGGTTGAATTTAGAAACAATTACAACCGACTAAATACAACCGCAATCAATTACAACCGGAAACGGTTGTATTTAGCCGCGCGGCTAAATTCAACCTCTTGCAGTTGAATTTAGCCTCTCCTAAATTCAACCGAACAATTACAACCGGAACCTTTTACAATGGCAAACAGTTGAATTTAGCCGCTCTAGAAAAATTGGAGGGAAATTATGCCGCCAATGAAATTTTCCCGCCAAAACAGTTAGAGGGAAAAATTGGAGCCAAATATCAGCTCAAAATTTTAAAAATAATTTTCTAAAAAAATCAGAAAAATAAAATTAATATTTTCAATATTGTTAAAGTATGTAAATAGACAATAATATATTAATTCTAGATCTTGTAATTAGTTTTTAATATTTTTACATTAGTTTAACGATTTTTGATTATTTTTACAAAACTTTATTGTTTTGTAATTTATTTTGCTAAATTCAACCGCAAGTGGTTGGTTGTCTATAATAAATACAACCGCTTTTAGTTGAACATTAAATACAACCACTTTCGGTTAAATTTCTAAATACAACCGCTTTCAATTAAATTTAGCCGCCTGTTTATCACAACTTAATTCGGTTGAATTTAGGATATCCATTTTAGCAACCCTACTGCCTCTTTCTTTCCAGCAGCCGCAATTCTTCATCCTCTCCCTTCTTTCACCCCATTTTGCATTCATGTAATCATCCATTATCATCAAGTAAGTAAAATTATCGATTATTTTTTGTTGTATTTTATGAATTTTATAAGTCATTGTTTTTTTCATAATTGCATACCTTTAACATATGTAGAAATGATTTGATTAATTTGAATTTGTTCATAAATATCAAATAATTGTTGTGTACTAACTTTATTGATAGGATGATGATACATAGTGTAATATGTTGATATTATTTTATTTGACAAACAATATATTGATATTGTTAGTGGTAAATAATTACGTATATGTCTGCATTTGTAGATGGCATTCGATCGTAGTTGGATTGGTCGTAATCGATTTAATGAGGCAAAATATATAACGGAAGAATATAAGGCTGGAGTGGATCGTTTCATTAAATTTGCTATAGAACATGGTGAAGAAGAAGATAATGTTCTTATAAGATGTCCGTGCCAAGATTGTCGAAATACGTATTTTAAGTTGCCTAATACCGTGAAAATTGATTTGTATCGACATGGTATCATGCAATGGTATACTATATGGGATTGTCACAGGGAGAAAGATATATCACAAGTCGAGGTTGGAACGAGTTCTAGATACAGAGACGACGACATGTATGATGCACATGATGATAACGATTTTGAGGATTGCGAGAATTCTGAAGAAGAACCAAACGAAACAGTAAAATCATTTTACAGGATGGTGAATATTGCTTCTGAACCAATTTATCCAAACAATGTCAATTTTACAACATTGGAGTTCTCAATGAAGTTACTTGAGTGGAAAAATAAGCATAATTGTAGTAATAATGGCTTTGATGATTTGCTTCATCTTATTGGATTAGTATTGCCTAATGATCATAAATTGCCCCAAAAGTACTACACCATGTGAAAGATGATTAAAGGATTGCATATGCAATATGAGAAGATTGATGCTTGCGAGAATGATTGCATGTTATTTTACAAGGAACATGGTGACAAGACAAAGTGTGATATATGCAATGGAGACAGATACCAGAAGCAGAAAGATCCTAAAAAACAGAAGATTCCACGAAAAATCTTGTGTTACTTTCCTATTACCATGAGATTGCAGCGTCTATTCATGGCCGAGACTACTGCAAAATGTATGAGATGGCACCATGATAGAATTGCAATTGGAGGTGAATTAAGTCACCCATCGGATGGAGATGAATGGAAACAATTTGATCGGAGATTTCAAAAATTTTCAAAAGAGATTCGAAATGTAAGACTCGGGCTCTCTATAGATGGATTTGACCCTTTTCGCGACAAGCACGCGAAGGAGTATACGGTATGGCCCGTGGTAGTTGTTGTGTACAACCTTCCTCCCTCTATGTGTACAAAGGCTCCATATATGTTCATGCCTCTTCTTATTCCTGGGCCGACAGATCCAACCAAAGACTTGCATGTTTATCTTAGGCCATTGATTGATGAATTGAAAGTGCTGTGGAATACTGGAGTTGAAACATATGACATGTTCTCACGTACAAATTTTATCATGAAGGCGGCACTTTTGTGGACTATTAGTGACTTCCCTGGACTTTCCATGCTTAGCGGATGGTCCACCAAAGGTAAGTTATCGTGTCCAGTTTGTATGGGAGAAGTAAAAGGTAAAAAACTCAAATATGGTGGGAAAACAAGTTTTTATGGCACTGCTCGATATTTTTTAGATGCAGATGATCCTCTAAGAAGGAGTACTAAATTTGGAAGTGTAGAGAGGCGATCAGTTTGTGCTCGACATTCAGGAGGCGTGCAAAGGTGATGTGTGAGCAAATACAGTTTCCCCCTCCGAGAAAGTCACATAAGAAAAAACCAAGAGATTATAGGGTGACACATAATTGGACTCATTTTTCTCCATTTTTTGAGCTTCCATATTGGGAGACACTCAGCCTTCGTCATAATATTGACATTATGCACACAGAAAAGAATGTCTTTGATAATATTTTCTACACAATTCTTGGTGATGCAAAGAAGACCAAAGACAACACAAAGTCAAGAAAAGATTGTCAAGAATTAGGTGTACACCGTGAGTTATGGATTCGAGGTGATGGCACCGAACCACATGCATCATATACACTTCCAAAGGAACAAGTTCATAAGTTATTCAAGTGGATTGTCTCATTGAAACTTCCAGATGGTTATGCCTCAAATATATCTAGGTGTGTCAATTGGGCAAAAAATTGCATTCGTGGTATGAAATCACATGATGGTCATGTCTTCATGCAAAAATTGTTGCCTATCGTTTGTCGTGACCTTCTTCCGAAGCATGTAGCTGATCCTATCATTGAATTGTGCAACTTCTTTCAAGATATATGCTCTTCAACTCTCAAATACTCAGATTTATAAAAAATGGAGAAAGATATAGTGAGGATAATGTCCAAACTTGAAACGGTCTTCACTCCTGGTTTATTTGATCCAATGGAACATTTGCCATTACATTTAGCAACAGAGTGTAAGTTGGGTGGGCCAGCTAATGGGCGTTGGATGTATTTTATTGAAAGATACTTGCACAATTTGAAATTGAAAGTAGGAAACAAAGCTCGAGCGGAAGGTTCAATGGCACAACGCTATATTGAGGAGGAATGTGTACACTTTTGCACATTGTACTTTGATTCCAGAAATGGAATAATGCATAATAAATTGAGGCGAAATGAGGCACCTCGGACGTTTTATGATGAGGATTTGTTAGAAGTGTACACATATCCAACACATCCTAGTCTTCGGACTAATGATCGAATGTTGAGTGGTGATGAATATGAACTAGTGGCATACTATGTTCTTATTAATTCGCCGGAGGTTGCAAAGTACTTGCGGTATGTTATTTGTTTGTATTACTTTTGCATTTATCCGGATTACAATATAGTTTTTGATTTTTAACTTGAATATGCAGTGGATTCCAAAAGTTGGTACAACAACAATACCCGTATTTCAATGATGCGGAAAATGAACAATTTCAAAAAGAACAATTTAGGGATTGGTTCGAAAGAAGGGTGCGCGTTATATTTACACATGCACACATATTTACAAACGTCGTATACATTATGTTTCTCATATATTATTTGTAGGTACAAGATGATGAGAAGCTCAAGATAAAATTCATAGACCTAATAAGAGGTCCGTTGAATAAAGTGGAGTCTTATAAAGCATGCAAGTGCAATGGTTACAAATTTAATTGCGTAAATACTAATGAGCTCACTTCACCAAATTCCGGTGTAATTGTCATAGGTGAGAAATTTATTTTTTCTTAATATCCAAGTTCTAATTTCTCATTACTATTTGTTTCCAAATTTAATACATTTATAATTGTAGGGACTTCTTATGAAGAAAGTTATGGAAACTATTATGGGAGAATAGAAGAAATTTTAAAACTCTTCTATCATAATGGACAAAAAGTGATCGTCTTTAAATGTCATTGGTTTGATCATACAAAACATGTCAAAGTCGATAAACATCGGATGACAACCGTGGATGTGAAATCAAAACTAAATATCGAAGACGTGTTTGTGTTGGCTAGTCAGGCCCATCAAGTATACTATGCACCAAATATTTTGAATGTGAAATCATCATGGTACACGGTTCTAACAACAAAGAGACGATTAGTTGATGAAAGTGTGTCAACTCAAGAAAAAAATACATTCATTGATGATGTTCTGCAAAACAAAGTTTCAAATGCTTCATCATCACACGTCGAAAGAGTTATTATTCGTGATCCCTCAAATTTCTTCATTGACTTGAGAATGTTCGAAAATGATTATTCAGTGGATGAGAATGAGGAAGAAGAAAAGAAAAAATATGAGGAAGACGAAGACGAAGACAACAATGAGAATGAAGATGAAGAATTAAGTGATAATGATGATTTAGTGTAATTTAACAATTTTTATGAGTAATAAAAAGTTTGTCTATTAATATAGCTTCTTTAATTTGAGTTAAGTTAAATATTTCTTATTATTTATGTAAAATGGAATGATATTTTATTTTTGTTAAACTAAAACAGGGGATTTATGCAGAAAGGCAGGGGAAGTGAGAGATTATGGTCACTTAAACTCAACCGCATTATGTCAAAAATAGTCCCGGCTAAATTCGACCGCATCGAGTCAGAATTAGTCCCGGGTAAATTCGACCGTATTTTATCATAAAGTGTCACGGCTAAATTCGACCGTCCTCTGTCATTTATATGTTTGATATATAAACAGATTTATCCCATTTTCTGCACTTTTCATCGCCGCCTCATCAAACATAAATTAGGGTTTCTTATTCTCTCTTCATCCGACAAACACGGCTAATAATTCATGGCTGAAGAAGGATCCATGGCTGAAGAGGGCTCAAAACTATTCGTCAGACAGATAATACGTTCACAGGTCTCTCTCTCTCTCTGCTTCCGGCTCTCTATATTTATATATATAAACCCTAATTTAATTTAGGGTTATATTTGGGGTTTTCTATAATTTATTGTTATATTTGGGGTTTTCTTTAATTTGGGGTTTTCTTTAATTTAGAGTTTCTTATTCTATAATTTATTTTTAATTTTTTTTGCTACATAACAGATGCGATTAGAAAATGTTGTATACTTTGTGATATTAGCTGTTTTTAGTTTCTGTGAGTAAATTTGTAATATGACTTTACGTGTTTCTGTTTTTAGTTTCTGTGTGTTTTAGAAAACACGAGATATTGTTTACATATGATGTTTTGACTTGGTAATATGTCTTTCGCCCTGTCAATTTTATGTTATTGGGATTGTCCAAGATAACTCCCAGTTTTCAGTTCATGGAAATAGAATGGTAGGTCAATTATAATGATTTCAATTCCCGTGTTGTTTAATAGGTGGTCTGGGCTGGTCCTAATGCGCGGAAGGGGAAAAAAGGATAAAGAGAACAATGATGATGAAGAAAGTTATGTGGAAGGGACTTACGAGGAGGGTGAAAGCAGTCGTAAGATTATATTTGAGAGGAAAAGATGAAACTGTTCTGAAGGGGACTATCCGAGGAAACCGGCAAGAAATGCAAGGCCAACAATTCGTTTTCTTCATAACGAGAAAGGGTAAGAGATTTTACGAATATACAGTTGTGAGTTATAAAATTGAGAGACATAAGGCATATTACCTAGCTCCTGCTACTCGTGAGAAATATTAGTCTTAATCTAATATGTTTTAATTATTTGTTATAGCCTCTTGGAAAATACACCCAAGAAAACTCTTGGGCACATTTTTCGGATGAAATTTGATGATCAAACTATCTGGACAAGGGGAGCTTCACGTGAAGCTTTTTATAGCTCGTGTATCAAGAATTTTAAAGTAAGTAACACCTATATTTTTTTACGTGAAGCCTTTACTGCCATTTATACATTCTGATAAAAACATTTTAAAGTAAGAGTCATCTATTGTTCAGATGATACCTTGTTCTTTTCGTAACAAATTTATATCTTCACCAGCCTCTTAGTATACTAAATTGTCAAAGTATAATTGTACTGATGGGCTAGATTTAAATATGGAAGCAGTCAGATGGAAAAGCTTGTAGAAACATTTTCTTTTTTTGTTCTTTTGTTTCTGGATAACCAAGTACCTTTACAATTAGTAGGTAGCAAAATGAGACAGGTTTTAAAGAATTGTAGGAGCTGTACAATAGCATTACAACTCTTGTTTGATTAAACATTGTAGAGGATGGATTAAAATTTACTCTGCAAACTACTGAGTTGTATTCTATTTTGATTCAAGGTTTATCGATATTTATAGGCTACAAGACTGTTATCCCAAATAAAAAAGTTCATGGCAGCTCATATTCCCTATTTAGCCATCTTCCTCCTGGCAGTTCTGAAAGAGAGTAAGTTTTATTTATCAAACTCTCTTTCTGTTAGACCAACATATGATTTCAGATAAAGTTTGAATGAAATTTAACTATTACATTCAAACGTTGTCTTTAGTTATAAACCATTACGTCCAAATTCTTGGTTAAAATATTGGTTATATCTATTTGTGTGAATTTGTGCGGGCATGTATATCTATTTTAATATGTTATATGCTGCTTTTGAGTTCCAGATTTACTAATCTATAGACTATGTTAGCATTCTGAGTATGACTTTCGAAAATTGTTTTTTTAATCATGCATCTTTGGTTATGTTCATATTAGGGCTTTTCATGTCTTTACATCTGTTTTTGTTTATTTGTAATTGCTATATCATATTTGATTCCACATTAATATCAGTATACAATACTCAGTTATATATATGATTAATGATATATTAATGGCGGTTAGTATATAGAAAGGAGAGAGATTTTGAGATCTCATTGTCATACGTAATTCTAAATGGGTAAAAATAATACATATAGAATTATAAATTATGTAGTAATAAAAAATAGGTAAAAATAATACATGTTGAATCATAAGTCATATGGTAATAAAAAATAATAAAAATAATATACTTAGAATTAGAAATAAAAAAGGGTCACCAAACGATGATGAAACCAAAATATCAATTAAAAAGACGTTTGGTTTGTTAATAAAGGTTATTAATGTTATATTCAACTTTTAAATGCAAAATGGTTATAATTTTATAAAAATTTTTGGAAATTGGTTTCACTCTGTTGCATCTTCAAAATCCAAGTAATCGGACAATTTTAGGACTATACTTGTTTGAGCATGCTGGAATCCGAACCTGTTGAACTCCGATTTTAAAACTATTCACTCTAGTACTCGTCAGTCAACCTTAGAACACCCACAAGCATAATAAATATAAAAGAAATATAAGGACTAGTTGCAATACTTACAAAGCCTAAGCCTCGAAATATGTCTCCAATATATTTCAAGAAATGCTGCTGAAATGTTGCCTACTGCAAATTCACCTGGATATTCATCTTCTCTGCTCAGATACTTGATATTTTCAGCTTTAAATTTAAGAACATCCTGTAAATATCTGCATACAAATGAATTATGAGGGCATCCAATTTTTGCGTTATTAGTCCTGAGCCAGTCTATATCCGTTATGCTTGGTCTAAGCCTCGTGACAGTTAATTGTGAAGATAGATTGGTTGTATATTGTTGTTAGAGACAACACAACAAAACACAAGAAATTGTTTACGTGTGATGTTTTGACTTGGTAATATGACTTTTGCCCTATCAGTTTTATGTTATTGGGATTATCCAAGATAACTCCCATTTTTCAGTTCATGGATATAGAATGGTAGGTTGATAAGTTCTGTTTTTTAATTAATACTATGCAATTTTATTTGGCAGCAGTATTATGTTTATCCCTTTCCTTATGATGAAGAAGACGGGGACGAAGTTGTGAGAGCGTATCTGCATAGAAATTGGAAGTCTTATCTCAGTGCAGAGCGGAGCCGACTCGTGGAAAAAGTGAAGCATCTCTTGGAAGCTGGATATACTGAGAACGATTTTAACATTAGGGACGAAGGATTGAAGCCCTACTACTACTCGCAGCGCACATGGAATTCTATTTGTGATTATTGGGAGGATGATTTGTTTAAAAAACAGTCCGAAAATGGAAAGAATGCTCGAAGTAAGGTTGAATTTGTATCTCGCAGCGGGGCCAAACCATTTCAGCAGAGACGTCAAGTAGTATTCTCTCTTGCAAATAGATTATTTAATCTGCATTTTAATTTTTAATTGCTTTAGTAACTGTTTCGTGAAATTTTTTCATATTATAGGAAATTAATGAAAAAAGAGAGGCTGAAGGAGAGTTGCCTATCTCTGAAGAAGAATTCTTGGGTATAGCGTATGATCCCACTCAACCAGCTGTGCAAGATCTGGAGGTTTGTAATTTATTTGTAATTTCTGAATTTACTTTCTTTTAACTGCTTATTTCTTACCAATTTTAAATTATTGTGTTCTTTATTTGTGATATAAGAAGGATTTCTTGTTTTCAAACCCTGCAGAAAAAACTGAAAAAGGCGAGAATTGAGTTGGCACCTGAGTTTGAGCTTATTGAAGAACCAGCATCCCCCAGTGCCCGAAGGGAATTCCATGAAAAGAGGGAGGTTATCGTGATGGCTAATGCAAGATCCCCAAGGAAAGGGAGGATCAACTTTCATCCCCAAGAAACTTTGGGTGAGCTTTTGGGCCCACGGGATGCGCTGCAAGTTATAAAGAAACAAAAAATGAGCAGATCTCAATCTGTAGTTGATGTTCCGGTTCCTGTTCCTGATGAAATATACAAGATGATGTCGGAGATCCTAGATGGAGTGTGGCAAATGGTTCTTTCTCTACCGACGCGTGAAGTGAAGCAGTCCGTTCTTGACGAGGAGGTGTGTAAATTAGCCCATTCTGCTCTTCCAGACCCGAGTCAGCAGTCACTGCACAATCATTACGTACGAGCAGCAAGTGGTTTGCTTGGTCCAATCTTGAAGAAGAATGACAAGATAATTGTAGAGGTAATATTTTTTCTTTTCTTAAATCATTAAGCTGATAATTATCATTTTGACGGTTATCATCAGACCAAAAAATATTTAAATCATTATAACTCTGCTATTTTCTCTTGGTCGAAACTGTACTTTTGTTTTTTATGCATGAATAAATAGTAAATTTAACCAAACACATCTCCGATAATTTGATTACACAAATTGTACAATTAAGTTATAAACTGGAGAATGATTCATCCATGTCCCAAGGGACTGCTTCTGGACAGGCTGGTCAGGTAGAATTTATCCATTAGTTAGGAATTTTCTAGTATAAATGCTCATGGTAATACTAGTTTGCAGATACATGGCTCACCACTGTTAAAAGTTGTTAACTAGTATTATGCATTACATTTGGTTCAGTTGATATTGTTCAGTTGGGATAGTTCTGTTAGTTCAGTTGATATTGTATATCTTATAAGTAGTTTAAAATGATAATCTGACAAGAACTACCTGAATTTACATTTGGTGAACTACTTGAATTTACATTTGTCCATTGGTGAAGGTAATTTACCTTTGGTAAAGGTAACTTACCTTGTCCTGGTCTGCTTCCGATAACGTTTATCGCGGCTTTATTTTACTAATGTGCTATTTGTTTCCGTTCTGGTAAAAGTATATTTATTGTACATTATAGTATCAGTGAATTCATGTTTCATCAGTAAATTCATGTTTTCGTCGGTAAATCCATTGGTCGTTCTACATTGGTGAAATTGAGATATAGTTGGTAGATTTCTTATCACGATATTACTTTATTTGTTATCATGAATTTTATTAGGGGGTTGGGTCTTGTTGTGTGAATACTAAAATGTGTTATGTTATATGTTCATGCAGAAAGCCTTATTAGTTGTCGGACACGATTGTCGATAATATGGTGAAATTACAGTTATTAATAAGTTGAAATATGCAGGAAACTGTGATGGCTGAGCGGGTTGTGAATAATAGCGGCAACAACGGAGATGAGGAACCAGGCAGAAATGAAGATGAAGACCTGGATGCACACAACTATCCGCTAATGTAGTAGGCTTTGTCATATTAGCCTGGTAATATCTACTTAGCTTTTTATGAACCGAAAGACTTGTTGTGTTTTAGAATTCTGCTCCTATTTTGTAAAGCTATGTATAGCTCTTTTGTTAAATTATATGGGGCGTGTAACCAATGGTCATCAAACTTTCTAATACTAAACATCGATGACCAAACTAACTAACTGGGCATAACTATAGCTAACCAGTTTAATGATTTTGAAGCAAGTGTTGATTTTATATGTTTTCGTCTATTATTTCATGTTGTCTGGTGCATCAAGGAAAAGATATGGCTTCTTCTTTAGGGGCAGTTTAAAACAGCATTATTTTTTTTTGGGATTTTGTCATGTAAATTCGACCGAAATCAGTTGAAAATAATAATCAACCAAAAACGGTTGAAATTGAAAATCTACTGAAAACAGTAGAATTTAATTTTTCACTAAAAGTGGTCGAATTTGATAAACAAGCATATATAGTTGAATTTAGCATTTTTGGCGGTTTTTTTCAAATTTGAACGAAAATTTGAATTCAAATTTATTGGCGGGATTTTTAAACTTAAATTCAACTGAATGCAGTTGTATTTAAGCGGTTGTATTTACGCGGTTGTATTTAGCCTGACACATTGAACCGGCTAAATACAACCGTTTTACTAAATATGACTCGAGCAATTTTCACCGGCCCAAAAACCGGTTGTATTTAGTTAAATACAACCGAAAACGGTTGTAATTAACTAAATACAACCGGTTTTTGGGCGGTTGTATTTAAGCGTTTTTTTTGTAGTGCTAGTGAATAAACCCCAAATTTAATATTGAGAACAACAATTATTCAGACATACTTATTATTTTAATAAATATAATTAATATAATAAATAAAATATTAAAAAGAAAAAAAGTGAATAGTAAAAGAATTTTAAAGTAAGAAATCGAACAAATCACGTTATAGAGCAATCCTTATCAACATGTATGTACGTATCAGGGGTTTTAGCTAACCCTAACCAACATGTTGCTAATGGCTACCGATCCTTTATGCCAATACCTACCAGAAGAAATCATACAGCAGATTCTTGTTAAAATACCATGCACAAAATCCCTTGTTATACAGCAGATTCTTGTTAAATTATAATTCTAATGCAAATAATGTATTTAACACATGTATATAATAATTTTCAGCCTTCATTAGGTATGTGGAGTTTGGGCAGCTGGTATCTTAAAGTGGACGCTAATTCCCTTGTTATATTGAGCAGAATTGGTCTTTCTTGTGTTTGTACAGTGAAAGTACATGATGACAGTCTTGAATTGTTATATACAGATGTTGCTGATCAGAGTCTTAGTAATCACTGTTCTCTGTTAGGTTTCAGAAATACCGGTGAAGCTGTTTTTCATACATACAAATTTACTCCGTTTCAGCAACCCAAAAAAATGATAGTTTCATATGATTTTGGTGCCAAACAAATTACAGATTTATTTTCCACCAGCAAAAGTATTTTATCTGCCAATTCTTTGGTTGAGACTCTTGTGCTACTAGATGAGAGTGAGGAGGAAGTGGTTGGATGGCAGAAAATGGTTAAGATTCTTAAAACCTTGTTTCTGAAGATTTCGAACTGTAAGTGGCTAGAAAAAAATTAATTTTGCACTGCTTTTGTATAATTCACAAGATTGTAGAACAATATGCCAACCTCAGGAGTTTGGTTCAAAGTTATTAAATGATTTTTGTGAATTGCTAGTTAATGAGATATACTGTCTTTTTGATGTTTGTGAACTGTTGGGTTATCATGTTCAAGTAGTTTGTTAAAAGTGCTCAAGTTCATTAGTTGTACAAACAAATTTAATTAGCACTCATTACCACTAGACTTTAAACTAATCCTCAGTTAGAGGTTTTACAGTGACCCAGTTTGCAGCTCTTTATCTAAGTGCCACTTTCTTATCAAGTCAGGCGGGAATTGTTTTAAATTTAAGCCTTAGGTACTTGAGAAAAGAATGTCAATTGAAGTTATTGTTGCTCCTGAACATTTTTGGTGGGATAAGGCGAGGTCAAGTATTTTTGTGAGGTTTTAGATAGGGGCAACGCTGGGGATCCCAAAATTGTTTTCGGATGCAGAGTGCTGCATTTCAATTCCAAGTAGTTGTTATGAGTATTTATAACTTTGTCAATGTTAGCTGTACAATGGTCTGATCAGATGTCTCACTGGGCGACAATGTCATAGCTGTAGTAGTGTTAGTAGCTACCTCAAATGATCCTTGTCCTGGACATCCACCTCGAACTATATCCTTGTGGTAGAATCTCTTATGGAAAATTCAAAACCCTTGCTGAGCGAGTTCTGAGAATGTACGAGAATGGGTTCCACAGGTGAAGATCTTGGATCATCCGTCGACATGAGGGTTCCTGACTCATTGTGGTTGGAACTCGGTACTAGAAGAAGTTGTGGCTGGAGTGCCACTTGTGACATGGCCTTTATTTGCTGAGCAATTTTACAATGAGTCCTTGATGATCAGACGGCGAGCAGAGGAGATTGGAGTCTTGGCTAGAAGTGCAGTCTTGGATGGTCCTCCTCCAATCAACTATCTGGTCTAATTGAAGAAATGAAAGCTTTTAGTCAAGAAAAAACAATGAGTGGGTCCAGAAATTGAAGGTAACAGGTGATTATTTTAAGATTAGTTGTATTGGATGATCCATAAAGTTATTGATTACTTTGTTTTGTACTGGAGAACTGTAATGGTGCACTTTTATCTATGATCTGACTCATTATTATGATACTAATATTAGTTCTGAATAAGATGCCAATGGGGCCATATGAGTTTTCAATGACACTGTTTGTGAATTGTCAATAATGTGCAAACAAGTTCAATTTTTGCTCATTTGCTAAATTGGCAAGAACTAAAATTAGCTTGCAAACAAGTTCTTTTAAGACACTATGCATTAGAGTTTTGGAGAGGAGAGATGAGTCAGCATTGGATCCCATGTTCTAAAAGGCTCCAACTCTCGATATGTTATGCATTGGGGGAGAGCGTGAACTAGTTGGGATCGGTTTTTGAATGAAATTGGAATTGAAATTGTATATTTTCAGTTATATAAATTGAAAACTGTAACTGAATAATCGGTTCAGCTTCGGTTTACAAACCTAGGTTCAGTTTTCACCGATTCGGGTTCGATTTCAATTTTTACATGTCCAGTTTGAGTTTCAATCTTTTAATTTCAATCTTTTGATATATGGATGGATTACTGCATTTTTTCCGTTAATTAAATGTTAAATAAGGTTAGTACATGTTAATTTTAAGCTTAAGGTTTTAGGCTTTCAGTTAATTTTTCACTAAACCTCTGTTTTGCTAATGGCTACACAACCTTTATGCACAAAATCAATATGAAGATGCACCTTAGTTTGTAAACTATGGTAATTTTTAATTAAATCATCTGAATTTATCAACACTCACCTCTCTAATCCAAATAACACCAAGTACTTGTTATGCCAGCACACTTCACCTTCTGAATCCATTAGTGTATGCTAATGGAACATTGCCACTAGCTACCAGAAGAAACGCAGGGCTGGAGGACTGGTTCATTAAATTTGAACAATGCAATGTTTCGACAGACAATAATAAGTACAACTTCTGGGATTAATGGATTGTATCTTACAGTAGTGGATGATAACTCCCCTGTTATCTTCACTAGGATGGTAACTCCCTTGTTCTATCTAGTTGGTTTCGATAAGTTCCAGCTGCCCCCGATAGTTTCACATGATTCTGGTGCCAAGCAATTGAGAGATTTTCTCTTCACCAGAATGATCTTTTCTCAGCCCTTCCTTTTGTCGAGACTCTTGTGCTCCTAGATGAGAGTGAACCTTCAGTTGAGACTCTTGTGCTCCTAGATGAGCGTAAAGAGTGAGCATTCGAACTGATTACCTTCTATGCAAATATACTCTGTGTCATCTACCCAAAGATATGATAGTCATATGATTTTTTTGTTAATTGGCCTACAATGATTCTGATTTGTCAAGGATTTCTCTAACTGCAGGTTTATCCTTGCAATAGAATACTTACGGCTTTATTCAAAACCCATGCTCAGCGTGCAAGTTCTGAGAACATAAACGAAACGCTTGTTACTGGAATTAGAATACTCAAGAGAATGGTGCCCTGCATTATAGGGACAACAGAGAGCTTTTCTGAAATTTGTAACTATGAAGTGAAGTGACTTCCATGGTCCATATTTCTACTGCCACTTAAGGTGTAAGCATGAGAGTTATTTGAGGTCACCTCGTAAAAATATTCTAATTCGGCTATTGGATTATACAAATGCTTATCGAGTCTGTTTTTTAACGAATGTTCCGCTTCAGTAAAATAATTTTCAGAAATTAAATCAACCTAGGTAAAGTAGAAAGAGAAAAGGGAACCTGATATATCTGAGGCTTTAAATTTTTTTCTCCAACGTTTTATTCTATCCCCACCAATTGCATCCCATGTTCATGTCTCTTTCTTTTAGTCACAACTCTTCTGTGCCAGTGAGTCTTAAAATTCTGTTTCAGAATAAAATGCTGCAGTTTTGATAACATCTCAGGAAAGGAGGCTGAGACATATCCCAGCTTACCGTTTTCTTCAACCATTATGAAATACATTTTCTTGCGCTATTTTGTTAGTATGAAACATTAGATCATCTCCACAATATTGATGGAGGCGCGTCCTGCTTATCACGGGATAATTGGTCGAGAATTGCTGCTGAATCTTCCGGTGCCCTATCATATCTTCCTCTGCAGCTTCTATACCTGTAATTCATATAGATGTTAAATTAGCTAACATATTACTGGATGATAATAATGTATCTAAAATTTCAGATTGTGGAGCTTTGAGGTTGGTACCCATGGATTAAACCAAAGAAACTACATTAGTCCAGGGTTATATACAAACCCTGTTATATACTTGGACCCTGAATACTTACATTCAGGCCAACTGACTGAAAAAGTGATGTTTATAGTTTTGGATTTTTCCTTGCAGAGCGCTTTTAACAGGAAGAAAACCAATTTACATGGCTAATCTTGAGGAAGAAAGAAATCATGGCATATATTTGAGAAAAAAGTACTAAACATCCATGGGCCAATCAACATGGGAATGAAGAGATGACGAGTTTAATAGGTCATAGTGAGATTCAGCATTCTGATCTTTATGAAATTGTGGCATATATTATGATCCTTAATAGGTCATAGTTTGTTGCACATGTAGACAAAGCTCCTTTAAATATCTTAAGTTTTGTAATGTGTTATATGCATTGTATCCAAGGACATGATAATGCATTGATTTGTAAAAGTAATTATATGAAAAACTTATATCAGTATCTATATCTTGAGGAATATCTGGTTGGCATGGATTCTTCTGTTGAAGAGTCAAGAGATATATAAAAAACTGAGTATGAAATCGAATGATGTTCGTGTCATTGGGATATGCGGGATTCTAGCTAGGGATGATAATTTGTACCGAACCGATAGATACCATACCCGTACCGAACCGATGGATACTCAGATTGAGATTTGATTGGGCTAAGTGTAATTTATAACATTTGAATTTCGGTTAAACCCGAACCCGCACCCAACCCCAAAAAACCGAGTTCGGGTTTACTAATTCGGGTTTATTTCAGGTTCGGGTTCAGCAAAAATAATCGGGTTTGGATTTTGATTTTTACTAAACCCGTTTTGACTGACCTGTTTGACAACCCTAGTCCTAGCTAATTGAGGAAATAGATGGTTGGCGACCCCTTATAATTTTTTCTTTTACAATTTTAATTTTTTCCCTTATTTAATTTTTTGATATATCTGATGGATTATTGCATTTTTCCTTTGATTGGTTGTTAAATAATGTTAGAATTCCGGAATTCCTAATTTTTTTATGATAACAAGAATACCAAACCCTGTTATATACAGACTATAGTTATCAGGACACAAAGGCTAGGGTTTTAGGCTTTTAGCTATTTTTTCGTAAACCTTCAGTTGCTAATGGCTTCAAAACCTTTAGGCCATTACCTACCGGAATAAGTCGTTGAGCAGATTCTTGTGAAAATACATGCATAAAATCTATACTAACATGCACCTCTGTTTGTAAATTATGGTATTATTCATCAACGCTCATCTCTGTAGTCCAAATAACACCAAATACTTGTTATGCCACAGTTCACCTTATCGCGACAAATATTCAATATATTCTGATAGTGAACCATATAGGAATTGTGCGAAATCAGAGTATCTTTGTGGGCTTAATGATGTTAAGGTGCTTGGTTGCTGCAATGGAGTGGTTTGCTATACCAAGCTTTACCAAAATCGCAAAGATCGTGGACTTATCTATCTCTGGAACCCTTTTGTTAGAAAACTGAAAGTTCTTCCTAAGTTTCGAGAAGAGTGTTATTCTGGAGAAGCCACAAAAGCTATTGGATTTTGGTTTGATAAGGAGAAAAACGACTACGAGGTTGCGAGAATTAGTCACACTGAAGTGGCATCTTCTGTTGATTTGTATAGCCTGAGGAGTAATTCTTGGAAAACTATCAGTGATTCTTGTCCAGGTGTCCAAGTAGCTGTTGGTAATGAGTATTTATAACTTTGTCAATGTTAGCTGTACAATGGTCTGATCAGATGTCTCACTGGGCGACAATGTCATCGCTGTAGTAGTGATAGTTGCCACATTGTAGTCAGGAAAGGTTGTCATGCACACAGCTAGAGTGTTTTGATTGAAAGTGTTTGACATGAAACTATGAGAACATAGCTACCTCGAATGATCCTTACTTGTCCTGGACATTTACCTCAAACTATATTCTTGTGCTAGAATCTCTTATGGTTTTATTCAAAACTCTTTCTGAGCAAGTTCTGAGAATGTAGAGTTTAATCCATCAGGTTTATGCTATCTTTGTGTAACACATAGTCTCTCTGTTTATGCTCCTCATGAAGCTGTTGAGTGTGATACAGAGAGTTTCTTGGGTCCGAATCTCCCACACAAAATAGAGATGACAAGATGTCAACTGCCAGAACATGTCAAGATCAAAACCAGGTATGGTGAACTGATCAAATCAATCGAAGAGTCTGAGCAAAACTCCTACGGTATGGTTCTCAACACTTTTCATGAAATTGAGCCTGCTTATGCAGATCATTATGCTAAAATCAAGAAAAGTAAGTCATGGCACATAGGTCCTGTATTTCATTATGCTAGATAAACAAAAACCTGACTCTGTTCTCTACTTAAGTTTCGGTAGTATGGTCAGATTTTCTGATGCTCAACTTACTGAAATTGCATTTGCTCTCGAAGCATCAAACACAAAATTCATTTGGGTAATTCCCAAGGGTGCCGAGAATCTAGAATCATGGTTGCCACCAGGGTTTAAAGAAATATGGCGAAAAATAACAAGGGCTTAATTTATTCAAATCAAACGCAATTAAAGAACAAGTTTAAAATTAGAATTTGAAATACTAACTAAATACTTGTCACTTCAAATGAAAGTTTTGCTGAAATTTCTTTCACGAAAATTTTTTCTAGAATTTTTTTTCCGGGAAATTTTCTCGGGATCGGGAGGGAAATTTTTTCTGAGAAACTTTTCTCGGAATTTTTTTTCCCGATAACTTTTTCTTGGAAAATTATCAGCGATTCTTGTCCAGGAGCCCCTTTTACGATAAGGGAACACGATGTAGTGTATGCTAAAGGAACATTGTACTTTTCCTGGATTTAACATTTTGCTAGATTTTTGGAGAGGAGAGATGAGTAAGTATTGGATCCCATTTTCTAAAAGGCTCCACCTCTCGATATATTATGCATTGGGGGGAGCGCGAACTAGTTCGGATCGGTTTTTGAATGAAATTGGAATCAAAATTGTATATTTTCGGTTATATAAATTGAAGACTGTAATTGTATAATTGGTTCGGCTTCAGTTTAAAAACCTAAATTTAGTTTTTACTGATTCAGGTTCGATTACAATTTTTACATGTCCAGTTGGAGTTTCGATCTTTTAATTGTGATCCAGTAATCTTCCAATCTTTTCTAAAATAAATGAGTTAGAATTTAAAGTTTTGCATTTTAATTTTGATATATGGATGGATTACTGCATTTTTTCTGTTGATTGAATGTTAAATAAGGTTATTACATGTTAATTTTAGGCTTAGGGTTTTAGGATTTCAGTTAATTTTTCACTAAACCTCTGTTTTGCTAATGGCTACAAAACCTTTATGCCATTACATACCAGAAGAAATCACAGAACAGATTCTTGTAAAATTACCATACACAAAATCAATATTAAGATGCACCTTAATTTGTAAACTATGGTAGTACTTTTTAATTAAATAATCTCAATTTATCAACACTCACCTCTCTAATCCAAATAACACCAAGTACTTGTTATGCCAGCACACTTCACCTTGTGAATCCTTTAGTAATTATTCACTATATTCTGATACTAAACCATCTAGGAATTGTGTAACATTAGTCTTTCCCTGTGAACTAGAACATGTCACTGTGCATGGCTGCTGCAGTGGAGTGATTAGCTGTACTGAGTTTCGTGAAAGTCGTGGAAATATCTATCCCTGGAATCCTTTTGTTAGGAAATGGAAAATTCTTCCTAAGTTTCAAGAGAAGTGTTATCGTGAAGATGCCAATGAAACTATTGGATTTTGGTTTGATAAAGAGAAAAACGACTACGAGGTTGTGAAACTTAGTCATACCAAAGTGGCATATTGTGTTGATTTGTATAGCCTGAGAAGTAATTCTTGGAAAATTATCAGCGATTCTTGTCCAGGTGCCCCTTTTACGATAAGGGAACACAATGTAGTGCACCTTTTACGATAAGGGAACACAATGTAGTGTATGCTAAAGGAACATTGTACTGGCTGGTGGAAAATGGGCAGGGCAGTAGGATTATTTCATTAAATTTGAATAATGCCATGTTTCGAGAGGCGTTAATAAGTACAAGTTTTCCGACTGCAGGTTTATTAATGAAGCCATGGTGTCTTAAAGAAGTGGATGCTAATTCCCTTGTTATCTTGAAAATGAATGATCTGGGTTGGGTGTGTATCACGAAAGGACATCAAGAGAGTCTCGAGTTATTATACACAGACATGGATAAAAGAATGGTGCCCTGCATAGAATAACAGGGAGGTTTTCTGAAATTTGTAACTATGAAGTGAAGAGACTTCCATGGTCCATATTTCTACTGCCCATTAAGGGATTTTTTTGTTAAGTTTTGCACATTAACATTTAAAGTGAGCTCACTCATAAATTTAATCCTAAAATTTTCGTAAAGACTGAGATATTTTTAGTAGAAGAACCAAAATACATAATTTTTTTGCCAAAAAAAATTACTTTTCACTGCTTAGGTTTCAGAAATAACGGTGAAGCTCTCCTTCGTATAAGTAAATTTACTCGGTTTCAGCAACCCAGAAATTTGATAGTTTCATATCAAATTTCTTAAAAACATTGTGCTCCATTGCTTGAGACCCTTGTGCTCCTAGATGAGAGATGAGAGTGACATGAATGTGGTTGGATGGCAGAAAATGGTTAAGATTCTGAAAACATTGTTTGTGAAGATTTCAAACTAATATTAGTTCTGAATATATAAGATGCTCATTGGGCCAAATGCAGTGTCTATATTTCTAGTGCCACAAAGAACCATGGAAAAGCATGACCTATTACTACACACACGAAAATATTGGTTTTTTGCATTTTTTACAGTGCATAACCGTTATTTATTGATATTTTTCTTATATTACACTTAGCTATAAACAGGTGAGTTATTTGATATCACCTTGTAAAATATCGAATTCGGCTATTGAATTATACAAATACTTTATGGAGTCTGGATTTTTAACGTATATTTAGCTTCAGGAAATTTATTTCAGAAATCAAATGAACGTAAGTAAATTATTAAGAAAAAAGGGAACGTGAGATATATCTGAGGCTTTAATGTTTTTCCCCCAACATTTTATTCTCGCCCCACCAAATGTATACCATGTCTTTTTTTTAGTTACAACCAGGGGAGAATCTAAAAATATTTATTTCGTGGTGCACCTCTTGGTATCGCCACGCATCTTAACCCCGTCCCCGGAATAAATTTTCGGTGGCACCCTCTTGTTTTTTTATTTTAACATGGACACTTTAATATATTCTTAAAATTTTTAATGGTTAAGAAACTTAAAAGAATTATTTAGGGGGGACGCGTGTTCTGTGATGGCCCTTGCTAGAATCTTCCCTTGTCACAACTCTCTGGTGAGTCTTAAGATTTTGTTTGAGGACAAAATGATGCAGTTTGGAAATGTCTCACGAACCTATAATCCTTTTTTAATTATTCACATGATGTAAAAACCAGTTTTTTTATTAAATATATATGTTTATGTAAGTCTAGTGATTTAATAATACAAGTACTAAAAATGATATTTATAAAAAAAAAGTGTATATAATTTGAAACGTTTAGTTGTTTTCTTTACTTGGTCAAAACCTGTTACTAATAGATAAGATATGAGTTAAACTTTAAAAATACAGAAGTTACTTTTGAAAATATTGGAGGGTGATACTGATAAGTACGCGTTAACTTAGGAGTTAAGTACGTTACATTTGTAAATAAATAGATGTAATTTAGTTCATTTGTTTCTTAGACATCTCTCTTCTTTCTCAGGTACTTTTCTTTTCTCTCGATTTTCTTTTCAACGTGTGTGTTTTAGGTTACTCATTGTTGTACTGTATTCATTTATGTAATGGTCAAGTTATTTTTAATACTTAATATATGTGCTTGTTGATTTATATATTTTATTATACATTGATATTTTGTTAAATACTTAATGCTATGTTTAAAAGTAGTTTTTAATTTTAAAGAGAATGATTTGTGAAAAGTAATATTATGTACATGTGATATTTCTGGTTAACTCCTTTTATATGATTTTGTTAAATTATGTTGTTAACATGATAAATGTGAAAAATAGTTAATTATGTGTATTATTTTTATAAAAGATTGTTAATATGTAACTGTTTATTTATTTTATGAGATATTATTATTAGTTTTTTTATTATTATGTTACTGACATATGTGATGATTTTATTCTCTTTTATAAGTCTCTGTTTTTGTTAGTTTTATTTTTATAAATTGATCAATCATTTATTTATTTTAGAAATTTTTAATTATATTTTATTAGTATATGTACATACATGTTTATTTATTTAATTTTTTTTACTTATGTGTGTTTTTAGAAAATGGTAGTAATAGTATTAATTGACTTGTATAATTTTTAAAAACTCATTTAGTAAATTCTTGTTAGTATAATATTTCATTATATTTAGTTTTTTTTATATTATCTTGTTGCCTGGTTTTGTATTGCAATACATGTTATTTTATAATGTTGGCTGATTTTGTATTGCAGCTCTCTGTATATGTTATTTTTATTGCATGGTTTTTGTTTTAGAGTCCTTATTTTGTGTATATATAATTTTATATATATTATCTTTTGCCTGGTTTTTGTTTTAGAGTTCTTTTTTTGTGTATATATAATTATATATATATATATTATCTTTTGCCTGGTTTGTGTATTAGAGTGTATGGGGATAATTAATTATGTTTGTTTTTAATAATAACTACACAGGTTGGATTTCTCTGCGTGAAGTGATAAATTGTTAAAGTGGTTGTCAGTGTCAAGGTAAGTTAACTCTTCACACTCTTATTTTTATTTTGAAATCTGTTAAATATTTTTTGCACTGCTATTATTTTAACAACTATGGATCAAGTAATTGTTTTAGACATAAGAATTCCGTGACCTATGAAACATTTAGTAATTGCGTATAGTTCCGGAACAAGATTTCGATACCTTACTAGGGCGTGCTTTGCACAGTTTATGATACCTTAGTAAGGGGCGCATTATTGACAGTTGTGAACCTATGATACTGTGTCACCAGGTATTTATGACCTTAGCAAGCTGTGGAATTTATTTATGTTATATGTAAACTTTGGATTTTGAGCAATGATTTTGGCTTTATAAAAACTATGAACTCCTTGGTCCACTAGTGTCGAATTGTTTTCTTGCTGGGCTGTTTGGCTCATGACTTACAATTTTTCAGGTGCTAAACTTCTGGGATGGACAAGGAAATGCATTTGGCTTGAGCTTATTGTAATAATATTTTAGTGATAGTGTCTTATCTTAGAGCTGCGTCTCTCTGTATTTGTCTTTATTTCAGCTATATGATACTATTTTTGAGTTGGATTTCGGAATCTTGTTTGCTTATGTGAGACTTGTTTTAAGTATGAATAAAGTTTGATATCTAAGTATAGTTGTTGTATAAAAAGTTGGGGTATTACAGTTGGTATCAGAGCCAGGTTAGCTTCCTGTAGACTGCCTTTTAGGTTTGACCTGTGAGTTATGAATTTTGCTGCGTATATTTTAAAGATACTAATTAATTTATTGTCTTAGAATTTTGTAGATGGCAGATGAATATGTTGAGGTTGAAATGTCTGACATCGAGGATCCCGTTGATAGTTCACCACTACCATCATCAAACTATGACCCTAGCTCAGATAGTGATGATTCTGTCAACAACTTTGAACATGCTTCTGATAGTGAGGAATCAATTCACGAAAATCTCGGAGAGATCATTAATGAGCATTCTAAAAAGACTGACCTTGAAATGGAGATAGAAAGTCTCCGAGCTGATTTAGAGGAGGCACACATGAGAGTAGAGAGAGCAGAGCACCGACTATTAGTATTACGAGAAAATGTGTTAGGAGGATGTGAAAGATTTCGCAATTCTTCATTGAGGGGTAGATGTGTTAGTAAGAGGGATAAGAAGTACGTTAAGAGTTTCACAAAACAGGTGCAGGTAGAAGTGAGAAGGAATGTTGCAGCGATAGGGAATGTTTTGAGGGAAGGAGGTTATTATGAGTATCCACCATCAGCAAGTTCCTCCCCTTCAGATAACTACTCATCTGATTAGTGTCCTTGTTAGTGAATCTTAAGTTATATCTAGTGGAAAACATCTATAATAAACATGATTGTCGTTTTGAATTTCTATGGTTGATAAAAAAAACTTGTACCATTTTGAGGTTTCTATTAATAAGATTTGTTTTGATTTATATATGTGTGTACATAAATCTTGTATATTATATCGTTATTCCAAGATTGAGTATTGAATAAATTATGTAGGAATCATGCCTCGTCAGAGAAGTAACAATGATGAAGGTGCGCACATGATGACTCAATTGGCAGAAACATTGGCGACATTGGTAGGGAACCAGCAAAATGGACCTAGGAGCTTGATATCTGAATTTAAGAGGCTAACTCCTCCAGTTTTTGAAGGATCTACAAATCCTTCAGAAGTGGATAAGTGGCTACAAGAGATTGAGAAGATTTTTGAGTTACTAGGAAGTACGGACAATCAGAAGGTTAATTTGGCAAGCTACCAACTCCAAGGAAGTGCTTACGACTGGTGGCTAATGGAGAAAAGACGCGTTGAAAATAATGAAGAAGAGGCTTCCGGAGCATACACTTGGGAAACTTTTAAGGAGTCATTTAAGGACCAGTATTTTCCCAGGACGGTACGAGCTAAGTTGGAGCGCGATTTTATAAGGTTGGAACAAGGAGAAAAACAAACTGTCTCGGAGTATGAGGCTGAATTCGCCCGTTTGGCTAAGTATGTGCCAACTTCGGTGGCGGACGAGATTAGTAGGGCACGTAGATTTGAGGAAGGATTACACAATGAGATTAAGAGGCATGTGGCTGCTTTTGAGCTAAACAGCTACAAGATGGTGTTGAACAAGGCTTTAGTAGTCGAGAGGGGGCTAGTGAGAGACGAAGGAAAGAAAGACTCTGAGGCTAAGAAGAGATGTGAGCCTACAGGTGGATTTAACGGGAATGATCCCCCGAGAAAGTTCAATAATCGAGGAAATGGTGGAAATTTTTCTCGAAACGCTTCAGGGAACAAGGTGACATGTTCAAGGTGCGGCAAAAATCACTTGGATAAAGACTGTTGTTGGAACACAGGAGCTTGTTTTAGTTGTGGAGAGAAGGAACATAAGATTTCTGAATGTCCAAAGCGTGATCCAAATCGTAACAAAGACAATACAAATAAGGCCACTTTGGCATCTCTTATTGGACCAAATTACGGACGGGTGTATCAACATACACCTAAGCAAGATTGAGATACGCGATCAATTTCTTTCAATGATTATGTGTTACACTTTGATTTATGTTTTGTTAAAATTTGGGGACAAATTTTTTTTAAGGAGGGTAGAATGTAAAAACCAGTTTTTTTATTAAATATATATGTTTATGTAAGTCTAGTGATTTAATAATACAAGTACTAAAAATGATATTTATAAAAAAAAAGTGTATATAATTTGAAACGTTTAGTTGTTTTCTTTACTTGGTCAAAACCTGTTACTAATAGATAAGATATGAGTTAAACTTTAAAAATACAGATATGAGTTACTTTTGAAAATAGTGGAGGGTGATACTGATAAGTACGCGTTAACTTAGGAGTTAAGTACGTTACATTTGTAAATAAATAGGTGTAATTTAGTTCATTTGTTTCTTGCACAGCTCTCTTCTTTCTCAGGTACTTTTCTTTTCTCTCGATTTTCTTTTCAACGTGTGTGTTTTAGGTTACTCATTGTTGTACTGTATTCATTTATGTAATGGTCTTTATTTCAGCTATATGATACTATTTTTGAGTTGGATTTTAGAATCTTGTTTGCTTGTGTGAGACTTGTTTTAAGTATGAATAAAGTTTGATATCTAAGTATAGTTGTTGTATAAAAAGTTGGGGTATTACACATGATCTTGTGTTAAATTTTGGACACTAACATTTAAACTTTAGCTCTCTAATAAATTTAAATCTAGAATTTTCGTTAAGACTGAGATTTGTTTAATAGACAAATCAGGAAAATAAAAAAATTTATTTTGCCAAAATGAGGTGCTGCTTAAGATGGTCCTCTTATCAATAGACATGGGAGGAAATGAATCAAATTCCTAGCTGCCTTTATAATAGGATGATTAATGCACTTCATTTACGGTAATTATGGACTACTTTTGTTATCCTGCCTTTATTGGAAGAATGAAACATATATCAGAGAAGGGTTCATTCCATGACAAATGATTGTTATAACATATTGTAACTCTATAAGGGGTTGTTTGGTTTAGAAATTGATATGGGTTTGAAATCAGGAATCGGGTTAAGCTAATATAGCGATGAGAATGATTCCTCATATTATGTGTTTGGTTCATTTCTGTAATGAATATGTTTTATTTTAAATATAATCGAGATCTTAATTTTGGTTCTAATATTACTACCCTAAAACCCGTGCGATGCACGAATTATTTTTAATATTACATAATTTTTTTGAATTTAATTTAAAGTAAAAATTTTAAGTTTGAAACTTATTTATATATAATTTTAATAATAGCATTTGATAATACTTAATAATATACACATAGGTGTATAAATTAGTGATAATATATTTTCAAAAAATGATGTACTGATTAAAATTTATATTTTTATTGATATTTAGGTGTGTTAACAAAAAAATATTATATTTAATTAAAAGGTAAATTTTAGATGACATCAATAGTATATCAATTGTCATTAGTTTGTTAATCAATGAAATCCAATTAACTATATTCTGATTTATTTAAGTTTAATATGTTTAAACCCGAATCAATGGTATAATTTTTTGTGTCAAATGGCAAAAATATTATGTTAGCTGGAGATCCGTTATATCAACCAAATCCAGATAAGTATACATATTATTTTGTTTAATTTTATTTTAGCCTAGGGTGATTATTGTTTTATTTTAGACCGAATGCATAATATGTATTATTATTTTATTTTTTTCGTAGTGAACCCGCAACCGCTACCCTTTGGGTGCGCACTTGATAAACCCCACGGGCTCACGCAATAGCCTGCAAACCATGTGAACCAAGGTAAACCGCATTTAAGCGACATGCTCTAGCTCAGGAGGCATAATCATAAATTTTTCTCGCGTGACATTCGAACCTGTGACCAAGAGAATAGTAATCCCTTTTTTTAACCAACTGAGCCAATTTTGTTTTAGTTTGATGATATTATATTGATTTCGCAGATTTCCTTTCAAATTTTTATTTTGTTATAGTCCGGTCCAATAATATAATGTTTTTAGTGGGATCAATAATATCTATTATTTTATTTTAGCCTGATTATTCAATAATATAATTTTATTTAGCCAGGATGGGTAATTATATAATGTTTTATTTTATTATTTTATTTTATTATTTTTAGTTTTTTTAATTTTTATTTAAGATTAGATCAATAAAATAATTTTGTTTAGCCAGGCCAGGTAATTTTTATATATTATTTTATTTTAACGAAAACCATTATACATATCATAATCCATTTATGAATATTTATCTATTTATGATACCTATTTATGATATCGTAATACATATCTATTTTGTTATTGTCTTTTATTAAAATAATACACATTGATAAACAATCAACTTGTATTTGATATAATTTAGACATTGCACAAGATTTACATATAAAAAAATAATGATGAACATTATAATTCTAGAAAATGACCCGTGCCTCGCACGAGTTATTATGCTATATTAAATAATAAAATAACACATACCTCATGATGTCTAAGGAGGGATTGTGTACGCTGTATGTAATTATAATGATGTTTGAAATAAATTTGAAATTATATTTAAAGTCATGATTTGAAATAAAATAGTGATTCAAGTTAAAAAGGTGAAATATTGCAGATGAAGGTATTATAAAATAAATTTATAATTGGAGATGGCCTAAATAAAGGAAACTGTATTCGGTTATGATATGGGCCTTAAAATTGGACACACCATAATACAAACAACAATGTCTTAAAACCCTTAAATTTTACATAAAACATAATTCATCAACATCCTTCAAATAACAGATAATTCATATTACATGAGAAAATTTTTTAAAGACAAAATAAAGCATGCCAACACATAAATTCATTAAACAACTGCCATGGGTTGTTTAGGCCTAAACTCGGAACCTTGTACGATAAGGCCAGCCTTGAGTACATTTGTATCAGTTGACATAAATCGCGTCTCCACCTCATCATCATCATCTCTTGCACCAGTCTCAAACTCTGCGATCTTAATCTCCATCCATTCGTCCTTCCTCCACCGACTAAGCTCTCCATTTCGTTGCTCAATGTTGTGTGCAGATGTTCTTGGATCAGGATAAACTGTGCTAGATTCATCATCCGGCACCTCCTCTCTTTCATTAACAAATCTAATGGATGTCTTTGCCGAATCAAGTCCGCAGGCATCCTCATATATTTTAAAGACAAGATATGTTCCAATTTTCATTTTTCCACGAATATCAACACACCGCCCCTTGTCAAGTACAACAACCTCCTCTGAAAATCTGTTCACATGATAATACATTGAGGCATAAATACATGATACATGCGATGAGAGGACGGCTTTAATCATATTCATCACTTACCATGCGTTCGGAGTACCTGTAAACTAGTCAAACTGTTCGTGAGTTACTCGAACTCGGCTCGTAAAAAAATTCCAATTCGGCTGGGAATTAATCGAGCCGAGCTCGAGTTCGAGTTCAAGTTTTTCAAATTTGTAACTGAGTCGAGTTCGAACTTCCGATTACTCGGCTTGTAAGGGTCGAGCCTTATTGAGTCTCTATTATTTTCAATTTTTTTATTATAAAAATATTTTTATATTTTTTATTTATTATTCAATCGAACTTGAGCCGAACCATCCTATTTCGAATTTTTGTTAATATTTAGTGAAATAATTTTGAGTTTTCAAACCGAACTCGAGCCTACCGAACTTTTTACTTGAAATTAAAAGCCCGGTCGAGTTCAAAGCTCGAACCCGAACTATTTTTATTGAGTTCGAGCCGAGCCACAGTCTAGGAATCGGCTCAACTCGATTACACCCCTAATTTGGAGTTGTTGCACACAAAACTATGCTCAAAATTAGCTCAAATCCTATTTTATGAAAATTTTAAAATCTGTTCATTAAAAAAGTGTTTTTACCAAAAAGGAGGCGGAAGTATGCTTTTGAAAAAATACGACCTTGCAGTTTTAATTCTACTATTAAAACACATTTAAAATATTATTTTTTCATAAAATATTTGTATATCAATAATATTATAAAATATAAAATATCAAAATATGTGCATATCAAAAATATTATTAAAGATTTATTTTGTGAACTAACACTTTCTCTATCAATACTATCCTTTTTAACAGTAATTGCCTAAATTGATTTACATCTTTTACAAGATAATGTCATGTGACTTGCATTTCATAAAATTGACTTGAATTCACGAATGGAGACCGAGAATAGTTAAAATTATTTAGATTTATCTTTAAAGTGTAATTAGTTGGTTGGGTGTGACTGGTGCGGTGAAGTTGTTCAAATTATTTAAGGTAATAGGCTACATGTAATATAGACTTCTTTATTTGCATTCATATAGAAAATAAATATGCATAATGCTGTATTTAATCATCTTTATTAGCACTAATGTTTTACTATTTTCTGTAAGTTTTTTGCCCAAAAAAGCCAATATCTAAAGAGATTGCAAATTTTAACAAAAAAGTTTCGTCTTAGCTCAAAATTTTGTTATTAAAATATTATTATTAATAGACAAAAATGTGATTTTTTTGAAAAATACCCTTCATAATATTGTTTTTCTACTTTATTTTCAAAAAAAGCATTCCATTTTATACTTTTAATAACATTTTTTATCAAAATATTAAGCAAAATTTATAATATATACATATTTTTTAAAAAAATTGGTGTTGTGGGTTGGGACTCTAAACAACCCCTTAATTTGTCTGGTCACCCTGATACCTAAATGCTTCTTTTCAATTGAGGTATGGAGAAAATATAATACTTCATTGTACAACTCAACACACAAGCTAACACTTCCCAACTAGAGTGAATCATCTTGCTACAACCATTGACCATAATTCTCACACTTATTAGTTTGTCATACTAGAAAGAAAATACTTATAACAAAGTTACTATGATTATATAGAGTGATACACAAGTATTTGTAGCTAGAACCAGATAAGTATTTAGCAAAAACTACATTTGCATGTATGTAAATGATGCAACAATAATTATTGACATACCTTGAGTTACTATCATATAACCAGAGCCACCACCAAGGAACAATGGCAAGCTGCCTAGCAGCTACCATTAAACATTTTTTTCCGCTTCCTTTATCCAACCAAAAACTCTGTTAGAACAATAATGAGATCAAGTAATTAGAAAATTTAAATAAAAGATTATGGACCATTCTCTTTTATCATAATATAAATACATAAGTAATTCAAAAATTATCATGAATAGTTCTAACTTCTAATACTTATTTATAATTTTTGGATAAATTATTGTAAATTTTTGATTGTCAACTATCCAATCTTTACTCCCAATCATATAGTTATAAATAATCATATACAAATAATTCATCTAAACACTAAATTTTTTTAATGGAGAAATTGAAGAAAATATGTCAATTTAGAACATTAATTACAAATAAAGAAATATTTAAATTTTTATGTCCTTACATTGATCAGTTTTTGAAGATAAGGGTACATCTATAATATGTAAAATACAAAAATGACAGGGAATAAATTTAAATATATGAGAAAATTTAAATATATGGAGTAATACACGTGGTAAACTTTGGTCATCCCAGTCTTAAAAAGAATAATCTTACCTTTCATTTAGTTGTTTCTATATATTGTTTTCCAACTTTGACATATGATAAGCACTTAATTAAATACCAATAATGGAATCCCAAATAAAAATTAAAGAAAATAATATTTTATATTTTAAAACATATTTTCACGGGGAACAATTATTTTATAATCATATTTTAATTAAAATATGTATAAGTATCTTAATGTTAATTAAACACATATTTAATTTTCTTATAATCTTTTCTAACATTAATACATCTTTAAATCTCATCTTTAGATCTTTAGTATACCTATTTTATTTTTAAAAACCTTATTACAAAACTTTACATTAATAAAATAATTATTGAAATTATATTTAATAATTATTATTATTTTACATACAGATAAAATAAACACATATAACTATTTTAATTAAAACTTATATTAAGAGAAAAAATACTGGATCTAATATTTAAAAAAAAAACTATCTTAATTGAAATACAATTAATAGACAAGGATATAAAAACATAAAAATATATCAAAATGTTAAATATTAAATATTAAAAACAATAAACCGAAATAAAGTTAGTAAACAAATAATAAAATCAAGAAATAATTGAGAGAATTACCACGTTGCCATCGTTCAGGAGGATAGAGTCACAGAGAAAAAAATAAAGTTGTTTTTTAGTGGTGTAAGTCAAGGTGGAGATTGATCTCCTGAGAATTTGATTAATATCAAGTGGTAAAAATTTGTTCCATAACTCATCAGAATCACCCGCAGCCCTCAATTCTGTTGAAATACATGAAGCTCTACATGTATCCTTGGGTGATGTGAATGATAATATTAACGATAGGCAATTCTGCGTAAGGTGCTCCATCTTAGTTCTTTTGTGATTTATGATTTTCTTCCCCAAATCTGTCCTAAAGTTGATTGTAATGAAATAATTTGTTTTTTATTATCTTTACTCCCTTATTTTTAACGCTACCTACCAGAAAGGTTTAGATGTTTCTAGATTTAAGCTAAACGGGCCGATACCTAAACTAGGTGGACCAGATGGTCCAAAATGAGGGATAATAAAAAGTGTGACCCCCTCAAGGTCCATACTAGCCACTGCTCTTGACCCATATTTTTTAAGGTCCAAAATTTTGACGACCTTCTACACATCTCATTTGAAAATAAAATATTCACAAATTATTTTAACTAGTAATCTTCCCCGTGTTTTGCACACGTAAATTTCTTGCAATATACAAAAGTATTAAAAACTATTGATTTTTCAAATAATGATTTTGCAATATACAAAAATATGAAAAATAATGATTTTTTGTAAATTTAAAAAATTCTAAGAAATTTAAAAATTGTATGATTTATTAAAAAAAATATTATTATAAAATGCAAAATTTATTTGTAAAAATTTTATACCGAAAATATATCATTTCGTAATTGTATCTCGTACTTAAATTTCGATTAAGAAAACTTTTATGTTAGTTGAATTAACAAAGTCGATGTTACATTTTTGAAAATTTTTGAAACTTATGATTCTAAAAAACATTATAAAAAAATGCTTGGAGAAAAAATTTATGTTAAAAAATCATTAAATAATATAATAATAGTTGTGTCATGGTTAATATTAAAATAAATAGTTGACTATTTATGTTATAAACATTATTGTAAAAACGACACGGCCCCTTACATTGTAAGATAATGTTTTTCTTTTGCTCTAGAAGTTTTACTTTTTTAAAAAATTACTTTGAAAATTGTAATTTAATAGATGTAAAATATTAAAGAAAATTACAATATTTAAAATCCGTGCAGTGTGCAAATGTTCTTCAATTAAAAAAACAATGACTATATGTTTAGTCCAAACCTAACCACATAATTAATTTTAAATATTACTATGCTTTAATTTGAACTCTATTAATATTTATATGCAACAATCTCAAGTTTATTTTTTTAGATCTTAGTTATAAGATTTAATAAATATACAAATATGTATGTTTATCTAAAAAATATTTACAAATATGTACATTTGATCTAGTAATTTTATGTTTATTGTAATAAGATAGAAAAAACTTGTTAAGTGTAATTTTTACAAATTTGTGAGTTTATTTTCTCTAATTATAATATTTTATATTTACTTGTCTTTGTCTATAGATTATTATTTATAATATCTCTTTTTGCACCGTTTTTTTAACCTAATGTTAAACATCAAATCATAAAACAATTCTACCAATTAAAATTTAGTACACACTATATTCTTACAAGTATAACAACATGGCAAATTATTTTTCTTTAAAGTTAGATTAATAGAGCAAAAACACTATTATGCCGGATTAGATTGATCTTACATTTCCCAATTTTTTAATTTCAATAACAGGTTACTCTGGACTATCACGATTAACAACTTGAACAAAAAAATGTCTTATCTCTCAAAGGTTAACAACTATGGGGTTTCTGCCAACGGGAAAAAATTTCAAAATGAGGGGACTAAGGAAGGTGAGTTAAAGGTAGCTAAGAAGGGGTTTAGTGCTGAGACAAGCAAGAAGGTTAATAAGGAAGCTGGAGAGCAGATTCTTAAGAATTTCGTTTGGGCATACAAGGATATTCTAGACAAGGAAACAAGTAAGAGTTTTTTTGAAGGCGATAAACATGCAATAACAGAAGCTTTAAATCAGATCCATTGGAGAAGTTTGAAAGCTAGGGAAGGGTTGGAATGGAAGGAGAAGAGTAGAAGTGAAGGAAAAATTCAAGGGGAAACGGGAAATGTCAAGACTTATGTGCAAGTATTAAAGAATGAGAAAGACAAGATGGTGGATGTCAAAAGAGTTGTGGATGAGGGGGAGTGGCAAATGGTGCATAGGAAGAAAAAGGTAGGGAAAGCAAGAATGAAGTCAAGTTTCACGATTTTTCTGTATAATATTCCGGGAGAGTGCAAAACTAGGGAAATTTGGAATTGCTTGCGGGGTTCAGGGGTTATTTTGGATATAATTCTGCCTAGAAAAAGGGACAAAAGAGGGAAAATATATGGTTTTGTCAAGACACCTTCGGAGCTTCAAGCCGATATAATTATTCTTAATGTGAAGGGAAAGGGGGGTTTAGGATCTAATATTTGTATGAGTCTTAATGAAAAATAAGGTTAGTAGAGATCAAGGAAAAGGAGATTTTAGGGTGTACAAAGATAATGTGGTTGGGTCAAATCAGAAAAGAAATAGGGATGGCTATAATAATATTAAGAAGGATGTGGTCAAAGTGAATGCTGAGGTTGGAAATAAGCATGAAAATGGAAATCAAGAGAAGGAGTTGGGGGTTGAAATGTTTGAATATATTGAAGCAGTAGTAGATAAAGATGTTGAGGAGGGTTTATATAATACCAAAGTGGCTTTCTCAAGAAGTGATGAATCAGCGAGCTCGTTCCAAAATAAGTTACGAGCAGAAGGGATAGAACAGATCAATATAGTGGGATTAACTTCTCAAAAGTTCTTATTAGCTAGTATGCGTGACAAGGGGTGGGAAGAATATGCAGATAAGATTTTTTAGGAATGGTTTGGGAGTCTGAGAAAATTTAAAGATGAGGATCTGGTTGTTCCCAGGATAGTATGGTTACAAAGCTATGGGATCCCAATGAATGTGTGATTAGAAGAAAATTTGAAGGGCTATACGAGATGGTTGGGGGATTGGATTAGTTGGTCCTTTCAGAAAGATAATGAGAGAGAGTTTTTTAATCCAGTCATTTGTATATCTACTACAAGAAGGGAAAAGATTGAAGAGTCCATGAATATATTAGTGAAGGGAAAGCTTTATCCAATTAAATTTGTTAAAATTGAAAATGGGAAGGAGCTGAAGAATAAAATGGGTTCAATGAGTTTATCTGAAGGGGAGATTATATCAAAAGTTATGAAGGAGCATGGTGGAATGGGGTCAAAAGATAAGGACTTAAAAGTAGATAGGGAAGTGATTACTAGTCAGGCTGTGGAATCCAAAGCTGTAGCAGTAAGTAAGGGAGTCAAGGCTACTCGAAAGGAAATATAGGTGTTCTTCATGAACTTGAATTGGGTAAAAAGGTGGAGGTGTTGGAGGTGGATGGAAAAGTGCATGAGGGGAGGTTGGTTTTGTTAAATAGTCAAGCTATAGAAGAAGTGGTTAGAACAAACTCTAAATGAACTAGTAAGAATTCTTTAAGTGAGCTGAAGTCTGGAGAGACAAAGAACATAGTGGAAAAGTCTGACAGTTTAGAGTCTGGTATTTTTACTGGTACTTCACAAGGTACTTTGTGTAATGAAATTGTTAAGCCCAAAGTCAAAGGTGTGGGTAGACCTAAAAAGAAAGGTAAAAAATTTAACAATCCTTTTGACTTGAAAGGAGGTGTTAATTTAGGATGTAGGAAGTATCTTGGGAGAAATAATAGGTTAGGCCCTTGTTTAGGGTTTGGAGGTAGTTTTGTGACTTTGTCAGGAAACAAAGAGGTAAAAAGGAAAGAAGCTGCTAGAGAAATAATAGATTGTGCTGAACAAATGGGGCTAAAGGTGTTAGGGGATAGAGAGAAAGTTATTATTGGGATAGCAGAGCAGCTGCAAAAAGGAGAATTGTAAGATTGAAGTAATAAAGAAGTTGTACTGTAGTAAAAGTAAACCATTATGTCAGTAAAAGATATATGAATAATATCTTGGAATTGTAGAGGGTTCTGTAATGGTGTAAAGAGAAGAATGGTTAAAGATATAATCAGATCTAGAAGAGTTAATATACTATATTTGCAAGAAACAAAATGTATGGAATGGAAGAAATTTTGGGAGAAATCCATTTGGGACAGTGGTCAGGTAGGATGGCTTATACAGAATTCAGAAGGTTTGTCAGGGGGACTGATTTTAGCATTGGATAATTTGTGTTATAAATATTTAGGCTCGGCTTCAGGAAAAACTTGGCAGTGGGTTCAGCTCAAATGAATCTTAACAGATAAAGTTTTTCATATAGTCAATGTGTATGGTCCTTTAAACTTAAAAGGTAAGAGGCAATTTTAAATGCATCTTTAACAGATGAAGTTATTGTTGCTCCTGAACATTTTTGGTGTGATAAGGCGAGGTCAAGTAGTTTTGTGAGGTTTTAAATAGGAGCAACACTATGGATCCCAAAATTGTTTCCGGATGCAGAGTGTTGCATTTCAATTCCAAGTAGTTGTTGGTTATGAGTATTTATAACTTTGTCCATGTTAGCTGTACAATGGTCTGATCAGATGTCTCACTGGGCGACAATGTCATCGCTGTAGTAGTGAGAGTTGCCACATTGTAGTCAGGAAAGGTTGTCATGCACATAAATAGAGTGTTTTGATTGAAACTTGAAAGTGTTTGACATGAAACTATGACTACCTCTAGTGATCCTTACATGGCCTGGATATCCACCTCGAACTATATCCTTATGGTAGAATCTCTTATGGTTTTATTCAAAACCCTTGCTGAGCGAGTTCTGAGAATGTAGACGAAACATTTGTAATTGGAATCAGAATGCTTATGCAGATCATTATGCTAAAATCAAGAAAAGTAAGTTATGGCAAATAGGTCCGGTATTTCAGTTCTTAAAAAAGGCTGAAACATCTAATGACTCATCATCTGAGCTTATTGTCCAGGTATCCCTTTTTCGATAAGAGAGAACAATGTAGCAGTGTATGTTAATGGAACATTGCACTGGATTGTATCTTGCAGTACTGGATTGTATCTTGGACTAATGGATTGTATCTTGCGATAATTGATGATAACTTCCTTGTTATCTTCACTAGGATGATAACTCCCTTGTTATCTCGAGTTGGTTTCGATAAGTTCCAGCTGCCCCCGATAGTTTCATATGATTTCGGTGCCAAGCATTTGAGAGATTTTCTCTTCACCAGCAGTGATCTTTTCTCAGCCCTTCCTTTCGTCGAGACTCTTGTGCTCCTGGATAAGAGTGAACCTTCAGTTGAGACTCTTGTGCTCCTAGATGAGCGTAAAGAGTGAGCATTCGACCTGATTACCTTCTATGCAAATACACTCTGTTTCATCTACGCAAAGATATGATAGTCATATGATTTTTTTGTTAATTGGCCTACAATGATTCTGATTTGTCAAGGATTTCTCTAACTGCAGGTTTATCCTTGCAATAGACCACTTACGGCTTTATTCAAAACCCATGCTCAGCATAAACGAAACGCTTGTTACTGGAATTAGAATACTCAAGAGAATGGTGCCCTGCATTATAGGGACAACAGAGAGCTTTTCTGAAATTTGTAACTATGAAGTGAAGTGACTTCCATGGTCCATATTTCTACTGCCACTTAAGGTGTAAGCATGAGAGTTATTTGAGGTCACCTCGTAAAAATATTCTAATTTGGCTATTGGATTATACAAATGCTTATCGAGTCTCTTTTTTAACGAATGTTCCGCTTCAGTAAAATAATTTTCAGAAATTAAATCAACCTAGGTAAAGTAGAAAGAGAAAAGGGAACCTGATATATCTGAGGCTTTAAACTTTTTTCTCCAACATTTTTTAACCAATTGCATCCCATGTTCATGTCTCTTTCTTTTAGTCACAACTCTTCTGTGCCAATGAGTCTTAAAATTCTGTTTCAGAACAAAATGCTGCAGTTTTGATAACATCTCAGGAAAGGAGGCTGAGACATATCCCAGCTTACCGTTTTCTTCAACCATTATGAAATACATTTTCTTGCGCTATTTTGTTAGTATGAAACATTAGATCATCTCCACAATATTGATGGAGGCGCGTCCTGCTTATCACGGGATAATTGGTCGAGAATTGCTGCTGAATCTTCCGGTGCCCTAACATATCTTCCTCTGCAGCTTATATACCTGTAATTCATATACATGTTAAATTAGCTAACATATTACTGAATGATAATAATGTATCTAAAATTTCAGATTGTGGAGCTTTGAGGTTGGTACCCATGGATTAAACCAAAGAAACTACATTAGTCCAGGGTACTTTAGGATACTTGGACCCTGAATACTTACATTCAGGCCAACTGACTGAAAAAAGTGATGTTTATAGTTTTGGATTTTTCCTTGCAGAGCGCTTTTAACAGGAAGAAAACCAATTTACATGGCTAATCCTGAGGAAGAAAGAAATCATGGCATATATTTGAGAAAAAAGTACTAAACATCCATGCGCTTTTAAGTTTTGTAATGTGTTATATGCATTGTATCCATGGACATGATAATACATTGATTTGTAAAAGTAATTATATGAAAAACTTATATCAGTATCTATATCTTGAGGAATATCTGGTTGGCATGGATTCTTCTGTTGAAGAGTCAAGAGATATATAAAAAACTGAGTATGAAATCCAATGATGTTCGTGTCATTGGGATATGCGGGATTCTAGCTAGGGATGGTAATTTGTACCGAACCGATAGATACCATACCCGTACCGAACCGATGGATACTCAGATTGAGATTTGATTGAGTAAGTGTAATTTATAACATTTGAATTTCGGTTAAATCCGAACCCGAACCCAACCCGAAAAAACCGTTCCAGTTCGGGTTTACTAATTCGGGTTTATTTCAGGTTCGGGTTCAGCAAAAATAATCGGGTTTAGATTTGGTTTTTATTAAACCCGTTTTGACTGACCTGTTTGACAACCCTAGTCCTAGCTAATTGAGGAAATAGATGGCAGGCGACCCCTTATAATTTTTTCTTTTACAATTTTAATTTTTCCCCTTATTTAATTTTTTGATATATCTGATGGATTATTGCATTTTTCCTTTGATTGGTTGTTAAATAATGTTAGAATTCCGGAATTCCTAATTTTTTTTTTGGTAACAAGAATACCAAACCCTGTTATATACAGACTATAGTTATCAGGACACAAAGGCTAGGGTTTTAGGCTTTTAGCTATTTTTTGATAAACCTTCAGTTGCTAATGGCTTCAAAACCTTTAGGCCATTACCTACCGGAAGAAGTCGTTGAGCAGATTCTTGTGAAAATACATGCATAAAATCTATACTAACATGCACCTCTGTTTTTAAATTATGGTATTTTTTAATTAAATCATCTCGATTCATCAACGCTCATCTCTGTAGTCCAAATAACACCAAATACTTGTTATGCCACAGTCCACCTTATCGCGACAAATATTCAATATATTCTGATAGTGAACCATATAGGAATTGTGCGAAATCAGAGTTTCTTTGTGGGCTTAATGATGTTAAGGTGCATGGTTGCTGCAATGGAGTGGTTTGCTATACCAAGCTTTACCAAAATCGCAAAGATCGTGGACTTATCTATCTCTGGACCCTTTTGTTAGAAAACTGAAAGTTCTTCCTAAGTTTCGAGAAGAGTGTTATTCTGGAGAAGCCACAAAAGCTATTGGATTTTGGTTTGGTAAGGAGAAAAACGACTACGAGGTTGCGAGAATTAGTTACACTGAAGTGGCATCTTCTGTTGATTTGTATAGCCTAAGGAGTAATTCTTGGAAAACTATCAGTGATTCTTGTCCAGGTGTCCATTTTTGTCCGATACTGGAGTACAATGTAGTGTACACCAAAGGAACATTGCTCTGGCTTGCAGAAGAAAGGTCAAGACACTGAAAGATTGTTTCGATAAATTTGAGTACTAGCATGTTTCAAGAGGTGTTAATAGGTAATAATTTTCAGCCTTCAGGTATATAATATCTTAAGGAAGTCGACGCTAATCCTCTTGTTATCTTCAGCACGAATGGTCTTCGTTGTGTTTGTATGGTGAAAGTACATGATGATGAGAGTCTTGAATTGTTATATACGGATGTGAATGAGAGTTCTAGTAATTACTTTTCTCTGGTTAGGTTTCAGAAATAACGGTGAAGCTCTCCTTCGTATAAGTAAATTTACTCGGTTTCAGCAAACCAGAAATTTGATAGTTTCATATGATTTTGGTGCCAATCAGTTGACTGATTTGTTTTTAACTAGCGAAAGTCTGTTCTCTTTCTATCATTTTGTTGAGACTCTTGTGCTCCTAGATGAGAAATGAGAGTGACATGAATGTGGTTGTATGACATTTTATTCTCCCCCAACCAAATATATGTTAGAAAATGGAAATTTGAGAATACATGTAATATGTCTTCTTGACGTAATTTCCGGTTAATAACAAGTGTAGGTTGTTCCTTACTGTAAGGACATAAACTTTCATATTTGGATCTAAGACATTTTCTTAGTGAAATCCATGTAAAAAAAGAGCAAGAATGCTTATTTGTACAAGGGTTGTTTCGGTTTTAGCTGAGAAGTATATTTTGAAATTTATGCAATGTTCAGGACCTGAGAAATGTTTGTTGAAGAACTATCTCAGAACAACTCCTGACATCAGAGAGATCAGAAAATGAAGAAACCAAGTCGAAGATCTACAACTGCTTAGATTCTGATATTTATACAGATTGAAGTTGTTATCAGAAGTTGAAATTGGTAAAAACTTTAAGGAGTGTAAGTTGTAGTTATCTAGTCTATTTCTCATGCATTTGTACTTAATGTTTTTGACATCATCAAATATCTGTTAAACTTGTATATTTTGTTAATTTACAAGTTGGGGGAGATTGTTAGATATATTTGATAATGTCATGGCTAATATGTTTTATGTTTAGCTTTCATATCTTACGTGAACAGGATAAATCAGTACTTAACTGTTGATCAGTACTTATACTGGAAGTCAGGACTTAAGGATATCATTACTTATATTATCAGGAGATAATCATCAGAAGATAGATATCAGAACTTAAGTGCTGAAGGACAATCAGATAAGGACAGTAGCTGATTAAAGGAAAGAAGATCAAGATAAACATAAGAAGAGATATGCATGAAGAAGGAATTCCGTGAAGAATGGAATACTTGGAAGAAAAGATATCTGATTGATATATTTTAGGAAGCAGAATTATATTCCATATCAATTAGCGATTATCTTGTAACTGTGTAGTATATAAACACAGACTTAGGGTTTACACTATAAGTGTTATCATTATTAGAAAAGATTATTCATTGTAACCCTAGCAGCTCTCGTGATATTTGTTCATCACTGAGAGATAACAATTCCATACTGTAACAGAGTTTATTGTTTCAATAAAGTTTGTTTTCTGTTACTTAAGTTCTTAAAGTTCGATTTAAGTGTACTATACACTGTATTCACCCCCTCTACAGTGTGTGTGTGACCTAACAGCGCGTATAGTAATATTCCCAGCAATCTTGAAGAGATTATCTGTGTTATATATTAATTAGCAAGATAGTTAACGAAACTGAAGTTCTTAAGACTGTTCAAACTGGTTCTGATTCTGGTGGTACTGTTTCCATTGATTTGACTACGTACTGTTTTCCCCAGCCAATTAATTTATCGGGTATGCCTGATAAATTTGGTGGTGGAGTTTCTTTTTCTCGTTTGCAGAAAAAGATAAAGCTCTGGTTAACGGTTAAGGGTCTATGGCCAGTGGTACAATATGATCCTCCGGTGTTGGATCAAGAGAAAGTTGAATCTGTTAAGGCTTATGTTTTATGGGCTGCGAAGGATGGGGTGGCTAGGGCAACCATTTTTCCAGCCTTGGAGAACACCTTATTCGATGTTTATTCATCAGATGCCTATACAGCTAAAGTCTTATGGGATAAGCTGGACCAAACCCATAATACTGATTGTCAAGGTCTTGAGAAGTATTCTGTGGCTAGGTTTCTTGAATTCAAGTTGGTGGATGGGAAATCCATGACTGAACAGGTTCATGAGTTTGAGATGTTGGTTCATGCTTTGGGTGAGTCCGATATGGTCTTGCCTGAGAAGTTTCGAGTGATGTCTGTGATTGAAAAGCTCCCTAAGTCTTGGGAAGAGTTTGCTCTCTCCCTGAAAAGACAGAAAGGAGAGATCACATGGTCTAACTTGATGTTGGACATCTCTGTACAGGAGCAGCACAAGTCCAAACAGGGACATGTGTTGCCTGTGGAACATGGGAGCTCGAAGGTGAATGTAGTGACTGTAGGACAGAAAAGAAAGGTAGTCACTAAGAAGGCTAACACTAAACCTGACAAGAACAAGGCTAAAATACCAAAGGCAAACAAACCCTGTTGGTCTTGTGGACAGGCTGGTCATTGGAGCAAGGACTGTCCAGGTTAGAAAGCAGGAGTGGTAGCTCAAGCAAATATTGTGCTTGGACTTGGAACCACGAGCGGGCCAGTAGCTAACATGGTCATTGGTGAGTTTGTTGCCTCTGGAACCGATGACGTGTATGTTACTTACAATCCTGTACTACTTTCCACTTATCTGTCACATGAGTGGTTGATTGATACTGGAGCTAATGTACATATTTGTGCTGATATTACCTTGTTTGTATCTTATCAACAGAGTCATGGAATGATAGTGACGATGGGAAATGCTAGTGCTGCACAAAGGCTTGGAATAGGAAACGTGGACCTGAAGTTTGCTTCTGGGCGGATTCTATCTCTTATTAGAGTGCATCATGTTCCCTCTATTCGTAGAAATATTATAAGTGGAAGTTGTTTAGTTAAAAACGGTTTTGAACTTTCTTTGAAGTGTAATAAAGTAGTTATTACTCATACTGGTACACTCTTTGGCAATGGTTACTTGTTTGATGGTTTGTTTTTAATAAATGTTGAACCCGTTTTGGGTGGTTTTATTAATGATAGTGTTGCACCTTCTGTTAACCGTGTAGAATCATCTGATTTGTGGCACTTACGACTTGGTCATTTAAATTTTGGTGCTTTAAAGAATATGATGAATTTAGAGTTGATTCCAAAGTACGCCATTGATAAGAAATCTAAGTGTCAAGTGTGTGTAACTGCTAAACAAACAAGGAAACCTTTTCATAATGTTGTCAGGGATTCAGACTTGTTAGATTTAGTACATTCAGACATATGTGAATTTGGTGGTGTGTTGACTAAGGATCACTGTAGATATTTCATTACCTTTATAGATGATTTTAGTAGATATTGTTAGGTTTATTTGCTTAAACATAAGGATGAAGCATTAGATAAATTCATTATGTATAAAAATAAAGCTGAAACACAAACTGGAAAAGTACTTAAACGTTTGAGGTCTGATAGAGGTGGTGAGTATACGAGTACCTTGTTTAATGAATTTTGCGCAATCAATGGTATAGTTCATGAGGTTACTCCACCATACACACCTGAGTCTAATGGGGTGGCAGAGCGAAAGAACATAACTTTTAAAGATATGATTAACAGTATGCTAATTAATTCTGGGTTGCCTAAGTACATGTGGGGAGAGGCTCTGAATACGGCTTGCCATATTCTGAATAGAGTCCCTCTGAAACATATGGACAAGACACCATATAAATTATGTAGAAAGTGTAGGACATGTTTGAGTTATCTTCATGTGTGAGGGTGCCTTGCTAAGGTGCTTGTCCCTGAACACAAGAGAAAGAAACTGGGTCCGAAAACTGTTGATTGTATCTTTCTGGGATATCTTGAAACCAAACTGCTATGAGATTTTTAGTATTAAAATCTGACATAGATGGTATTATGGCGAATACGATAGTTGAGTTTTGTGATGCAACTTTTTTTTGAGGAAGTATTCCCTATGAAGACTGGTATACCTTTGGGTAGTTCTGAGGATGATCTCACTCACACATCGAGTTCTATTCCTGATCATGTGGAAAAGATGACCAATGTGGGGGTGGATCCTAGTAGTAGCTGTAATCCTAACGAAGTAGAGGAACCTAGAAGGAGTAAGCGTGCAAAGGTAGTCAAGGACTTTGAAAGTGATTTTATCACTTACAATGTCGAGGATGAGCATTTAACTTTCCATCAAGCCATGGATTCTTCGGAGTCAAGGCATTGAAAAGGCGCTATAAGAGTGAAATTGACTCAATTGTTTCAAACGGAACATGGGAGTTAGTTGATCTCCCTCCTGGGTATTCTACTATTGGATGTAAATGGATCTTCAAGAGGAAGCTAAACACTGATGCCTCAATAGATAAGTACAAGGCTAGGCTAGTTTCTAAGGGCTTTAGGCAAAGGGAAGGCATTGATTACTTTGATACATATTCTCCAGTTGCTCAAATGACAACAATCAGAATGCTTATTCCATTGGCTTCTGTACATGGTCTTATCATCCATCAAATGGATGTAAAGACAGCTTTTCTTCATGGTGACCTTGAAGAAGAGATTTATATGTATCAGCCGGAGAGATTTGTTGCTTCTGGTAATGAGGGGAAAGTATGTAGACTAGTCAAGTCCATCTATGGCCTTAAACAAGCACCTATAGACTGGCATAAAAAGTTTGATGAAACTATTTTAGACTTCGAGTTTTTAGTTAATGAAAGTGACAAGTGTGTCTACTATAAGGTTTGAGGTAATGATTGTGTGATTGTGTGCTTGTATGTAGACGTTATCTTGTTATTTGGAACCAATATTGAGATTATTAACGAGATAAAGAGTTTTTTGAAGAGGCACTCTGAGATGAAGGATATAGATGAGGCTAGTGTGATTCTTGGGATCAAGTTGACTCAGTCAACTGATGGAATAACTTTGTCACAGTCTCATTATATAGAGAAATCTATACTTGAGAAGTGCGGTTATTCAAATTGTAGAATCGCTAGTACACCATATGATTCAAAAGTTGCCTTAGTCAAGAATAGTTCAGGAATTCCCGTGTCTCAGTTAAGGTATTCTCAGATTATTGGGAGTTTGCAATATCTTACTAATGTGACTAGGCCAGATATTTCTTTTTCTGTGTCTAAGTTGGCTAGATATACAAGCTGTCCAAACAAGACTCATTGGGAATCACTGGATAGAGTTCTTAGATATCTGAAGGGAACTATTTCCCTTGGCTTTCATTACCGGAGATTTCCGGGGGTACTCGAGGGGTACAGTGATTCAAGTTGGATAGCTAAGAAATCTGGTTCCAATGGAGTGACTGGATATGTGTTTACCCTTGCGGGTGGAGCAGTGTCCTGGAAGTCATCTAGACAGACTTTGATTACTCGGTCTACTTTTGAGGTTGAGTTGTGTGCACTTGATGCCATGGGGACGGAGGCTGAATGGTTACATGAACTCATGAGTATGTTACCTATAGTGAGCAAACCGCTTCCTGCCATTTCTGTTTATTATGATAGCCTTATAACTATCGACAAAGCTAGAAGTGTAAAGTATAATGCTAAAACAAAGAGACACATCCAAGTTAGACTAAAGTCTATAAGGGGTCTTTTGTCTGATAGGATTATTGCTATAGAGTTCATAGGACCTCTTGATAATATAACTGATCCACTGACTAAAGGGCTTGAGCATGCTGTAGTCCTTAAGTCGAGGTTGGGGATGGGACTGATAACCCATCATAATTCATCAATAGCGGGAACCCAATACACCCGAGAGGAGATCCCTCGAAGTGTATTCAATGTGGTAATAACAAATTATAAGGTTGAATTGGTAGTACATCTACCATATACTTTTAGATACTTATGGATCTGAGTCTATCCCCTATAAACCTTAAGAGGTACTTGGACCGCTAGTTAGCAAGAGTTTTAACAAATTCTGATTGTAACAGTTTTGGATCAGGATTTGATAAATTCTGATGGACCAAATAGTGTGTCAGAATTTGTAAACTCTGAATGGGGTCAAGTTGAAAGACGAGATGTTAGCATTACATCTTTGGAGATGCCCAGCTAAGCGAATGCAATTGTGTGGTCGCAATTAGAGGAAAGCGTTATTCCTTGAAGCATTCAACGAACAGGATCGAGACAAGACCATATCGTCTCAAAGCCGTAAATCTGCACCATAGCCTTTTGACTTGTCATCGTCTATGGAGTGTGGTTACACCAAACGGATAGAGATTCAAGGTGAAACATTCCATCTATATACGGTAGCCATCGAAGTAGGGGACTTATGAGGGTTCAAACTCGGAAGGGTACCGACTCTGAAAAACAAGTCATGATAAAATCTGATATGCATTTTTGTATGAATTTGTGGGGGATTGTTAGAAAATGGAAATTTGAAGACATATGTAATATGTCTTCTTGACGTAATTTCTGGTTAATAACAAGTGGAGGTTGTTCCTTGCTATAAGGACATAAACTTTCATATTTGGATCTAAGATATTTTCTTAGTGAAATCCATGAAGAATTAAGAGCAAGAATGCTTATTTGTACAAGAGTTGTTTCGATTTTAGTTGAGAAGCATATTTTGAAATTTATGCAATGTTCAGGACCTGAGGCTAGAGGTTTAAGACCTGATGATGTTCTGAGATAAGTTTCTGCAATGTTCAGGGCTTGAGGTTGGAAGCTCAGGACCTGATGGTATGCTGAAAACATTTCTGGAATGTTCAGGGCCCGAGGCTAGATGTTCAGGTCCTGAGGTGCTGAAAAGTTTTGGTTTGTTTAGGGCCCGAGGCTTATGCTCAGGGGCTGAACTGGAAGCCAATTGCTAAAACTATATAAACATGTTTTGTATAAATAAGTATATTAAATATTAATATTTAAGTGAAGATTATTATTATTTTAATAATAATTAGACTCTTATACAATATATAATAGATCAGATTACATACGTTACTTTTGTAGAGAAGAGCAAAAGTTGAAGTGTTTGAAAATCTGAGAGGGAGATAGATTGGGGAAAATAAATAGAAACCCTTGAACATCATCTCTCTGGCTCTCTCCCACATATATATACATATATTCATTGATTTTATTGGTGAATTGAGGTGCTGATCGTTGTTGAGCCTTCTCGTATCTGTGAACGGATCGCTCTGAGCTGTTTTATCCTGTAAGTCATATTGTGGCAACCCATCACAATATAAGTGGGGCAATAATATCTTCAAGAACAGTCAAGTCTTCTTGAGGGCTTGGCGACTCAGTTGATTCTCTAATTCTGATAAAGCTTCATAGGGCTAAGTCATTTTCTCTAATTTCTTGTCAATTCGGTCTCTAATTATATATTGTTTGTGCCTTTGTGTTTGTTTCTTTACTTGGTTGAATTTGCCTGTTCATGTTAATTTATTATATATAACTGTCCCATTGTTGCGCCTATAGTAATATTCCCAACAATATATACCATGTTTATGTCTCTTTCTTTTAGTCACAACCAGGGGTGGATCTGAAAATATTTACTTCGTGGTGCACCGAGTAAATTTTGGATGACACCCTCTTGTTTTATTTATTTTAATGTGGGCACTTTAATATGTTCTTAAAATTTTAAATGGTTAAGAAACGTAAAAGAATTCTTTAGGGAGGATGCATGTTCTTCGATGGCCCTTTACTAGAATCTCCCCCGATCAGAACTCTCTAGTGAGTCTTAAGATTTTGTTTGAGAACAAAATGCTGCAGTTTTGGAAATGTCTCAGGAAACTATAATCCATTTTTAATCGTTCACATGATTTTGTGTTAAATTTTGCACAGTAACATTTAAATTGAGCTTACTAATAAATTTAATTTTAGAATTTTCGTTGATTGAGATTTGTTTAATAGACAAACCAGAAAAACATAAAAATTTATTTTGCTAAAGTGAGGTGCTGCTGAGATGCTCATGCTCTTATCATATGGCCAAATTCCTTGCTACCTTTATACTGGATGAATGCACTTCATTTACAGTAATTATGGACTACTTTTGTAATCCTGCCTTTGTTGGAAGAATGAAACATATATTAAAGAAGGGTTCGTTCCATAACAAATATTGTTAATAGTTGCTGTTGGCACAATGTAAGCAATATACTATATATATACGTGTGTGTTTGTGTATGACTGGAGAAAACAAGTATTTTGCCGAACTACTATTTTTTATTATGTTAAAGCAATTACAATATATAATGAAAAATAATAAGAAAGTGACTACTACAAACTAAGATCTGGAAAATTGAAAGTCCTAAACAAACTCAAACATTAACATCTTATTTTGTAATGCTCCTATTTTATCTCGTTATGCTCACCAGAAACTGAAGACTCGGACAACATTAAGCACACACTAAACTAACAACTATCAACTAGAGTTCATGAATAAGGACAAGTTAAAATTAAATTACAACAAACTCCCTCTTAATCTAAACTTTTCTGAATGCATTTCTTTACTCCAAGCAGATTCCTCATAATTTCAAATTTAACATAGGTCAGGGCTTTGGTGAGAGAATCTGCCCTTTGTTCTTCAGTACACGTGTGCTTCACAATTATTTCCCCATTCTCCACGCATTCACGTATAAAATGATACCAAATATTTATGTGTTTGCTTCTACCGTGAAACACCGGATTTTTAGCCTATTGCAGACTTATTGTCAATAAACAACGTAACTGGACCGATGTCTTGTTCAGTAACTCGAGACAACAGCTTTCCCAACCAAATAGCCTGACAAGCCGCTGCAGTAGCCGCCATGAACTCGGCCTCACAGGATGAGAGTGCCACACATTTCTGTTTATGTGAGGCCCATGTTATCAAGCTTTTATTGAGGTAGAAGACCATTGAGGTAGAAGACCATCCCCCAGTGCTTTTTCTGTCTTCCACGTTACCAGCAAGATCGCTTTCTGAGTATCCGACCAAAACTTCGTTGTCACTGTCCTGTGAGTAGATTAAACCGAAATCCAATGTCCCTTTTACATAGTGAAGTATAAGTTTTGCTGCAGCCTGATGTAGAAGAGTTGGTCTCTCCATAAACCTACTCACAATGCCCACATAATATGCTATATCAGGTCTGGTGTGGACAAGATATCTCAAACCTCCGATTATACTTTTAAACTCAGTAGAGTTGACTTCTTTTCCGCCTTCGTCTTTGTTGATGATTTCCTTGGGATGCATCGGAACTTTAGTCGGGCTGCAGTACAACATACCAGCTTTGTTAAGAATTTTCTTCGCGTACCCCCTCTGTTTTGTAGTAGGTTAGCTTGCTGAAATCACACATATCAAACTTACTTGCCATTTGTTCCTTGAACTCTGTGATGGCTGCAACATTTGCTCCTATTAGGAAAATATCATCGACATAGACGCCAATTATTATCACTTCCTTTCCCCCATTTTTTGTGTACACAGCCTGCTCATAAGCACACCTGACAAAGCCCAACTCCTCCAAACATTTGTTTAATTTTGAGTACCAAGCCCTGGGAGCTTGACGAAGACCGTATAGAGCTTTTAAGGGTTTGTAAACAAGATGTTCCTGTCCTGGTTTGACAAACCTTCGGGTCGCCTAACATAGACCTCTTCCTTGATTTCCCCGTTCAAAAAAGCCATTTTGACGTCAAGATGGTGAACCTCCCAGTTCCCTTTTGCATCATGAGCAAATCAGTAGGCTTATTGTCTCAATTCGCGTGACTGGTGCAAAAACCTCATCGAAGTCTATGCCTTATTTCTGCACACATATTTTGGCTACAATCCTTGCCTTATGTTTAATAATATTTCTGTTTACATCTCGTTTAATCTTGTATATCCATTTCAGATCAATGGGTTTTCAACCTTGAGGCAGCTCTGTTAACTCCCAGGTTCCATTTCTTTCTACTGCATCCATTTCAATTTCCATAGCTTTCTTCCATTCAGCTCCCCTAGCTGCTTGAGTGTAATTTGCTGGCTCATCTAACCCCATTAGATACAATTCTTCACTTTCCAAATCAATGGGTTTGGTTTCACCGTAAATCTCACTTAGTGGCATGTACCTTCGAGATTCATCATCAGATTCTGAGCTCGATATGGACCTATTAGAGTTTGAAGTGCCCCCTATTGACATTTCTCTCCCAGAGGCTGAGCTAGACATACTTGGGCTTTGCACATCACTTGCAGCAGTGCTACTGTGGTTGTCATTTGAGGCTGATAATCTTGTTCCGGAGTTATCAGTTTCTTCCCATACTTCATCACCTTCACTTGATGTTTCCAACAAGTTTGTGGCCACAGTAAATGATCCCAACCGTGTTGTTCCCTAAATTTCTTCTAAGTGCCACTTTCTTATTAAGTCAGGCGGAAAGTGTTTTAAATATAAGCCTTAGGTACTTAAAAAGAGAATGTCAATTGAAGTTATTGTTGCTCCTGAACATTTTTGGTGTGATAAGGCGAGGTCAAGTAGTTTTGTGAGGTTTTAAATAGGAGCAACACTAGGGATCCCAAAATTGTTTCCGGATGCAGAGTGTTGCATTTCAATTCCAAGTAGTTGTTGGTTATGAGTATTTATAACTTTGTCCATGTTAGCTGTACAATGGTCTGATCAGATGTCTCACTGGGCGACAATGTCATCCCTGTATTAGTGATAGTTGCCACATTATAGTCAGGAAAGGTTGTCATGCACACAGCTAGAGTGTTTTGATTGAAAGTGTTTGACATGAAACTATGACTACCTCTAGTGATCCTTACTTGTTCTGGATATCCACCTCGAACAATATCCTTATGGTAGAATCTCTTATGGTTTTATTCAAAACCCTTGCTGAGCGAGTTCTGAGAATGTAGACGAAACATTTGTAATTGGAATCAGAATGCATATGCAGATCATTATGCTAAAATCAAGAAAAGTAAGTTATGGCACATAGGTCCGGTATTTCAGTTCTTAAAAAAGGCTGAAACATCTAATGACTCATCATCTGAGCTTATTGTCCAGGTATCCCTTTTTCGATAAGAGAGAACAATGTAGCAGTGTATGTTAATGGAACATTGCACTAGATTGTATCTTGCAGTATTGGATTGTATCTGGGACTAATGGATTTTATCTTGCGATGATTGATGATAACTTCCTTGTTATCTTCACTAGGATGATAACTCCCTTGTTATCTCGAGTTGGTTTCGATAAGTTCCAGCTGCCCCCAATAGTTTCATATGATTTCGCTGCCAAGCATTTGAGAGATTTTCTCTTCACCAGCAGTGATCTTTTCTCAGCCCTTCCTTTTGTCGAGACTCTTGTGCTCCTGGATGAGAGTGAACCTTCAGTTGAGACTCTTGTGCTCCTAGATGAGCGTAAAGAGTGAGCATTTGACCTGATTACCTTCTATGCAAATACACTCTGTTTCATCTACCCAAAGATATGATAGTCATATGATTTTTTTGTTAATTGGCCTACACTGATTCTGATTTGTCAAGGATTTCTCTAACTGCAGGTTTATCCTTGCAATAGAATACTTACGGCTTTATTCAAAACCCATGCTCAGCGTGCAAGTTCTGAGAACATAAACGAAACGCTTGTTACTGGAATTAGAATACTCAAGAGAATGGTGCCCTGCATTATAGGGACAACAGAGAGCTTTTCTGAAATTTGTAACTATGAAGTGAAGTGACTTCCATGGTCCATATTTCTACTGCCACTTAAGGTGTAAGCATGAGAGTTATTTGAGGTCACCTCATAAAAATATTCTAATTCGGCTAATGGATTATACGAATGCTTATCGAGTCTGTTTTTTAACGTATGTTCCGCTTCAGTAAAATAATTTTCAGAAATTAAATCACGTAGATAAAGTAGAAAGAGAAAAGGGAACCTGATATATTTGAGGCTTTAAATTTTTTTCTCCAACGTTTTATTCTATCCTCACCAAGTGCATCCCATGTTCATGTCTCTTTCTTTTAGTCACAACTCTTCTGTGCCAGTGAGTCTTAAAATTTCTGTTTCAGAATAAAATGCTGCAGTTTTGATAACATCTCAGGAAAGGAGGCTGAGACATATCCCAGCTTACCGTTTTCTTCAACCATTATGAAATACCTTTTCTTGCGCTATTTTGTTAGTATGAAACATTAGATCATCTCCACAATATTGGTGGAGGCGCGTCCTGCTTATCACGGGATAATTGGTCGAGAATTGCTGCTGAATCTTCCGGTGCCCTGTCATATCTTCCTCTGCAGCTTCTATACCTGTAATTCATATAGATGTTAAATTAGCTAACATATTACTGGCTGATAATAATGTATCTAAAATTTCAGATTGTGGAGCTTTGAGGTTGGTACCCATGGATCAAACCAAAGTAACTACATTAGTCCTGGGTACTTTAGGATACTTGGACCTTGAATACTTACATTCAGGCCAGCTGACCGAGAAAAGTGATGTTTATAGTTTTGGCTTTTACCTTGCAGAGCGCTTTTAATATGGAGAAAACCAATTTGCATGGCTAATCCCGAGGAAGAAAGAAATCATTGAGAAAATTTACTAAACATCCATGGCCAATCAACATGGGAATGAAGAGATGACGAGTTTAATAGGTCACAGTGAGATTCAGCTTTCTGATCTTTAGGAAAATCATGGCATATATTATGATCCTTAATAGATCATAGTTTGTTGCACATGTAGACAAAGCTCCTTTAAATATCTTAAGTTTTGTAATGTGTTATATGCATTGTATCCAATACATGATAATGCATTGATTTGTAAAAGTAATTATATGAAAAACTTATATCAGTATCTATGTCTTAAAGAATATCTGATTGGCATGGATTCTTTTGTTGAAGAGTCAAAAGATATATAAAAAACTGAGAATGAAATCGATCGAGTGATGTTCGTGTCATTGGGATACGCGGGCAAGAGGTGTCAGACGACCCCCTTATAATTTTTTCTGTTGCAATCGAATGATGTTCGTGTGGATATGCGGGCAACAGGTTTCAGAAGAACCCCTTACAATTTTTTCGATTGCATTTTTAATTTTCCCTTTATTTAAATTTGGGACACCTAGCACTACTCATTAAATTTTTGATATATCGATGGATTATTGCATGTATTTTTTCCTTTGATTGATTATTAAATAAGGATAGAATTCCAAAATTCCTAATTTTTTTATGGTAACAAGAATACCAAACCCTGTTATATACAGACTATAGTTATTAGGACACAAAGGCTAGGGTTTTAGGCTTTTAGCCATTTTTTCAAATACCTTCAGTTGCTAATGGCTACAAAACCTTTAGGCCATTACCTACCGGAAGAAGTCTTTGAGCAGATTCTTGTGAAAATACCATGCATAAAATCTATACTAACATGCACCTCAGTTTGTAAAATATGGTATTTTTTAATTAAATCATCTCGATTCATCAACACTCATCTCTCTAGTTCAAATAACACCAAATACTTGTTATACCACAGTTCACCTTATCGCAACGAATATTCATTATTCTAATAGTGAAGCATATTGGAATTGTGCGAAATCAGAGTTTCTTTGTGGGCTTAATGATGTTAAGGTGCATGGTTGCTGCAATGGAGTGGTTTGCTATACCAAGCTTTACCAAAATCGCAAATATCGTGGACTTATCTATCTCTGGAACCCTTTTGTTAGAAAACTGAAAGTTCTTCCTAAGTTTGGAGAAAAGTGTTATTCTAGAGAAGCCAAAGAGGCTATTGGATTTTGGTTTGATAAAGAGGCCATTCGTTACTTGAAGTGCCAGAGAAGTTAATATCATTCTGATCAAACTGATCATCTTTTTCGTTACCGTGCTCTTTTTCGTACTCAACTTGGAATATATATTTGTATGACGGACCTGGATTTTAATGTTACATTTTTATGTATATTTTAGGGAAAGGCCCCGGCCGACGACGATGATGTTGATGATGGTGGGGGCAGTGAAAGGACAGAATCCGATGATGACAATGACCGAGATATGAGTGTGCCTTATAACGTAGTCTCTCGTGGCGGTCTTATAATTAGGGGTTAAATATCGATGTAATGGGTTATGAATGTTTTGCAGGATAATTTGAATTATCCTTATGAACTAAATTTATGGGAATTTGTAAGATGATCTAAGCTAATGTCGGATTGTTTTAACTTTTTGTATAGTCGAAATGGTTTTCTGATAATATAAATGTAAAGTATGGTATCTTTCATATTTAGGTTGGTTTAAATGTGTGGATGATTTCTTAGTGTTGGTTTTGCATATTTTTATATATTTTGGTGTTGAATTGTGCTACAATTGTATATAGATTGGGATTTGTGATTGGACAGGTTTAGAATTCAATTTGAAAGCCGAAAAAGGATGGAATCAGAAAAAATAGCAGGATACTGCTTCTAGAGAGAGAATTTAATGACGGAATTCTGGGTAACTTATGACGGAATTCTGGGTTATTTGGGACGATTGTTCTTTATGATTTTATTCATTGTTTGTTTTAAATAAATCCTGGCAAGTTTGTGGGCCCAAGATGATAACTTACGACATACAAATCGTCGTAAATTTAAGATAAAACGACGGTATATTCCGTCGAAAGTGTAATTATCAGCCCACTAAAAGTGGGCTCCACTTCCCTAACTTGCGACATTTTGCTTCAATTTGTGACGAAATGTATACTTATGAGGAAATCTTTACTTATAATGAAATATGTACCTATGACGAAATATGTACCTATGATAAAATTGGGACTTGTGATAGAATTGATTTATGAGGGTTAATTATCAACTAGGTCACGTACTCTATCCAAATGTATCAAGTAAGTCACCGATAAAAAATGGACTCAAATGAATCACTCATTTGAAAATTTGTATCAAAATTATCACTCTATCGTTAGTCAAAATTCATAAAAGTATTATATATTAAGTTGTGCACATTTTTTGTGAATGATATTACATCCAAATGAAAGGTTCCGATTTCTACTATTTTAGATAATATTGTTAGATTTTTAAAATTTTATCAACTATTTATTTTTAATTTTTGATTGTTTTATTTGATTTAAATAAAAATAAATAGTAGACAATTTTTTAAAAATCTAAAAATATTATTTAAAATATTAGAACTCAGAATCTTTCATTTGGATGTAATATCATTCATAAAAAATGTGTGAAACTCGATATATATTACTTTTAAAAATTTCGACTAACGATAGAGTGATGTTTTTTATACAAATTTTCAAATGAGTGACTCATTTGGGTCCGTTTTTATATCGGTGACTCACTTGATACAGGTACTTAGAAAAAAGAATGTCAATTGAAGTTATTGTTGCTCCTGAACATTTTTGGTGTGATAAGGCGAGGTCAAGTATTTTTGTAAGGTTTTAGATAGATGCAACGCTGGGGATCCGAAAATTGTTTCCGGATGCAGAGTGCTGCATTTAAATTCCAAGTAGTTGTTGGTGATGAGTATTTATAACTTTGTCAATGTTAGCTGTACAATGGTCTGATCAGATCTCTCACTGGGCGACAATGTCATCGCTGTAGTAGTGATAGTTGCCACATTGTAGTCAGGAAAGGTTGTCATGCACACAGCTAGAGTGTTTTGATTGAAAGTGTTTGACATGAAACTATGAGAACATAGCTACCTCGAATGATCCTTACTTGTCCTGGACATTTACCTCAAACTATATCCTTGTGCTAGAATCTCTTATGGTTTTATTCAAAACTCTTTCTGAGCAAGTTCTGAGAATGTAGAGTTTAATCCATCAGGTTTATGCTATCTTTGTGTAACACATAGTCTCTCTGTTTATGCTCCTTATGAAGCTGTTGAGTGTGATACAGAGAGTTTATTGGTTCCCAATCTCCCACACAAAATAGAGATGACAAGATGTCAACTGCCAGAACATGTCAAGATCAAAACCAGGTATGGTGAACTGATCAAATCAATCGAAGAGTCTGAGCAAAACACCTAGGGTATGGTTCTCAACACTTTTCATGAAATTGAGCCTGCTTATGCAGATCATTATGCTAAAATCAAGAAAAGTAAGTCATGGCAACTTACTGATGCTCAACTTACTGAAATTGCATTTGCTCTCGAAGCATCAAACACAAAATTCATTTGGGTAATTCCCAAGGGTGCCGAGAATCTAGAATCATGGTTGCCACCAGGGTTTAAAGAAATATGGCGAAAAATAACAAGGGCTTAATTTATTCAAATCAAACGCAATTAAAGAACAAGTTTAAAATTAGAATTTGAAATACTAACTAAATACTTGTCACTTCAAATGAAAGTTTTGCTGAAATTTCTTTCACGAATTTTTTTCCCCAGAAAATTTTATCGAGATTGGGACGGAAATTTTTTCCCAAGAAAATTTTTTCTAGAATTTTTTTTCCGGGAAATTTTCTCGGGATCGGGAGGGAAATTTTTTCTGAGAAACTTTTCTCGGAATTTTTTTTCCCGATAACTTTTTCTTGGAAAATTATCAGCGATTCTTGTCCAGGAGCCCCTTTTACGATAAGGGAACACGATGTAGTGTATGCTAAAGGAACATTGTACTTTTCCTGGATTTAACATTTTGCTAGATTTTTGGAGAGGAGAGATGAGTAAGTATTGGATCCCATTTTCTAAAAGGCTCCACCTCTCGATATGTTATGCATTGGGGGGAGCGTGAACTAGTTCGGATCGGTTTTTGAATGAAATTGGAATCAAAATTGTATATTTTCGGTTATATAAATTGAAGACTGTAATTGTATAATTGGTTCGGCTTCAGTTTAAAAACCTAAATTTAGTTTTACTTTTACTGATTCAGGTTCGATTACAATTTTTACATGTCCAGTTGGAGTTTCGATCTTTTAATTGTGATCCAGTAATCTTCCAATCTTTTCTAAAATAAATGAGTTAGAATTTAAAGTTTTGCATTTTAATTTTGATATATGGATGGATTACTGCATTTTTTCTGTTGATTGAATGTTAAATAAGGTTATTACATGTTAATTTTAGGCTTAGGGTTTTAGGATTTCAGTTAATTTTTCACTAAACCTCTGTTTTGCTAATGGCTACAAAACCTTTATGCCATTACATACCAGAAGAAATCACAGAACAGATTCTTGTAAAATTACCATACACAAAATCAATATTAAGATGCACCTTAATTTGTAAACTATGGTAGTACTTTTTAATTAAATAATCTCAATTTATCAACACTCACCTCTCTGATCCAAATAACACCAAGTACTTGTTATGCCAGCACACTTCACCTTGTGAATCCTTTAGTAATTATTCACTATATTCTGATACTAAACCATCTAGGAATTGTGTAACATTAGTCTTTCCCCGTGAACTAGAACATGTCACTGTGCATGGCTGCTGCAGTGGAGTGATTAGCTGTACTGAGTTTCGTGGAAGTCGTGGAAATATCTATCCCTGGAATCCTTTTGTTAGGAAATGGAAAATTCTTCCTAAGTTTCGAGAGAAGTGTTATCGTGAAGATGCCAACGAAACTATTGGATTTTGGTTTGATAAAGAGAAAAACGACTACGAGGTTGTGAAACTTAGTCATACCAAAGTGGCATATTGTGTTGATTTGTATAGCCTGAGAAGTAATTCTTGGAAAATTATCAGCGATTCTTGTCCAGGTGCCCCTTTTACGATAAGGGAACACAATGTAGTGCACCTTTTACGATAAGGGAACACAATGTAGTGTATGCTAAAGGAACATTGTACTGGCTGGTGGAAAATGGGCAGGGCAGTAGGATTATTTCATTAAATTTGAATAATGCCATGTTTCGAGAGGCGTTAATAAGTACAAGTTTTCCGACTGCAGGTTTATTAATGAACCCATGGTGTCTTAAAGAAGTGGATGCTAATTCCCTTGTTATCTTGAAAATGAATGATCTGGGTTGGGTGTGTATCACGAAAGGACATCAAGAGAGTCTCGAGTTATTATACACAGACATGGATAAAAGAATGGTGCCCTGCATAGAATAACAGGGAGGTTTTCTGAAATTTGTAACTATGAAATGAAGAGACTTCCATGGTCCATATTTCTACTGCCAATTAAGGGATTTTTTTGTTAAGTTTTGCACATTAACATTTAAAGTGAGCTCACTCATAAATTTAATCCTAAAATTTTCGTAAAGACTGAGATATTTTTAGTAGAAGAACCAAAAAACATAATTTTTTTGCCAAAGTGAGGAGATATATAAAAAACTGAGCATGAAATCAAATGATATCCGTGTCATTGAGATATGCGGGCAAGTGGTGTCATGCGACCCCCTTATAACTGAGCAAGAGGTGTCAGGACACAAAGGCTAGGGTTTTAGGCTTTTAGCTATTTTTTCATAAACTTTCAGTTGCTGATGGCTTCAAAACATTTAGGCCATTACCTACCGGAATAAGTCTTTGAGCAGATTCTTGTGCAAATACCATGCATGAAATCTATCCTACACCTCAGTTTGTAAATTATGGTATTTTTTTAATTAAATCATCTCGATTCATCAACGCTCATCTCTCTAGTCCAAATAACACCAAATACTTGTTATGCCACAGTTCACCTTATCGCAACGAATATTCATTATATTATTATAGTGAACCATATAGGAATTGTGCGAAATCAGAGTTTCTTTGTGGGCTTAATGATGTTAAGGTGCATAGTTGCTGCAATGGAGTGGTTTGCTATACCAAGATTTACCAAAATCGCAAAGATCGCGGACTTATCTATCTCTAGAACCCTTTTGTTAGAAAACTGAAAGTTCTTCCTAAGTATGGAGAAAAGTGTTATTCTAGAGAAGCCAAAGAAGCTATTGGATTTTGGTTTGATAAGGAGAAAAACGACTACGAGGTGGCGAAAATTAGTTAGACTGAAGTGGCATCTTCTATTGATTTGTATAGCCTGAGGAGTAATTCTTAGAAAACTATAAGTGATTCTTGTCCAGGTGTCCATTTATGCCCGATATTGGAGCACAATGTAGTGTACACTAAAGGAACATTGATCTGGCTGGCGGAAGAAAAGTCGAGACACTGGAAGATTGTTTCGATAAATTTGAGTAGAAGCATGTTTCAAGTGGCTTTAAAGGTACTAATTTTTCAGTCTTAGGTATATGGTATCAGTTTACGGGGCCCTAATATACATATACCATGAAAATTCATATATATTTACTTGAAGAAGTTAAATATTTTTGGGGCTCTTGAGTGTCGGGGTCCTAGGCGCAAGTCTTGGTCACCTATAGCCAGGGCCACCCCTGTCTTCTGCATGAATGGTCTTCGTTGTGTTTGTATGAATGGTCTTCGTTGTGTTTGTATAGTGAAAGTAGATGATGAGATTCTTGAATTGTTATATACGGATGTGAATGAGAGTTCTAGTAATTACTTTTGTCTGTTCGGTTTCAGAAATAACGGTGAACCTCTCCTTCGTATAAGCAAATTTACTCAGTTTCAGCAACCCAGAAATTTGATAGTTTCATACGATTTTGGTGCCAATCAATTGACTGATTTGTTTTTAACCAGCGAAAGTCTGTTCTCTGCCTATCCGTTGGTTGAGACTCTTGTGCTCCTAGATGAGAGATGAGAGTGACATGAATGTGGTTGGATGGCAGAAAATGGTTAAGATTCTGAAAACGTTGTTTGGGAAGATTTCAAACTAATATTAGTTCTGAATAAGATGCTCATGGGGCCAAATCAGTTTTCACTGTCCATATTTCTCGTGCCACCAAGAACGGATGTGAAAAATAAGATTTTTTACTACACCCACGAAAATATCGATTTTTTGCATTTTTCATATCAGTACATAACCGTTGTCCATTGACGTTTTTCTTGTAGTGCACTAAGGTATAAATAGGTGAGTTATTTAAGGTCACCTCGTAAGAATATTTGAATTCGACTATTGAATTATACAAATACTTTATCGAGTCTGTTTTTTTTAACGTATGTTTAGCTTCAGGAAACTTATTTCAGAAATCTAATAAACGTATGTAAATCTCTTCTATATATAATAGGAGAACAAGGATAATTAGTGAGATTAAAAATTCTCATTGAAAAGACTAAACTACCCCTATTTTTAATTTTTATATAAAAGATGTGTTTTGTGGAAATCAAACTCGAGATATTTAATTCATCTATATAACCTCATACCACTACACCATAATCTCACATATGTTTTTTATCATACACATAATATGTAAGTTTGCTAAATGAATATTTTATTTAACTTTAAAGATATTTACTTGAATCCCGCAAAAACAAGATAGTTACTTTATTATTTGTACAGTTAATTTTAAAGAATTAAATTTCGGATATAGAATTAGATATAGTACATAAATGAATTAATATTTTATTCATTAATCTTTTTTTTTTGACTTTGAAAATGTATCTCATATATTTTTAACATATTTTATTATTATAAAAAGTAATTAAAATGTACATATATTATTTTTAGATAAAATATTGAAAATAGAACGCTTATATATAAATAATCTATAATGGTATTACATATTTAGATGAGTTCGAATTATAGTGAGTCAAAATATTTTATTTTATTCCAATTTAAAATTAGAACTTGGCCCATTCTTCAAAAAATATCCGAAATTTGAATACATGACTCGGCCGAAAAACATCGTCAATTCTACATTTAGTAAATTTAAATTACAAGTTCAGCGAGAATATCTTACCAATAATGTAATTTTTTTATATATATTTTATGTTAAAATAAATTAATGTGTTTTAGGTGTTTATAAGATCAAGACAATTGATTATTTACATTAAAATTATTAACTTCACTGGTAGCACATTATTATTTTTGGTACTTGTCCCGATTTTAAAAATATTTGAAATTTGATATGAGATCTCACAAAATTTTTTAAAACTACGATGATATATTAAATCGATTTATTATTTATTTTTCACTTTAAAAAAACTAGCTTTTTAAAAAGAATTCTTCTAGATAAATAATATTCATTGATTAAGATAATATTGTACAAATATTTTGAATTATTTTTATATTTTAAATTATTTAAATAAAAGTTTTATCTATACTATATTGTGACATTTGATTCAATGTATTTTATATTATTTAAAGAAAAAAATATATATTATTCACTAATTTGAATGAATTAACCAGTTCAACTAATATTTATAAAATTTTATCAAATTGAAAAATACTTAATTTTAGGATAATAGAATACAAGATTTTTAAATTATTATATGAAGAAATATTAGAGTAGTAATGAAAGGAATTTAAAAACAGTTTAAATAACGATATAATTATAATTTTTCCTTCGAATCCTTGAAATAAATCATGAATATCAATAATAAGTCTTTATAATATATAATTTATTTTTATGTTACAACCATGATTGATACTCAGTTGCGTAAAAACTAGTTATAGATTGTTTGTTAGTGATAATATGAATACCATATATAAATTATTGCAATTTATTTATTATATAATTTTAATTTTTGAATAATTATAAATGCATGTTATTTAAGTAATCATTTATCTCACTAGATATTAATAGTGATTAAAAATGTACATAAATCAGATATTTAGCATATAAATAATTGAAATCAACGTAATTTATTAAGAAATGTAACATACGACAATATACATGCTGACACACACATATAACTTAGTGTTATTTTGGTAACCGTAGTGTAAATAAAAAAACTAATATTTTTCCATGCATATATACGTTGAATTTCAAAAATGAACATTTTTTTAATAAATCAATTTTATATTAACCATAGTGTAAATTTTACATTATTGTATATTATGATTGCAAGTCATCCTGACTTCAATTATGCATTTTTTATCATTTTAAATTGAGTAAGTTAATTGTAAGTTAGTAGTGAACTCAGTAATAATATAGCCAGTACATATAGTTTATTTAAATAAAATTCAAAATTTTTGGTTAACTCTGTATTCAACATAAATGTTATTTTTTAACTTTTTATTTGTAAACATACTAACGGCATTCTACAGATTAAGTATAATCGTTTCGTTTTAAACGTACAATGACTACCCTATTTATATTCATTCATTAATGTAAATTATACAACACATACAATAATATATATATATATTTTGCTTAATGGTTTATATTTGAAACATTCTGTAATTTGTTATTGTCTTTTATGAAAATAATACACATTGATAAACAATCAACTTGTATTTGATATACGTTAGACATTGTACAACATTTACATATAAAAACCAATTAAGAACATTATAATTCTAGAAAATGACGCGTGTCTCGCACGGGTTATTATGCAATATTAAATAATAAAATAACACATACCTCATGATGTGTATGGAGGGATTGTGTACGCTGTATGTAATTATAATGATGTTTGAAGTAAATTTGAAATTATATTTAAAGTCATGATTGGAAATAAAATAGTGATTCAGGTTAAAAAGGTGAAATATTGCAGATGAAGGTATTATAAAATAAATTTATAATTGGAGATGGCCTAAATAAAGGAAACTGTATTCGGTTATGATATGGGCCTTAAAATTGGACACACCATGATACGAACAACATTGTCTTAAAACCCTTAAATTTTACATAAAACATAATTCATCAACATCTTTCAAATAACAGATAATTCATATTACATGAGAAAAGTTTTTAAAGACAAAATAAAGCATGCCAACATATAAATTCATTAAACAACTGCCATGGGTTGTTTAGGCCTAAACTCGAAACCTTGTACGATAAGGCCAGCCTTGAGTACATTTGTATCAGTTGACATAAATCGCGTCTCCATCTCATCATCATCATCTCTTGCACCAGTCTCAAACTCTGCTATCTTAATCTCCATCCATTCGTCCTTCCTCCACCGACTAAACTCTCCATTTCGTTGCTCAATGTTGTGTGCAGATGTTCTTGGATCAGGATAAACTATGCTAGCTTCATCATCAGGCACCTCCTCTCTTTCATTAACAAATCTAATGGATGTCTTTGCCGAATCAAGTCCGCAGGCATCCTCATATATTTTAAAGACAAGATATGTTTCTTAAGTGGTGTGAGGAGATAACATTCCAATTTTCATTTTGCCACGAATATCAACACACCGCCCCTTGTCAAGTACAGCAACCTCCTCTGAAAATCTGTTCACATGATAATACATTGAGGCATGAATGCCTGATACATGCGATGAGAGGACGACTTTAATCATATTCATCATGCGTTCGGAATACGTGTAAACTAGTCAAACTGTTTGTGAGTTACTCGAACTCGGCTCGTAAAAAATTCCAATTCGGCTGGGAATTAATCGAGCCGAGCTCGAGTTCGAGCTCGAGTTTTTCAAATTTGTAACCGAGTCGAGTTTGAACTTCTGATTACTCGGCTCGTAAGGTTCGAGCCTTATTGAGTCTCTTTTATTTTCAGTTATTTTTATTATAAAAATATTTTGATATTTTTTATATATTATTTATTTATTATTCAATCGAACTTGAGCCAAACCATCCTATTTCGAATTTTTGTTAATATTTAGTGAAATAAATTCGAGTTTTCAAAACGAACTCGAGCCTACTGAACTTTTTACTTGAAATTAAAAGCTCGGTCGAGTTCAAAGCTCGAACCCGAACTATTTTTATTGAGGTCAAGCCGAGCCACGGTCTAGGACTCGGCTCAACTGGATTACACCCCTAGTTTGGAGTTGTTGCACACAAAACTACAGTTTGTTGCGCAAAATTAGCTCAAATCCTATTTTATTAAAATTTTAAAATCTGCTCATTTAAAAAGTGTTTTTACCAAAAAGAACGAGGAAGTATGCTTTTGAAAAAATACGACCTTGTAGTTCTAATTCTACTATTAAATCACATTTAAAATATTATTTTTTCATAAAATATGTGTATATCAATAATATTATAAAATATTAAATATCAAAATATGTGCATATCGAAAATATTATTAAAGATTTATTTTGTGAACAAACACTTTCTCTATCAATACTACAATTTTTAACAGTAATTGCCTAAAGTAATTTACATCTTTTACAAGATAATGTCATAGTGACCTGCATTTCATAAAATTGACTTGCATTCACGAATGGCGACCGAGAATAGTTAAAATTGTTTAGATTTATCTTTAAATTGTAATTAGCTGGTTGGGTGTGACCGGTGAGGTGAAGCAGATCAGGCTACATGTAATATAGACTTCTTATTTGCATTCATATAGGAAATAAATATGCATAATGCTGTATTTAATTATCTTTATTAGCACTACTGTTTTACTATTTTCTGTTATTTTTTTGACCAAAAAAGCCAATACCTAAAGAGATTGCAAATTTTAACAAAAAGGTTTCGTCTTAGCTCAAAATTTTGTTATTAAAATGTTATTATTAATAGATAAAAATGTGAATATTTTGAAAAATACCCTTCATAATATTGTTTTGCTACTTTATTTTCAAAAAAAGCATTCCATTTTATACTTTAAATAACATCTTTTATCAAAATAGTAAGCAAAATTTATAATATATACATAATTTTTTAAAAAAATTGGTATTGTGGGTTAGGACTATAAACAACCCATTAATTTGTCTTGTCACCCTCATCCCTAAATGCTTCTTTTCAATTGAGGTATGCATAAAATATAATACTACATTGTACAACTCAACACACAAGCTAACAGTTCCCAACCGGATTAGTATTTAGCAAAATGTACCTTTGCATGTATGTAAATAATGCAACAATAATTATTCACATACCTTGAGTTACTATCATATAACCATTGCCACCACCAAGGAACAATGGCAAGCTGCCTAGGAGCTACCATTAAACCTTTTTTTCCGCTTCCTTTATCCAACCAAAAACTCTGTTAGAACAATAATGAGATCAAGTAATTAGACAATTTAATTAAAAGATTTTGGACCATTCTCTTTTATCATGATACAAATACATAAGTAATCCAAAAATCATCATGAATAGTTCTAACTTCTAATACTTATTCATAATTTTTGGATAAATTATTGTAAATTTTTGGTTGTCAACTATCCAATCTTTACTCCCAATCATATAGCTACAAATAATTCATCTAAACACTAATTTTTTTTAATGGAGAAATTGAAGAAAATATGTCAATTTAGAACATTAATTACAAATAAAGAAATATTTAAATCTTTATGTCCTTACATTGACCAGTCTTTGAAGATATAAGGGTACATCTATAATATGTAAAATGCAAAAACGGCAGGGAATAAATTTAAATATATGAGAAAATTTAAATATATGGAGTAATACACATGGTAAACTTTGGTCATCCCAGTCTTAAAAAGAATAATCTTACCTTTCATTCAGTTGTTTCTATATATTGTTTTCCAACTTTGACATTTGATAAGCACTTAAATAAATACCAATAATGGAATCCCAAATAAATATTAAAGAAAATAATATTTTATATTTTAAAACTAATTTTCACGGGGAACAATTATTTTATAATCATATTTTAACTAAAATATGTATAAGTATCTTAATGTCAATTAAACACATATTTAATTTTTATTTATAATCTTTTCTAACAGTAATACATCTTTAAATCTTTAGTATACCTATTTTATTTTTAAAAACCTTATTACAAAACTTTACATTAATGAAATAATTATTGAAATTATATTTAATAATTATTATTATTTTACATACATATAAAATAAACACATATAACTATTTTAATTAAAACTTATATTAACAGAAAAAATACTGGATCTAATATTTAAAAAAAAAACTATCTTAATTGAAATAAAATTAATAGACAAGGATATAAAAACATAAAAAAATATCAAAATGTTAAATATTAAATATTAAAAACAATACACAGAAATAAACTTAGTAAACAAATAATAATATCAAGAAATAATTGAGAGAATTACCACATTGCCATCGTCCAGCAGGATAGCAGAGTCACAGAGAGAAAAATAAAGTTGTTTTTTCGTGGTGTAAGTCAAGGTGGAGATTGATCTCCTGAGAATTTGATTAATATCCGGTGGTAAAAATTTGTTCCATAACTCATCCGAATCACCCGCAGCCCTCAATTCTGTTGAAACACCTGAAGCTCTACATGTATCCTTGGGTGATGTGAATGATAATATTAACGATAGGCAATTCTTTGTAAGGTGCTCCATCTTAGTTCTTTTGTGATGTATGATTTCCTTCCCCAAATTTGTCCTAAAGTTGATTGTAATGAAATAATTTGTTTTTTATTATCTTTGCTCCCTTATTTTTAACGCTACCTACCACAATGGTTTAGATGTTTCTAGATTTAAGCTAAATGGGCCGATACCTAAACTAGGTGACCAGATGGTCCAAAAGGAGGGATAATAAAAAGTGTGACCCCCTCAAGGTCCATCATGACCCATATTTTTTTAGGTCCAAAATTTTGACGACCTTTCTACACAGCTCATTTGAAAATCAAATGTTCACAAATTATTTTAACTAGCCCCGTGCTTCGCACACGTAAATTCCTTGCAATATACAAAAGTATTAAAAAATTTTGATTTTTCAAATAATGATTTTGAAATATACAAAAATATGAAAAACAATGATTTTTTGTAAATTTAAAAAATTCTAAGAAATTTAAAAATTGAATGATTTATTAAAAAAAGAAATATTATTATAAAATGCAAAATTTATTTGTAAAAATTTTATACTAAAAATATATCAATTCGTAATTGTGTCTCGTACTTAAATTTCGATTAAGAAAACTTTTATGTTAGTTGAATTAACAAAGTCGATGTTACATTTTTGAAATTTTTTGAAACATATGATTCTAAAAAATGTTAAACTATTATACATAAAATTCTTGGAGAGTTTTTTTTAAAAAATTTAAAAAAAACGCTTGGAGAAAAAAATTTAGGTTAAAAAATCATTAAATAATAAAAAAATTTAGGTTAAAAAATCATTAAATAATAAAATAATAAAATCATTAACTATTAAAATAAATAGTTGACTATTTATGTTATAAACATTATTGTAAAAACGACACGGCCCCTTATATTGTAAGATAATGTTTTTCTTTTGCTCTAGAAATTTTACTTTTTTAAAAAATTACTTTGAAAATTATAATCTAATAGATGTAAAATTTAAAGAAAAATAAAATATTTAAAATCTGTGCAGTGTGCAAATGTTCTTGAATTAAAAAACAATGACTATATGTTTAGTCCAAACCTAACCACATAATTAATTTTAAATATTACTATGCATTAATTTGAACTCTATTAATATTTATATGCAATAATCTCAAGTTTATTTTTTTAGATCTTAGTTATAAGATTTAATAAATATACAAATATGTATGTTTATCTAAAAAATATTTACAAATATGTACATTTGATCTAGTAATTTTATGTTTATTGTAATAAGATAGAAAAAACTTGTTAAGTGCAATTTTTTACAAATTTGTAACCGAGTCGAGTTTGAACTTCTGATTACTCGGCTCGTAAGGTTCGAGCCTTATTGAGTCTCTTTTATTTTCAGTTATTTTTATTATAAAAATATTTTGATATTTTTTATATATTATTTATTTATTATTCAATCGAACTTGAGCCAAACCATCCTATTTCGAATTTTTGTTAATATTTAGTGAAATAAATTCGAGTTTTCAAAACGAACTCGAGCCTACCGAACTTTTACTTGAAATTAAAAGCTCGGTCGAGTTCAAAGCTCGAACCCGAACTATTTTTATTGAGGTCAAGCCGAGCCACGGTCTAGGACTCGGCTCAACTGGATTACACCCCTAGTTTGGAGTTGTTGCACACAAAACTACAGTTTGTTGCGCAAAATTAGCTCAAATCCTATTTTATTAAAATTTTAAAATCTGCTCATTTTAAAAGTGTTTTTACCAAAAAGAACGAGGAAGTATGCTTTTGAAAAAATACGACCTTGTAGTTCTAATTCTACTATTAAATCACATTTAAAATATTATTTTTTCATAAAATATGTGTATATCAATAATATTATAAAATATTAAATATCAAAATATGTGCATATCGAAAATATTATTAAAGATTTATTTTGTGAACAAACACTTTCTCTATCAATACTACAATTTTTAACAGTAATTGCCTAAAGTGATTTACATCTTTTACAAGATAATGTCATAGTGACCTGCATTTCATAAAATTGACTTGCATTCACGAATGGCGACCGAGAATAGTTAAAATTGTTTAGATTTATCTTTAAATTGTAATTAGCTGGTTGGGTTTGACCGGTGAGGTGAAGCAGATCAGGCTACATGTAATATAGACTTCTTATTTGCATTCATATAGGAAATAAATATGCATAATGCTGTATTTAATTATCTTTATTAGCACTACTGTTTTACTATTTTCTGTTATTTTTTTGACCAAAAAAGCCAATACCTAAAGAGATTGCAAATTTTAACAAAAAGGTTTCGTCTTAGCTCAAAATTTTGTTATTAAAATGTTATTATTAATAGATAAAAATGTGAATATTTTGAAAAATACCCTTCATAATATTGTTTTGCTACTTTATTTTCAAAAAAAAGCATTCCATTTTATACTTTAAATAACATCTTTTATCAAAATAGTAAGCAAAATTTATAATATATACATAATTTTTTAAAAAAATTGGTATTGTGGGTTAGGACTATAAACAACCCATTAATTTGTCTTGTCACCCTCATCCCTAAATGCTTCTTTTCAATTGAGGTATGCATAAAATATAATACTACATTGTACAACTCAACACACAAGCTAACAGTTCCCAACCGGATTAGTATTTAGCAAAATGTACCTTTGCATGTATGTAAATAATGCAACAATAATTATTCACATACCTTGAGTTACTATCATATAACCATTGCCACCACCAAGGAACAATGGCAAGCTGCCTAGGAGCTACCATTAAACCTTTTTTTCCGCTTCCTTTATCCAACCAAAAACTCTGTTAGAACAATAATGAGATCAAGTAATTAGACAATTTAATTAAAAGATTTTGGACCATTCTCTTTTATCATGATACAAATACATAAGTAATCCAAAAATCATCATGAATAGTTCTAACTTCTAATACTTATTCATAATTTTTGGATAAATTATTGTAAATTTTTGGTTGTCAACTATCCAATCTTTACTCCCAATCATATAGCTACAAATAATTCATCTAAACACTAATTTTTTTTAATGGAGAAATTGAAGAAAATATGTCAATTTAGAACATTAATTACAAATAAAGAAATATTTAAATCTTTATGTCCTTACATTGACCAGTCTTTGAAGATATAAGGGTACATCTATAATATGTAAAATGCAAAAACGGCAGGGAATAAATTTAAATATATGAGAAAATTTAAATATATGGAGTAATACACATGGTAAACTTTGGTCATCCCAGTCTTAAAAAGAATAATCTTACCTTTCATTCAGTTGTTTCTATATATTGTTTTCCAACTTTGACATTTGATAAGCACTTAAATAAATACCAATAATGGAATCCCAAATAAATATTAAAGAAAATAATATTTTATATTTTAAAACTAATTTTCACGGGGAACAATTATTTTATAATCATATTTTAACTAAAATATGTATAAGTATCTTAATGTCAATTAAACACATATTTAATTTTTATTTATAATCTTTTCTAACAGTAATACATCTTTAAATCTTTAGTATACCTATTTTATTTTTAAAAACCTTATTACAAAACTTTACATTAATGAAATAATTATTGAAATTATATTTAATAATTATTATTATTTTACATACATATAAAATAAACACATATAACTATTTTAATTAAAACTTATATTAACAGAAAAAATACTGGATCTAATATTTTAAAAAAACTATCTTAATTGAAATAAAATTAATAGACAAGGATATAAAAACATAAAAAAATATCAAAATGTTAAATATTAAATATTAAAAACAATACACAGAAATAAACTTAGTAAATAAATAATAATATCAAGAAATAATTGAGAGAATTACCACATTGCCATCGTCCAGCAGGATAGCAGAGTCACAGAGAGAAAAATAAAGTTGTTTTTTCGTGGTGTAAGTCAAGGTGGAGATTGATCTCCTGAGAATTTGATTAATATCGGGTGGTAAAAATTTGTTCCATAACTCATCCGAATCACCCGCAGCCCTCAATTCTGTTGAAACACCTGAAGCTCTACATGTATCCTTGGGTGATGTGAATGATAATATTAACGATAGGCAATTCTCTGTAAGGTGCTCCATCTTAGTTCTTTTGTGATGTATGATTTCCTTCCCCAAATTTGTCCTAAAGTTGATTGTAATGAAATAATTTGTTTTTTATTATCTTTGCTCCCTTATTTTTAACGCTACCTACCAGAATGGTTTAGATGTTTCTAGATTTAAGCTAAATGGGCCGATACCTAAACTAGGTGACCAGATGGTCCAAAAGGAGGGATAATAAAAAGTGTGACCCCCTCAAGGTCCATCATGACCCATATTTTTTTAGGTCCAAAATTTTGACGACCTTTCTACACAGCTCATTTGAAAATCAAATGTTCACAAATTATTTTAACTAGCCCCGTGCTTAGCACACGTAAATTCCTTGCAATATACAAAAGTATTAAAAAATTTTGATTTTTCAAATAATGATTTTGAAATATACAAAAATATGAAAAACAATGATTTTTTGTAAATTTAAAAAATTCTAAGAAATTTAAAAATTGAATGATTTATTAAAAAAAGAAATATTATTATAAAATGCAAAATTTATTTGTAAAAATTTTATACTAAAAATATATCAATTCGTAATTGTATCTCGTACTTAAATTTCGATTAAGAAAACTTTTATGTTAGTTGAATTAACAAAGTCGATGTTACATTTTTGAAATTTTTTGAAACATATGATTCTAAAAAATGTTAAACTATTATACATAAAATTCTTGGAGAGTTTTTTTTAAAAAATTTAAAAAAAACGCTTGGAGAAAAAAATTTAGGTTAAAAAATCATTAAATAATAAAAAAATTTAGGTTAAAAAATCATTAAATAATAAAATAATAAAATCATTAACTATTAAAATAAATAGTTGACTATTTATGTTATAAACATTATTGTAAAAACGACACGGCCCCTTATATTGTAAGATAATGTTTTTCTTTTGCTCTAGAAATTTTACTTTTTTAAAAAATTACTTTGAAAATTATAATCTAATAGATGTAAAATTTAAAGAAAAATAAAATATTTAAAATCTGTGCAGTGTGCAAATGTTCTTGAATTAAAAAACAATGACTATATGTTTAGTCCAAACCTAACCACATAATTAATTTTAAATATTACTATGCATTAATTTGAACTCTATTAATATTTATATGCAACAATCTCAAGTTTATTTTTTTAGATCTTAGTTATAAGATTTAATAAATATACAAATATGTATGTTTATCTAAAAAATATTTACAAATATGTACATTTGATCTAGTAATTTTATGTTTATTGTAATAAGATAGAAAAAACTTGTTAAGTGCAATTTTTTACAAATTTGTAACCGAGTCGAGTTTGAACTTCTGATTACTCGGCTCGTAAGGTTCGAGCCTTATTGAGTCTCTTTTATTTTCAGTTATTTTTATTATAAAAATATTTTGATATTTTTTATATATTATTTATTTATTATTCAATCGAACTTGAGCCAAACCATCCTATTTCGAATTTTTGTTAATATTTAGTGAAATAAATTCGAGTTTTCAAAACGAACTCGAGCCTACCGAACTTTTTACTTGAAATTAAAAGCTCGGTCGAGTTCAAAGCTCGAACCCGAACTATTTTTATTGAGGTCAAGCCGAGCCACGGTCTAGGACTCGGCTCAACTGGATTACACCCCTAGTTTGGAGTTGTTGCACACAAAACTACAGTTTGTTGCGCAAAATTAGCTCAAATCCTATTTTATTAAAATTTTAAAATCTGCTCATTTAAAAAGTGTTTTTACCAAAAAGAACGAGGAAGTATGCTTTTGAAAAAATACGACCTTGTAGTTCTAATTCTACTATTAAATCACATTTAAAATATTATTTTTTCATAAAATATGTGTATATCAATAATATTATAAAATATTAAATATCAAAATATGTGCATATCGAAAATATTATTAAAGATTTATTTTGTGAACAAACACTTTCTCTATCAATACTACAATTTTTAACAGTAATTGCCTAAAGTAATTTACATCTTTTACAAGATAATGTCATAGTGACCTGCATTTCATAAAATTGACTTGCATTCACGAATGGCGACCGAGAATAGTTAAAATTGTTTAGATTTATCTTTAAATTGTAATTAGCTGGTTGGGTTTGACCGGTGAGGTGAAGCAGATCAGGCTACATGTAATATAGACTTCTTATTTGCATTCATATAGGAAATAAATATGCATAATGCTGTATTTAATTATCTTTATTAGCACTACTGTTTTACTATTTTCTGTTATTTTTTTGACCAAAAAAGCCAATACCTAAAGAGATTGCAAATTTTAACAAAAAGGTTTCGTCTTAGCTCAAAATTTTGTTATTAAAATGTTATTATTAATAGATAAAAATGTGAATATTTTGAAAAATACCCTTCATAATATTGTTTTGCTACTTTATTTTCAAAAAAAGCATTCCATTTTATACTTTAAATAACATCTTTTATCAAAATAGTAAGCAAAATTTATAATATATACATAATTTTTTAAAAAAATTGGTATTGTGGGTCAGGACTATAAACAACCCATTAATTTGTCTTGTCACCCTCATCCCTAAATGCTTCTTTTCAATTGAGGTATGCATAAAATATAATACTACATTGTACAACTCAACACACAAGCTAACAGTTCCCAACCGGATTAGTATTTAGCAAAATGTACCTTTGCATGTATGTAAATAATGCAACAATAATTATTCACATACCTTGAGTTACTATCATATAACCATTGCCACCACCAAGGAACAATGGCAAGCTGCCTAGGAGCTACCATTAAACCTTTTTTTCCGCTTCCTTTATCCAACCAAAAACTCTGTTAGAACAATAATGAGATCAAGTAATTAGACAATTTAATTAAAAGATTTTGGACCATTCTCTTTTATCATGATACAAATACATAAGTAATCCAAAAATCATCATGAATAGTTCTAACTTCTAATACTTATTCATAATTTTTGGATAAATTATTGTAAATTTTTGGTTGTCAACTATCCAATCTTTACTCCCAATCATATAGCTACAAATAATTCATCTAAACACTGATTTTTTTTAATGGAGAAATTGAAGAAAATATGTCAATTTAGAACATTAATTACAAATAAAGAAATATTTAAATCTTTATGTCCTTACATTGACCAGTCTTTGAAGATATAAGGGTACATCTATAATATGTAAAATGCAAAAACTGCAGGGAATAAATTTAAATATATGAGAAAATTTAAATATATGGAGTAATACACATGGTAAACTTTGGTCATCCCAGTCTTAAAAAGAATAATCTTACCTTTCATTCAGTTGTTTCTATATATTGTTTTCCAACTTTGACATTTGATAAGCACTTAAATAAATACCAATAATGGAATCCCAAATAAATATTAAAGAAAATAATATTTTATATTTTAAAACTAATTTTCACGGGGAACAATTATTTTATAATCATATTTTAACTAAAATATGTATAAGTATCTTAATGTCAATTAAACACATATTTAATTTTTATTTATAATCTTTTCTAACAGTAATACATCTTTAAATCTTTAGTATACCTATTTTATTTTTAAAAACCTTATTACAAAACTTTACATTAATGAAATAATTATTGAAATTATATTTAATAATTATTATTATTTTACATACATATAAAATAAACACATATAACTATTTTAATTAAAACTTATATTAACAGAAAAAATACTGGATCTAATATTTTAAAAAAACTATCTTAATTGAAATAAAATTAATAGACAAGGATATAAAAACATAAAAAAATATCAAAATGTTAAATATTAAATATTAAAAACAATACACAGAAATAAACTTAGTAAACAAATAATAATATCAAGAAATAATTGAGAGAATTACCACATTGCCATCGTCCAGCAGGATAGCAGAGTCACAGAGAGAAAAATAAAGTTGTTTTTTCGTGGTGTAAGTCAAGGTGGAGATTGATCTCCTGAGAATTTGATTAATATCCGGTGGTAAAAATTTGTTCCATAACTCATCCGAATCACCCGCAGCCCTCAATTCTGTTGAAACACCTGAAGCTCTACATGTATCCTTGGGTGATGTGAATGATAATATTAACGATAGGCAATTCTCTGTAAGGTGCTCCATCTTAGTTCTTTTGTGATGTATGATTTCCTTCCCCAAATTTGTCCTAAAGTTGATTGTAATGAAATAATTTGTTTTTTATTATCTTTGCTCCCTTATTTTTAACGCTACCTACCAGAATGGTTTAGATGTTTCTAGATTTAAGCTAAATGGGCCGATACCTAAACTAGGTGACCAGATGGTCCAAAAGGAGGGATAATAAAAAGTGTGACCCCCTCAAGGTCCATGACCCATATTTTTTTAGGTCCAAAATTTTGACGACCTTTCTACACAGCTCATTTGAAAATCAAATGTTCACAAATTATTTTAACTAGCCCCTGCTTCGCACACGTAAATTCCTTGCAATATACAAAAGTATTAAAAAATTTTGATTTTTCAAATAATGATTTTGAAATATACAAAAATATGAAAAACAATGATTTTTTGTAAATTTAAAAAATTCTAAGAAATTTAAAAATTGAATGATTTATTAAAAAAAGAAATATTATTATAAAATGCAAAATTTATTTGTAAAAATTTTATACTAAAAATATATCAATTCGTAATTGTATCTCGTACTTAAATTTCGATTAAGAAAACTTTTATGTTAGTTGAATTAACAAAGTCGATGTTACATTTTTGAAATTTTTTGAAACATATGATTCTAAAAAATGTTAAACTATTATACATAAAATTCTTGGAGAGTTTTTTTTAAAAAATTTAAAAAAAACGCTTGGAGAAAAAAATTTAGGTTAAAAAATCATTAAATAATAAAAAAATTTAGGTTAAAAAATCATTAAATAATAAAATAATAAAATCATTAACTATTAAAATAAATAGTTGACTATTTATGTTATAAACATTATTGTAAAAACGACACGGCCCCTTATATTGTAAGATAATGTTTTTCTTTTGCTCTAGAAATTTTACTTTTTTAAAAAATTACTTTGAAAATTATAATCTAATAGATGTAAAATTTAAAGAAAAATAAAATATTTAAAATCTGTGCAGTGTGCAAATGTTCTTGAATTAAAAAACAATGACTATATGTTTAGTCCAAACCTAACCACATAATTAATTTTAAATATTACTATGCATTAATTTGAACTATATTAATATTTATATGCAACAATCTCAAGTTTATTTTTTTAGATCTTAGTTATAAGATTTAATAAATATACAAATATGTATGTTTATCTAAAAAATATTTACAAATATGTACATTTGATCTAGTAATTTTATGTTTATTGTAATAAGATAGAAAAAACTTGTTAAGTGCAATTTTTTACAAATTTGTAACCGAGTCGAGTTTGAACTTCTGATTACTCGGCTCGTAAGGTTCGAGCCTTATTGAGTCTCTTTTATTTTCAGTTATTTTTATTATAAAAATATTTTGATATTTTTTATATATTATTTATTTATTATTCAATCGAACTTGAGCCAAACCATCCTATTTCGAATTTTTGTTAATATTTAGTGAAATAAATTCGAGTTTTCAAAACGAACTCGAGCCTACCGAACTTTTTACTTGAAATTAAAAGCTCGGTCGAGTTCAAAGCTCGAACCCGAACTATTTTTATTGAGGTCAAGCCGAGCCACGGTCTAGGACTCGGCTCAACTGGATTACACCCCTAGTTTGGAGTTGTTGCACACAAAACTACAGTTTGTTGCGCAAAATTAGCTCAAATCCTATTTTATTAAAATTTTAAAATCTGCTCATTTTAAAAGTGTTTTTACCAAAAAGAACGAGGAAGTATGCTTTTGAAAAAATACGACCTTGTAGTTCTAATTCTACTATTAAATCACATTTAAAATATTATTTTTTCATAAAATATGTGTATATCAATAATATTATAAAATATTAAATATCAAAATATGTGCATATCGAAAATATTATTAAAGATTTATTTTGTGAACAAACACTTTCTCTATCAATACTACAATTTTTAAGCCTAAAGTGATTTACATCTTTTACAAGATAATGTCATAGTGACCTGCATTTCATAAAATTGACTTGCATTCACGAATGGCGACCGAGAATAGTTAAAATTGTTTAGATTTATCTTTAAATTGTAATTAGCTGGTTGGGTGTGACCGGTGAGGTGAAGCAGATCACGCTACATGTAATATAGACTTCTTATTTGCATTCATATAGGAAATAAATATGCATAATGCTGTATTTAATTATCTTTATTAGCACTACTGTTTTACTATTTTCTGTTATTTTTTTGACCAAAAAAGCCAATACCTAAAGAGATTGCAAATTTTAACAAAAAGGTTTCGTCTTAGCTCAAAATTTTGTTATTAAAATGTTATTATTAATAGATAAAAATGTGAATATTTTGAAAAATACCCTTCATAATATTGTTTTGCTACTTTATTTTCAAAAAAAGCATTCCATTTTATACTTTAAATAACATCTTTTATCAAAATAGTAAGCAAAATTTATAATATATACATAATTTTTTAAAAAAATTGGTATTGTGGGTTAGGACTATTGATAGGGATAAATAAATTATGATTGTATAATTAAATACTGCATTAATTGTACAAGTTGTGGGCTGCTAGGCCCAATAAAAAGATATATGAAACTCAGACCAGAAAGGTTAAGCCTGATGGACCAGATCAGGCCTGATGGAATAAAAAAGGCCCAAAAGCCCTAATTATTAATTAATTTCGTAATTAATTAATAAGGGAAAAATCAGCTATTGAGAAGAGTCCCGATAAGGATATAAATCCTTATAGATTAGCCTCAAGGGGACCTAAAAGGATAAGGAATCAGCTTCCTACTTCCTAGGACTCCTAAGTCTATCCTAATTCAGAGGCTTGTCCACCAAGTCTCCTATACCAAGTCCAATTCAAGGACTCCCACATCTATATAAGGGGTCTCACCCCCACCAATCAGAACTACGTTTTTTGGCTTGATTCTCTAATTCACAGAGATACGTAGGCATCTCGTAAAGGCAGATTTGAGCTACGAAACACGAGAGCAGCCATTAAAGGCCTTGAGCTCCCGAATCTTAGTAATAAATACAGCAAATAATAACCTTAGTTTTTTATCCATAACATTTGGCGCCGTCTGTGGGAAAAACGCAACAACAACCATGGCGAGAACACGGAGAACAACCAGCACTCTGGAGGAGGGAACACCATCAGGGACAACCCAGGTGATTTCATCAACCGTGGAGGTTCCTCCCCATTCAACTTATGCATCTACTCAGGGGCGAATCCCCAAGAAGTGCAGGAAAAGATCAGGGCTCATGAGGCTGAAATCCAAAGGCTGAGACGTGATTTGGAGGCTCACCAAGCCACCAGATCCCACATACCTCCTAGGGGGAGAAATCCTCCTCCTATCATAGACCTGGATGGTCCGGTAAGAAGAAGGGCTGCTGTCCCAAGAACTGATCCAAGCAATCTCCTTCCCCTTGGAGATCCTGATGATCCAACTCCACCCTTCACAGAAGAGATAATGAATGCCCATATCTCGAGAAAATTCAAGATGCCCACTATCAAAGCCTATGATGGCACGGGAGACCCCGCTAATCATGTTAGGACATTCTCTAATGCACTGCTGCTGCAACCCGTGAATGATGCTATAAAATGTCGGGCCTTCCCTCAAACCCTGTCGGGTATGGCTCAAAGATGGTACAGTCGCCTACCCCCAAATTCTATTGGATCATTCAGAGAACTAAGTCAGGCTTTTATTAAGCAATTCATCAGTGGAAGAGTCCATGAGAAAAGTTCAGCATCTCTTATGAGTCTTGTGCAAGGAGCTAAGGAATCCTTAAGAGATTACCTGAATCGTTTTACAAAGGAGGCTTTAAAAGTCCCAGACCTTGATGATAAGGTAGCCATGATAGCACTGCAACAAGGAACTAGGGATGAGTTTTTTAAGATGTCTTTGGCCAAACGACCCCCTGAGAGCATGTTGCAGCTCCAAGAGAGGGCAGGGAAGTATATCAAGGTTGAAGAAATTATGAGGAAGACCGTAGTAAGTAATGAGCCCACTGGAGGCAAGAAACGAAAAACTGATTTGGAGTATATCGCTAAGGACAAGTATCCTAGAACCGAACAAAACCCTGATTCAACCCCCAAGAAGGGAGGACCTGGGCAAAAGTTCACTGAATACGCTAAGCTGAATGCTCCCAGAAGTCAGATTTTGATGGAGATTGAGAAAGATAGAGATATTCGCTGGCCTAAGCCCTTGAAGGCTGATCCCGCCAAGCTAGATAGGGGCAAGTATTGCAGGTTTCACAAAGATGTTGGCCATGACACCGATGAGTGTAGGCAATTGAAAGATGAAATTGAGTTTTTGATTCGAAAAGGAAGATTGAATAAGTATACTGGAGATGGAGGGGACAGAAATAATAATGGAAGGAAGAACTTTGAAGATCGTAGGAGGGACCAAGATGATCAGGGGCGGAATCCCCAACCTAGAGGACCAGTTATAAACACCATTTATGGAGGGCCGAGACCTCAAGGGCCTGTGATAAACACGATCTTTGGAGGTCCAACTGCTGCTGGATTGTCCAAAAATTCCAGAAAGGCATATACTAGAGAGGTTATGCATATTGTTGGAGAAGCCCCGAAGAGGGCCAGGACAGAAGTAACATTGGCTTTTGATGATTCCGACCTAGAGGGTGTGAAGTTTCCCCATGACGACCCGCTGGTCATAACACCAATAATAGGAAATAGCCCGGTTAAGAGGGTCCTTGTGGATAATGGTGCTTCTGTGGATATCTTGCTCCACGACACCTTTCTAAGGATGGGGTATAACGACTCCCAGTTAACACCAACCGACATGCCGATATATGGATTTGCTGGAGTAGAATGTCCTGTGGAAGGGATAATCAAGTTGCCAACCACCATAGGTACGGAGCCAAGGCAAGCAACGCAGATGCTGGATTTCGTAGTGGTAAAGGCTAGTTCAACTTATAATGCTATCATGGGGAGAACAGGGATACATGCCTTCAAGGCAGTCCCCTCTTCCTACCATTCAGTCATGAAGTTTCCCACCCGAAACGGGATTGGAGAAGAGAGAGGAGATCAAAAAATGGCTAGAAGCTGTTATGTGGCCTCTTTGAGGGCAGATGGAGTCGGGGGGCAGGTTCTTCCTATTGAAGATATGGATGTTCGAGAAAATGATGAGAATAGAGGAAGGCCAGCAGAAGAGTTGGTTTCGGTTCCTTTAGATCCCAAGAATCCTGAGAGGATGACTTTCATTGGAGCCACATTAGAGGAGCCCCTTAGAGGGAAGTTAGTGAAATTTTTGCAAGAAAATAGTGATGTGTTTGCATGGTCAGCAGCTGATATGCCAGGCATAGACCCGGAGTTAATTACTCACAAGCTAAACGTGGATCCAAGTCGGAAGACAGTGAAACAAAAGAAAAGAAATTTTGCCCCGGAAAGACAAGAGGCTATAAAGCAGGAAGTGGAAAAGCTCTTAGAGGCTGGTTTCATTGAGGAGATTCAATTTCCGGAGTGGTTAGCAAACCCTGTAATGGTGAAGAAGGCTAATGGAAAGTGGAGGATGTGTATAGACTTCACCGATCTGAATGATGCATGCCCCAAAGACTGTTTTCCGCTGCCTAGAATTGATACTTTGATTGATGCCACCGCTGGACATGAGATGCTGAGTTTCATGGATGGGTTTAGCGGATACAACCAGATCAAAATGCATAAGGATGACATTCCAAAGGTATCATTTATCACTGACTTTGGTGTTTATTGTTATCTTGTTATGGCGTTTGGTCTCAAGAATGCAGGAGCCACCTATCAAAGGTTGGTGAATAAAATTTTTAAGGATCTTATTGGGAAGACTATGGAAGTCTATGTTGATGACATGCTAGTCAAGAGTCTAGTAAAGACTGATCATATAACCCATTTGAGGGAAGCTTTTGAGGTCCTGAGGTACCACAAGATGATGTTGAATCCCACGAAGTGTGCTTTCGGAGTAGGATCTGGAAAATTCTTGGGATTGATGGTCTCAAAGAGGGGAATTGAGGCTAACCCCGATAAAATAAAGGCAATCCTGGACATGGAACCCCCAAAAACTGTCAAGGATGTTCAAAAACTCACAGGAAGGGTTGCTGCGCTAGGACGATTCATCTCCAAGTCAGGAGACAAGTGCTTGTCATTCTTCAAGTCATTAAAGAACATTAAAGACTTTGTATGGAGTGAGGAAAATCAGAAGGCATTTGAAGAGTTAAAGAAGTATATGGGCCAGGCCCCGTTGTTGGCCAAGCCAGTTCTGAGTGAAGTTTTATTCTTGTACTTGGCTGTTTCAGAAAGCGCCTTGAGCGCGGTGTTGGTTAAGGAGGAACTGAAAGTTCAGAAACCCGTATACTATGTCAGCAAAATTTTGCATGGTGCTGAGTTGAATTATTCAGCCATTGAGAAATTCGCTTTAGCCTTGGTAATGGCTTCAAGAAAGCTGCGTCCTTATTTTCAAGCTCACCAAATTGAAGTGCTAACAAATCAGCCACTGAGAAATATCATTCACAGTCCCAAGGCAAGTGGGAGACTGATTAAGTGGGCAATAGAGTTGGGAGAGTTCGATCTCAAGTATAAGCCACGTACGGCCATAAAAGCCCAGGCACTAGCTGACTTCGTGGTGGAATGTACCATACCCAACCAAGAAGTCGGGGGGCAGGAAGATACCATACCTCAAGACAAGGGAGTCGACAATGGGGACAAGGAGAAAGAATATTGGGTTCTCTATTTTGATGGAGCATCAAAAACAAATTCCAGTGGAGCAGGGTTGGTTTTGCAAAGCCCTGATGGATTCTTAATTGAGTATGCCATGAAGCTAGACTTCCCAACCACAAACAATGAGGCAGAGTATGAAGCCCTGATTGCTGGCCTTGGTCTAGCTGGGACACTTAGAGTCAAAAACTTAAAGGTCCGTGGAGACTCGAAGCTGATCATATCCCAGGTAAAGGGAGAATTTGAGGCAAGAGATGATACGATGGCTAAGTATGCTCGCCTAGTAAGGGCTGTGATGACCCAATTTAATGAATGCCATGTTGAACACATTCCAAGGGAAGAAAATGCTAAAGCAGATGCGCTATCAAAATTTGCTTCATCTGAGATTGAAGAGAGTTCAGGGAGTGTGTACTTCCGTGTTTTGAAGACACGAAGCATAGATGTTAAGCTTGTGGCTCCCGTAGGCTTGGGGACGTCATGGATTGATCCCATCAAGGCTCACATTCAGACCGGTTGGTTGCCAAATGATGCAACTGAAGCACGGAAGTTAACTGTTCGGGCACTAAGGTACTCTTTGATAGATGGGATTCTTTACAAAAGATCTTTCGTGGTTCCCTACTTGAGGTGTCTCAGGCCCGATGAGGCACGCTTGGCTCTTGAAGAAGTACATGAAGGTATTTGTGGACAACACTTGGGGGGCAGGGCCTTGGCTCATAAGATAACCCGTTTAGGCTTCTATTGGCCAGAAATGATGGCTGATGCCAAAGAATATGTAAAGAAGTGTGATCGCTGTCAGAAACATGCACCAGTGGCCAGACAACCCCCCGAGATGCTGACCTCCATCAACTCACCTATTCCCTTTGCTATGTGGGGGATGGATATTCTAGGGCCTTTTCCTACGGCCACAGCACAAAGGAAGTTTCTGATTGTAGCCATTGATTATTTCACTAAGTGGATTGAAGCCAAGCCCTTGGCCAAAATCACAACTAAACAGGTTGCACAATTCCTGTGGGAAAACATTATGTGTCGATATGGAATTCCCCGTATCCTCGTCACTGACAATGGAACACAATTCAACAACGAGGAATTCAAGAAGTATTGCGGAGAAAATGAAATTGAGTTACGGTTCACCTCTGTGGCTCACCCGCAAGCCAATGGGCAAGCGGAGGTAGCAAATCGGATAATCCTGGATGGACTAAAGAAGAGAATCGAAAAGTCAAGAAATAATTGGGTGGATGAGATACTTCCCATATTATGGGCCTATAGAACTACCTGTAGAGTCACGACAAATGCAACTCCTTTCATGTTGGCATATGGGGCAGAAGCAGTAGTTCCCGTGGAGATATCACATTCCTCTCCAAGGATTCAGGCTTTTGATGAAAAAGAAAATGAGGAAGGGCAGAAGTTAGCCCTGGATTTAATCGATGAAGTGCGAGATAAAGCACACGCAAAGATAGTAGAATATCAGAAAAAGGCTTCATTCTACTATAACCTAAGGGTTAAAGAGAGGTTTTTCAAACAAGGTGACCTAGTCTTGAGAAAAATAGAGGCTTCTGGTGTCGGACAGAAAGGAAAGCTTACCCCAAATTGGGAAGGGCCGTATAGAGTCAAGAGCGTTCAGGGTAGAGGAACCTACAAGCTGGAGACTATGGATGGTTTTGAAGTCCCGAGAACCTGGCATGCACAAAACCTGAAGGTTTACTACGTGTAAGATGGTCGAAGTACGATTCTCACTTGTCATTATGACAAGTAGGTTTAAAAGCACCTTGAAGCTTTGTTTGCATAGTATTTTTCTTTTTTAGCTATTATAGATCAGGGTCGAACCCATATTATGTAAGGTTTTGGAAAACCAGACTTGAAATTAAAGGGTTCAAAATTATTTCAACCTATGGATGTTTGAGTTGTGATAATACTTGTGTGGCCCATTAAGCCAAGTTTGAATATTAAAGTATCGGAAAAATGAAGGAGAGAATGCAAATAAGGAAAGTAGCATAGCCCCGCAGGGTAATAAGTTTTAATACAAACAAAAGTCCAGACATAAATTAAGGATAAAATTACAAAATAGAAAAACTACTCCTCCATGCGGGAGCCTTCATTCTCTTTCTCCTTATCAGCGCCTTCAGCGTCCTTCGCAGGAGAAGCGGGAGGAGAAGCAGTGTTAGGATCCAAGATGCGATCATCTGGCTGAGGAGAGTCGAAGAGGGCGTCTATGCTGTCCTCTGACTCAGCCTGCTCAGGACTTATAAAGTCCTTAGGGTCGACTAAGCCCGGGTACTTCTCAGAAACAGCCTTCACGGCCGCATCCCATCCCTGAGTAAACTGTAGGGAATAAAGACCCTCATCATGAATCTCCATGAGATTCTTAAACTTGTCAGAATCCATGTAGTCATCGATGAGCTTATCCTTATCGCTCCTAAGTTTCACCAGCTCGGAATGAGCCTGAGCCAGCTCCTCTTTCTTCGTGTCCAGCTTCTTCTCCAGGACCTTGGCTCTCTCCTCCCATTTCTTCATCTCTTTCTCAAACCCATCTGAGTTACCCTTCCAGGACCTAGCCTGATGGAGGGCCGCCTGGAAGTAGGTATTACTCTGCAAAGAAATATGTATGAGTTAGCACAAGTTCGTTGGAATACAAGAAAGTTGGGATTCAAAGAAGGAGAGAAAGAAAATTACCGCAGCTTGGGCTTGAGAACCCAGAAGCTCAATAGTCTCAATATCACTCCCCGTAACAATGTCAGTAAAGTCATGGGGAGTGACGGAGTGATAAGACCAATCTTTAGCGTGTTTGGTGGATCCAACCACCGTATCGCTCCTCCTGAAGCCCCAGTTAGGCCTGAAGGAATGTGCCTTAAGTGGAGGATCCACATCGTCCCCCAGCTCGACCACCGGGACGTGGGGCTTAAGAAAAGAAGGACCGTCAGGTTTGCTCCTAGGGTCCCTGTTTAGCTTGGCCCTTTTCTGACGGCCTGACTCCCCCTCCTTAGGCCTGTTAACATTATTGATGGCCTCGCAAGCTGAAAGGAAAAGTAGAAGGAACATTAAAATCCAGAAAAAAAGAAAAAGTGCGATTAAAGAGAAGGAAAAATAATTACGCAGGTATAAATTTACCCTTATCACTGGCCTGGGAGAGACCAACTTTCTTCAAGGAAAACTCCTCTAAAAGGGTCCAGGTATCCGTTTTCCCATCATCTGAAATTAAGGCCTGGTAGGCCACCTCCTCCTCATCAGTCAATCTGATACTACTAGGACTACCATCTGATACCTTGCAAAATGGCCTACGGAAGAGTGTGGCCCAATCACCCCCAGCCCAGGTCAGCCTCACAAACTCATCCCTCCATTTAGGGTTGTTCTCGACTATAGAGTTACTATCAAAGATATGGGGAACTTTGGGTCGTTGGCGAATTAAAACCCATCCCGGTTGACTCATGGAGCTATTATAGAATTGGAAAACTTTCCTAAAGACAGCTACGGAAAGAGGGAAGTTATTCCTGAGACAAAGGACCATAAAACAGATAATATTCCTCCAGGCGTTAGGAGGGAGTTGACAAGGGTTGATTTGTACATCGGCTAATAAACGAGGAATAAATTCGTGGAATGGGAACCTAAGACCTGCGGTCAGGGCTCCTCGATAAATGAACAGGGTATCCCCCTCCCAATTACAAGTCCTATCCCCAGGGGCGGCTGGAGTGATCCTAAGGTGGGGTGGAAGTCTGTACAGGGTGTTCATAGACTCTATTCTACCGTCTAACTCATGAAAAGTGTTACCATGATTATACGAATCTAACTCAGATAGAGAAGGATATTCATCACCTCTCGAGTTAATCATGTCAATGAGAGAAGTATATGGAGATTGAATTTGAATGTTTGTACCTCTCTTAGAGACATTCATCTTCTGCAAACGAGCCAAGTCGCGGTCCGCCATTGATATACTTCGTTTAAAAGCTTGAAACCCAGAAATACTTGAGAATGGTGGAGCTACGGTGGCTGTGTGCTCGCCGGAAATCGCCTACTCAAAGGGAGAACTCTAGAGAAGTTTGTAGAAGAAAATGAGAAATGAGAAGTGAAGTGAGGATTCTCACTTCACACTACACTTATATAGGCGAAAAGCTCGGAATACGAGGCGTTTTTAGGCCCATTTAGCCAGGCCCAACCTAAAAGCCCGTATACTAGAAATATCAGGAATAATCTAGAAGCTCATATGGAAAATGAATGGTCAAAAATCGACCAGAGTTTTAAACTGGATCGATCAGAATCCTGGTCGATATATTATTCGAACAGGAGGGAAGAAATCCCCTAAATCCGATCAGAGTCCTGATCGATACAAAAGAGAATCCTGGTCGATATATTATTCGAACAGAAGGGAAGAAATCCCCTAAATCCGATCAGAGTCCTGATCGATACAAAAGAGAATCCTGGTCGATATATTATTCGAACAGAAGGGAAGAAATCCCCTAAGATCGATCAGAGTCCTGATCGATACCAAAGAGAATCCTGGTCGATATATTATTCGAACAGGAGGGAAGAAATCCCCTAAGATCGATCAGAGTCCTGATCGACACAAAAGAAAATCCTGATCGATATTCCATTCGATCAGAATGATAGAAAATCGCTTAATTCGATCAGAGTCCTGATCGAAATCGATCAGGAATCCTGATCGATTAAGCACGTGTAACAGTCGTCGACTAGGGTGTCACTTTGAAGATCAATTCGATCAGAGCCCTGATCGAAATCGATCAGGAATCCTGTCGACCAGAGTGTAAGATCCTGAGTTAATTCGATCAGGATCCTGATCGAAATCGAGCAGGAATTCTGATCGATTTGGCTGAATCCTGATCAATTTCTTCTGCATCCTAATCAATTTTGTATGCATTTTAAACCAGAAATTACGGATAAATCCAGAAAATTGCGGATAAATCCAGAAAATTACGGATAAATCCAGAAAATTGCGGATAAATCCAGAAAATTACGGATAAATCCAGAAAATTGCGGATAAATCCAGAAAATTACGGATAAATCCAGAAAATTGCGGATAAATCCAGAAAATTACGGATAAATCCAGAAAATTACGGATAAATCCCAGAAGTTAAGGATAAATCCCAGAAATTAAGGGAAAAATCCAGAAATTAAGGGAAAAATCCAGAAATTAAGGATAAATCCCAGAAAAATAAGGAAAAATCCCAGAAAAATTAGGGAAAATCCCAGAAAAATTAGGGAAAAATCCAGAAATAAGGGAAAAATCCCGGAAATAAGGGAAAAATTCCTGGAAATCAAAATAATTCCTAAATAAAAGGAAAAATTCGTTGTAAACGTGTAGGTCGCTCCACACTTTACGGAAAAACGAAACCCTGTAAGGGAACAAATAGACTTAACTTCTGCGAAACCTATTCAATGTTTCCCAAAAGTTGGGGGGCAAATGATAGGGATAAATAAATTATGATTGTATAATTAAATACTGCATTAATTGTACAAGTTGTGGGCTGCTAGGCCCAATAAAAAGATATATGAAACTCAGACCAGAAAGGTTAAGCCTGATGGACCAGATCAGGCCTGATGGAATAAAAAAGGCCCAAAAGCCCTAATTATTAATTAATTTCGTAATTAATTAATAAGGGAAAAATCAGCTATTGAGAAGAGTCCCGATAAGGATATAAATCCTTATAGATTAGCCTCAAGGGGACCTAAAAGGATAAGGAATCAGCTTCCTACTTCCTAGGACTCCTAAGTCTATCCTAATTCAGAGGCTTGTCCACCAAGTCTCCTATACCAAGTCCAATTCAAGGACTCCCACATCTATATAAGGGGTCTCACCCCCACCAATCAGAACTACGTTTTTTGGCTTGATTCTCTAATTCACAGAGATACGTAGGCATCTCGTAAAGGCAGATTTGAGCTACGAAACACGAGAGCAGCCATTAAAGGCCTTGAGCTCCCGAATCTTAGTAATAAATACAGCAAATAATAACCTTAGTTTTTTATCCATAACAACTATAAACAACCCATTAATTTGTCTTGTCACCCTCATCCCTAAATGCTTCTTTTCAATTGAGGTATGCATAAAATATAATACTACATTGTACAACTCAACACACAAGCTAACAGTTCCCAACCGGATTAGTATTTAGCAAAATGTACCTTTGCATGTATGTAAATAATGCAACAATAATTATTCACATACCTTGAGTTACTATCATATAACCATTGCCACCACCAAGGAACAATGGCAAGCTGCCTAGGAGCTACCATTAAACCTTTTTTTCCGCTTCCTTTATCCAACCAAAAACTCTGTTAGAACAATAATGAGATCAAGTAATTAGACAATTTAATTAAAAGATTTTGGACCATTCTCTTTTATCATGATACAAATACATAAGTAATCCAAAAATCATCATGAATAGTTCTAACTTCTAATACTTATTCATAATTTTTGGATAAATTATTGTAAATTTTTGGTTGTCAACTATCCAATCTTTACTCCCAATCATATAGCTACAAATAATTCATCTAAACACTAATTTTTTTTAATGGAGAAATTGAAGAAAATATGTCAATTTAGAACATTAATTACAAATAAAGAAATATTTAAATCTTTATGTCCTTACATTGACCAGTCTTTGAAGATATAAGGGTACATCTATAATATGTAAAATGCAAAAACTGCAGGGAATAAATTTAAATATATGAGAAAATTTAAATATATGGAGTAATACACATGGTAAACTTTGGTCATCCCAGTCTTAAAAAGAATAATCTTACCTTTCATTCAGTTGTTTCTATATATTGTTTTCCAACTTTGACATTTGATAAGCACTTAAATAAATACCAATAATGGAATCCCAAATAAATATTAAAGAAAATAATATTTTATATTTTAAAACTAATTTTCACGGGGAACAATTATTTTATAATCATATTTTAACTAAAATATGTATAAGTATCTTAATGTCAATTAAACACATATTTAATTTTTATTTATAATCTTTTCTAACAGTAATACATCTTTAAATCTTTAGTATACCTATTTTATTTTTAAAAACCTTATTACAAAACTTTACATTAATGAAATAATTATTGAAATTATATTTAATAATTATTATTATTTTACATACATATAAAATAAACACATATAACTATTTTAATTAAAACTTATATTAACAGAAAAAATACTGGATCTAATATTTAAAAAAAACTATCTTAATTGAAATAAAATTAATAGACAAGGATATAAAAACATAAAAAAATATCAAAATGTTAAATATTAAATATTAAAAACAATACACAGAAATAAACTTAGTAAACAAATAATAATATCAAGAAATAATTGAGAGAATTACCACATTGCCATCGTCCAGCAGGAAGAGAAAAATAAAGTTGTTTTTTCGTGGTGTAAGTCAAGGTGGAGATTGATCTCCTGAGAATTTGATTAATATCCGGTGGTAAAAATTTGTTCCATAACTCATTCGAATCACCGGCAGCCCTCAATTCTGTTGAAACACCTGAAGCTCTACATGTATCCTTGGGTGATGTGAATGATAATATTAACGATAGGAAATTCTCTAAGGTGCTCCATCTTAGTTCTTTTGTGATGTATGATTTCCTTCCCCAAATTTGTCCTAAAGTTGATTGTAATGAAATAATTTGTTTTTTATTATCTTTGCTCCCTTATTTTTAACCCTACCTACCACAATGGTTTAGATGTTTCTAGATTTAAGCTAAATGGGCCGATACCTAAACTAGGTGACCAGATGGTCCAAAAGGAGGGATAATAAAAAGTGTGACCCCCTCAAGGTCCATCATGACCCATATTTTTTTAGGTCCAAAATTTTGACGACCTTTCTACACAGCTCATTTGAAAATCAAATGTTCACAAATTATTTTAACTAGCCCCGTGCTTCGCACACGTAAATTCCTTGCAATATACAAAAGTATTAAAAAATTTTGATTTTTCAAATAATGATTTTGAAATATACAAAAATATGAAAAATAATGATTTTTTGTAAATTTAAAAAATTCTAAGAAATTTAAAAATTGAATGATTTATTAAAAAAAGAAATATTATTATAAAATGCAAAATTTATTTGTAAAAATTTTATACTAAAAATATATCAATTCGTAATTGTATCTCGTACTTAAATTTCGATTAAGAAAACTTTTATGTTAGTTGAATTAACAAAGTCGATGTTACATTTTTGAAATTTTTTGAAACATATGATTCTAAAAAATGTTAAACTATTATACATAAAATTCTTGGAGAGTTTTTTTCAAAAAATTTAAAAAAAACGCTTGGAGAAAAAAATTTAGGTTAAAAAATCATTAAATAATAAAAAAATTTAGGTTAAAAAATCATTAAATAATAAAATAATAAAATCATTAACTATTAAAATAAATAGTTGACTATTTATGTTATAAATATTATTGTAAAAACGACACGGCCCCTTATATTGTAAGATAATGTTTTTCTTTTGCTCTAGAAATTTTACTTTTTTAAAAAATTACTTTGAAAATTATAATCTAATAGATGTAAAATTTAAAGAAAAATAAAATATTTAAAATCTGTGCAGTGTGCAAATGTTCTTGAATTAAAAAACAATGACTATATGTTTAGTCCAAACCTAACCACATAATTAATTTTAAATATTACTATGCATTAATTTGAACTCTATTAATATTTTTATGCAATAATCTCAAGTTTATTTTTTTAGATCTTAGTTATAAGATTTAATAAATATACAAATATGTATGTTTATCTAAAAAATATTTACAAATATGTACATTTGATCTAGTAATTTTATGTTTATTGTAATAAGATAGAAAAAACTTGTTAAGTGCAATTTTTTACAAATTTGTGAGTTTATTTTCTCTAATTATAATATTTTATATTTACTTGTCTTTGTCTATAGATTATTATTTATAATATCTCTTTTTGCACCGTTTTTTTAACCTAATGTTAAACATCAAATCATAAAACAATTCTACCAATTAAAATTTAATACACACTATATTCTTACAAGTATAACAACATGGCAAATTATTTTTCTTTAAAGTTAGATTAATAGAGAAAAACACTATTATGCCTGATTCGATTGATCTTACATTTCCCAATTTTTTAATCTCAATAACAGGTTACTCTGGACGATCACGATTAACAACTTGAACAAAAAAATGTCTTCTCTCTCAAGCTAGCTATGGGGTTGTGCCAACGGGAAAAAATTTCAAAATGAGGGGACTAAGGAAGGTGAGTTGAAGGTAGCTAAGAAGGGATTTAGTGCTGAGAGCTTTAAACGGAAACTTTAAATCAGATCCATTGGAGAAGCTTGAAAGCTAGGGGAGGGTTGGAATGGAAGGAGAAGAGTAGAAGTGTAGGAAAAAGTCAAGGGGAAAGGGGAAATGTCAAGACTTATGCGCAAGCATTAAAGAATGAGATAGACAAGATGGTGGATGTCAAAAAAGTTGTGGATGAGGGGGAGTGGCAAATGGTGCAAAGGAAGAAAAAGGTAGGGAAAGCAAGAATCGAGTCAAGTTTCACGATTTTTCTGTATAATATTCCGGGAGAGTGCAAAGCTAGGGAAATTTGGAATTGCTTGAGGGGTTCAGGGGTTATTTTGGATATAATTCTGCCTAGAAAAAGGGACAAAAGAGGGAAAATATATGGTTTTGTTAAGACAACTTCGGAGCTTGAAGCCAATACAATTATTCTTAATGTTAAGGTAAAGGGGGGTTTAGGATCTAATATTCGTATGAGTCTTAATGAAAAAAGGTTAGTAGAGATCAAGGAAAAGGAGATTTTAGGGTGTACAAAGATAATGTGGTTGGGTCAAATCAGATTAGGAATAGAGATGACTATAATAATATTAAGAAGGATGTGGTCAAAGTGAATGCTGAGGTTGGAAATAAGCATGAAAATGGAAATCAGGAGAAGGAGTTGGGGGTTGAAATGTTTGAATATATTGAAGCAGTAGTAGATAAAGATGTTGAGGAGGGTTTATATGATACCAAAGTGACTTTCTCAAGAACTGATGAATCAGCGAGCTCGTTGCAAAATAAGTTATGAGTAGAAGGGATTGAACAGGTCAATGTAGTGGGAATAACTTCTCGAAAGTTCTTATTAGCTAGTATGCATGACAAGGGGTGGGAAGAATATGCAGATAAGCTTTTTGAGAAATAGTTTAGGAGTTTGAGAAAATTTAAAGATGAGGATCTGGTTGTTCCCAGGACAGTATGGTTACAAAGCTATGGGATCCCAATGAATGTGTGGGTAGAAGAAAATTTGAAGGGCTATACGAGATGGTTGGGGATTGGATTTGTTGGTCCTATCAGAAAGATAATGAGATTGAGTTTTTTAATCCAGTCATTTGTATATCTACTACAAGAAGGGAAAAGGTTGAAGAGTCCATGAATATATTATTGAAGGGAAAGCTTTATCCAATTAAATTTGTTGAAATTGAAAATGGGAAGGAGCTGAAGAATAAAATGGATTCAATTAGTTTATCTGAAGGAGGGATTATATCAAAAGTTATGAAGGTGTTGGAGGTGGATGGAAAAGTGCATGAGGGGAGGTTGGTTTTGTTAAATAGTCAAGCTGTAGAAGAAGTGGTTAGAACAAACTCTAAATCAACTAGTAAGGATTCTTTAAGTGAGCTGAAGTCTGGAGGGACAAAGAACATAGTTGAAAAGTCTGACAGTTTAGAGTCTGGTGTTTTTACTGGTACTTCACAAGGTACTTTGTGTAATAAAATTATTAAGCTCAAAGTCAAAGGAGTGGGTAGACCTAAAAAGAAAGGTAAAAAGTTTAACAATCCTTTTGACTTGAAAGGAGGTGTTAATTTAGGATGTAGGAAGTATCTTGGGAGAAATAATAGGTTAGGCCCTTGTTTAGGTTTTGGAGGTAGTTTTGTGACTCTGTTAGGAAACAAAGAGGTAAAAAGGAAAGAAGCTGCTAGAGAAATAATAGATTGTGCTGAACAAATGGGGCTAAAGGTGTTAGGGATAGAGAGAAAGTTATTATTGGGATAGCAGAGCAGCTGCAAAAAGGAGAATTGTAAGATTGAAGTAGTAAAGAAGTTGTACTGTAGTAAAAGTAAACCATTATGTCAGTAAAAGATATAAGAATAATATCTTCGAATTGTAGAGGGTTGTGTAATGCTGTGAAGAGAAGAATGGTTAAAGATATGATCAGATCTAGAAGAGTTAATATACTGTGTTTGCAGGAAACAAAATGTATGGAATGGAAGAAATTTTGGGAGAAATCCATTTGGGTCAGTGGTCAGGTAGGATGGCTTATACAGAATTCAGAAGGTTTGTCAGGGGGACTGATTTTAGCATTGGATAATTTGTGTTATAAATATTTAGGCTCGGCTTCAGGAAAAACTTGGGAGTGGGTTCAGCTCAAATGCATCTTAACAGATGAAGTTTTTCATATAGTCAATGTGTATGGTCCTTTAAACTTAAAAGGTAAGAGGCAATTTTGGGATGAGATATCAAAAATCTTACTTATCACGGGAAATGATTTGGTGTGTGTGCTTGGGGACTTTAATAGTATTATGGATGAAAAAGAGAGTGTCAATTGCACATATAGAAGATTAGATGTGTAGGGTTTTAAAGATTTCGTTAAGAATAATAATTTGTGTGAGATTGGGTTGATAAATGAAAGTTTTACTTGGTTTGGTCCTTTTGGAAGGTGTAGTAAGTTAGACAAAGTTCTGGTGAATGATAGTTGGTGTGCTCGAGATAACTGGGAAGTTATGGAAATTAATAGGATGATATCGGATCATAGACCTTTGTTGATGTATGCTTGTAAAATTCTGAATGATCCAGTGCCTTTTAGGGTGTTTATTTGGTGGCCAAGAGAATAGTAATCCCTTTTTTAACCAACTGAGGCAATTTTATTTTAGTTTGATGACATAATATTGATTCCGCAGATTTCCTTTCAAATTTTTATTTTGTTATAGTCCGGTCCAATAATATAATGTTTTTAGTGGGATCAATAATATATATTATTCTATCTTACCCTGATTCTTCAATAATATAATTTTATTTAGCCAGGATGGGTAATTATATAATGTTTTATTTTATTATTTTATTTTATTATTTTTAGTTTTTTTAATTTTTATTTAAGATTTGATCAATAAAATAATTTTGTTTAGCCAGGCCAGGTAATTTTTATATATTATTTTATTTTAATGAAAACCAATATACATATCACAATTCATTTATGAATATTTATCTATTTATGATATCTTTTTATGATATCGTAATACATATCTATTTTGTTATTGTCTTTTATTAAAATAATACACATTGATAAACATAACTTGTATTTGATATAAGTTAGACATTGTACAAGATTTACATATAAAAAAAATAATGAAGAATATTATAATTCTAGAAAATGACCCATGCCATGCTATATTAAATAATAAAATAACACATACCTCATGATGTGTAATGAGGGATTGTGTACGCTGTATGTAACTATAATGATGTTTGAAATAAATTTGAAATTATATTTAAAGTCATGATTGGAAATAAAATAGTGATTTAAGTTAAAAAGGTGAAATATTGGAGATGAAAGTATTATAAAATAAATTTATAATTGGAGATGGCCTAAATAAAGGAAACTGTATTCGGTTATGATATGGGCCTTAAAATTGGACACACCATAATACAAACAACAATGTCTTAAAACCCTTAAATTTTACATAAAACATAATTCATCAACATCCTTCAAATAACAGATAATTCATATTACATGAAATTTTTTTTAAAGACAAAATAAAGCATGCCAACAGTTAAATTCATTAAACAACTGCCATGGGTTGTTTAGGCCTAAACTCGAAACCTTGTACGATAAGGCCAGCCTTACTATATTTACAAAGAAAAATCTAAAAATTAACATATATGTTAAATATAGAGTTGACCAAAAATTTTGAATTTTATTTAAATAAACAATATGTACTGCTCTGTATTATTACTGAGTTTACGTCTAACTTACAATTAACTTACTCAATTTAAAAAGATAAAAAATGCATAACTAAAATCAGAATGACTTGCAATCATAATATACAATAATGTAAAATTTACACTACTGTTAATATAACAGTTGATTTTAATGAAAAATGTTACTTTTTGAAATTCAACGTATGCATGTATGAAAAAATGTTAGTTTTTTATTTACACTATTGTTAACAAAGTAAGATTAAGTTATATGTGTGTCAGCATGTAAATTATCTTATGTTACATTTCTTAGTAAATTACGATGGTTTCAATTATTTATATGCTAAATATTTGATTTATGTATATGCATTATTAACATCTAGTGAGACAATTGATTAATTAAATAACATGCATTTATAATTATTCAAAAATTAAAATTATGTAATAAATAAATTACAATAATTTATATATGGTATTCACATTATCACTGGGATAAAATTCATAACTATTTTTTACGCAATCAAGTACCATTCATGGTTGTAACATAAAATTAAATAATAAATCGTAAAGACTTGTTATTGATATTCTTGATTTTTTTTCAAGAATTCAAAGGAAAAATTGTAATTATATCATTATTTAAACTATTTTTAAGTTTTTTTTTACGACTCCAATATTTCTACATATAATAATTGGATAACATTGTATACTATTCTTCTAAAATTAAATAGTTTTTTAATTCGATAAAGTTTATAGATATCAGTTGAACTGGTTAATTCCTTCAAATTATTAAACAATATATATTTTTTCCTTTAAATAGTATAAAATGCATTGAATCAAGGGCTTTTATCATTAATATCTTAATTTTATAAACTTTTTGTAAAAATACTGTCAGTTTTTAAAATAAATTGCAAAAATAATACCTTTCAAAAAATATTTGCAAAAATACGAAGGTTGCATTTACAACCATATCTGCAACTGTTAGCAACCATATATGCAACCACAAATGCAAATTTGAAAAAATATGTTGAAAATTACATTTAGTTGCAAAATAAGTTGTTCAGGTGGTTGCAAATGACGAAAAATGAATGTCCCTCTGGGGCCAATACTAGTACCAACTAAATACAACCCCAAAATCAACTCCCTCATCATCACCCGTTGCATCCATTTCTCCACCTCCATCTGCTACGACATCTCCGCAATCTTCATCAATTCCGGCACTGTCGTCTCGCTGACACTAATCAATCCTCCTCCGTCAATAACACAATTCTCTGCATTACCACTAGCACCCACCGTACTAGACAGCTAGGTTGGCAAGTGTTGTTGATATGGGGAATTTTTCGTCGGTTTCGAACTGGTTTTGGTTTAGAGATTTGGAGAATCAATTTGTTTAACTGAGCAAGCGGAGAGATGAGTTTATGCAAAATTTAATTGACGAGGTCCGTGGCTCTGGTAACGAAGGGGAGGCTAAAACTTTGATTTAGGTGTTGCTGGATTTGAATGATGCCAAACCTGATTACTACAAAGACGATGTTATTATGAGATGGAAAGCGAGAGAGGGAGACCGAGAAAGAGAGGGGGGAGGAGAGAGGCAGTGAGAGGAGAGGGAGAGGGAGAGGGCGGAGAAGTTTAAAAAAGGAATGGGGATGAAGATGATATTTTTGCAATTTAATTATTTGTATGTTTAAAAAGATAGTAAATTTGCAAGATTTTATGTAAGGTAGTAGAGTTGCAAATAAATTTCCAAAAGTTGGTATATTTGGCAAATTCCCTTGAATCAAATTCTATAATATAGTATAGATATAACTCTTATTTGAAAATTTGAAAATATTAAAATAATTAAAAATATTTGTACAATATTTTCTTCATAAATGAATATTGCTTATCGAAAATAATTCTTTTTAAAAGGCTAGTCTTTTTCAAGTGAAAAATGAAAATGAATAATAAATAGATTTAATATATCATCGTAGTTTTAACAAATCTCGTGAAATCTTATATCAAATTTCAATATTTTTAAAACCGAGACAACTCCCAAAAACAATGATACGCTACCAGTGAAGCTAGTAATTTTGATACAAATAATCAATTTACTTGATCCTATAAAGACCTTAAATACATTAATTATATTAACATAAGATATTAAAATATTTCACAATTTTGGTAAGATATAATCGCCGAGCTTGTAATTTAAATTTACTAAACGTAGAATGTGACGATGTTTTTCGGTCGGGTCGTGTAGTCAAAAATTTAAATTTGTCTTGTAGTCAAATTTTGAGTATTTTTTTAACTATAGGCCAAGTTTTTATTTTAAATTCGAAATAAACTAAAATGCATTGACTCAATATAATTCGAACTTATCTAAATATATAATGCCAATATAGATTATATATATATAAGCGATTCCATTTTCAATATTTCTTTAAAAAATTTATATATATACATTTAGTTACTTATTATAATAAAAAATATATTAAAATTATATAAGATATATTTTCAAACTAAAAAATGATTAATAAATAAGATAATAATTCATTTATGTACTATGCCTAACTTTATATCTGGAATTAAGTTGTTTAAAATTAACTGTTCAAATATTCAAGTAACTATCTTTTTTTGGGGAATTCAAGTAACTACCTTTAAAGTTAAATAAAATATTAATTTAGTATATTTACATATTATGTGTATGATAAAAAACAGATGTGACAATATGGTGTAGTGGTATAAGGTTGTATAGGTGAATGAAGTATCTTGAGTTCGATTCCCCTAAACCACACAATACCAAATTACACAACATTTCAAATATAACTCATTAAACAATATATATATATTCTTGTTTGTGTTGTATAATTTGTATTTAATGAATTAATATAAATAGGGTAGTCAGTGTATGTTTAAAACGAAACGATTATACTTAATCTGTAGAATATCGTTAGTATGTTTACAAATAAAAAGTTAAAAAATAACATTTATGTTGAATACAGAATTAACCAAAAATTTTGAATTTTATTTAAATAAATTATATGTACCGCCTATATTATTACTGAGTTCACTACTAACTTACAATTAACTTACTCAATTTAAAAAGATAAAAAATGCATAATTGAAATCAGGATGACTTGCAATCATAATATACAATAATGTAAAATTTACACAATTGTTAATATAAAAGTTGATTTTAATGAAAAATGTTAGTTTTTGAAATTCAACGTATGTATGCATGGAAAAATATTAGTTTTTTATTTACACTACGGGTACTAAAGTAACATTAAGTTATATGTGTGTGTTAACATGTAAATTGTCGTATGTTACAATTTTTAGTAAATTATGATGGTTTCAATTATTTATATGCTAAATATCTGATTTATGTACATTTTTAATCACTATTAACATCTAGTGAGACAAATGATTACTTAAATAACATGCATTTATAATTATTCAAAAATTAAAATTAAGTAATAATTAAATTGCAATAATTTATATATGGTATTCATATTATCACTGATAAACAATATATATCTAGTTTTTATGCAATTGAGTATCAATCATGGTTGTAACATAAAAATAAATTATATATTATAAAGACTTATTATTGATATTCATGATTTTTTTTCAAGGATTTGAAGGGAAAATTATAATTATATCGTTATTTAAACCGTTTTTAAGTTCCTTTCATTACTACTCTAATATTTCTTCCTATAATAATTTGATAACATTGTATACTATTCTCCTAAAATTAATTATTTTTTAATTTGATAAAGTTTTATAAATATCAGTTGAACTGGTTAATTCATTCAGATTATTGAACAATATATACTTTTTCTTTAAATAGTATAAAATACATTGAATCATGGGCTTTTCTCATAAATATCTTAATTTTATAAACTTTTTGTAAAAATGCTGTCAGTTTTTAAAATAAATTGCAAAAATACTACCTTTCAAAAAATATTTGCAAAAATACGAAGGTTGCATTTGCAACCATATCTGCAACTGTTAGCAACCATATATGCAACCACAAATGCAAATTTGAAAAAATATGTTGAAAATTACATTTAGTTGCAAAATAAGTTGTTCAGGTCGTTGCAAATGACGAAAAATGAATGTCCCTCTGGGGCCAATACTAGTACCAACTAAAAACAACCCCAAAATCAACTCCCTCATCATCACCCGTTGCATCCATTTCTCCACCTCCATCTGCTACGACATGTCCGCAATCTTCATCAATTCCGGCACTGTCGTCTCGCTGACACTAATCAATCCTCCTCCGTCAATAACACAATTCTCTGCATTACCACTAGCACCCACCGTACTAGACAGCTAGGTTGGCAAGTGTTGTTGATATGGGGAATTTTTCGTCGGTTTCGAACTGGTTTTGGTTTAGAGATTTGGAGAATCAATTTGTTTAACTGAGCAAGCGGAGAGATGAGTTTTTGCAAAATTTAATTGACGAAGTCCGTGGCTCTGGTAACGAAGGGGAGGCTCAAACTTTGATTTAGGTGTTGCTGGATTTGAATGATGCCAAACTTGATTACTACAAAGACGATGTTATTATGAGATGGAAAGCGAGAGAGGGAGACCGAGAAAGAGAGGGGGGAGGAGAGAGGCAGTGAGAGGAGAGGGAGAGGGAGAGGGCGGAGAAGTTTAAAAAAGGAATGGGGATGAAGATGGTATTTTTGCAATTTAATTATCTGTATGTTTAAAAAGATAATAAATTTGCAAGATTTTAAGTAAGGTAGTAGAGTTGCAAATAAATTTTCAAAAGTTGGTATATTTGGCAAATTCCCTTGAATCAAATGCTATAATGTAGTATAGATATCTCTTATTTGAAAATTTTAAAATATTAAAATAATTAAAAATATTTGTACAATATTTTCTTCATAAATGAATATTGCTTATCGAAAATAATTCTTTTTAAAAGGCTAGTCTTTTTCAAGTGAAAAATGAAAATGAATGATAAATAGATTTAATATATCATCGTAGTTTTAACAAATCTCGTGAAATCTTATATCAAATTTCAATATTTTTAAAAAACGGGACAACTCCCAAAAACAATAATACGCTACCAGTGAAGTTAGTAATTTTGATACAAATAATCAATTGACTTGATCCTATAAAGACCTTAAATACATTAATTATATTAACATAAGATATTAAAATATTTCACAATTTTGGTAAGATATAATCGCCGAGTTTGTAATTTAAATTTACTAAACGTAGAATGTGACGATGTTTTTCGGTCGGGTCGTGTAGTCAAAAATTTAAATTTGTCGTGTAGTCAAATTTTGAGTATTTTTTTAACTGTAGGCCAAGTTTTGATTTTAAATTCGAAATAAACTAAAATGCATTGACTCAATATAATTCGAACTTATCTAAATATATAATGCCAATATAGATTATATATATATAAGCGATTCCATTTTCAATATTTTTTTAAAAAATTTATATATATACATTTAGTTACTTTTTATAATAAAAAATATATTAAAATTATATAAGATATATTTTCAAACTAAAAAATGATTAATAAATAAGATAATAATTCATTTATGTACTATGCCTAACTTTATATCTGGAATTAAGTTGTTTAAAATTAACTGTTCAAATATTCAAGTAACTATCTTTTTTTGTGGAATTCAAGTAACTACCTTTAAAGTTAAATAAAATATTAATTTAGTACATTTACATATTATGTGTATGATAAAAAACACATGTGACAATATGGTATAGTGGTATAAGGTTGTATAGGTGAATGAAGTATCTTGAGTTCGATTCCCCCAAACCACACAATACCAAATTACATAATATTTCAAATATAACTCATTAAACAATATATCTATATATTCTTGTTTATGTTGTATAATTTGTATTTAATGAATTAATATAAATAGGGTAGTCAGTGTACGTTTAAAACGAAACGATTATACTTAATCTGTAGAATATCGTTAGTATGTTTACAAATAAAAAGTTAAAAAATAACATTTATGTTGAATACATAATTAACCAAAAATTTTGAATTTTATTTAAATAAATTATATGTACTCGCCTATATTATTACTGAGTTCACTACTAACTTACAATTAACTTACTCCAAATCAGGATGACTTGCAATCATAATATACAATAATGTAAAATTTACACAATTGTTAATATAAAAGTTGATTTTAATGAAAAATGTTAGTTTTTGAAATTCAATGTATGTATGCATGGAAAAATATTAGTTTTTTATTTACACTACGGGTACCAAAGTTACATTAACTTATATGTGTGTGTTAGCATGTAAATTGTCGTATGTTACAATTTTTAGTAAATTATGATTGTTTCAATTATTTATATGCTAAATATCTGATTTATGTACATTTTTAATCACTATTAACATCTAGTGAGACAAATGATTACTTAAATAACATGCATTTATTATTATTCAAAAATTAAAATTATGTAATAATTAAATTACAATAATTTATATATGGTATTCATATTATCACTGATAAACAATATATATCTAGTTTTTGTGCAATTGAGTATCAATCATGGTTGTAACATAAGAATAAATTATATATTATATAGACTTATTATTGATATTCATGATTTTTTTCAAGGATTCGAAGGGAAAATTATAATTATATCGTTATTTAAACCGTTTTTAAGTTCCTTTCAATACTACTCTAATATTTCTTCCTATAATAATTTGATAACATTGTATACTATTCTCCTAAAATTAATTATTTTTCAATTTGATAAAGTTTTATAAATATCAGTTGAACTGGTTAATTCATTCAGATTATTGAACAATATATAGTTTTTCTTCAAATAGTATAAAATACATTGAATCAAATGTTACAATATAGTATAGATATAACTTTTTTTTGAATAATTCAAAATTTAAAAATAATTCAAAATATTTGTACAATATTATCTTAATCAATGAATATTATTTATCTAGAAGAATTCTTTTTAAAAGGCTAGTTTTTTTAAAGTGGAAAATAAAAAATAAATGGAATTAATATATTATCGTAGTTTTAAAAAATCTCGTGAGATCTCATAACAAATTTCGAATATGTTTAAAATCGGGACAAGTCCGAAAAATAATAATATGCTATCAATGAAGTTAGTAATTTTAATATAAATAATCAATTAGTTACTTTTTATAATAAAAAATATATTAAAACTATATAAGATATATTTTCAAACTAAAAAATGATTAATAAATAAGATAATAATTCATTTATGTACTATGAATAATTTTGTATTCGGAATTTAATTCTTTAAAATTAACTGTACAAATATTAAAGTAACTATCTTTTTTTTGCAGAATTCAAGTAACTATTTTAAAGTTAAATAAAATATATATTTAGCACACTTTACATATTATTATTATGTGTATGATAAAAAGTGTAGTGGTATGGAGTTGTATGGCTGAATGAAATATATTGAGTTGCACATCTTTTATATAAAAATTTATCACGAAAATTCATCAAGAGAGTCTTGAGTTATTATACACAGACGTGGATAAAAGGTTTAGTAATCCATTCTATGTTCTGTTCGGTTTTAGAAATAACGGTGAAGCCCTCCTTGGTTCTCTGTTTGGTGCCAAACAATTGACAGGTCTTGTTTTCTACCGCAAATATCTTATTTTCAGCAGCCACATTGTGGTGTTGTGATGCATACAGCTAGAGTGTTTTGATTGAATGTGAGTAACATGAAATTATGAGACGATAGCTAGCTATAATAATCCCTTTTTTTGCTACATGGCGCACAATGATTTTTATTAGTCCAGGATATCTAACTGCAAGTTTATCCTTGCCATAGAATTGCTTATGGTGTTCTTCAAACCCCATTGAGCGAGTTCTGAGAATATAAGAGAAATGTTTGTTACTGGAATTAGAATACTTAAGAGAATGGTGCCCTGCATAGGGAGAACATGGAGCTTTTCAGAAATTTGTAACTATGAAGTGAAGAGACTTTGATGGTGCATATTTCTACTGCCACTTAATGTGTAAACAGGTGAGTTATTTGAGGTCACCTCATAAGAGTATTCAAATTCGGCTATTGGATTATACAAATGCTTACCGAGTCTGTTTTTTATCGTATGTTCAGCTTCAGTAACATATTTTTCAGAAATTAAATCAACGTAGGTAAATTAGAAGGAGAAAAGGGAACCTGATATATCTCAGGCTTTTGATGTTTTTCCCCAATGTTTTATTCTCTCACCACCAAGTGTATACCATGCATGTCTCTTTCTTTTAGTCACAACTCTTCTGTTACAGCGAGTCTTAAAAATTCTGTTTCAGAATAAAATGCTACAGTTTTGATAACATATCTCAGGAAAAGAGGCTGAGACATATCCCAGCTTACCGTTTTCTTCAACCATTCTAATATATATTTTATTGCACTATTTTGTTAGTATGAAACATTAGATCATGTCCACAATATTAATAGAGGCGCGTCCTGCTTATCACTGGATAATTGGTTCGAGAATTGCTGCTGAATCTTCCGGTGCCCTATCATATCTTCCTATGCATCTTCTGTAACTGTAATTCATATAGATGTTAAATTAGGTAACATATTACTGGATGATAATAATGTATCTAAAATTTCAGATTGTGGAGCTTTGAGGTTGGTACTCATGGATTAAACCAAAGAAACTACATTAGTCCAGGGTACTTTAGGATACTTGGACCCTGAATACTTACATTCAGGCCAACTGACTGAAAAAAGTGATGTTTATAGTTTTGGATTTTTCCTTGCAGAGCGCTTTTAACAGGAAGAAAACCAATTTACATGGCTAATCCTGAGGAAGAAAGAAATCATGGCATATATTTGAGAAAAAAGTACTAAACATCCATGGGCCAATCAACATGGGAATGAAGAGATGACGAGTTTAATAGGTCATAGTGAGATTCAGCATTCTGATCTTTATGAAATCGTGGCATACATTATGATCCTTAATAGGTCATAGTTTGTGGCACATGTAGACAAAGCTCCTTTAAATATCTTAAGTTTTGTAATATGTTATATGCATTGTATCCAAGGACATGATAATGCATTGATTTGTAAAAGTAATTGTATGAAAAACTTATATCAGTATCTATGTCTTAAAGAATATCTGGTTGGCATGGATTCTTCTGTTAAAGAGTCGAGAGATATATAAAAAACTGAGCATGAAATCGATCAAATGATGTTCGTGTCATTGGGATATGCGGGCAAGAGGTGTCAGCCCCCTTATAATTTTTTCCGTTGCAATCGAATGATGTTCGTGTCATTGGGATATGCAGGCAAGAGGTATGAGGCGACCCCCTTATAATTTTTTCTGTTGCATTTTTAAATTTCCTCTTATTTAAATTTTTGATATATTGATGGATTATTGCATTTTTTTCCTTTGATTGTTTGTTAAATAATGTTAGAATTCCAAAATTCCTAATTTTTTTATAGTAACAAGAATACCAAACCCTGTTAGGCTTTTAGCTATTTTTTCATAAACCTTTAGTTGCTAATGGCTTCAAAATCGTTAGGCCATTACCTACCGGTAGAAGTCGTTGAGCAGATTCTTGTGAAAATACCATGCATAAAATCTATACTAACATGCACCCCAATTTGTAAATTATGGTATTTTTCAATTAAATCATCTCGATTCATCAACACTCATCTCTCTAGTCCAAATAACACCAAATACTTATGCCACAGTTTACCTTATCGCAACGAATATTTAATATATTTTGATAGTCAACCATATAGGAATTGTGCGAAATCAGAGTTTCTTTGCGGGCTTAATGATGTTAAGGTGCATGGCTGCAATGTAATAGTTTGTTATACCAAGCTTTACCAAAATCGCAAAGATCGTGGACTTATCTATCTCTGGAACCCTTTTGTTAGAAAACTAAAGGTTCTTCCTAAGTTTCGAGAAAAGTGTTATTCTGGAGAAGCCAAAGAAGCTATTGGATTTTGGTTTGATAAGGAGAAAAACGACTACGAGGTTGCGAGAATTAGTTACACTGAAGTGGCATCTTCTGTTGATTTCTTTAGCCTAAGGAGTAATTCTTGGAAAACTATCAGTGATTCTTGTACAGGTGTCCATTTATGCCCGATATTGGAGCACAATGTAGTGTACACTAAAGGAACATTGCTCTGGCTGGAAGAAGAAAGGTCAAGACACTGGAAGACTGTTTCGATAAATTTGAATACTGGCATGTTTCAAGAGGCGTTAATAGGTACTTCCTCCGTCCCACTGGATTGTTTACATTACTTTTTGGCACGCTTTTCAATGCTCGTTTACAGTATACTTCCATAATATTATTTATTTTTTAAATTCTGAAAAAAAGTTTCATGTTTAAACTTTTATTAAAAAAAATTTAAGAAAAAACATTATGAAACTATACTTTATTGAAGCCTCAAAATACGTGCAAACAGTGTACGTAAACTATCCAGCGGGACGGAGGGAGTAATAATTTTCAGCCTTTAGGTTTATGGTATCTTAAGGACCAAATATATGTTAGAAAATGGAAATTTGAGAACACATGTAATATATCTTCTTAACGTAATTTCCGGTTAATAACAAGTGGAGGTTGTTCCTTTCTATAAGGACACTAATTTTCATATTTGGATCTAAGACATTTTCTTAGTGAAATCCATGCAGAAATAACAAGAGTAAATAACAAGAATGCTTATTTGTACAAGAGTTATTTCGGTTTTAGCTGGGAAGCATATTTTGAAATTTATGCAATGTTTAGGACCTGAAGCTAGAGGTCATGTGCTGAGATAAGTTTTTGCAATGTTCAGGGCCTGAGGTTGGAAGCTCAGGACCTGATGGTATGCTGAAAATATTTCTGGAATGTTCAGGGCCCGAGGCTAGATGTTCAGGTCGTGAGGTGCTGAAAAGTTTTGGTTTGTTTAGGGCCTGAGGCTTATGCTCAGGGCCTGAACTGGAAGCCAATTGCTAAAACTATATAAACATGTTTTGTATAAATAAGTATATTATATATTAATATTTGAGTGAGGATTATTATTATTTTAATAATAATAATAATAATTAGACTCCTATACAATATATAATATATTAGAATACATACGTTACTTTTGTAGAAAAGAGCAAAAATTGAAGTGTGTGAAAATCTGAGAGGGAGATAGATTGGGGAAAATAGATAGAAACCCTTGAACATCATCTCTCTGCCTCTCTCCCACATATACATACATATATTCATTAATTTTCTTGGTGAATTGAGGTGCTGGTCGTTGTTGAGCCTTCTCGTATCTGTGAACGGATCGCTCTGAGTTATTTTATCCTGGAAGTGATATTGTGGCAACCCATCACAGCATAAGTGGGGCAATAATCTCTTCAAGAACAGTCAAGTCTTCTTGAGAGCTTGGTGACTCACCTGATTCTCTAATTCTGATAAAGCTTCATAGAGCTAAGTGATTTTCTCTAATTTCTTGTCAATTCGGTCTCTAATTATATATTCTTTGTGCCTTCGTGTTTGTTTCGTTACTTGGTTGAATTTTCTTGTTCATGTTAATTTGTTATATATAATTGTCCCATTGTTGCGCGTATAGTAATATTCCCAGTAATACATACCATATTTATGTCTCTTTCTTTTAGTCACAACCAGGGGTGGATCTAAAAATATTTACTTCGTGGTGCACCGAGTAAATTTTGGATGACACCCTCTTGTTTTATTTATTTTAATGTGGGCAATTTAATATGATCTTAAAAAAATTTTAATGGTTAAGAAACGTAAAAGAATTATTTAAGGAGGATGCGTGTTCTTCGATGGCCCTTTACTAGAATCTCCCCCGATCAGAACTCTTTGGTGAGTCTTAAGATTTTGTTTGAGAACAAAATGCTGCAATTTTGGAAATTTCTCAAGAAACTATAATCCATTTTTAATCGTTCACATGATTTTGTGTTAAATTTTGCACAGTAACATTTAAAGTGAGCATACTAATAAATTTAAGCCTAGAATTTTCGTTAATTGAGATTTGTTTAATAGACAAACCAGAAAAATATAAAAATTTATTTTGCTAAAGTGAGGTGCTGCTGAAGATGCTCATGCTCTTATCATATGGCCAAATTCCTAGCTACCTTTATACTGGATGAATGCACTTCATTTACAGTAATTATGGACTACTTTTGTCATCCTGCCTTTGTTGGAAGAATGAAACATATATTAAAGAAGGGTTCATTCCACAACAAATATTGTTAATAGTTTATGTTGGCACAATGTAAGCAATATACAATATATATATATATATATATATGTGTGTGTTTGTGTATGACTGGAGAAAAACAAATATTTTGCTGAACTACTATTTTTTATTATGTTAAAGCAATTACAATATATAATGAGAAACAATAAGAAAGTGACTCCTAGGATCTGGAAAACTGAAAGTCCTAAACAAACTCAAACATTAACATCTTATTTTGTAATGCTCCTATTTTATCTCGTTATGCTCACCAGAAACTGAAGACTCGGACAACATTAAGCACACACTAAACTAACAACTATCAACTAGAGTTCATGAATAAGGACAAGTTAAAATTAAATTCCAACAAACTCCCCCTTAATCTAAACTTTTCTGAATGCATTTCTTTACTCCAAGCAGATTCCTCATAATTTCAAATTTAACATAGGTCAGGGCTTTGGTGAGAGAATCTGCCCTTTATTCTTCAGTACACATGTGCTTCACAATTATTTCCCCATTCTCCACGCATTCACGTATAAAATGATACCAAATATCTATGTGTTTGCTTCTACCGTGAAACACCGGATTTTTAGCCAAGTCTATTGCAGACTTATTGTCAATAAACAACGTAACTGGACCAATGTCTTGTTCAGTAACTCGAGACAACAGTTTTCCCAACCAAATAGCCTGACAAGCCGCTGCAGTAGCCGCCATGAACTCGGCCTCACAGGATGAGAGTGCCACACATTTCTGTTTATGTGAGGCCCATGTTATCAAGCTTTTATTGAGGTAGAAGACCATCCCCCCGGTGCTTTTTCTGTCTTCCACGTTACCAGCAAGACCGCTTTCTGAGTATCCGACCAAAACTTTGTTGTCACTGTCCCGTGAGTAGATTAAACCGAAATCCAATGTCCCTTTTACATAGTGAAGTATAAGTTTTGCTGCAGCCTGATGTAGAAGAGTTGGTCTCTCCAAAAACCTACTCACAATGCCCACATAATATGCTATATCAGGTCTGGTGTGGACAAGATATCTCAAACCTCCGATTATACTTTTAAACTTAGTAGAGTTGACTTCTTTTCTGCCTTCGTCTTTGTTGATGATTTCCTTGGGATGCATCGGAACTTTAGTCGGGCTGCAGTACAACATACCAGCTTTGTTAAGAATTTTCTTCTCGTACCCTGTCTGTTTTGGTTGAATATATCCATTTCCCTGTTTAACTTCAATACCAAGATAGTAGTAGGTTAGCTTGCCTAAATCACACATATCAAACTTACTTGCCATTTGTTCCTTGAACTCCGTGATGGCTGCAACATTTGCTCCTATTAGGAGAATATCATCGACATACACGCCAATTATTATCACTTCCTTTCCCCCATTTTTTGTGTACACAGCCTGCTCGTAAGCACACCTGACAAAGCCCAACTCCTCCAAACATTTGTTCAATTTGGAGTACCAAGCCCTGGGAGCTTGACGAAGACCGTATAGAGCTTTTAAGGGTTTGTAAACAAGATGTTCTTGTCCTGGTTTGACAAAACCTTCGGGTCGCCTAACATAGACCTCTTCCTTAATTTCCCCGTTCAAAAAAGCCGTTTTGACGTCAAGATGATGAACCTTCCAGTTCCCTTTTGCAGCATGAGCAAAGCAGTAGGCTTATTGTCTCAATTCGCATGACTGGTGCAAAAACCTCATCGAAGTCTATGCCTTATTTCTGCACACATACTTTGGCTACAATCCTTGCTTTATGTTTAATAATATTTCCGTTTGCATCTCATTTAATCTTGTATATCCATTTCAGATCAATGGGTTTTCGACCTTGAGGCAACTCTGTTAACTCCCACTCTAAGGTTCCATTTCTCTCTACTGCAGCCATTTCAATTTCCATAGCTTTCTTCCGCTCAGCTCCCCTAGCTGCTTAGTTTAATTTGCTGGCTCATCTAACCCCATTAGATACAATTCTTCACTTTCCAAATCAATGGGTTCGGTTTCACCATAAATCTCACTTAGTGGCATGTACCTTCGAGGTTCATCATCAGATCTGAGCTCGATATGGACCTATTAGAGTTTGAAGTGCCCATTATTGACATTTCTCTCCCAGAGACTGAGCTAGACATACTTGGGCTTTGCACATCACTTGCAGCAGTGCTACTGTGGTTGTTATTTGAGGCTAATAATCTTGTTCCGGAGTTATCAGTTTCTTCCCATACTTCATCACCTTCACTTGACGTAATTTCTGGTTAATAACAAGTGGAGGTTGTTCCTTGCTATAAGGACATAAACTTTCACATTGGGATCTAAGATATTTTCTTAGTGAAATCCATGTAGAAATAAGAGCAAGAATGCTTATTTGTACAAGAGTTGTTTTGATTTTAGTCGAGAAGCATATTTTGAAATTTATGCAATGTTCAGGACCTGAGGCTAGAGGTTCAGGACCTGATGATGTTCTGAGATAAGTTTCTGCAATGTTCAGGGCCTGAGGTTGGAAGCTCAGGACCTGATGGTTTGCTGAAAACATTTCTGGAATGTTCAGGGCCCGAGGCTAGATGTTCAGGTCCTGAGGTGCTGAAATGTTTTGGTTTGTTTAGGGCTTGAGGCTTATGCTCAGGGCCTGAACTGGAAACCAATTACTAAAACTATATAAACATGTTTTGTATAAATAAGTATATTAAATATTAATATTTGAGTGAGGATTATTATTATTTTAATAATAATAATAATTAGGCTCTTATAAAATATATAATAGATCAGATTACACACGTTACTTTTGTAGAGAAGAGCAAAAGTTGAAGTGTGAAAATCTGAGAGGGAGATAGATTGGGGAAAATAAATAGAAACCCTTGAACATCATCTCTCTCGCTCTCTCCCACATATACATACATATATTCATTAATTTTCTTGGTGAATTGAGGTGCTGATCGTTGTTGAGCCTTCTCGTATCTGTGAACGGATCGCTCTAAACTGTTTTATCATGTAAGTGATATTGTGGCAACCCATCACAGTGTAAGTGGGGCAATAATCTCTTCAATAATAGTCAAGTCTTCTTGAGGGCTTGGCGACTCACCTGATTCTCTAATTCTGATAAAGCTTCATAGAGCTAAGTGATTTTCTCTAATTTCTTGTCAATTCGGTCTCTAATTATATATTGTTTGTGCCTTCGTGTTTGTTTCATTACCTGGTTGAATTTGCCTGTTCATGTTAATTTGTTATATATAACTGTCTCATTGTTGCGCGTATAGTAAATTCCCAACAATATATATTATGTTTATGTCTCTTTCTTTTAGTCATAACCAGGGGTGGATCTAAAAATATTTACTTCGTGGTGCACCGAGTAAATTTTGCATGATACCCTATTGTTTTATTTATTTTAATGTGGGCACTTTAATATGTTCTTAAAAATTTTAATGGTTAAGAAACGTAAAAGAATTATTTAGGGAGGACGCGTGTTCTTCGATGGCCCTTTACTAGAATCTCCCCCGATCAGAACTCTTTGGTGAGTCTTAAGATTTTGTTTGAGAACAAAATGCTGCAATTTTGGAAATGTCTCGGGAAACTATAATCCATTTTTAATCGTTCACATGATTTTGTGTTAAATTTTGCACAGTAACATTTAAAGTGAGCTTACTAATAAATTTAATCTTAGAATTTTCGTTGATTGAGATTTGTTTGATAGACAAACAAGAAAAACATAAAAATTTATTTTGCTAAAGTGAGGTGCTGCTGAAGATGCTCATGCTCTTATCATATGGCCAAATTCCTAGCTACCTTTATACTATCACTTCATTTACGGTAATTATGGACTACTTTTGTCATCCCGCCTTTGTTGGAAGAATGAAACATATATTAAAGAAGGGTTCATTCCATAGCAAATATTGTTAATAGTTGATGTTGGCACAATGTAAGCAATATACAATATATATATATATATATATGCGTGTGTTTGTGTATGGCTGGAGAAAACAAGTATTTTTCAGAACTACTATTTTTATTATGTTAAAGCAATTACAATATATAATGAAAAACAATAAGAAAGTGACTCCTACAAACAAACTACGATGTGGAAAACTGAAAGTCCTAAACAAACTCAAACATTAACATCTTATTTTGTAATGCTCCTATTTTATCTCGTTATGCTCACCAGAAACTGAAGACTCGGACAACATTAAGCACACACTAAACTAACAACTATCAATTAGAATTCGTGAAAAAGGACAAGTTAAAATTAAATTCCAACAAACTCCCCTTTAATCTAAACTTTTCAAAATTACATATAACCGACACAATTTCAAGCGATTAAGACAGACGAAATTTCTTATTCTTCTCCTTTCATAAGTAAATTTAAATTATTTTCATTTTTTTATGATTTTTTAAAGTAATTAAATTTGAAAATTCGAATTAAGTGATAAAAAAAGGAAAAATAAAAATATTTTTAAAAAATTTCAGAAAAAATGTAGGAAAAAAGAAACTTTGAGAAAAAAATATTGTAATTTTTTGACTAAATTTATATTAATTTTAATTTTTTATGATTTTTTGAAGTTATTTAAATATGAAAATTAGAGTAAGTAATGAAAAAAGGAAAAATAAAAAAATATTTTCAAACAATTCCAGAAAAAAATGTACAAATTATTTTTTTAGCAAATAAGCAGTGTAATTTTTTTGCCCAAGTTTATATTATTTTCAATTTTTTATAAATTTTTTAAGTAATTTATATTTGAAAATTCGAAAAAAGAGGTTGGTAAGAAAGCATTTAATGCTCCTTCCGCAATGATTCATTGCGGAAGGAGGTATTTGAAGTTGCATTTATTGCTTCCGCAATGAATCATTGCGGAAGGAGTATTCAATTTTCCAACTAACCAACGGGCCAATGACGCGCGAATTAGAAAAAAATTTCTCTCCTTCCGCAATGAATCATTGCGGAAGCATATACTTCAAATTAGCTCACACACAAAACTATAGTTTCTTGCGCAAAATTAGCTCAAATCCTATTTTATTAAAATTTTAAAATATGATCATTAGAAAAGTGTTTTTACCAAAAAGGACGAGGAAGTATGCTTTTGAAAAAATACGACCTTGTAGTTCTAATTCTACTATTAAATCACATTTAAAATATTATTTTTTCATAAAATATGTGTATATCAATAATATTATAAAATATTAAATATCAAAATATGTGCATATCAAAAATATTATTAAAGATTTATTTTGTGAACTAACACTTTCTCTATCAATACTATCATTTCTAACCGTAATTGCCTAAAGTGATTTACATCTTTTACAAGATAATGTGATGTGACCTGCATTTCATAAAATTGACTTGCATTCACGAATGGAGACCAAGAATAGTCAAAATTGTTTAGATTTATCTTTAAATTGTAATTAGCTGGTTGGGTCTGACCGGTGAGTTGAAGTTATTCAAATTATTTATGGTAATAGATCAGGCTACATGTAATATAGACTTCTTACTTGCATTCATATAGGAAATAAATATGCATAATGTTGTATTTAATTATCTTTATTAGCACTACTGTTTTACTAGTTTCTGTTATTTTTTTGCCCAAAAAAGCTAATACCTAAAGAGATTGGAAATTTTAACAAAAAGGTTTCATCTTAGCTCAAAATTTTGTTATTAAAATGTTATTATTAATAGATAAAAATGTGAATATTTTGAAAAATACCCTTCATAATATTGTTTTGCTACTTTATTTTCAAAAAAAGCATTCCATTTTATACTTTAAATAACATCTTTTATCAAAATATTAAGCAAAATTTATAATATATACATAATTTTTAAAAAAATTTGGTATTGTGGGTCAGGACTCTAAACAACCCATTAATTTGTCTTGTTACCCTGATCCCTAAATGCTTCTTTTCAATTGAGGTATGCAGAAAATATAATACTACATCGTACAACTCAACACACAAGCTAACAGTTCCCAACTAGAGTGAATCCTCTTGCTACAACCATTGACCATAATTCTCACACTTATTAGTTTGTTATACTAGAAAGAAAATACTTATAACAAAGTTACTATGATTATATAGAGTGATGCACAAGTATTTGTAGATAGAACCACATTAGTATTTAGCAAAATGTACCTTTGCATATATGTAAATAATGCAACAATAATTATTCACATACCTTGAGTTACTATCATATAACGAGAGCCACCACCAAGGAACAATGGCAAGCTGCCTAGCAGCTACCATTAAACATTTTTTTCGGCTTCCTTTATCCAACCAAAAACTCTGTTAGAACAATAATGAGATCAAGTAATTAGACAATTTAACTAAAAGATTATGGACCATTCTCTTTTATCATGATACAAATACATAAGTAATCCAAAATCATCATGAATAGTTGTAACTTCTAATACTTATTCATAATTTTTGGATAAATTATTGTAAATTTTTGGTTGTCAACTATCCAATCTTTGCTCCCAATCATATGGTTATAAATAATCATATAGCTACAAATAATTCATCTAAACACTAATTTTTTTTAATGGGGAAATTGAAGAAAATATGTCAATTTAGAACATTAATTACAAATAAAGAAATATTTAAATCTTTATGTCCTTACATTGATCAGTCTTTGAAGATAAGGGTACATCTATAATATGTAAAATGCAAAAACGGCAGGGAATAAATTTAAATATATGACAAAGTTTAAATATATGGAGTAATACAGATGGTAAACTTTTGTCATCCCAGTCCTAAAAAGAATAATCTTACATTTCATTGAGTTGTTTCTATATATTGTTTTCCAACTTTGACATTTGATAAGCACTTAATTAAATACCAATAATGGAATCCCAAATAAATATTAAAGAAAATAATATTTTATATTTTAAAACTAATTTTCACGGGGAACAATTATTTTATAATCATATTTTAATTAAAATATGTATAAGTATCTTAATGTTAATTAAACACATATTTAATTTTTATTTATAATCTTTTCTAACATTAATACGTCTTTAAATCTCATCTTTAAATCTTTAGTATACCTATTTTATTTTTAAAAACCTTATTACAAAACTTTAGATTAATGAAATAATTATTGAAATTATATTTAATAATTATTATTATTTTACATACATATAAAATAAACACATATAACTATTTTAATTAAAGCTTATATTAACAGAAAAAATACTGGATCTAATATTTAAAAAAACTATCTTAATGAAATACAATTAATAGACAAGGATATAAAAAGATAAAAAATATCAAAATGTTAAATATTAAATATTAAAAATAATACACAGAAATAAAGTTAGTAAACAAATAATAATATCAAGAAATAATTGAGAGAATTACCACATTGCCATGGTCCAGCAGGATAGCAGAGTCACAGAGAGAAAAATAAAGTTGTTTTTTGGTGTAAGTCAAGGTGGAGATTGATCTCCTGAGAATTTGATTAATATGGGGTGATAAAAATTTGTTCCATAACTCATCACAATCACTGGCAACCCTCAATTCTGCTGAAACACGTGAAGCTCTACATGTATCCTTGGGTGATGTGAATGATAATATTAACAATAAGCAATTCTCCCTAAGGTGCTCCATCTTAGTTCTTTTGTGATGTATGATTTCCTTCTCTAGATTTAAGCTAAACGGGCCGATACCTAAACTAGGTGACCAGATGGTCCAAAATTGTGACCCCCTGGAGGTCCATCATGACCCATATTTTTTAAGGTCCAAAATTTTGATGACCTGTCTACAGAGCTCATTTGAAAATAAAATGTTCACAAATTATTTAAACAATTATTAAAAAATATTGATTTTTCAAATAATGATTTTGCAATATACAAAAATATGAAAAATAATGATTTTTTGTAAATTTAAAAAATTCTAAGAAATTTAAAAATTGAATGATTTATTAAAAAAGAAATATTATTATAAAATACAAAATTTATTTGTAAAAATTTTATACCGAAAATATATCATTTCGTAATTGTATCTCGTACTTAAATTTTGATTAAGAAAACTTTTATGTTAGTTGAATTAACAAAGTCGATGTTACATTTTTGAAAATTTTTGAAACTTATGATTCTAAAAAATGTTAAACTATTATACATAAATTGCTTGGAGAGTTTTTTTAAAAAAATTATAAAAAACGCTTGGAGAAAAAAATTTAGGTTAAAAAATTATTAAATAATAAAATAATAGTTGTGTCATGGTCAATATTAAAATAAATAGGCGACTATTTATGTTATAAACATTATAGTAAAAACGACACCCCCCCTTACATTGTAAGATAATATTTTTCTTTTGCTCTAGAAATTTTATTTTTTTAAAAATTTACTTTGAAAATTATAATTTAATAGATGTAAAATATTAAAGAAAAATAAAATATTTAAAATTCGTGCAGTGTGCAAATGTTCTTGAATTAAAAAAACAATGACTATATGTTTAGTCCAAACTTAACCACATAATTAATTTTAAATATTACTATGCTTTAATTTGAACTCTATTAATATTTATATGCAACAATCTCAAGTTTATTTTTTTAGATCTTAGTTATAAGATTTAATAAATATAAAAATATGTATGTTTATCTAAAAAATATTTACAAATATGTACATTTGATCTAGTAATTTTATGTTTATTATAATAAGATTGAAAAAACTTGTTAAGTGTAAATTTTACAAATTTGTGAGTTTATTTTCTCTAATTATAATATTTTATATTTACTTGTCTTTGTCTATAGATTATTATTTATAATATCTCTTTTTGCACCGTTTTTTTAACCTAATGTTAAACATCAAATCATAAAACAATTCTACCAATTAAAATTTAGTACACACTATATTCTTACAAGTATAACAACATGGAAAATTATTTTTCTTTAAAGTTATATTAATAGAGAAAAAACACTATTATGCCGGATTCGATTGATCTTACATTTCCCAATTTTTTAATCTCAATAACAGATTACTCTGGACGATCACGATTAACAACTTGAACAAAAAAATGTCTTCTCTCTCAAAGGTTAACAGCTATGGGGTTGCTGCCAACTGGAAAAAATTTCAAAATGAGGGGACTAAGGAAGGTGAGTTGAAGGTAGCTAAGAAGGGGTTTAGTGCTGAGAGCTTTAAACGGAAGCCTTAAATCAGATCCATTGGAGAAGCTTGAAAGCTAGGGGAGGGTTGGAATGGAAGGAGAAGAGTAAAAGTGTAGGAAAAAGTCAAGGGGAAAGGGGAAATGTCAAGAATTATGCGCAAGCAATAAAGAATAAGAAAGACAAGATGGTGGATGTCAAAAGAGTTGTGGATGAGGGGGAGTGGCAAATGGTGCAAAGGAAGAAAAAGGTAGGGAAAGCAAGAATGGAGTCAAGTTTCACGATTTTTCTGTATAATATTCCGGGAGAGTGCAAAGCTAGGGAAATTTGGAATTGCTTGAGGGGTTCAGGGGTTATTTTGGATATAATTCTGCGTGGAAAAAGGGACAAAAGAGGGAAAATATATGGTTTTGTCAAGACAACTTCGGAGCTTGAAGTCGGTACAATTATTCTTAATGTTAAGGGAAAGGGGGGTTTAGGATCTTATATTCGTATGAGTCTTAATGTAAAAAGGTTAGTAGAGATCAAGGAAAAGGAGATTTTAGGGTGTACAAAGATAATGTGGTTGGGTCAAATCAGATTAGGAATAGGGATGACTATAATAATATTAAGAAGGATGTGGTCAAAGTGAATGCTGAGGTTGGAAATAAGCATGAAAATGGAAATCAGGAGAAGGAGTTGGGGTTGAAATGTTTGAATATATTGAAGCAGTAGTAAATAAAGAAGTTGAGGAGGGTTTATATGATACCAAAGTGGCTTTCTCAAGAACTGATGAATCAGCGAGCTCGTTGCAAAATAAGTTACGAGTAGAAGGGATAGAACAGGTCAATGTAGTGGGATTAACTTCTCGAAGTTCTTATTAGCTAGTATGCGTGACAAGGGGTGGGAAGAATATGCAGATAAGCTTTTTGAGAAATGGTTTAGGAGTCTGAGAAAATTTAAAGATGACGATATGGTTGTTCCCAGGATAGTATGGTTACAAAGCTATGGGATCCCAATGAATGTGTGGTTAGAAGAAAATTTGAAGGGCTATACGAGATGGTTGGGGGATTGGATTAGTTGGTCCTATCAGAAAGATAATGAGAGTGAGTTTTTTAATCCAGTCATTTGTATATCTACTACAAGAAGGGAAAAGACTGAAGAGTCCATGAATATATTAGTGAAGGGAAAGCTTTATCCAATTAAATTTATTGAAATTGAAAATGGGAAGGAGCTGAAGAATAAAATGGGTTCAATGAGTTTATCTGAAGGAGAGATTATATCAAAAGTTATGAAGGAGCATGGTGGAATGGAGTCAAAAGATAAGGACTTAAAAGTAGATAGGGAAGTGAGTACTAGTCAGGCTGTGGAATCCAAAGCTGTAGCAGTAAGTAAGGGGAGTCAAGGCTACTCGAAAGGAAATGTAGGTGTTCTTCGGGAACTTGAATTGTGTAAAAAGGTGGAGGTGTTGGAGGTGGATGGAAAAGTGCATGAGGGAGGCTGGTTTTGTTAAATAGTCAAGCTGCAGAAGAAGTGGTTAGAACAAACTCTAAATCAACGAGTAAGGATTCTTTAAGTGAGCTGAAGTCTGGAGAGACAAAGAACATAGTGGAAAAGTCTGACAGTTTAGAGTCTGGTGTTTTTACTGGTACTTCACAATGTACTTTATGTAATAAAATTATTAAGCTCAAAGTCAAAGGAGTGGGTAGACCTAAAAAGAAAGGTAAAAAGTTTAACAATCCTTTTGACTTGAAAGGAGGTGTTAATTTAGGATGTAGGAAGTATCTTGGGAGAAATAATAGGTTAGGCCTTTGTTTATGGTTTGGAGGTAGTTTTGTGACTTTGTCAGGAAATAAAGAGGTAAAAAGGAAAGAAGCTGCTAGAGAAATAATAGATTGTACTGAACAAATTGGGCTAAAGGTGTTAGGGGATAGAGAGAAAGTTATTATTGGGATAGCAGAGCAGCTGCAAAAAGGAGAATTGTAAGATTGAAGTAGTAAAGATGTTGTACTGTAGTAAAAGTAAACCATTATGTCAGTAAAAGATATAAGAATAATATCTTGGAATTGTAGAGGGTTGTGTAATGGTGTGAAGAGAAGAATGGTTAAAGATATGATCAGATCTAGAAGAGTTAATATAGTGTGTTTGCAGGAAACAAAATGTATGGAATGGAAAAATTTTTGGGAGAAATCCATTTGGGAGAGTGGTCAGGTAGGATGGCTTATACAGAATTTAGAAGGTTTGTCAGGGGGCTGATTTTAGAATTGGATAATTTGTGTTATTAAAATTTAGGTTCGGCTTCAGGAAAAACTTGGCAGTGGGTTCAGCTCAAATGCATCTTAACAGATGAATTTTTTCATATAGTCAATGTGTATGGTCTTTTAAAATTAAAAGGTAAGAGGCAATTTTGGGATGAGATATCAAAAATCTTACTTATCACAGGAAATGATTTGTTGTGTGTGCTTGGGGACTTTAATAGTATTATGGATGAAAAAGAGAGTGTCAATTGCACATATAAAAGATTAGATGTGCAGGGTTTTAAAGATTTTATTAAGAATAATAATTTGTGTGAGATTGGGTTGATAAATGAAAGTTTTACTAGGTTTGGTCCTTTTGGAAGGTGTAGTAAGTTAGACAAAATTCTGGTGAATGATAGTTGGTGTGCTCGAGATAAGTGGGAAGTTATGGAAATTAATAGGATGATATCGGATCATAGACCTTTGTTGATGTATGCTTGTAAAATTCTGAATGATCAAGTGCCTTTTAGGGTGTTTAATTGGTGGCTGTATGATGAAGAGGTTAGGGTGAAAATGGAAAATTTTTGGAAGCTAGGTAAAGAAGCTAGAATGCAAGTGAATATTCAAGTCATGTTAAAGAAATTTAAGTTGGGAATGAAAAAATGGTGCAAAGGAGCTAAGGATAAGCTAGAGATTAAGATTAAAGAGGTAGAAAACATATTGGAATGCTTAGATGGTAGTCATGTTGGAGGAGAGGAAGTTGTTAGGTGCCAAGTAGAATTAGCTGATAGTTATAGGAAAAGGGATTCAATGCTAAGGCAGAAAGCAAGGATTAATTCGAATCTGCAGGGGGACAAAAATACAAAATTTTTTAATAAAGTGATTCAGAAAAGGAGATGCAGAAATAAAATTGACAGAATTGTTGTGGATGGAAAGGTTGTAACTGAAGCTTAGGAGGTCAGAATGATTTTTTAAAAGGAAAAAGTGTTGTTTTTGGAGAGGAATTTCTGTATGGAGGAGATAATAATTGCATTAAAATCATTCAGTAATGATAAAGCTCCTGGGCCAGATGGATTCAACATGAAGTATATTAAGGAGTTTTGGCCTTTTCTAAAGGATAAAGTGTTGGAAGGGTTTAATTCGTTTGCTAATACTGGATGTCTTCCTATATGCTTTAATTCTTCATTCATAGCTCTGGTTCCTAAGGTCAGGGTACCAAATAAGCCAAGTGAGTTTAGACCTATAAGCTTAATAAATAGTGTTACTAAAATTTTAACTAAGGTGTTGGCAAATAGGCTAAGTACAGTTTATGATAAGTTAGTAGGGGTAAATCAGTTTGGTTTTGTAAATGGTAGGCAGGCTACTGAAAGCATCTTCATAGTAAATGAGGTCTACCACAGTATGAAGAAGTCAAAGAATAAAGGTTTGATCTTAAAATTGGATTTTGAGAAGGCTTTTGACTCAGTGAATTAGAGTTTTTTGTTCAGAACTCTAAAGTGTTTGGGCCTGGGGACCAGATGAATTAAGTGGATGGAGGATTTTTTTTAAGTCAATAAAGATATCTGTGCTGGTTAATGGTACACCTACTAAAGAATTCAGCATGTCTAATGGTATTAGACAAGGGGACCCTCTTTCTCCCATGCTTTTCAATTAATGGGAGAGGTACTAAGCAGTATGTTAAATGCAGCAAGTGAGCAAGGAATCAATGAGGGCTTACAAATGGGAAAGGAAGGTAAGAAAATTACTCATCTGCAGTATGCTGATGATACAATAGTTTTTTTACAAGGAAATGAGAAATCCATTCTGGGAATAAAAATAGTATTACAATGGTTGTTGTCAGGTTTGAAGATTAACTTCCAAAAAAATAGCATATACTCTTATCATATTCCAAATTCAGAACTTAATTTTATGGCAGAAAGGTTGGGTTGCAAATTAGGATATTGGCCTTTGGTTTATTTAGCGAGTTAAATTGGTGTTAGCTCAAGAAAGAAAGTTTTTTGGAAACCATTGGTGGAGAATTTTAGGAGTAAATTAGCCAACTGGAAGAGAGATAGTTTGAACCAAACTGGGAGGTTATCTTTGGTTAAGTCTACTTTGGATAGTTTACCTATCTATTGGTTTGCATTACACAAAGTACCAGTAGGAGTATGTAATCAACTAGAAATAATTAGAAGGGATTTTTTTGGGGAAACTCTTCAGGGGATGGAGAAGAGAAAGGTAAAAAGATGCACTTAGTAGCTTGGAGCTTAGTATGCAAGTCAAGGAAACAAGGAGGATTAGGCCTGAGTTCATTGAAGATTAGGAACTCATTATTGCATTGTAAGTGGTGGTTTAAATGGCAAGCTGAGAGAAAGATGGCATGGAATGTATGGTTAAGAGGCAAGTATGGTTGTGGTCAGAGTGAGGGGTTAGAGTTGCTAGGAAAACAGAAATCATGCTTAATAATGGTACAGGGCATAATAAAGGCAGTTGCTAAACACTCTGAATCTGGTTTTTTTGGACCTAGATCTATGAGATGGGAAGTTGGTGATGGGGATTCAGCTCTTTTTTGGGAAGATCTTTGGTACAAAGATATAACCATAATGGAAAGATTCCCTAGGTTGTACAATCTTTCTAAGTTATAACAGAAAGAAGTAAGCATTTTTAAGACCTTATGGGATTGTTATGATAGGAGTGGTGAGGTATTTTGGAAAAGAAAGTTAATAAATTGGGAATTAGAGGATCTGAAGGAGCTTGAAGATATAGTAAATGCAGTGAGCTTCGCTGCTAAAAATGACAGAATTATTTGGGTACCAGTTAAGGATACATACAGTAGAAGAGTAGCTTATGAACTACTGGTCAACAGTGAAGTAGAGAAAGGAAATGAATGGGAACAAATTTGGAAATACAAGGTGCCTGAAAAGGTAAAATTATTTTTATGGAAGGTAAAATCAAAAATTGTTCCAACAAAGGTTTGGTTAGCTCACAGAATGCATGACTACAGTAAATATAAGGTTTGTTTATTATATGGTGTTGAGAAGGAGTCCCAAGAGCATATTTTCTGGGAGTGTGTTTTTTTAAGGAAGATTTGGATTTTGGTTTTAAGTTGGTGGGGGATAGTTTCAAAGGTATATGTTGTAGATTGGGGTTCAATGTGGAGATCTAGGTGGTTTTTCATCATGAAGGAATTAGATCAGTTTGGAGTACTGTGTTAATAGCTACTATGTGAACACTTTGGAAGCATAGAAATTAATGTATTTTTGATAATAACTCTCCAAATCACAAATAGGTATATATTCTGATCCAAAGTAGAGCATTGGAATGGTGTTTGGCTAATGGGGATATCAGCACAAAGAGAAGGGAATGGTGGTTTACTAATCCAGTTGGGGTAGTTACAGTAAGTGAGAAAGATTTTTGGACTGACTTTGTACAGAAAGGTAATTTTGATATCATTACATGTATAGATGGAAGTTTTAAGAAGGAGATTCAAGGAAAAATTTTAGCTGGCATTGATGGAATAGTTCAAAATAGTGCAGGAGAAATACTAATGCAGTTTGCAGGACCTGCATTTCTTCTTAGTGTGTTAGAAGTGGAGAAATGTGCTTTAGAAACTCCTCTTGAGTTAATCAAGGATTGCAGGTGGTTCAGTAAGCATGTACTGGTGTTGTCGGATAATGAGAAATTAGTAAAGGAAGTGGATATGGGTTTACTCCAGGAAAAAATGTGGAATGAGAAGCTGTTAGATATTCAGTTAAAGCATATTAATAGAAGGTGGAATGGAATTGCAGATGGGCATGCAAAAAGGGGAGTTTTTCTGAATAAATTGGAGGTGATTAAATAAGAATGTTGTTACATGTTAGAGTAGTTTATTTTCCTTCGGTTATCAGGATTTAGTAAATTTTAGATATTAAATTGCCTAGTTATGATTAGGAGTAGTGTAATTATTTTGCTTGGGGAGAATGGAAAGGTTTTTTAGATACCTTCTTGGAAACTTAAAAGGTTGCATTGGAGAACAATTTTGAGGGTGTAGAGTCATTATGACAGTCTCTTGGGGGACTAATTGGGGGTAGTATATAAGTGGCTCTCTGCATGTAGACAATCTCACACTTGCTTGTTAAGAAAATTAGTTTATATTCTTTGGGGAGAGAGTTAAGTTTAGGGTTTACATTCTTGTTTTAGGGTTTTAATCGAGAAAGGGAATATTAATGCTAATGCAAGGTGGCTGATGCCAAGTAAGGGGGTGGTGAAGTACAAGTAAGGGGTTGGTGATGTTAATGCAAGGTTTCTTGAAGATAAGTTTGTTGAGCCCATTTTCAATTCGGTTGGTTGTAAGGATGTTTGAGCTTTGTCTTGGGCTTTGTCTTGGGCTTTGTCCCTTTAATATAGTTGGTTGCTTTTCAAAAAAAAAATATTTAGATTAAATAGCTCATTTTGAATTTTATTAAACATATTCTAAATTTTCTTTTTAACAAAAAAATGATGTCTAATCTATTATATGTATAATAGAGCAAATAGGGGGTTGGGTGAGAGAATTTAGTCCAGATTACTAATTTACCCCTCAATAATAAATACAAATAATTGTCAAATTTAATATCATGTATTAATTACACTTAAGTCATTATTACTCCTTATTAATAAATATAAATAATTTTCATATTTAATAACATATATTAAATACACCTAACTCATTAGTATTAATAATTTTATACATGTTACCATTTATCATTGAATATTAACAACCTATAAATAGATATCTAAAATTGAATAATATTTGCCTATATATATACTAAATTCTTATTATTTTTAAAGACTTTATATAAAATAAATTTATTTTCAGCAAATTAATTTTATATTTTAGCTAATCTGAAAATGACAATGTTAGTGTATCAAGTATTAAATTCAAGAAATAAAATAGATATTCTCTATGTTTATGAATAAAAGAGTGGGTTAAGGGGGAGGTTTATAATAAAGCTGACATTCTTATTATATGACCAAATCGAATATAAACTAAGTCTGGTTTGAAGATTTTGAATATATATAATAAAATATTAAAATATCAAGTTCATTACAGTTACATTAATATTTTACAATAGTAAGGTGAATCATTTTTTTAACATTTACCAACTTAAAGTTTTCCAGAGGTATAAGTAAAAGAGTTATAAGTTACTGAAGTGGTATAGAAATCAAAAATTTTGCCAATAAATTGCTACAAGACAACCAAACAATCTATTGAACAAAATCAAAGCATACAACATTTTTGCCATTTTTGATCAAAATCGACAATTTTACGGTCAAAATTTGACGAATCAAACACACAATTTAAGGCTATGAAGAGAGAAAAAGGAAGAAGAAATATACTCAGCATCGAGTTGGTGAAGAATGACGATTTTAAATGAAGAAATCAGACGGCTGCCGAATAGATACTAAAAAGATAAAGGAAGAGGAAGAGAGACGCGTAAAGATGATTAAGACTCTTATTATTTTAATAAATAATGCACACAAAATAATGTTATAACTTAGTATGGATGTACAAATGCAATTTTACACATCTCAAATATAATTATTTTACTTATATATTTTAAAAAGAATATAAAAATATGTTCGATATTATTTCAATTTAGCATTTCGATAAATTCTCGATTTTTGATAAACCGTAAATTAGTAGTTCAACCAATTTAGTCCATTTTTCAATTTTCATTATAATTGATTAATGGCCAATCTATTAATATATTTATCATAAAAAATGATGTATATTGAAAAATTTATTTATATTGTCAATTGTACAATATTATATTTAATATGTCGGCTTTCATATCCAATCATTACATTTTCTAACATGGAAAGTAATATTACCTCATAGTCATTATATTTTGTATCACTAATTGTACCATGTAAACAACTATAATAACTCTTTAATTAACTCCGCAATATTTCATTCTTATGAGTTGTAATTATTTTCATCAGATATTTGTGCTTTCATTTGTATTATATTTTGGTCGTATATTTCAATTTCATAAAGAGAGATATTTAGTTAATCGATCTCAATTTCATAAAGAGAATTATTTAGTTAATCGATCCATCCGGAAATAACATGAATATATCGTCGATAATTACAGTCAAAATAACATCAATTCACACACTATAAAACATGCACGTGCATTGCACGAGCTATAGAACTAGTTATAAAGAAAAAAAGGGAACCTGAGATATATCTGAGGCTTTAATGTTTCCCCCCAACATTTTATTCTCGCCCCACCAAATGTATACCATGTCTTTTTTTAGTCACGACCAGGGTCTGATCTAAAAATATTTACTTCGTGGTGCACCTTGTGGTATCGCCACCCGTGTTAACCCCGTCCCCGGAGAAATTTTTGGGTGGCACCCTCTTGTTTTTATTTATTTTAACGTGGGCACTTTAATATGTTCTTAAAATTTTTAAAGATTAAGAAATGTAAAAGAATTATTTTGGGGGGGGCGTGTTCCTCGATGGCCCTTACTATATTCTCCCCCGTCACAAACTATCTAGTGAGTCTTAAGATTTTGTTTGAGAACAAAATACTGCAGTTTTGGAAATGTCTTGAAAAAGTATAATCCATTTTTAAATGTTCACATGATTTTGTGTTAAATTTTGCACAGTAACATTTAAAGTGAGCTTACTAATAAATTTAACCCTAGAATTTTCGTTGACTGAGATTTGTTTAATAGACAAACCAAAAAATATAAAAATTTATTTTGCCAAAGTGAGGTCCTACTGCTGAAGATGCTCATGCTTTTATTAATAGATATGGGAGGAAATGAAGCAAATTCCTAGCTACCTTTATAATAGGATGAATGCATTTCATCTATAGTAATTATGTACTACTTTTGTCATCCTGCCTTTGTTGGAAGAATGAAACATATATTAGAGAAGGGTTCGTTCAATAACAAATGATTGTTATAGCATACCATAACTCTATAATTGTAAAGAAGAGTTTCTTCCTAGGGCTCCTTGGGTTTAAAAATACCCAGATGACCACGTCATGTTATCTACATAATACCGCGGTGCTCTTAATTGTTTCTAATTATATCCTTATATTATTAATAATAATAACTTAACTTAACATAACTATTATAACTATTATTAATAAGCGAAACCCCTCATATACAAGTGTCACCAATAATCGGTATTATCAACTTTTGGTTTCACTTATTCATTATACTTTTGTATGTCTTTTAATTCTATTAAAACTTTTGTTTAGACCCTTTTTCGTGTATGTATGTCTTATACTTCCATGTATCTGATAATTCTATTAAGTTTAATATTATTTTTGGTATTTTATAATTGTACGTGTCTTATAATTCTATTAAGTTTGGTCCCAAATTTGATATTACCTTATTTTTGTCCAACTCATATTTTGGTTTCACTCCAATCATCATATTTCTGATACAACTCTATATTATTTTATTTTTAATGAAATAACTAAATTATTGAAATTGTATTGTAATTATTCCTATTTTTATTGCAGCTCGACAATCTTATTTATGATATGACTCTATATAACCTTGGAGTATTTTTTTAATAAAATAATAAAATTGTTGAAATTATATATTTATAATATTTAATTATAATTCTAATACAAATAATGTATTTAAGACATGTATATTACAATTTTTTATACTTTTTGTTAAGTAATTGTAAATAAAAAATAAAATTAACAATGACTTTATTCCCGTTTTGCTCTCACCATTATTTTACCTTTAGATTTATATGTTTTGTCCAATTCTAAATTGTTTTTCGATAAATTAATACGATTATTAGAATTATATTATAATTCCCTTATTTTTTTAATAATCAATTACATTGTAATAGATAACATATATATATATATATGATAATGGTGATGTACAATGAGAACAAGGACTATGCTACTTCTAAAACCGGATGTATGAAAATACATATTACCCTAGAGTGGAGGTTAAAATACCGGCCAACTTATGCGTACTAATATTTTGTTTGAACTATACACATGTTTTATGCCTGATCACGACAACTAAAATTTTGAGTTTATTGAATACAAATGTGTTCAACATGTGTATCATATATTAAGAAAACAATTATAAAACATGCATGTTCAGCATATTTATGCCTAATATATACAAAATATATATCTTAATGATATACATTGAGTACATGTATTACACATACTGGGTATATTGGGCGATCCTTCCACCACTAGATATTTTCGGTTGAGTTTTTTGAGTAAAAATTAGAAATTTTGACATAACACACATATTATTATGATTTGTAAAAATTATCTAAACAAATTAACCAGGCATGGGTGATCAACTTGTATATAATAATTAATACATAGCTGACTTCTTATTCAACTTTTGGAAATTTTGGTACTATACACTATACGGTAACAATCACAACTTATATGTATATAATAAATATTACAACTTCTTATTCAATTTTTTTTATCGTAGCTAACCCACAGCCACTGCCATTTGGGTGCACACCGGATAAACCATACGAACTCACGCAATAGCCTGCAAACCACGTGAACCAAGGTAAACTACATTTAAGCGACATGAGGCATAATCATAAATTCTCCTCCCGTGGGATTCAAACCTATGACCAAGAGCATAGTTATCCCCTCTTTAACCAGCTGAGCCAAATTTTATTACTATCATCAAAACAATCTCGACCATTAAAAATATATATTTAAAAAAAGACGATATTATATATTGTAGAATAAGTGATACAATAATATCCTTATTCAATTATAAATAGAATAGAAAAAAATTACATTATTCTACTATTATTTAAACTAGCATTTTACGTGTGCTACACACCTAACCAGAACAGACCTACAATTACCAATTGTCTTTGCAAAGAATAAAGAGTTGGAGGCTAGTCTCGAGATCTTTTTCGTGAAATTATGAAAAAATCATGTAAAAAACTCAATCTTGACATTTATTTACTATCCTTTTTTATTTTAAAATTAAGAAATTTAATATTTAGATGTTTAATAAAATAAACACATAAGTCAATGACTACCTTAACTTTTCTTAAACTCTACATCTAGATCTTTAAATTCACATTAATAGAAAAAATATTATTAATATTAAAAAATTAATGAAAAAAACTAAAATACGGTGTTTTTTCATTATTACACTTTCTCTATCCTTTTTTTTCAACAATATGATCCTCTGTCTTTTCTCTCATTAACCACACCCATCGTGTCTCTATCATCCTTCACCGTCATCATCATCTTTCATCATTTACAATTTGATATGCTAATTATTTTGCTTTTTGCTTGATTAATGAATCATGAAATTACTTTTTTGTTAATTTAATTCACCTATTTCCGTTGATATTAACATTTTGACAAAATGGTATCATTAAAAAATATAATGTATTTTTTATTGATTCAGATTTCTCACATACCGGATTGAAATTGATTTTCTTTGTAACACATGCAACCAAAATCAAATCAAAAAATAATATAACAAATGCCAGTGAATAAACCCCAAAATTAACATTGAGAACAATAATTATTGAGACGTACTTACTATTTTAATAAATATATATAAAATAATAAATAAAATATTAAAATGAAAAATCATGATTAGTAAAAGAATTTTAGAGTAAGAAATTGAACAAATCATGTTATGCAGCAATTCTTATCACATGTATCAGGGACATGTTGGTTAGGGTTTTAGCTAATGATTCATTAAACCACTGGGTTGCTAATGGCTACCAATCCTTTATGCCAATACCTACCAGAAGAAATCATACAGCAGATTCTTGTTAAAATACCATGCACAAAATCAATACTAAGATGTGTGGAAGAAAGGAAGAATAGGACTTTGAAAGAGATGGTTAATTCCATGTTATCCTATTCGGGTTTGAATGAAGGTTTTTGGGGTGAGGCTATGTTAACAGCCTGTTATTTGTTGAATAAGATTCCTATTAAGAGGAATAAATTTACCCCTTATGAACTTTGGTATAAAGAGCCACCAAAATTGAGTTTTCTGAGAGTTTGGGGATGTAGAGCAGTTGTAAGGCTTACTGAACCCAAATGGAGAAACTTGGGTGAAAGAGGTTTAGATTGTATTTTTGTGGGGTATGCTGAGCATTCCATTGCATATAGGTTCTATGTATTAGAATCTAATGATTATGTATCTGTGAATACGATTATCGAGTCAAGAGATGATGACTTTGATGAAAATAGATTTACATCTATACCTAGAGCAAGAGACATGATTCAGAATTCTTTCAGTAGGAACCCGGTTCAAACTGAAGATGTTCATGGACCTTCTGAACCAACGAGAAGTTTTAGAGCTAGAAAAAACAAATCATTTGGACCTGATTTTCAACTTTATTTGGTTGAAGGTTCAAGAGATGAGGTTGAGATTGAGTCTAAGTACCAATATTGTTTTATTATTGAGGAGGATCCAAAAACATTTAATGAAGCAATGACATCAAGGGATGTTGCATTCTGGAAAGAAGTTATTCAGGATGAGATGGATTCTATCATGAATAATAACACATGGGAATTGAGTGATCTACCTCCTGGCTGTAAAGTATTAGGAAACAGATGGATCTTCAAAAGAAAAATGAAAGTGTACGGTACCATAGACAAATTTAAATCCAGATTGGTTATACAAGGCTTTAGGCAAAAAGAAGGGATTGATTAATTTGATACTTATGCTCCTGTTGCTAGGATTTCTACTATCAGGTTGTTGATCGCACTTGCATCTATAGATAATCTTGTAATTCATCAGATGGATGTAAAAACTGCATTCTTGAATGGTGAATTAGATGAGGAGATTTATATGAAACAACCGAAAGGGTTTCTTATGCCTGGTAGTGAGCACAATGTGTGTAAATTGAAGAAATCTTTGTATGGTCTTAAACAAGCACCAAAAGACTGGCATAAAAAATTTGATAGTGTGGTTTTGTCTAATGGTTTTCTTCTTAACCAAGCAAACAAATGTGTATATAGCAAGTTTGATGCTTCTGATAAAACCAAGAAATTATTGTCATCTAATTTTGACATGAAAGACTTGGGAGAGGCTGAGGTGATTCTTGGTATAAAGATCAAGCGTACGAAAAATAGTATTTCAATTTCTCAATCTCATTATATTGAAAAGATTCTGAAAAGATTTAACTTTAATAATTGTTCTCCAGTTAGCACTCCTATTGATCCTATTCTTAAGCTAGTATCTAGTAAAGGAGTTGTAGTATCTCAACTTGAATTCTCAAGAGCGATTGGTAGCCTCATGTATGCCATGATAAGCACTAGGCCAGATATAGCCTATGCTGTTGGTAAGCTTAGTAGGTTTACTAGCAAACCAAGTTCACATTATTTACAAGCTTTTAGCCGAGTGTTCAAGTACTTAAAAGGAACCATGGATTATGGTTTGACTTATACTAGATTTCCTTCGGTTCTTGAAGGTCATTCAAATGCAAGTTGGATTTGTGACAAAGAGGATCATTCTTCCACGAGTGGTTGGGTATTTCTTCTTGGGGGAGGTTATATTTCTTGGGCATTAGAAAAAAACAGAGTTGTATTACTAACTCAACAATGGAATATGAGTTTGTAGCATTATCAGCTGCTGGTAAAGAAGCTGAATGGCTAAGAAATCTGATTTATGAAATTCCATTGTGGCCTAAACCGATATCTCCCATATCTATCAGATGTGATAGTGAGTCTGCCTTGTCTAATGCTCATAGAGAAGTGTACAAAGGCAAGTCTAGACATTTATCTTAAAAATGAATGATCTGGGTTGGGTGTGTATCACGAAAGGACATCAAGAGAGTCTCGACTTATTATACACAGACATGGATAAAAGAATAGTGCCCTGCATAGAATGACATGGAGGTTTTCTGGAATTTGTAACTATGAAGTGAAGAGACTTCCATGGTCCATATTTCTACTGCCAATTAAGGGATTTTTTGGTTAAGTTTTCCACATTAACATTTAAAGTGAGCTCACTCATAAATTTAATCCTAAAATTTTTGTAAAGACCGAGATATTTTTAGTAGAAGAACCAAAAAAAATAATTTTTTTGCCAAAGTGAGGAGATATATAAAAACCTGAGCATGAAATCAAATCATATCTGTGTCATTGCGATATGCGGGCAAGAGGTGTCATGCGACCCCCTTATAATTTTTTCTGTTGTAATTTTAATTTTCCCCTTATTTAATTTTTTCATATATATTGCTTTTTTTCCTTTGATTGATTCTTAAATAAGGTTAGAATTCCAAAATTCCTAATTTTTTTATGGTAACAAGAATGCCAAAACCCTGTTATATACAGACTATATATCAGGACACAAAGGTTAGGGTTTTAGGCTTTTAGCTATTTTTTCATAAACTTTCAGTTGTTGATGGCTTCAAAACATTTAGGCCATTACCTACAGGAAGAAGCCTTTGAGCAGATTCTTGTGCAAATACCATGCATGAAATCTATCCTACACCTCAGTTTGTAAATTATGGTATTTTTTTAATTAAATCATCTCGATTCATCAACGCTCATCTCTCTAGTCCAAATAACACCAAATACTTGTTATGCCACAGTTCACCTTATCGCAACGAATATTCATTATATTATTATAGTGAACCATATAGGAATTGTGCGAAATCAGAGTTTCTTTGTGGACTTAATGATGTTAAGGTGTATAGTTGCTGCAATGGAGTGGTTTGCTATACCAAGCTTTACCAAAATCGCAAAGATTGCGGACTTATCTATGTCTGGAACCCTTTTGTTAGAAAACTGAAATTTCTTCCTAAGTATGGAGAAAAGTGTTATTCTAGAGAAGCCAAAGAAGCTATTGGATTTTGGTTTGATGAGGAGAAAAACGACTACGAATTCGCGAAAATTAGTTAGACTGAAGTGGCATCTTCTAATGATTTATATAACCTGAGGAGTAATTCTTAGAAAACTATAAGTGATTCTTGTCCAGGTGTCTATTTATGCCCGATATTGGAGCACAATGTAGTGTACACTAAAAGAACATTGCTCTGGCTGGCAGAAGAAAAGTCGAGACATTGGAAGATTGTTTCGATAAATTTGAGTACAAGCATATTTCAAGTGGCGTTAAAGGTACTAATTTTTCAGTCTTCAGGTATATGGTATCAGTTTACGGGACCCTAATATACATATATCATGAAAATTCATATATATTTACTTGAAGAAGCTAAATATTTTTGGGGCTCTTGAGTGGCGGGGTCCTAGGCGCAAGTCTTGGTCGCCTATAGCCAGGGCCACCCCTGTCTTCAGCGTGAATGGTCTTCGTTGTGTTTGTATAGTGAAAGTAGATGATGAGATTCTTGAATTGTTATATACGGATGTGAATGAGAGTTCTAGTAATTACTTTTGTCTGTTAGGTTTCAGAAATAACGGTGAAGCTCTCCTTCGTATAAGCAAATTTACACAGTTTCAGCAACCCAGAAATTTGATAGTTTCATACGATTTTGGTGCCAATCAATTGACTGATTTGTTTTTAACCAGTGAAAGTCTGTTCTCTGCCTATCCTTTGGTTGAGACTCTTGTGCTCCTAGGCGAGAGATGAGAGTGACATGAATGTGGTTGGATGGCAGAAAATGGTTAAGATTCTGAAAACGTTGTTGGGGAAGATTTCAAACTAGTATTAGTTTGAATAAGATGCCCATGAGGCCAAATCAGTTTTCACTGTCCATATTTCTAGTGCCACGAAGAACCGATGTGAAAAATAAGATTTTTTACTACACCCACGAAAATATCGATTTTTTGCATTTTTCATATCAGTACATAACCGTTGTCCATTGACGTTTTTCTTGTAGTGCACTAAGGTCACCTCGTAAGAATATTTGAATTCGACTATTGAATTATACAAATACTTTATCGAGTCTGTTTTTTTAACGTATGTTTAGCTTCAGGAAACTTATTTCAGAAATCTAATAAACATATGTAAATCTCTTCTATATATAATAGGAGAACAAGGATAATTAGTGAGATTAAAAAGTCTGATTGAAAAGACTAAAGTACCCCTATTTTTAATTTTTATATAAAAGATGTGTTTTGTGGGAATCAAACTCGAGATATTTAATTCACCTATATAACCTCATACCACTACACCATAATGTCACATATGGTTTTTATCATACACATAATATGTAAGTGTGCTAAATGAATATTTTATTTAACTTTAAAGATAGTTACTTGAATCCCGCAAAAAAAATAGATAGTTACTTTAATATTTGTACAGTTAATTTTAAAGAATTAAATTTCGGATACAAAATTAGACATAGTACATAAATGAATTAATATCTTATTCATTAATCTTTTTTTACTTTGAAAATGTATCTCACATATTTTTAACTTATTTTATTATTATAAAAAGTAATTAAAATGTACATATATAATTTTTAGATAAAATATTGAAAATAGAATCGCTTATATATAAATAATCTATAATGGTATTAAATATTTAGATGAGTTCGAATTATAGTGAGTCAAAATATTTTATTTTATTCCAATTTAAAATTAGAACTTGGCTCATTCTTCAAAAAATACTCGAAATTTGACTACATGACTCGGCCGAAAAATATCGTCAATTCTACATTTGGTAAATTTAAATTACAAGTTCGGCGAGAATATCTTACCAATAATGTGATTTTTTTTATATATTTTACATTAATATAAATTAATGTGTTTTAGGTGTTTATAAGATCAAGTCAACTGATTATTCATATTAAAATTATTAACTTCACTGGTAGCGCATTATTATTTTTGTACTTGTCCCGATTTTAAAAATATTCGAAATTTGATATGAGATTTCATAAGATTTTTTAAAACTCCGATGATATATTAAATCGATTTATTTTTTATTTTTCACTTTAAAAAAACTAGCTTTTTAAAAAGAATTCTTCTAGATAAATAATATTCATTCATTAAGATAATATTGTACAAATATTTTGAATTATTTTGATATTTTAAATTATTTAAATAAAAGTTTTATCTATACTATATTGTGACATTTGATTCAATATATTTTATATTATTTAAAGAAAAAATATATATTATTCACTAATTTGAATGAATTAACCAGTTCAACTGATATTTATAAAATTTTATCAAATTGAAAAATACTTAATTTTAGGATAATAGAATACAATATTTTTAAATTATTATATGACAAATATTAGAGTAGTAATGAAAGGAACTTAAAAATGGTTTAAATAATGATATAATAATAATTTTTCCTTCGAATCCTTGAAAAAAATCATGAATATCAATAATAAGTCTTTATAATATATAATTTATTTTTATGTTACAACCATGATTGATACTCAGTTGCGTAAAACCTAGATATAGATTGTTTGTTAGTGATAATATGAATACCATATATAAATTATTGCAATTTATTTATTACATAATTTTTATTTTGAATAATTATAAATGCATGTTATTTAAGTAATCATTTGTCTCACTAGATATTAATAGTGATTAAAAATATACATAAATCAGATATTTAGCATATAAATAATTGAAATCATCGTAATTTATTAAGAAATGTAACATAATACAATATACATGCTAACACACATATAACTTAATGTTACTTTGGTAACGGTAGTGTAAATCAAAAACTAATATTTTTCCATGCATACATACGTTGAATTTCAAAAATGAACATTTTTTTATTAAAATCAACTTTTATATTAACAATAGTGTAAATTTTACATTATTGTATATTATGATTGCAAGTCATCCTGATTTCAATTATGCATTTTTTATCATTTTAAATTGAGTAAGTTAATTGTAAATTAGTAGTGAACTCAGTAATAATATAGACCAGTACATATAGTTTATTTAAATAAAATTCAAAATTTTTGGTTAACTCTATATTCAACATAAATGTTATTTTTTAACTTTTTATTTGTAAACATACTGACGCCATTCTACAGATTAAGAATAATTGTTTCGTTTTAAACGTACAATGACTACCCTATTTATATTCATTCATTAATGTAAATTATACAACACAAACAATAATATATATATATATATATATATATTTATATTTTGCTTAATGGTTTATATTTGAAACATTGTGTAATTTGTTATTGTCTTTTATGAAAATAATACATATTGATAAACAATCAACTTGTATTTGATATACGTTAGACATTGTACAACATTTACATATAAAAAACAATTAAGAACATTATAATTCTAGAAAATGACCCGTGCCTCGCACCGGTTATTATGCAATATTAAATATTAAAATAACACATACCTCATGATGTGTATGGAGGGATTGTGTACGCTGTATGTAATTATAATGATGTTTGAAGTAAATTTAAAATTATATTTAAAGTCATGATTCGAAATAAAATAGTGATTCAGGTTAAAAAGGTGAAATATTGCATATAAAGGTATTATAAAATAAATTTATAATTGGAGATGGCCTAAATAAATGAAACTGTATTCGGTTATGATATGGGCCTTAAAATTGGACACACCATGATACAAACAAAATTGTCTTAAAACCCTTAAATTTTACATAAAACATAATTCATTAACATCCTTCAAATAACAGATAATTCATATTACATGAGGAAAGTTTTTAAAGATAAAATAAAGCATGCCAACAGATAAATTCATTAAACAACTGCCATGGGTTGTTTAGGCCTAAACTCGAAACCTTGTACGATAAGGCCAGCCTTGAGTACATTTGTATCAGTTGACATAAATCGCGTCTCCACCTCATCATCATCATCTCTTGCACCAGTCTCAAACTCTGCTATCTTAATCTCCATCCATTCGTCCTTCCTCCACCGACTAAACTCTCCATTTCGTTGCTCAATGTTGTGTGCAGATGTTCTTGGATCAGGATAAACTATGCTAGCTTCATCATCAGGCACCTCCTCTCTTTCATTAACAAATCTAATGGATGTCTTTGCCGAATCAAGTCCGCAGGCATCCTCATATATTTTAAAGAAAAGATATGTTTCATAAGTGGTGTGAGGAGACAACATTCCAATTTTCATTTTGCCACAAATATCAACACACCGCCCCTTGTCAAGTACAGCAACCTCCTCTGAAAATCTGTTCACATGATAATACATTGAGGCGTGAATGCATGATATATGCGATGAGAGGACGACTTTAATCATATTCATCACTTACAATGCGTTCGGAATACGTGTAAACTAGTCAAACTGTTAGTGAGTTACTCGAACTCGGCTCGTAAAAAATTCCAATTCGGCTGGGAATTAATCAAATTTGTAACCGAGTCGAGTTCGAACTTCCGATTACTCGGCTCGTAAGGTTCGAGCCTTATTGAGTCTCTATTATTTTCAGTTATTTTTATTATAAAAATATTTTTATATTTTTTTTATATTATTTATTTATTATTCAATCGAACTTGAGCCAAACCATCATATTTCGAATTTTTGTTAATATTTAGTGAAATAAATTCGAGTTTTCAAACCGAACTCAAGCCTACCGAACTTTTTACTTGAAATTAAAAGTTTGGTCGAGTTCAAAGCTCGAACCAGAACTATTTTTATTGAGTTCGAGCCGAGCCACGGTCTAGGACTTGGCTCAACTGGATTACACCCCTAGTTTGGAGTTGTTGCACACAAAACTACAGTTTCTTGCGCAAAATGAGCTCAAATCCTATTTTATTAAAATTTTAAAATCTGCTCATTAGAAAAGTGTTTTTACCAAAAAGGACGAGGAAGTATGCTTTTGAAAAAATACGACCTTGTAGTTCTAATTCTACTATTAAATCACATTTAAAATATTATTTTTTCATAAAATTTGTGTATATCAATAATATTATAAAATATTAAATATCAAAATATGTGCATATCAAAAATATTATTAAATATTTATTTTGTGAAATAACACTTTCTCTATCAATACTATCATTTCTAACCGTAATTGCCTAAAGTGATTTACATCTTTTACAAGATAATGTCATGTGACCTGCATTTCATAAAATTGACTTGCATTCACTAATGGAGACCAAGAATAGTCAAAATTATTTAGATTTATCTTTAAATTGTAATTAGCTGGTTGGGTGTGACCGCTGAGGTGAAGTTATTCAAATTATTTAAGGTAATAGATCAGGCTACATGTAATATAGACTTCTTATTTGCATTCAGGAAATAAATATGCATAATGTTGTATTTAATTATCTTTATTAGCACTACTGTTTTACTATTTTCTGTTATTTTTTTGCCCAAAAAAGCCAATACCTAAAGAGATTGCAAATTTTAACAAAAAAGGTTTAGTCTTAGCTCAAAATTTTGTTATTAAAATGATATTATTAATAGATAAAAATGTGAATATTTTGAAAAATACCCTTCATAATATTGTTTTGCTACTTTATTTTCAAAAAAAGCATTCCATTTTATACTTTAAATAACATATTTTATCAAAATATTAAGCAAAATTTATAATATATACATAATTTTTTAAAAAATTTGGTATTGTAGGTTAGGACTCTAAACAACCCATTAATTTGTCTTGTCACCTGATCCCTAAATGCTTCTTTTCAATTGAGGTATGCAAAAAATATAATACTACATTGTACAACTCAACACACAAGCTAACAGTTCCCAACTAGAGTGAATCCTCTTGCTACAACCATTGACCATAATTCCCACACTTATTAGTCTGTTATACTAGAAAGAAAATACTTATAATAAAGTTACTATGATTATATAGAGTGATGCACAAGTATTTGTAGTTAGAACCAGATTAGTATTTACCAAAATGTACATTTGCATATATGTAAATAATGCAACAATAATTATTCACATACCTTGAGTTACTATCATATAACAGCCACCACCAAGGAACAATGGCAAGCTGCCTAGCAGCTACCATTAAACATTTTTTTCAGCTTCCTTTATCCAACCAAAAACTCTGTTAGAACAATAATGAGATCATGTAATTAGACAATTTAACTAAAAGATTATGGACCATTCTCTTTTATCATGATACAAATACATAAGTAATCCAAAAATCATCATGAATAGTTCTAACTTCTAATACTTATTCATAATTTTTGGATAAATTATTGTAAATTTTTGGTTGTCAACTATCCAATCTTTACTCCCAATCATATAGTTATGAATAATCATATAGCTACAAATAATTCATCTAAACACTAATTTTTTTTAATGGAGAAATTGAAGAAAATATGTCAATTTAGAACATTAATTACAAATAAAGAAATATTTAAATCTTTATGCCCTTACATTGATCAGTCTTTGAAGATAAGGGTACATCTATAATATGTAAAATGCAAAAACGGCAGGCAGGGAATAAATTTAAATATATGAGAAAATTTAAATATATGGAGTAATACACATGGTAAACTTTGGTCATCCCAGTCTTAAAAAGAATAATCTTACATTTCATTCAGTTGTTTCTATATATTGTTTTCGAACTTTGACATTTGATAAGCACTTAATTAAATACCAATAATGAAATCCGAAATAAATATTAAAGAAAAAAATATTTTATATTTTAAAACTAATTTTCACGGGGAACAATTATTTTATAATCATATTTTAATTAAAATATGTATAAGTATCTTAATGTTAATTAAACACATATTTAATTTTTATATATAATCTTTTCTAACATTAATACATCTTTAAATCTCATCGTTAAATCTTTAGTATACCTATTTTATTTTTAAAAACCTTATTACAAAACTTTACATTAATGAAATAATTATTGGAATTGTATTTAATAATTATTATTATTTTACATACATATAAAATAAACACATATAACTATTTTAATTAAAACTTATACTAACAGAAAAAATACTGGATCTAATATTTAAAAAACTATATTAATTGAAATACAATTAATAGACAAGGATATAAAAACATAAAAAAAATATCAAAATGTTAAATATTAAATATTAAAAATAATACAAAGAAATAAAGTTAGTAAACAAATAATAATATCAAGAAATAATTGAGAGAATTACCACATTGCCATAGTCCAGCAGGATAGCAGAGTCACAGAGAGAAAAATAAAGTTGTTTTTTCGTGGTGTAAGTCAAGGTGGAGATTGATCTCGTGAGAATTTGATTAATATCGGGTGGTAAAAATTTGTTCCATAACTCATCCGAATCACTGGCAGCCCTCAATTCTGTTGAAACACCTGAAGCTCTACATGTATCCTTGGGTGATGTGAATGATAATATTAACGATACGCTATTCTCCTTAAGGTGCTCCATCTTAGTTCTTTTGTGATGTATGATTTCCTTCCCCAAATTTGTCTTAAAGTTGATTGTAATGAAATAATTTTTTTTTATTATCTTTGCTCCCTTATTTTTAATACCTACCAGAAAGGTTTAGATGTTTCTAGATTTAAGCTAAACGGGCCTATACCTCAAGGTCCATCATGACCCATATTTTTTAAGGTCCAAAATTTTGATGACCGGTCTACACAGCTCATTTGAAAATAAAATGTTCACAAATTATTTAAACTAGTAATCATAAAACAATTCTACCAATTAAAATTTAGTACACACTATATTCTTACAAGTATAACAACATGGCAAATTATTTTTCTTTAAAGTTAGATTAATAGAGAAAAAAACACTAGTATGCCGGATTCTATTGATCTTACATTTCCCAATTTTTTAATCTCAATAACAGGTTACTCTGGACGATCACGATTAACAACTTGAACAAAAAAATGTCTTCTCTCTCAAAGGTTAACAGCTATGGGGTTGCTTCCAACGGGAAAAAATTTCAAAATGAGGGGACTAAGGAAGGTGAGTTGAAGGTAGATAAGAAGGGGTTTAGTTCTGAGAGCTTTAAACGGAAGCTTTAAATCAGATCCATTGGAGAAGCTTGAAAGGTAGGGGAGGGTTGGAATGGAAGGAGAAGAGTAGAAGTGTAGGAAAAAGTCAAGGTGAAAAGGGAAATGTCAAGACTTATGCGCAAGCATTAAAGAATGAGAAAGACAAGATGGTGGATGTCAAAAGAGTTGTGGATGAAGGGGAGTGGCAAATGGTGCAAAGGAAGAAAAAGGTAGGGAAAGCAAGAATGGAGTCAAGTTTCACGATTTTTCTGTATAATATTCCGGGAGAGTGCATAGCTAGGGAAATTTGGAATTGCTTGAGGGGTTCAGGGGTTATTTTGGATATAATTATGCCTGGAAAAAGGGACAAAAGAGGGAAAATATATGGTTTTGTCAAGACAACTTCGGAGCTTGAAGCCGGTACAATTATTCTTAATATTAAGGGAAAGGGGGATTTAGGATCTTATATTTGTATGAGTCTTAATGATAAAAGGTTAGTAGAGATCAAGGAAAAGGAGATTTTAGGGTGTACAAAGATAATGTGGTTGGGTCAAATCAGATTAGGAATAGGGATGACTATAATAATATTAAGAAGGATGTTGTCAAAATGAATGCTGAGGTTGGAAATAAGCATGAAAATGGAAATCAGGAGAAGGAGTTGGGGGTTGAAATGTTTGAATATATTGAAGCAGTAGTAGATAAAGAAGTTGAGGAGGGTTTATATGATACCAAAGTGGCTTTCTCAAGAACTGATAAATCAACGAGCTCGTTGCAAAATAAGTTACGATTAGAAAGATAGAACAGGTCAATGTAGTGGGATTAACTTCTCGAAAGTTCTTATTAGCTAGTATGCGTGACAAGGGGTGGGAAGAATATGCAGATAAGCTTTTTGAGAAATGGTTTAGGAGTCTGAGAAAATTTAAAGATGACGATCTGGTTATTCCCAGGACAGTATGGTTACAAAGCTATGGGATCCCAATGAATGTGTGGTTAGAAGAAAATTTGAAGGGCTATATGAGATGGTTGGGGGATTGGATTAGTTGGTCCTATCAGAAAGATAATGAGAGTGAGTTTTTTAATCCAGTCATTTGTATATCTACTACAAGAAGGAAAAAGATTGCAGAGTCCATGAATATATTAGTGAAGGGAAAGCTTTATCCAATTAAATTTGTTGAAATTGAAAATGGGAAGGAGCTGAAGAATAAAATGGGTTCAATGAGTTTATCTGAAGGAGAGATTATATCAAAAGTTATGAAGGAGCATGGTAGAATGGAGTCAAAGGATAAGGACTTAAAAGTAGATAGGGAAGTGAGTACTAGTCAGGCTGTGGAATCCAAAGTTGTAGTAGTAAGGGGAGTCAAGGCTACTCGAAAGGAAATGTAGGTGTTCTTCAGGAACTTGAATTGCGTAAAAAGGTGGAGGTGTTGGAGGTGGATGGAAAAGTGCATGAGGGGAGGTTGGTTTTGTTAAATAGTCAAGCTGTAGAAGAAGTGGTTAGAACAAACTCTAAATCAACTAGTAAGGATTTTTTAAGTGAGCTGAAGTCTGGAGAGACAAAGAACATAGTGGAAAAGTCTGACAGTTTAGAGTCTGGTGTTTTTACTGGTACTTCACAAGGTACTTTGTGTAATAAAATTATTAAGCTCAAAGTCAAAGGAGTGGGTAGACCTAAAAAGAAAGGTAAAAAGTTTAACAATCCTTTTGACTTGAAAGGAAGTGTTAATTTAGGATGTAGGAAGTATCTTGGGAGAAATAATAGGTTAGGCCCTTGTTTAGGGTTTGGAGGTAGTTTTGTGACTTTGTCAGGAAACAAAGAGGTAAAAACGAAAGAAGCTGCTAGAGAAATAATAGATTGTGCTGAACAAATTGGGCTAAAGGTGTTAGGGGATAGAGAGAAAGTTATTATTGGGATAGCAGAGCAGCTGCAAAAAGGAGAATTGTAAGATTGAAGTAGTAAAGAAGTTGTACTGTAGTAAAAGTAAACCATTATGTTAGTAAAAGATATAAGAATAATATCTTGGAATTATAGAGGGTTGTGTAATGGTGTGAAGAGAAGAATGGTTAAAGATATGATCAAATCTATAAGAGTTAATATACTGTGTTTGCAGGAAACAAAATGTATGGAATGGAATAAATTTTGGGAGAAATCCATTTGGGACAGTGGTCTGGTAGGATGGCTTATACAGAATTTAGAAGGTTTGTCAGGGGGACTGATTTTAGCATTGGATAATTTGTGTTATAAAAATTTAGGCTCGGCTTCAGGAAAAACTTGGCAGTGGGTTCAGCTCAAATGCATCTTAACAGATGAAGTTTTTCATATAGTCAATGTGTATGGTCCTTTAAACTTAAAAGGTAAGAGGTAATTTTGGGATGAGATATCAAAAATCTTACTTATCACAGGAAATGAGTTGGTGTGTGTGCTTGGGGACTTTAATAGTATTATGGATGAAAAAGAGAGTGTCAATTGCACATATAGAAGATTAGATGTGCAGGGTTTTAAAGATTTTATTAAGAATAATAATTTGTGTGAGATTGGGTTGATAAATAAAAGTTTTACTTGGTTTGGTCCTTTTGGAAGGTTTAGTAAGTTAGACAAAGTTCTGGTGAATGATAGTTGGTGTGCTCGAGATAACTGGGAAGTTATGGAAATTAATAGGATGATATCGGATCATAGACCTTTGTTGATGTATGCTTGTAAAATTCTGAATGGTCCAGTGCCTTTTAGGGTGTTTAATTGGTGGCTGTATGATGAAGAGGTTAGGGTGAAAATGGAAAATTTTTGGAAGCTAGGTAAAGAAGCTAGGTAAAGAAGCTAGAATGCAAGTGAATATTCAAGTCATGTTAAAGAAATTTAAGTTGGGAATGAAATAATGGTGCAAAGGAGCTAAGGATAAGCTAGAGATTAAGATTAAAGAGGTAGAAAACATATTGGAATGCTTAGATGGTAGTCATGTAGGAGGAGAGGAAGTTGTTAGGTGCCAAGTAAGATTAGGTGATAGTTATAGGAAAAGGGATTCAATGCTAAGGCAGAAAGCAAGGATTAATTGGAATCTGCAGGGGGACAAAAATACAAATTTTTTTAATAAAGTGATTCAGAAAAGGAGATGCAGAAATAAAATTTACAGAATTGTTGTGGATGGAAAGGTTGTAACTGAAGCTCAGGAGGTCAGAATGGTTTTTTACAAGTACTTTAAAGCTATATTCAATTCAAAAAAGATGGAATGTTTGGAGGTGGGGTCACTTATAGATAAAAGGTTAAATAAGGAAGAAGTGTTGTTTTTGGAGGAGATAATAATTGCATTGAAATCATTCAGTAGTGATAAAGCTCCTGGGCCAGATGGATTCAACATGAAGTATATTAAGGAGTTTTGGCCTTTTCTAAAGGATAAAGTGTTGGAAGGGTTTAATTCGTTTGCTAATACTGGATGTCTTCCTATATGCTTTAATTCTTCCTTCATAGCTCTGGTTCTTAAGGTCAGGGTACCAAATAAGCCAAGTGAGTTTAGACCTATAAGCTTAATAAATAGTGTTGCTATAATTTTAACTAAGGTGTTGGCAAATAGGCTAAGTACAGTTTATGATAAGTTATTAGGGGTAAATCAGTTTGGTTTTGTAAAGGGTAGGCAGGCTGCTGAAAGCATCTTCATAGTAAATGAGGTCTACCACAGTATGAAGAAGTCAAAGAATAAAGGTTTGATCTTAAAATTTGATTTTGAGAAGGCTTTTGACTCAGTGAATTAGAGTTTTTTGTTCAGAACTCTAAAGTGTTTGGGCCTGGGGACCAGATGAATTAAGTGGATGGAGGATTTTTAAATGGAGCAAGTGAGCAAGGAATCATTGAGGGCTTACAATTAGGAAAGGAAGTTAAGAAAATTACTCATCTATAGTATGCTGATAATACAATAGTTTTTTTACAAGGAAATGAGAAATCCATTATGGGAATAAAAAAAGTATTACAATGTTTTCAGTTGTTGTCAGGTTTGAAGATTAACTTCCAAAAAAGTAGCATATACTCTTATCATATTCCAAATTCAGAACTTAATTTTATGGCAGAAAGGTTGGGTTGCAAATTTGGATCTTGGCCTTTGGTTTATTTAGGAAGTTAAATTGGTGTTAGCTCAAGAAAGAAAGTTTTTTGGAAATCATTGTTGGAGAAATTTAGGAGTAAATTAGCCAACTGGAAGAGAGATAGTTTGAACCAAACTGGGAGGTTATCTTTGGTTAAGTCTACTTTGGATAGTTTACCTATCTATTGGTTTGCATTACACAAAGTACCAGTAGGAGTATGTAATCAACTAGAAATAATTAGAAGGGATTTTTTTGGGGAAACTCTTCAGGGGATGGAGAAGAGAAAGGTAAAAAGATGTATTTAGTAGCTTGGAGCTTAGTATGCAAGTCAAGGAAACAAGGAGGATTAGGCCTGAGTTCATTGAAGATTAGGAACTCATTATTGCTTTGTAAGTGGTGGTTTAAATGGCAAGCTGAGAGAAAGATGGCATGGAATGTATGGTTAAGAGGCAAGTATGGTTGTGGTCAAAGTGAGGGGTTAGAGTTGCTAGGAAAACAGATATCATGCTTAATAATGGTACAGGGCATAATAAAGGCAGTTGCTAAACACTCTGAATATGGTTTTTTTGGACCTAGATCTATGAGATAGGAAGTTGGTGATGGGGATTCAGCTCTTTTTTGGGAAGATCTTTGGTACAAAGATATAACCATAATGGAAAGATTCCCTAGGTTGTACAGTCTTTCTAAGTTACAACAGAAAGAAGTAAGCATTTTTAAGACCTTATGGGATTGTTATGATAGGAGTGGTGAGGTATTTTGGAAAAGGAAGTTGACAATTTGGGAATTAGAGGATCTGAAGGAGCTTGAAGATATAGTAAATGCAGTGAGCTTCTCTGCTAAAAAGGACATAATTATTTGGGTACCAGTTAAGGATACATACAGTAGCAGAGTAGCTTATGAAGTACTGGTCAACAGTGAAGTTGAGAAAGGCAATGAATGGGAACAAATTTGGAAATACAAGGTGCCTGAAAAGGTAAAATTATTTTTATGGAAGGTAAAATCAAAAATTGTTCCAACAAAGGTTTGATTAGCTCACAGAATGCATGAGTACAGTAAATGTAAGGTTTGTTTATTATGTGGTGTTGAGAAGGAGTCCCAAGAGCACATTTTCTGGGAGTGTGTTTTTTAAGGAAGATTTGGATTTTGGTTTTAAGTTGGTGGGGGATAGTTTCAAAGGTATATGTTGTAGATTGGGGTTCAATGTGGAGATCTAAGGAGGTTTTTCATCATGAAGGAATTAGATCAGATTGGAGTACTGTGTTAATAGCTACTATGTGAACACTTTGGAAGCTTAGAAATTAATGTATTTTTTATAATAACTCTCCAAATCACAAACAGGTATATATTCTGTTCCAAAGTAGAGCATTGGAATGGTGTTTGGTTAATGGGGATATTAGCACAAAGAGAAGGGAATGGTGGTTTACTAATCCAGTTGGGGTAGTTACAGCAAGTGAGAAAGATTTTTGGACTGACTTTGTAAAGAAAGGTAATTTTGATATCATTACATGTATAGATCGAAGTTTTAAGAAGGAGATTCAAGGAAAAAATTTAGCTGGCATTGGTGGAATAGTTCAAAATAGTGCAGGAGAAATACTAATGTAGTTTGCAGGACCGGTATTTCTTCTTAGTGTGTTAGAAGTGGAGAAATTTGCTTTAGAAACTCCTCTTGAGTTAATCAAGGATTGCAGGTGGTTCAGTAAGCATGTATTGGTGTTGTCGGATAATGAAAAATTAGTAAAGAAAGTGGATATGGGTTTACTCCGGGAAAAAATGTGGAATGAGAAGCTGTTAGATATTCAGTTAAAGCATATTAATAGAAGGTGGAATGGAATTGCAGATGGGCATGCAAAAAGGGGAGTTTTTCTGAATAAATTGGAGGTGATTAAATAAGAATTTTGTTACGTGTTAGAGTAGTTTATTTTTCTTCGGTTATCAGGATATAGTAAATTTTAGATATTAAATTGCCTAGTTATGATTAGGAGTAGTGTAATTATTTTGCTTGGAGAGAATGGAAAGGTTTTTTAGATACCTTCTTGGAAACTTAAAAGGTTGCGTTAGAGAACAGTTTTGAGGTTGTAGAGTCATTATGACAGTCTCTTGGGGGACTAATTGGGGGTAGTATATAAGTGGCTCTCTGCATGTAGACAATCTCACACTTGCTTGTTAAGAAATTTAGTTTATATTCGTTGGGGAGAGAGTTAAGTTTGAGGTTTACATTCTTGTTTTAGGGTTTTAATGGAGAAAGGGAATATTAATGTTAATGCAAGGTGGCTGATGCCATGTAAGGGGGTGGTGAAGTACAATGTGCACAGTTATTTTTCACATGAAGCTTTGCCCAATGGGCGTCATTCGGGTATAGGGGCAGTGTTCAGGGATTATCTAGGGGTCATTGTGCATACAACTGGTGGGTCTCTGGGTTTGGGTGATTAGAGGGAGAATGAGCTGCATGCATTGTTTGAAGGGCTTAAGGAAGCATACTACAAGGGATATAAGAGATTGATTTTGGAAACTGATCATGTAGATGCGTATTGGGAGTTGCTTAACTCTCCGGTTCATGGTGGTAGGCCTCAATAAGCTCATGTATTGTGGCAGTTAAATCAAAGGAAGGTTGATAGGAACTTTAAGTGTGAACTTAGGCTGGTTGATAGGGAAGCCAATGTTCTAGCGGCTTATTTGGTGGAATATGGGGCTAACCATTGGGATAGGATGGTTATTGTGGAGAGGGACTTTGGAAGAATTGAAGAGTTTTGGTATCTAGACATGGGGCTTAGAAGTATTGAGTAGAGGTTCAGGGCTGTTAGGCAAGGAGAGATTGAGGCTGAGATGCTGGAAGATGAGGTGATGGATCCTCAGGAAGTTGGTTTGCAGAATGGAGCTGAGGACCAGGGAGTTGGGTTGCAGAATGAAGAAGTGGATGTAGATGAAGAGAATTTGGGAGAGCATCAGATTGTGGTGGCTTTGCCTGCTGCTGGGATGCTTGAAGCGGTTGATGTGCAGCAAGGAGAGGCAGAAATGGAGTCGTGACTTGGTGATGGTGTGATGATGCTGCAGGTGGAAAGCTGTTAGGGAAGTCCAATAGTTTTTCTTTTTTATTAATTTGAATTTAATTTTATTTAGTTATAATATTGATTTTTAGTGGTTAATTATGTAGGATGTTATTGGTTTTTTGAAGATAAGTTTGTTGAGCCCATTTTCAATTGGGTTGGTTGTAAGGATGCTTGGGCTTTGTCTTGGGCTTTGTCCCTTTAATATAGTTGGTTGCTTTTCAAAAAAAACAATATTTAGATTAAATAGCTCATTTTTAATTTTATTAAACATTTTCTAAATTTTCTTTTTAACAAAAAAAACGATGTCCGATCGATTATATATATAATAGAGCAAATAGGGGGTTGGGTGAGACAATTTAGTCCAGATTACTAATTTACCCCTCAATAATAAATACAAATAATTGTCAAATTTAATACCATGTATTAATTACACTTAAGTCATTGTTACTCCTTATTAATAAATATAAATAATTTTCATATTTAATAACATATATTAAATACACCTAACTCATTAGTATTAATAATTTTATACATGTTACCATTTATCATTGAATATTAACAACCTATAATTAGATATCTAAAATTTAATAATATTAGCCTATATATATACTAAATTCTTATTATTTTTAAAGACTTTATATAAAATAATTTTATTTTCAGCAAATTAATTTTGTATTTTAGCTAATTCAGAAAATGACAATGTTAGTGTATCAAGTATTAAATTCAAGAAATAAAATAGATATTCTCTATGTATATCAATAAAAGAGTGGGTTATGAGGGAGGTTTATAATAAAGTTAAGATTCTTATTATATGACCAAATCGAATATAAACTAAGTCTGGTTTGAAGATTTTGAATATATATAATAAAATATTAAAATATCAAGTTCATTACAGTTATATTAATATTTTACAATAGTAAGGTGAATCATTTTTTTTTACATTAACCAACTTAAAGTTTTTCAGAGGTATAAGTAAAAGAGTTATAAGATTACTGAAGTGGTATGGAAATCAAAAATTTTGCCAATAAATTGCTACAAGACAACCAAACAATCTATTGAACAAAATCGGAGCATACAACATTTTTGCCATTTTTGATCAAAATCGGCAATTTTCCGATCAAAATTTGACGAATTAAACACACAATTTAAGGCTATGAAGAGAAAAAAAAGGAAGAAGAAATATACTCAGCATCGAGTTGGTGAAGAATGACGATTTTAAATGAAGAAATCAGACGACTGCCGAATAGATACTAAAAAGATAAAGGAAGAGGAAGAGAGATGCGTAAAGATGATTAAGACTCTTATTATTTTAATAAATAATGCACACAAAATAATGTTATAACTTAGTATGGATGTACAAATGCAATTTTATACATCTCAAATATAATTATTTTACTTATATATTTTAAAAAGAATATAAAAATATGTTAGATATTATTTCGATTTAGCATTTCGATAAATTCTCGATTTTTGATAAACCGTAAATTAGTAGTTCAACCAATTTAGTCCATTTTTCAATTTTCATTATAATTTATTAATGGCCAATCTATTAATATATTTATCATAAAAAATGATGTATATTGAAAGATGTATTTATATTATCAATTGTACAATATTCTATTTAATGTGTCGGCTTTCATATCCAATCATTACATTTTCTAACATGGAAAGTAAGATTACCTCATATTCATTATTTTTTGTATCACTAATTGTACCATGTAAACAACTATAATAACTCTTTAATTAACTCCGCAATATTTTATTCTTATGAGTTGTAATTATTTTCATGAGATATTTGTGCTTTTATTTGTATTATATTTTGATCGTATATTTCAATTTCATAAAGAAAGATATTTAGTTAATCGATCTCAATTTCATAAAGAGAATTATTTAGTTAATCGATCCATCCGGAAACAACATGAATATATGGTCGATAATTACAGTCAAAATAACAGCAATTCACATACTATAAAACATGCACGTGCATTGCACGGGCTATAGAGCTAGTTATAAAGAAAAAAGGGAACCTGAGATATAACTGAGGCTTTAATGTTTCCCCCCAACATTTTATTCTCGCCCCACCAAATGTATACCATGTCTTTTTTTAGTCACGACCAGGGTCCGATCTAAAAATATTTACTTCGTGGTGCACCTTGTGGTATCGCCACCCGAGTTAACCCCGTCCCCGGAGAAATTTTTGGGTGGCACCCTCTTGTTTTTATTTTATTTTAACGTGGGCACTTTAATATGTTCTTAAAATTTTTAATGATTAAGAAACATAAAAGAATTATTTTGGGGGGCCGCGTGTTCCTCGATGGCCCTTACTATAATCTCCCCCGTCACAAACTATCTAGTGAGTCTTAAGATTTTGTTTGAGAACAAAATGCTGCAGTTTTGGAAATGTCTTGAAAAACTATAATCCATTTTTAAATGTTCACATGATTTTGTGTTAAATTTTGCACAGTAACATTTAAAGTGAGCTTAGTAATAAATTTAACCCTAGAATTTTCGTTAACTGAGATTTGTTTAATAGACAAACCAAAAAAACATAAAAATTTATTTTGCCAAAGTGAGGTCCTGCTGGCTCAAGATGCTCATGCTTTTATTAATAGATATGGGAGGAAAGGAAGCAAATTCCTAGCTACCTTTATAATAGGATGAATGCATTTCATCTATAGTAATTATGGACTACTTTTGTCATCCTGCCTTTGTTGGAAGAATGAAACATATATTAGAGAAGGGTTCGTTCAATAATGATTGTTATAGCATACCCTACCTCTATAATTGTAAAGAAGAGTTTCTTCCTAGGGCTCCTTGGGTTTAAAAATACTCACATGACCACGTCATGTTATCTACATAATACCCGGGTGCTCTTAATTGTTTCTAATTATATCCTTATATTATTAATAATAATAACTTAACTTAACATAACTATTATAACTATTATTAATAAGCGAAACCCCTCATATACAAGTGTCACGAATAATAGGTATTATCAACTTTTGGTTTCACTTATTCATTATACTTTTGTATGTCTTTTAATTCTATTAAAACTTTTGTTTAGACCCTTTTTCGTGTATGTATGTCTTATACTTCCATGTATCTGATAATTCTATTAAGTTTAATATTATTTTGGTATTTTTTACTTGTATGTGTCTTATAATTCTATTAAGTTTGGTTCCAAATTTGATATTACCTTATTTTTGTCCAACTCATATTTTGGTTTCACTCCAATCATCCTATTTCTCATACAACTCTATATTATTTTATTTTTAATGAAATAACTAAATTATTAAAATTGTATTGTAATTATTCCTATTTTTATTGCAGCTCGATAATCCTATATATGATATGATGCTATATAACCCTGGAGTATTTTTTTAATAAAATAATAAAATTGTTGAAATTATATATTTATAATATTTAATTATAATTCTAATACAAATAATGTATTTAACACATGTATATTACAATTTTTTATACTTTTTGTTAAGTAATTGTAAATAAAAAATAAAATTAACAATGACTTTAATTCTCGTTTTGCTCTCACCAATATTTTACCTTTAGATTTATATGTTTTGTCCAATTCTAAATTGTTTTTCGATAAGTTAATACGATTATTAGAATTATATTATAATTCCCTTATTTTTTTAATAATCAATTATATTGTAATAGATAACATATATATATAATAATGGTGATGTACAATGAGAACAAGGACTATGCTACTTCTAACACCGGGTGTCTGAAAATACATATTACCCTAGAGTGGGGGTTAAAATACCGGCCAACTTATGCGTACTAATATTTTGTTTGAACTATACACATGTTTTATGCGTGATCACGACAACTAAAATTTTGAGTTTATTGAATACAAATGTGTTCAACATGTGTATCATATATTAAGAAAACAATTATAAAACATGCATGTTCGGCATATTTATGCCTAATATATACAAAATATATATCTTAATGATATACATTCAGTACACGTATTACACATACTCGGTATATTGGGCGATCCTTCCACCACTAGATAGTTTGGGTTGAGTTTTTTTAGTAAAAATTAGAAATTTTGACATAACACACATATTATTATGATTTGCAAAAATTATCTAAACAAATTAACCAGGTATGGGTGATCAACTTGTATATAATAATTAATACATAGCTGACTTCTTATTCAACTTTTGGAAATTTTGGTACTGTACACTATACGGTAACAATCTCAACTTATATGTATATAATAAATGTTACAACTTCTTATTCAATTTTTTTTTATTGTAGCTAACTCACAGCCACTGCCCTTTGGGTGCACACCGGGTAAACCCTACGAACTCACGCAATAGCCTGCAAACCACGTGAACCAAGGTAAACTGCATTTAAGCCACATGAGGCATAATCATAAATTCTCCTCCCGTGGGATTCAAACCTGTGACCAAGAGGATAGTTATCCCCTCTTTAACCAGCTGAGCCAAATTTTATTACTATCATCAAAATAATCTCAACCATTAAAAATATATATTTAAAAAAGACTATATTATATATTGTAGAATAAGTGATACAATAATATCCTTATTCAATTATAAATAGAATAGAAAAAAATTACATTATTCTAGTATTATTTAAACTAGCATTTTACGTGTGCTACACACCTAACCACAACAGACCTACAATTATCAATTGTCTTTGCAAAGAATAAAGAGTTGGAGGCTAGTCTTGAGATCTTTTTCGTGAAATTATGAAAAAATCATGTAAAAAACTCAATCTTGACATTTATTTACTATCCTTTTTTTATTTTAAAATTAAGAAATTTAATATTTAGATGTTTAATAAAATAAACACATAAGTCAATGACTACCTTAACTTTTCTTAAACTCTACATCTAGATCTTTAAATTCACATTAACAGAAAAAAAATATTATTAATATTAAAAAATTAATGAAAAAAACTAAAATATGGTGTTTTTTTCATTATTACACTTTCTCTATCCTTTTTTTTCAATAATATGATCCTCCGTCTTTTCTGTCATTAACCACACCCATCGTGTCTCTGTTATCCTTCACCGTCATCATCATCTTTCATCATTTCCAATTTGATACGCTAATTATTTTGCTTTTTGGTTGGTTAATGAATGATGAAATTACCTTTTTGTTAATTTAATTCACCTATTTCCGTTGATATTAACATTTTGACAAAATGGTATCATTAAAAAATATAATTTATTTTTTATTGATTCAGATTTCTCACATACCGGATTGAAATTGATTTTTTTGTAACATATGCAACCAAAATCAAATCAAAAAATAATATAACAAATGCTGGTGAATAAACCCCAAAATTAACTTTGAGAACAATAATTATTCAAACGTACTTACTATTTTAATAAATATATATAAAATAATAAATAAAAGATTAAAATGAAAATTCGTGATTAGTAAAAGAATTTTAGAGTAAGAAATTGAACAAATCACCTTATTAAGCAATTCTTATCACATGTATCAGGGACATGTTGGTTAGGGTTTTAGCTAATGATTCATTAAACCACTGGGTTGCTAATGGCTACCAATCCTTTATGCCAATACCTACCAGAAGAAATCATACAGCAGATTCTTGTTAAAATACCATGCACAAAATCAATACTAAGATGTGTTAGATATTTTAGTGTAATTGGATTAACTAGTTGACCAATGTGATTGTAATATTTCATCAAACAAATTAGGAGAGTGCGGAGTGCATGCTTGTTTGAGTTTATTATGATTTTCGGTATTGGCGGGGTTGGTGTTAATGTGAAAAGACATGTCTATTAGACACAACCGCATACCTCAAAGGACGTGTCTTAGGACATGTCTTTTGGACATGTATGGACGTGTCTTAGGACATGTCTTTTGGACACCTATATAATACTTGTAACAGATTTGGTCATCGATATAGAAAAAAAATAAAAGGTTGGTTGTTGAATTCACACAAAATACATCATTCTCTGTTCTTATATTCTGATTTTATCTGGTTGAAAAGTTTGGATAACCACCAAATTGTTTCAATCTGAAATTGTTTGTCAAGACTTCAGAATAATCCAAGTTATCCTCAATTTTTTTACAACAAAGATTGAAACAAATTTGTTTTCTGAAGATGGCGAATAACGAATCTGTAAAAGATATGACTAGTAAGTTTGCAAAATCATACAAGTTTGAGGGACATGGCTTTAGAAGATGGCAAAAGAAGATGCATTTCTTGTTAACCACATTAAAAGTTGTGTATGTTTTGAGTACTCCAATGCGAGAAATGATTGAGGAGGAAACTGTAGAACAGACTAGAAGACACTGCAAATGGGAGAATGATGACTACATCTGTCGGGGTCACATCTTAAATTGTATGTCTAATTCTCTTTTTGATATATACCAAAATGTTGAGTCTGCAAAAGAATTGTGAGATTCCCTTGAATCCAAGTACATGGCTGAAGATGCTTCTAGCAAAAAGTTTCTGGTTAGTAATTTTATTAACTATAAAATGGCTGATACTAGACCGGTCATGGAACAGTATAATGAACTGTTAAGGATTTTGGGACAGTTTGTTCAACACGACATGAAAATGGATGAATCCATTTCGGTTTCCAATATTATAGAAAAACTGCCACCCTTGTGGAAAGATTTCAAACACACCCTAAAACATAATAAGGAAGAGATGACTTTCGTTGAACTTGGAAGTCAATTTCAGAATTGAAGAGGCTTTAAGGGCTGAAGAAATTAAGAAAAATCCTAAGGGAAAGAATCAAGTCGGTAACTCTTCTGTAAATATGGTTGAAGATGGTGGATCTTCTAAGAATTCAAACAAAGACAATGGTAAGAAGAGGAAGTTTATAGAAATAATAATACCTCTTCCAACAAGAAACCAAAATTGACATGTTGAAAGTGTGGCAAACCTGGTCATTTCAAGAAGGATTGTCGGGTTGGTAAAGGCAAGCATAACGCTGGTCCAAGTGGATCTAAGGATCCAGAAAAGCAACAAGGTCAGATTTTAATACAAAATTATAATTCTAGGCAGAATTATGTGTCACTAATCTATAAGGCATTTATGTGCATGATTATAATGTTGCATGGTGGATTGATTCTGGAGCAGAAAGTCATGTTTGTAAAGATCTTCGTTGGTTTGAAGATTTTTAACCAATCGAAGATGGATCTATGTTAAGGATGGGAAATGTTGCAACTGAACCAATAAAAAGACTAGGAAATATAAAGCTTGTTTTTACTTCTGGAAAATATGTATTATTAAATAATGTGTTATATGTTCCTGGAATTCGAAAGAATCTCTTGTCTGGTGTTGTATTGAATAATTGTGGTTACAAACAAGTGTATGAAAGTGACAAGTATATATTGTCAAAGCATGGTACTTTTGTTGGCTTTGGTTATATATGTAATGGTATGTTTATGTTGAATGTTAATGTCTCATTTGATGATGAATCTGCTTGTATGGCTTCTAATAGTACTAACAATAATTCGAATAAATCTAAATTATGGCATGCTAGACTGGGACATGAACATTATAAAAGAATAAATGATATGTCTAAAATGAGTCTCATACCTGCTATTGATATAAACAATGAGAAATGTAAAACATGTATGTTAACTAAGATAACCAGGAAGCCTTTCAAGGACGTAAACAAAATATCTGAAGTGTTGGAACTGATACATAACGATTTATGTGATTTTCATGCTACACCTTTGTTGGGAAATAAAAAATATGTCATTACATTTATTGACGATGCATCTAGATATTGCTATGTTTATTTGTTGAATACTAAGGATGAAGCTTTTGAAAAATTTTAAATCTATAAAGAAGAAGTAGAGCTACATAAAAGTACTATGATTAAAAATCTGCGTACTGATAGAGGAGGTGAGTATTATGATCCAGTATACTTTCAATCTACTAGTATAATACATCAAACCACTGCACCTTATACACCACAATAAAATGGTGTGGCAGAAAGGAAGCATAGGACTTTGAAAGAGATGGTTAATTCCATGTTATCCTATTCGGGTTTGAATGAAGGTTTTTGGGGTGAGGCTATGTTAACAGCTTTTTATTTGTTGAATAAGATTCCTAATAAGAGGAATAAATTTACCCCTTATGAACTTTGGTATAAAGAGCCACCAAAATTGAGTTTTCTGAGAGTTTGGGGATGTAGAGCAGTTGTAAGGCTTACTGAACCGAAATGGAGAAACTTGGGTGAAAGAGGTTTAGATTGTATTTTTGTGGGGTATGCTGAGCATTCCATTGCTTATAGGTTCTATGTATTAGAATCTAATGATTATGTATCTATGAATACGATTATCGAGTCAAGAGATGCTGACTTTGATGAAATAGATTTACATCTATACCTAGACCAAGAGACATGATTCAGAATTCTTTCAGTAGGAACCCGGTTCAAACTGAAGATGTTCATGGACCTTCTGAACCAACGAGAAGTTTTAGAGCTAGAAAAAACAAATCATTTGGACCTGATTTTCAACTTTATTTGGTTGAAGGTTCAAGAGATGAGGTTGAGATTGAGTCTAAATACCAATATTTTTTTATTATTGAGGAGGATCCAAAAACATTTAATGAAGCAATGACATCAAGGGATGTTGCATTCTGGAAAGAAGTTATTCAGGATGAGATGGATTCTATCATGAATAATAACACATGGGAATTGAGTGATCTACCTCTTGGCTGTAAAGTATTAGGAAACAGATGGATCTTCAAAAGAAAAATGAAAGTGGACGGTACCATAGACAAATTTAAATCTAGATTGGTTATACAAGGCTTTAGGCAAAAAGAAGGGATTGATTAATATGAAACTTATGCTCCTGTTGCTAGGATTTCTACTATCAGGTTGTTGATAGCACTTACATCTATAGACAATCTTGTAATTCATCAAATGGATGTAAAAACTGCATTCTTGAATGGTGAATTAGATGAGGAGATTTATATAAAACAACCGAAAGGGTTTCTTATGCCTGGTAGTGAGCACAATGTGTGTAAATTGAAGAAATCTTTGTATGGTCTTAAACAAGCACCAAAAGACTGGCATAAAAAATTTGATAGTATGGTTTTGTCTAATGGTTTTCTTCTTAACCAAGCAAACAAATGTGTAAATAGCAAGTTTGATGCTTCTGGTAAAGAAGTTATAATTTGCTTATACGTAGATGATATGTTGATTTTTGGTACTGACCAAAATCAAGTGGATAAAACCAAGAAATTATTGTCATCTAATTTTGACATGAAAGACTTGGGAGAGGCTGAGGTGATTCTTGGTATAAAGATCAAGCGTACGAAAAATAGTATTTCAATTTCTCAATCTCATTATATTGAAAAGATTCTGAAAAGATTTAACTTTAATAATTGTTCTCCAGTTAGCTCTCCTATTGATCCTATTCTTAAGCTAGTATCTAGTAAAGGAGTTGTAGTATCTCAACTTGAATTCTCAACAGCGATTGGTAGCCTCATGTATGCCATGATAAGCACTAGGCCAGATATAGTCTATGTTGTTGGTAAGCTTAGTAGGTTTACTAGCAAACCAAGTTCACATTATTTACAAGCTTTTAACCGAGTGTTCAAGTACTTAAAAGGAACCATGGATTATGGTTTGACTTATACTGGATTTCCTTCGGTTCTTGAAGGTCATTCGAATGCAAGTTGGATTTGTGATAAAGAGGATCATTCTTCTACGAGTGGTTGGGTATTTCTTCTTGGGGATGTGATATTTCTTGGGCATTAGAAAAAAACAGAGTTGTATTACTAACTCAACAATGGAATATGAGTTTGTAGCATTATCAGCTGCTGGTAAAGAAGCTGAATGGCTAAGAAATTTGATTTATGAAATTCCATTGTGGCCTAAACCGATATCACCCATATCTATCAGATGTGATAGTGAGTCTGCCTTGTCTAATGCTTATAGAGCAGTGTACAAAGGCAAGTCTAGACATTTATCTTGAAAATGAATGATCTGGGTTGGGTGTGTATCACGAAAGGACATCAAGAGAGTCTCGAGTTATTATACACAGACATGGATAAAAGAATGGTGCCCTGCATAGAATAACATGGAGGTTTTCTGGAATTTGTAACTATGAAGTGAAGAGACTTCCATGGTCCATATTTCTACTGCCAATTAAGGGATTTTTTTGTTAAGTTTTCCATATTAACATTTAAAGTGAGCTCACTCATAAATTTAATCCTAAAATTTTCGTAAAGACTGAGATATTTTTAGTAGAAGAACCAAAAAAAATAATTTTTTTGCCAAAGTGAGGAGATATATAAAAAACTGAGCATGAAATCAAATCATATCCGTATCATTGCGATATGCGGGCAAGAGGTGTCATGCGACCCCCTCATAATTTTTTCTGTTGTAATTTTAATTTTCCCCTTATTTAATTTTTTCATATATATTGCTTTTTTTCCTTTGATTGATTGTTAAATAAGGTTAGAATTCCAAAATTCCTAATTTTTTATGGTAACAAGAATACCAAAACCCTGTTATATATAGACTATATATCAGGACACAAAGGTTAGGGTTTTAGGCTTTTAGCTATTTTTTCATAAACTTTCAGTTGCTGATGGCTTCAAAACATTTAGGCCATTACCTACCGGAAGAAGCCTTTGAGCAGATTCTTGTGCAAATACCATGCATGAAATCTATCCTACACCTCAGTTTGTAAATTATGGTATTTTTTTAATTAAATCATCTCGATTCATCAACGCTCATCTCTCTAGTCCAAATAACACCAAATACTTGTTATGCCACAGTTCACCTTATTGCAACGAATATTCATTATATTATTATAGTGAACCATATAGGAATTGTGCGAAATCAGGGTTTCTTTGTGGACTTAATGATGTTAAGGTGCATAGTTGCTGCAATGGAGTGGTTTGCTATACCAAGCTTTACCAAAATCGCAAAGATTGCGGACTTATCTATCTCTGGAACCCTTTTGTTAGAAAACTGAAAGTTCTTCCTAAGTATGGAGAAAAGTGTTATTCTAGAGAAGCCAAAGAAGCTATTGGATTTTGGTTTGATGAGGAGAAAAACGACTACGAAGTCGCAAAAATTAGTTAGACTGAAGTGGCATCTTCTATTGATTTGTATACCCTGAGGAGTAATTCTTAGAAAACTATAAGTGATTCTTGTCCAGGTGTCCATTTATGCCCGATATTGGAGCACAATGTAGTGTACACTAAAAGAACATTGCTCTGGCTGGCAGAAGAAAAGTCGAGACATTGGAAGATTGTTTCGATAAATTTGAGTACAAGCATGTTTCAAGTGGCGTTAAAGGTACTAATTTTCCAGTCTTCAGGTATATGGTATCAGTTTACGGGGCCCTAATATACATATATCATGAAAATTCATATATATTTACTTGAAGAAGTTAAATATTTTTGGGGCTCTTGAGTGGCGGGGTCCTAGGCGCAAGTCTTGGTCGCCTATAGCCAGGGCCACCCCTGTCTTCAGCGTGAATGGTCATCATTATGTTTGTATAGTGAAAGTAGATGATGAGATTCTTGAATTGTTATATACGGATGTGAATGAGAGTTCTAGTAATTACTTTTGTCTGTTAGGTTTCAGAAATAACGGTGAAGCTCTCCTTCGTATAAGCAAATTTACACAGTTTCAGCACCCCAGAAATTTGATACTTTCATACGATTTTGGTGCCAATCAATTGACTGATTTATTTTTAACCAGTGAAAGTCTGTTCTCTGCCTATCCTTTGGTTGAGACTCTTGTGCTCCTAGATGAGAGATGAGAGTGACATGAATGTGGTTGGATGGCAGAAAATGGTTAAGATTCTGAAAACGTTGTTGGGGAAGATTTGAAACTAGTATTAGTTCTGAATAAGATGCCCATGGGGCCAAATCAGTTTTCACTGTCCATATTTCTAGTGCCACGAACAACCGATGTGAAAAATAAGATTTTTTACTACACCCACGAAAACATCGATTTTTTGCATTTTTCATATCAGTACATAACCATTGTCCATTGACATTTTTCTTGTAGTGCACTAAGGTCACCTCGTAAGAATATTTGAATTCGACTATTGAATTATACAAATACTTTATCGAGTCTGTTTTTTTAACGTATGTTTAGCTTCAGGAAACTTATTTCAGAAATCTAATAAACATATGTAAATCTCTTCTATATATAATAGGAGAACAAGGATAATTAGTGAGATTAAAAAGTCTGATTGAAAAGACTAAAGTACCCCTATTTTTAATTTTTATATAAAAGATGTGTTTTGTGGGAATCAAACTCGAGATATTTAATTCACCTATATAACCTCATACCACTACACCATAATGTCACATATGGTTTTCATCATACACATAATATGTAAGTGTGCTAAATGAATATTTTATTTAACTTTAAAGATAGTTACTTGAATCCCGCAAAAAAAAATAGATAGTTACTTTAATATTTGTACAGTTAATTTTAAAGAATTAAATTTCGGATACAAAATTAGACACATTACACAAATGAATTAATATCTTATTCATTAATCTTTTTTTTACTTTGAAAATGTATCTCACATATTTTTAACTTATTTTATTATTATAAAAAGTAATTAAAATGTACATATATAATTTTTAGATAAAATATTGAAAATAGAATCGCTTATATATAAATAATCTATAATAGTATTACATATTTAGATGAGTTCGAATTATAGTGAGTCAAAATATTTTATTTTATTCCAATTTAAAATTAGAACTTGGCTCATTCTTCAAAAAATACTCGAAATTTGACTACATGACTCGGTCAAAAAACATCGTCAATTCTACATTTAGTAAATTTAAATTACAAGTTCGGCGAGAATATCTTACCAATAATGTGATTTTTTTATATATTTTACATTAATATAAATTAATGTGTTTTAGGTGTTTATAAGATCAAGTCAATTGATTATTTATATTAAAATTATTAACTTCACTGGTAGCGCATTATTATTTTTGTACTTGTCCCGATTTTAAAAATATTCGAAATTTGATATGAGATATCATAAGATTTTTTAAAACTACGATGATATATTAAATCGATTTATTTTTTATTTTTCACTTTAAAAAAACTAGCTTTTTAAAAAGAATTCTTCTAGATAAATTATATTCATTGATTAAGATAATATTGTACAAATATTTTGAATTATTTTGATATTTTAAATTATTTAAATAAAAGTTTTATCTATACTATATTGTGACATTTGATTCAATATATTTTATATTATTTAAAGAAAAAATATATATTATTCACTAATTTGAATGAATTAACCAGTTCAACTGATATTTATAAAATTTTATCAAATTGAAAAATACTTAATTTTAGGATAATAGAATACAATATTTTTAAATTATTATATGAAAAAAATGTTAGAGTAGTAATGAAAGGAACTTAAAAATGGTTTAAATAACGATATAATAATAATTTTTCCTTCGAATCCTAGAAAAAAATCATGAATATCAATAATAAGTCTTTATAATATATAATTTATTTTTATGTTACAACCATGATTGATACTCAGTTGCGTAAAAACTAGATATAGATTGTTTATTAGTGATAATATGAATACCATATATAAATTATTGCAATTTATTTATTACATAATTTTTATTTTGAATAATTATAAATGCATGTTATTTAAGTAATCATTTGTCTCACTAGATATTAATAGTGATTAAAAATATACATAAATCAGATATTTAGCATATAAATAATTGAAATCATCGTAATTTATTAAGAAATGTAACATACTACAATATACATGCTAACACACACATATAACTTAATGTTACTTTGGTAACCGTAGTGTAAATAAAAAACTAATATTTTCCATGCATACATACGTTGAATTTCAAAAATGAACATTTTTTTATTAAAATCAACTTTTATATTAACAATAGTGTAAATTTTACATTATTGTATATTATGATTGCAAGTCATCCTGATTTCAATTATGCATTTTTTATCATTTTAAATTGAGTAAGTTAATTGTAAATTAGTAGTGAACTCAGTAATAATATAGACCAGTACATATAGTTTATTTAAATAAAATTCAAAATTTTTGGTTAACTCTATATTCAACATAAATATTATTTTTTAACTTTTTATTTGTAAACATACTGACGGCATTCTACAGATTAAGTATAATCGTTTCGTTTTAAACGTACAATGACTACCCTATTTATATTCATTCATTAATGTAAATTATACAACACAAACAATAATATATATATATATATATATTTTGCTTAATGGTTTACATTTGAAACATTGTGTAATTTGTTATTGCCTTTTATGAAAATAATACATATTGATAAACAATCAACTTGTATTTGATATACGTTAGACATTGTACAACATTTACATATAAAAAACAATTAAGAACATTATAATTCTAGAAAATGACCCGTGTCTTGCACGGGTTATTATGCAATATTAAATATTAAAATAACACATACCTCATGATGTGTATGGAGGGATTGTGTACGCTGTATGTAATTATAATGATGTTTGAATTAAATTTAAAATTATATTTAAAGTCATGATTGGAAATAAAATAGTGATTCAGGTTAAAAAGGTGAAAGATTGCATATAAAGGTATTATAAAATAAATTTATAATTGGAGATGGCCTAAATAAATGAAACTGTATTCGGTTATGATATGGGCCTTAAAATTGGACACACCATGATACAAAAAAAATTGTCTTAAAACCCTTAAATTTTACATAAAACATAATTCATCAACATCCTTCAAATAACAGATAATTCATATTACATGAGGAAAGTTTTTTAAGACAAAATAAAGCATGCCAACAGATAAATTCATTAAACAACTGCCATGGGTTGTTTAGGCCTAAACTCGAAACCTTGTACGATAAGGCCAGCCTTGAGTACATTTGTATCAGTTGACATAAATCGCGTCTCCACCTCATCATCATCATCTCTTGCACCAGTCTCAAACTCTGCTATCTTAATCTCCATCCATTCGTCCTTCCTCCACCGACTAAACTCTCCATTTCGTTGCTCAATGTTGTGTGCAGATGTTCTTGGATCAGGATAAACTATGCTATCTTCATCATCAGGCACCTCCTCTCTTTCATTAACAAATCTAATGGATGTCTTTGCCGAATCAAGTCCGCAGGCATCCTCATATATTTTAAAGACAAGATATGTTTCATAAGTGGTGTGAGGAGATAACATTCCAATTTTCATTTTTCCACGAATATCAACACACCGCCCCTTGTCAAGTACATCAACCTCCTCTGAAAATCTGTTCACATGATAATACATTGAGGCATTAATGCATGATACATGCGATGAGAGGACGACTTTAATCATATTCATCACTTACAATGCGTTCAGAATACGTGTAAACTAGTCAAACTGTTCGTGAGTTACTCGAACTCGGCTCGTAAAAAATTCCAATTCGGCTGGGAATTAATCAAGCCGAGCTCGAGTTCGAGCTCGAGGTTTTCAAATTTGTAACCGAGTCGAGTTCGAACTTCCGATTACTCGGCTCGTAAGGTTCGAGCCTTATTGAGTCTCTATTATTTTCAGTTATTTTTATTATAAAAATATTTTTATATTTTTTATATATTATTTATTTATTATTCAATCAAACTTGAGCCAAACCATCCTATTTCGAATTTTTGTTAATATTTAGTGAAATAAATTCGAGTTTTCAAACCGAACTCAAGCCTACCGAACTTTTTACTTGAAATTAAAAGTTTGGTCGAGTTCAAAGCTCGAACCCGAACTATTTTTATTGAGTTCGAGCCGAGCCACGGTCTAGGACTCGGCTCAACTGGATTACACACCTAGTTTGGAGTTGTTGCACACAAAACTACAGTTTCTTGCGCAAAATTAGCTCAAATCCTATTTTATTAAAATTTTAAAATCTGCTCATTAGAAAAGTGGTTTTACCAAAAAGGACGAGGAAGTATGCTTTTGAAAAAATACGACCTTGTAGTTCTAATTCTACTATTAAATCACATTTAAAATATTATTTTTTCATAAAATATGTGTATATCAATAATATTATAAAATATTAAATATCAAAATATGTGCATATCAAAAATATTATTAAATATTTATTTTGTGAAATAACACTTTCTCTATCAATACTATCATTTCTAACCGTAATTACCTAAAGTGATTTACATCTTTTACAAGATAATGTCATGTGACCTGCATTTCATAAAATTGACTTGCATTCACGAATGGAGACCAAGAATAGTCAAAATTATTTAGATTTATCTTTAAATTGTAATTAGCTGGTTGGGTGTGACCGGTGAGGTGAAGTTATTCAAATTATTTAAGGTAATAGATCAGGCTACATGTAATATAGACTTCATATTTGCATTCATATGGGAAATAAATATGCATAATGTTGTATTTAATTATCTTTATTAGCACTACTGTTTTACTATTTTCTGTTATTTTTTTGCCCAAAAAAGCCAATACCTAAAGAGATTGCAAATTTTAACAAAAAAGGTTTAGTCTTAGCTCAAAATTTTGTTATTAAAATGATATTATTAATAGATAAAAATGTGAATATTTTGAAAAATACCCTTCATAATATTGTTTTGCTACTTTATTTTAAAAAAAAAGCATTCCATTTTATACTTTAAATAACATCTTTTATCAAAATATTAAGCAAAATTTATAATATATACATAATTTTTAAAAAAATTTGGTATTGTAGGTTAGGACTCTAAACAACCCATTAATTTGTCTTGTCACCTCATCCCTAAATGCTTCTTTTCAATTGAGGTATGCACAAAATATAATACTACATTGTACAACTCAACACACAAGCTAACAGTTCCCAACTAGAGTGACCATAATTCCCACACTTATTAGTTTGTTATACTAGAAAGAAAATACTTATAACAAAGTTACTATCATTATATAGAGTGATGCACAAGTATTTGTAGTAAGAACCACATTAGTATTTACCAAAATGTACATTTGCATATATGTAAATAATGCAACAATAATTATTCACATACCTTGAGTTACTATCATATAACAGCCACCACCAAGGAACAATGGCAAGCTGCCTAGCAGCTACCATTAAACATTTTTTTCCGCCTCCTTTATCCAACCAAAAACTCTGTTAGAACAATAATGAGATCAAGTAATTAGACAATTTAACTAAAAGATTATGGAACATTCTCTTTTATCATGATACAAATATATAAGTAATCCAAAAATCATCATGAATAGTTCTAACTTCTAATACTTATTCATAATTTTTGGATAAATTATTGTAAATTTTTGGTTGTCAACTATCCAATCTTTACTCCAAATCATATAGTTATAAATAATCATATACCTACAAATAATTCATCTAAACACTAATTTTTTTTAATGGAGAAATTGAAGAGAATATGTCAATTTAGAACATTAATTACAAATAAAGAAATATTTAAATCTTTATGCCCTTACATTGATCAGTCTTTGAAGATAAGGGTACATCTATAATATGTAAAATGCAAAAACGGCAGGGAATAAATTTAAATATATGAGTATATTTAAATATATGGAGTAATGCACATGGTAAACTTTGATCATCCCAGTCTTAAAAAGAATAATCTTATATTTCATTGAGTTGTTTCTATATATTGTTTTCCAACTTTGACATTTGATAAGCACTTAATTAAATACCAATAATGAAATCCCAAATAAATATTAAAGAAAATAATATTTTATATTTTAAAACTAATTTTCACGGGGAACAATTATTTTATAATCATATTTTAATTAAAATATGTACAAGTATCTTAATGTTAATTAAACACATATTTAATTTTTATTTATAATCTTTTCTAACATTAATACATCTTTAAATCTCATCGTTAAATCTTTAGTATACCAATTTTATTTTTAAAAACCTTATTACAAAACTTTACATTAATGAAATAATTATTGAAATTATATTTAATAATTATTATTATTTTACATACATATAAAATAAACACATATAACTATTTTAATTAAAACTTATATTAACAGAAAAAATACTGGATCTAATATTTAAAAAACTATCTTAATTGAAATACAATTAATAGACAAGGATATAAAAACATAAAAAAATATCAAAATGTTAAATATTAAATATTAAAAATAATACAAAGAAATAAAGTTAGTAAACAAATAATAATATCAAGAAATAATTGAGAGAATTACCACATTGCCATCGTCCAGCAGGATAACAGAGTCATAGAGAGAAAAATAAAGTTGTTTTTTCGTGGTGTAAGTCAAGGTGGAGATTGATCTCCTGAGAATTTGATTAATATCGGGTGGTAAAAATTTGTTCCATAACTCATCCAAATCACTGGTAGCCCTCAATTCTGTTACATGTATCCTTGGGTGATGTGAATGATAATATTAACGATAGGCAATTCTCCGTAAGGTGCTCCATCTTAGTTCTTTTGTGATGTATGATTTCCTTCCCCAAATTTGTCTTAAAGTTGATTGTAATGAAATAATTTGTTTTTTATTATCTTTGCTCCCTTATTTTTAACCCTACCTACCAGAAAGGTTTAGATGTTTCTAGATTTAAGCTAAACGGGCCTATACCTCAAGGTCCATCATGACCCATATTTTTTAAGGTCCAAAATTTTCATGACCGGTCTACACAGCTCATTTGAAAATAAAATGTTCACAAATTATTTAAACTAGTAATCTTCCCCGTGCTTCGCACACGTAAATTCCTTGCAATATACAAAAGTATTAAAAAATATTGATTTTTCAAATAATGATTTTGCAATATACAAAAATATGAAAAATAATGATTTTTTGTAAATTTAAAAAATTCTAAGAAATTTAAAAATTGAATGATTTATTAAAAAAGAAATATTATTATAAAATGCAAAATTTATTTGTAAAAATTTTATACCGAAAATATATCATTTCGTAATTGTATCTCGTACTTAAATTTCAATTAAGAAAACTTTTATGTTAGTTGAAATAACAAAGTCGATGTTACATTTTTTAAAATTTTTGAAACTTATGATTCTAAAAAATGTTAAACTATTATACATAAATTGCTTGGAGAGTTTTTTTAAAAAAAATTATAAAAAAATGCTTGGAGAAAAAAAAATTAGGTTAAAAAATTATTAAATAATAAAATAATAGTTGTGTCATGGTTAATATTAAAATAAATAGGTGACTATTTATGTTATAAACATTATTGTAAAAACGACACGGCCCCTTACTTTGTAAGATAATATTTTTCTTTTGCTCTAGAAATTTTACTTTTTTAAAAAATTACTTTGAAAATTATAATTTAATAGATGTAAAATATTAAAGAAAAATAAAATATTTAAAATCCGTGCAGTGTGCAAATGTTCTTGAATTAAAAAACAATGACTATATGTTTAGTCCAAACCTAACCACATAATTAATTTTAAATATTACTATGCTTTAATTTGAACTCTATTAATATTTATATGCAACAATCTCAAGTTTACTTTTTTAGATCTTAGTTATAAGATTTAATAAATATACAAATATGTATGTTTATCTAAAAAATATTTACAAATATGTACATTTGATCTAGTAATTTTATGTTTATTGTAATAAGATTGAAAAAACTTGTTAAGTGTAATTTTTACAAATTTGTGAGTTTATTTTCTCTAATTATAATATTTTATATTTACTTGTCTTTGTCTATAGATTATTATTTATAATATCTCTTTTTGCACCATTTTTTTAACCTAATGTTAAACATCAAATCATAAAACAATTCTACCAATTAAAATTTAGTACACACTATATTCTTACAAGTATAATAACATGGCAAATTATTTTTCTTTAAAGTTAGATTAATAGAGAAAAAAATATTATTATGCCGGATTCGATTGATCTTACATTTCCCAATTTTTTAATCTCAATAACAGATTACTCTGGACGATCAAGATTAACAACTTGAACAAAAAAATGTCTTCTCTCTCAAAGGTTAACAGCTATGGGGTTGCTGCCAACGGGAAAAAATTTCAAAATGAGGGGACTAAGGAAGGTGAGTTGAAGGTAGCTAAGAAGGGGTTTAGTGCTGAGAGCTTTAAACGGAAGCTTTAAATCAGATCCATTGGAGAAGCTTGAGAGGTAGGGGAGGGTTGGAATGGAAGGAGAAGAGTAGAAGTGTAGGAAAAAGTCAAGGTGAAAGGGGAAATGTCAAGACTTATGCGCAAGCATTAAAGAATGAGAAAGACAAGATGGTGGATGTCAAAAGAGTTGTGGATGAGGGGGAGTGGCAAATGGTGCAAACGAAGAAAAAGGTAGGGAAAGCAAGAATGGAGTCAAGTTTCACGATTTTTCTGTATAATATTCCGGGAGAGTGCATAGCTAGGGAAATTTGGAATTGCTTGAGGGGTTCAGGGGTTATTTTGGATATAATTCTGCCTGGAAAAGGGACAAAAGAGGGAAAATATATGGTTTTGTCAAGACAACTTCGGAGCTTAAAGCCTGTACAATTATTTTTAATGTTAAGGGAAAGGGGGGTTTAGGATCTTATATTCATATGAGTCTTAATGAAAAAAGGTTAGTAGAGATCAAGGAAAAGGAGATTTTACGGTGTACAAAGATAATATGGTTGGGTCAAATCAGATTAGGAATAGGGATGACTATAATAATATTAAGAAGGATGTTGTCAAAATAAATGCTGAGGTTGGAAATAAGCATGAAAATGGAAATCAGGAGAAGGAGTTGGGGGTTGAAATGTTTGAATATATTGAAGCAGTAGTAGATAAAGAAGTTGAGGAGGGTTTATATGATACCAAAGTGGCTTTCTCAAGAACTGAGGAATCAGCGAGCTCGTTGCAAAATAAGTTACGAGTAGAAGGGATAGAACAGGTCAATGTAGTGGGATTAACTTCTCGAAAGTTCTTATTAGCTAGTATGCGTGACAAGGGGTGGGAAGAATATGCAGATAAGCTTTTTGAGAAATGGTTTAGGAGTCTGAGAAAATTTAAAGATGACGATCTGGTTGTTCCCAGGACAGTATGGTTACAAAGCTATGGGATCCCAATGAATGTGTGGTTAGAAGAAAATTCGAAGGGCTATACGAGATGGTTGGGGGATTGGATTAGTTGGTCCTATCAGAAAGATAATGAGAGTGAGTTTTTTAATCCAGTCATTTGTATATCTACTACAAGAAGGGAAAAGATTGCAGAGTCCATGAATATATTAGTGAAGGGAAAGCTTTATCCAATTAAATTTGTTGAAATTGAAAATGGGAAGGAGCTGAAGAATAAAATGGGTTCAATGAGTTTATCTGAAGGAGAGATTATATCAAAAGTTATGAAGGAGCATGGTAGAATGGAGTCAAAAGATAAGGACTTAAAAGTAGATAGGGAAGTGAGTACTAGTCAGGCTGTGGAATCCAAAGTTGTAGCAGTAAGGGGAGTCAAGGCTACTCGAAAGGAAATGTAGGTGTTCTTCAGGAACTTGAATTGCGTAAAAAGGTGGAGGTGTTGGAGGTGGATGGAAAAGTGCATGAGGGGAGGTTGGTTTTGTTAAATAGTCAAGCTGCAGAAGAAATGGTTAGAACAAACTCTAAATCAACTAGTAAGGATTTTTTAAGTGAGCTGAATCTGGAGAGACAAAGAACATAGTGAAAAAATTATTAAGCTCGAAGTCAAAGGAGTGGGTAGACTCAAAAAGAAAGGTAAAAAGTTTAACAATCCTTTTGACTTGAAAGGACGTGTTAATTTAGGATGTAGGAAGTATCTTGGGAGAAATAATAGGTTAGGCCCTTGTTTAGGGTTTGGAGGTAGTTTTGTGACTTTGTCAGGAAACAAAGAGGTAAAAAGGAAAGAAGCTGCTAGAGAAATAATAGATTGTACTGAACAAATTGTGCTAAAGGTGTTAGGGGATAGAGAGAAAGTTATTATTGGGATAGCAGAGCAGCTGCAAAAAGGAGAATTATAAGATTGAAGTAGTAAAGAAGTTGTACTGTAGTAAAAGTAAACCATTATATCAGTAAAAGATATAAGAATAATATCTTGGAATTGTAGAGGGTTGTGTAATGGTGTGAAGAGAAGAATGGTTAAAGATATGATCAAATCTATAAGAGTTAATATACTGTGTTTGCAGGAAACAAAATGTATGGAATGGAATAAATTTTGGGAGAAATCCATTTGGGACAGTGGTTAGGTAGGATGGCTTATACAGAATTTAGAAGGTTTGTCAGGGGGACTGATTTTAGCATTGGATAATTTGTGTTATAAAAATTTAGGCTCGGCTTCAGGAAAAACTTGGCAGTGGGTTCAGCTCAAATGCATCTTAACAGATGAAGTTTTTCATATAGTCAATGTGTATGGTCCTTTAAACTTAAAAGATAAGTGGCAATTTTGGGATGAGATATCAAAAATCTTACTTATCACAGGAAATGAGTTGGTGTGTGTGCTTGGGGACTTTAATAGTATTATGGATGAAAAAGAGAGTGTCAATTGCACATATAGAAGATTAGATGTGCAGGGTTTTAAAGATTTTATTAAGAATAATAATTTGTGTGAGATTGGGTTGATAAATAAAAGTTTTACTTGGTTTGGTCCTTTTGGAAGGTTTAGTAAGTTAGACAAAGTTCTGGTGAATGATAGTTGGTGTGCTCGAGATAACTGGGAAGTTATGGAAATTAATAGGATGATATCGGATCATAGACCTTTGTTGATGTATGCTTGTAAAATTCTGAATGATCCAGTGCCTTTTAGGGTGTTTAATTGGTGGTTGTATGATGAAGAGGTTAGGGTGAAAATGGAAAATTTTTGGAAGCTAGGTAAAGAAGCTAGGTAAAGAAGCTAGAATGCAAGTGAATATTCAAGTCATGTTAAAGAAATTTAAGTTGGGAATGAAACAATGGTGCAAAGGAGCTAAGGATAAGCTAGAGATTAAGATTAAAGAGGTAGAAAATATATTGGAATGCTTAGATGGTAGTCATGTTGGAGGAGAGGAAGTTGTTAGGTGCCAAGTAAGATTAGCTGATAGTTATAGGAAAAGGGATTCAATGCTAAGGCAGAAAGCAAGGATTAATTGGAATCTGCAGGGGGACAAAAATACCAAATTTTTTAATAAAGTGATTCAGAAAAGGAGATGCAGAAATAAAATTGACAGAATTGTTGTGGATGGAAAGGTTGTAACTGAAGCTCAGGAGGTCAGAATGCTTTTTTACAAGTACTTTAAAGCTATATTCAATTCAAAAAAGATGGAATTTTGGAGGTGGGGTCACTTATAGATAAGAGGTTAAATAAGGAAGAAGTGTTGTTTTTGGAGAGGAATTTCTGTATGGAGGAGATAATAATTGCATTGAAATCATTCAGTAGTGATAAAGCTCCTGGGCCAGATGGATTCAACATGAAGTATATTAAGGAGTTTTGGCCTTTTCTAAAGGATAAAGTGTTGGAATGGTTTAATTCGTTTGCTAATACTGGATGTCTTCCTATATGCTTTAATTCTTCATTCATAGCTCTGGTTCTTAAGGTCAGGGTACCAAATAAGCCAAGTGAGTTTAGACCTATAAGCTTAATAAATATTGTTGCTAAAATTTTAACTAAGGTGTTGGCAAATAGGCTAAGTACAGTTTATGATAAGTTAGTAGGGGTAAATCAGTTTGGTTTTGTAAAGGGTAGGCAGGCTGCTGAAAGCATCTTCATAGTAAATGAGGTCTACCACAGTATGAAGAAGTCAAAGAATAAAGGTTTGATCTTAAAATTGGATTTTGAGAAGGCTTTTGACTCAGTGAATTAGAGTTTTTTGTTCAGAATTCTAAAGTGTTTGGGCCTGGAGACCAGATGAATTAAGTGGATGGAGGATTTTTTAAGTCAATAAGGATATCTGTGCTGGTTAATGGTACACCTACTAAAGAATTCAGCATGTCTAATGGTATTAGACAAGGGGACCCTCTTTCTCTCATGCTTTTCAATTTAACGGGAGAGGTACTAAGCAGTATGTTAAATGCAGCAAGTGAGCAAGGAATCATTGAGGGCTTACAATTGGGAAAGGAAGGTAAGAAAATTACTCATCTGCAGTATGCTGATGATACAATAGTTTTTTTACAAGGAAATGAGAAATCCATTCTGGGAATAAAAAAAGTATTACAATGTTTTCAGTTGTTGTCAGGTTTGAAGATTAACTTCCAAAAAAGTAGCATATACTCTTATCATATTTCAAATTCAGAACTTAATTTTATGGCAGAAAGGTTGGGTTGCAAATTAGGATATTGGCCTTTGGTTTATTTAGGGAGTTAAATTGGTGTTAGCTCAAGAAAGAAAGTTTTTTGGAAACCATTGGTGGAGAAGTTTAGGAGTAAATTAGCCAACTGGAAGAGAGATAGTTTGAACCAAACTGGGAGGTTATCTTTGGTTAAGTCTACTTTGGATAGTTTACCTATCTATTAGTTTGCATTACACAAAGTACCAGTAGGAGTATGTAATCAACTAGAAATAATTAGAAGGGATTTTTTTGGGGAAACTCTTCAGGGGATGGAGAAGAGAAAGGTAAAAAGATGTATTTAGTAGCTTGGAGCTTAGTATGCAAGTCAAGGAAACAAGGAGGATTAGGCCTGAGTTCATTGAAGATTAGGAACTCATTATTGCTTTGTAAGTGGTGGTTTAAATGGCAAGCTGAGAGAAAGATGGCATGGAATGTATGGTTAAGAGGCAAGTATGGTTGTGGTCAGAGTGAGGGGTTAGAGTTGCTTGGAAAACAGAAATCATGCTTAATAATGGTACAGGGCATAATAAAGGCAGTTACTAAACACTGTGAATATGGTTTTTTTGGACCTAGATCTATGAGATGGGAAGTTGGTGATGGGGATTCAGCTCTTTTTTGGGAAGATCTTTGGTACAAAGATATAACCATAATGGAAAGATTCCCTAGGTTGTACAGTCTTTCTAAGTTACAACAGAAAGAAGTAAGCATTTTTAAGACCTTATGGGATTGTTATGATAGGAGTGGTGAGGTATTTTGGAAAAGGAAGTTGACAATTTGGGAATTAGAGGATCTGAAGGAGCTTAAAGATATAGTAAATGCAGTGAGCTTCTCTGCTAAAAAAGACATAATTATTTGGGTACCAGTTAAGGATACATACAGTAGCAGAGTAGCTTATGAAGTACTGGTCAACAGTGAAGTCGAGAAAGGCAATGAATGGGAACAAATTTGGAAATACAAGGTGCCTGAAAAGGTAAAATTATTTTTATGGAAGGTAAAATCAAAAATTGTTCCAACAAAGGTTTGGTTAGCTCACAGAATGCATGACTACAGTAAATGTAAGGTTTGTTTATTATGTGATGTTGAGAAGGAGTCCCAAGAGCACATTTTCTGGGAGTGTGTTTTTTTAAGGAAGATTTGGATTTTGGTTTTAAGTTGGTGGGGGATAGTTTCAAAGGTATATGTTGTAGATTGGGGTTCAATGTGGAGATCTAAGGTGGTTTTCATCATGAAGGAATTAGATCAGATTGGAGTACTGTGTTAATAGCTACTATGTGAACACTTTGGAAGCATAGAAATTAATGTATTTTTGATAATAACTCTCCAAATCACAAACAGGTATATATTCTGATCCAAAGTAGAGCATTGGAATGGTGTTTGGTTAATGGGGATATCAGCACAAAGAGAAGGGAATGGTGGTTTACTAATCCAGTTGGGGTAGTTACAGCAAGTGAGAAAGATTTTTGGACTGACTTTGTAAAGAAAGGTAATTTTGATATCATTACATGTATAGATGGAAGTTTTAAGAAGGAGATTCAAGGAAAAAATTTAGCTGGCTTTGGTGGAATAGTTTAAAATAGTGCAGGAGAAATACTAATGCAGTTTGCAGGACCTGCATTTCTTCTTAGTGTGTTAGAAGTGGAGAAATTTGCTTTAGAAACTCCTCTTGAGTTAATCAAGGATTGCAGGTGGTTCAGTAAGCATGTATTGGTGTTGTCGGATAATGAGAAATTAGTAAAGAAAGTGGATATGGGTTTACTTCGGGAAAAAATGTGGAATGAGAAGCTGTTAGATATTCAGTTAAAGCATATTAATAGAAGGTGGAATGGAATTGCAGATGGGCATGGAAAAAGGGGTGTTTTTCTGAATAAATTAGAGGTTATTAAATAAGAATTTTGTTACGTGTTAGAGTAGTTTATTTTTCTTCGGTTATCAGGATTTAGTAAATTTTAGATATTAAATTGCCTAGTTATGATTAGGAGTAGTGTAATTATTTTGCTTGGAGAGAATGGAAAGGTTTTTTAGATACGTTCTTCGAAACTTAAAAGGTTGCGTTAGAGAACAGTTTTGAGGCTGTAGAGTCATTATGACAGTCTCTTGGGGGACTAATTGGGGGTAGTATATAAGTGGCTCTCTGTATGTAGACAATCTCACACTTGCTTGTTAAGAAACTTAGTTTATATTCGTTGGGGAGAGGGTAAAGTTTAGGGTTTACATTCTTGTTTTAGGGTTTTAATGGAGAAAGGGAATATTAATGTTAATGCAAGGTGGCTGATGCCAAGTAAGGGGGTGGTGAAGAACAATGTGCACAGTTATTTTTCACATGAAGCTTTGCCCAATGGGCGTCATTCGGGTATAGGGGCAGTGTTCAGGGATTATCTAGGGGTCATTGTGCATATAACTGGTGGGTCTCTGGGTTTGGGTGATTAGAGGGAGAATGAGCTGCATGCATTGTTTGAAGGGCTTAAGGAAGCATACTAAAAGGGATATAAGAGATTGATTTTGGAAATTGATCATGTAGATGCGTATTGGGAGTTGCTTAACTCTCCGGTTCTTGGTGGTAGGCCTCAATACGCTCATGTATTGTGGCAGTTAAATCAAAGGAAGGCTGATAGGAACTTTAAGTGTGAACTTAGGCTGGTTGATAGGGAAGCCAATGTTCTAGCGGCTTATTTGGCGGAATATGGGGCTAACCATTGGGATAGGATGGTTATTGTGGAGAGGGACTTTGGAAGAATTGAAGAGTTTTGGTATCTAGACAAGGGGCTTGGAAGTATTGAGCAGAGGTTCAGGGCTGTTAGGCAAGGAGAGATTGAGGCTGAGGTGCTGGAAGATGAGGTGATGGATCCTCAGGAAGTTGGTTTGCAGAATGGAGCTGAGGACCAGGGAGTTGGGTTGCAGAATGAAGAAGTGGATGCAGATGAAGAGAATTTGGGAGAGCATCAGATTGTGGTGGCTTTGCCTGCTGCTGGGATGCTTGAAGCGGTTGATGTGCAGCAAGGAGAGGCAGAAATGGAGTCGTGACTTGGTGATGGTGTGATGATGCTGCTGTTAGGGAAGTCCAACAGTTTTTCTTTTTTATTAATTTGAATTTAATTTTATTTAGTTATAATATTGATTTTTAGTGGTTAATTATGTGGGATGTTATTGGTTTCTTGAAGATAAGTTTGTTGAGCCCATTTTCAATTGGGTTGGTTATAAGGATGCTTGGGCTTTGTCTTGGGCTTTGTCCCTTTAATATAGTTGGTTGCTTTTCAAAAAAAACAATATTTAGATTAAATAGCTCATTTTGAATTTTATTAAACATTTTCTAAATTTTCTTTTTAACAAAAAAAACGATCTCCGATCGATTATATATATAATAGAGCAAATAGGGGATTGGGTGAGACAATTTAGTCCAGATTACTAATTTACCCCTCAATAATAAATACAAATAATTGTCAAATTTAATACCATGTATTAATTACACTTAAGTCATTATTACTCCTTATTAATAAATATAAATAATTTTCATATTTAATAACATATATTAAATACACCTAACTCATTAGTATTAATAATTTTATACATGTTACCATTTATCATTGAATATTAACAACCTATAATTAGATATCTAAAATTTAATAATATTTGCCTATATATATACTAAATTCTTATTATTTTTAAAGACTTTATATAAAATAAATTTATTTTCAGCAAATTAATTTTATATTTTAGCTAATCTGAAAATGACAATGTTAGTGTATCAAGTATTAAATTCAAGAAATAAAATAGATATTCTCTATGTATATCAATAAAAGAGTGGGTTATGAGGGAGGTTTATAATAAAGTTGAGATTCTTATTATATGACCAAATCGAATATAAACTAAGTCTGGTTTGAAGATTTTGAATATATATAATAAAATATTAAAATATCAAGTTCATTACAGTTACATTAATATTTTACAATAGTAAGGTGAATCATTTTTATTACATTAACCAACTTAAAGTTTTCCAGAGGTATAAGTAAAAGAGTTATAAGATTACTGAAGTGGTATGGAAATCAAAAATTTTGCCAATAAATTGCTACAAGACAACCAAACAATCTATTGAACAGAATCGGAGCATATAACATTTTTGCCATTTTTGATCAAAATCGGCAATTTTCCGATCAAAATTTGACGAATCAAACACACAATTTAAGGCTATGAAGAGAAAAAAAGGAAGAAGAAATATACTCAGCATCGAGTTGGTGAAGAATGACGATTTTAAATGAAGAAATCAGACGACTGCCGAATAGATACTAAAAAGATAAAGGAAGAGGAAGAGAGATGCGTAAAGATGATTAAGACTCTTATTATTTTAATAAATAATGCACACAAAATAATGTTATAACTTAGTATGGATGTACAAATGCAATTTTATACATCTCAAATATAATTATTTTACTTATATATTTTAAAAAGAATATAAAAATATGTTCGATATTATTTCGATTTAGCATTTCGATAAATTCTCGATATTTGATAAACCGTAAATTAGTAGTTCAACCAATTTAGTCCATTTTTCAATTTTCATTATAATTTATTAATGGCCAATCTATTAATATATTTATCATAAAAAATGATGTATATTGAAAGATGTATTTATATTGTTTTCAAAAAAAAAAAGAAAGATGTATTTATATTATCAATTGTACAATATTCTATTTAATGTGTCGGCTTTCATATCCAATCATTACATTTTCTAACATGGAAAGTAAGATTACCTCATATTCATTATATTTTGTATCACTAATTGTACCATGTAAACAACTATAATAACTCTTTAATTAACTCCGCAATATTTTATTCTTATGAGTTGTAATTATTTTCATGAGATAATTGTGCTTTCATTTGTATTATATTTTGATCGTATATTTCAATTTCGTAAAGAAAGATATTTAGTTAATCGATCTCAATTTCATAAAGAGAATTATTTAGTTAATCGATCCATCCGGAAACAACATGAATATATGGTCGATAATTACACTAAAATAACATCAATTCACATACTATAAAACATGCACGTGCATTGCACGAGCTATAGAGCTAGTTATAAAGAAAAAAGGGAACGTGAGATATATATCTGAGGCTTTAATGTTTCCCCCAACATTTTATTCTCGCCCCACCAAATGTATACCATGTCTTTTTTTAGTCACGACCAGGGTCCGATCTAAAAATATTTACTTCGTGGTGCACCTTGTGGTATCTCCACCCGTGTTAACCCCGTCCCCGGAGAAATTTTTGGGTGGCACCCTCTTGTTTTTTTTATTTTAACGTGGGCACTTTAATATGTTCTTAAAATTTTTAATGATTAAGAAACGTAAAAGAATTATTTTGGGGGCCGCGTGTTCCTCGATGGCCCTTACTATAATCTCCCCCGTCACAAACTATCTAGTGAGTCTTAAGATTTTGTTTGAGAACAAAATGCTGCAGTTTTGGAAATGTCTTGAAAAACTATAATCCATTTTTAAATGTTCACATGATTTTGTGTTAAATTTTGCACAGTAACATTTAAAGTGAGCTTAGTAATAAATTTAACCCTAGAATTTTCGTTGACTGAGATTTGTTTAATACACAAACCAAAAAAACATAAAAATTTATTTTGCCAAAGTGAGGTCCTGCTGGGTGAAGATGCTCATGGTTTTATTAATAGATATGGGAGGAAATGAAGCAAATTTCTAGCTACCTTTATAATAGGATGAATGCATTTCATCTATAGTAATTATGGACTACTTTTGTCATCCTGCCTTTGTTGGAAGAATGAAACATATATTAGAGAACGGTTCGTTCAATAACAAATGATTGTTATAGCATACCATAACTCTATAATTGTAAAGAAGAGTTTCTTCCTAGGGCTCCTTGGGTTTAAAAATACTTACATGACCACGTCATGTTATCTACATAATACCCTGGTGCTCTTAATTGTTTCTAATTATATCCTTATATTATTAATAATAATAACTTAACTTAACATAAATATTATAACTATTATTAATAAACCAAACCCCTCATATACAAGTGTCACGAATAATCGGTATTATCAACTTTTGGTTTCACTTATTCATTATACTTTTGTATGTCTTTTAATTCTATTAAAACTTTTGTTTAGACCCTTTTTCGTGTATGTATGTCTTATACTTCCATGTATCTGATAATTCTATTAAGTTTAATATTATTTTTGGTATTTTTTACTTGTATGTGTCTTATAATTCTATTAAGTTTGGTCCCAAATTTGATATTACCTTATTTTTGTCCAACTCATATTTTGGTTTCACTCCAATCATCCTATTTCTGATACAACTCTATATTATTTTATTTTTAATGAAATATCTAAGTTATTAAAATTGTATTGTAATTATTCCTATTTTTATTGCAGCTCGATAATCCTATTTATGATATGATGCTATATAACCCTGGAGTATTTTTTTAATAAAATAATAAAATTGTTGAAATTATATATTTATAATATTTAATTATAATTCTAATACAAATAATGTATTTAACACATGTATATTACAATTTTTTATACATTTTGTTAAGTAATTGTAAATAAAAAATAAAATTAACAATGACTTTAATTCTCGTTTTGCTCTCACCATTATTTTACCTTTAGATTTATATGTTTTGTCCAATTCTAAATTGTTTTTCGATAAATTAATACGATTATTAGAATTATATTATAATTCCCTTATTTTTTTAATAATCAATTATATTATAATAGATAACATATATATATAATAATGGTGATGTACAATGAGAACAAGGACTATGCTACTTCTAACACCGGATGTCTGAAAATACATATTACCCTAGAGTGGGGGTTAAAATACCGGCCAACTTATGCGTACTAATATTTTGTTTGAACTATACACATGTTTTATGCGTGATCACGACAACTAAAATTTTGAGTTTATTGAATACAAATGTGTTCAACATGTGTATCATATATTAAGAAAACAATTATAAAACATGCATGTTCGGCATATTTATGCCTAATATATACAAAATATATATCTTAATGATATACATTCAGTACACGTATTACACATACGGGGTATATTGGGCGATCCTTCCACCACTAGATAGTTTGGGTTGAGTTTTTTGACTAAAAATTAGAAATTTTGACATAACACACATATTATTATGATTTGTAAAAATTATCTAAACAAATTAACGAGGTATGGGTGATCAACTTGTATATAATAATTAATACATAGCTGACTTCTTATTCAACTTTTGGAAATTTTGGTACTGTACACTATACGGTAACAATCTCAACTTATATGTATATAATAAATGTTACAACTTCTTATTCATTTTTTTTATCGTAGCTAACCCACAGCCACTGCCCTTTGGGTGCACACCCTTTGGGTGCACACCGGGTAAACCTTACGAACTCACGCAATAGCCTGCAAACCACGTGAACCAACGTAAACTGCATTTAAGCCAAATGAGGCATAATCATAAATTCTCCTCCCGTGGGATTCAAACCTGTGGCCAAGAGGATAGTTATCCCCTCTTTAACCAGCTGAGCCAAATTTTATTACTATCATCAAAACAATCTCAACCATTAAAAATATATATTTAAAAAAGACGATATTATATATTGTAGAATAAGTGATACAATAATATCCTTATTCAATTATAAATAGAATAGAAAAAAATTACATTATTCTATTATTATTTAAACTAGAATTTTACGTGTGCTACACACCTAACCACAACAGACCTACAATTATCAATTGTCTTTGCAAAGAATAAAGAGTTGGAGGCTAGTCTCGAGATCTTTTTCGTGAAATTATGAAAAAATCATGTAAAAAACTCAATCTTGACATTTATTTACTATCCTTTTTTTTATTTTAAAATTAAGAAATTTAATATTTAGATGTTTAATAAAATAAACACATAAGTCAATGACTACCTTAACTTTTCTTAAACTCTACATCTAGATCTTTAAATTCACATTAATAGAAAAAAATATTATTAATATTAAAAAAATTAATGAAAAAAACTAAAATATGGTATTTTTTCATTATTACACTTTCTCTATCCTTTTTTTTTTAATAATATGATCCTCCGTCTTTTCACTCATTAACCACACCCATCGTGTCTCTGTTATCCTTCACCGTCATCATCATCTTTCATCATTTCCAATTTGATATGCTAATTATTTTGCTTTTTGGTTGGTTAATGAATCATGAAATTACCTTTTTGTTAATTTAATTCACCTATTTCCGTTGATATTAACATTTTGACAAAATGGTATCATTAAAAAATATAATTTATTTTTTATTGATTCAGATTTCTCACATACCGGATTGAAATTGATTTTTTTGTAATATATGCAACCAAAATCAAATCAAAAAATAATATAACAAATGCCGGTGAATAAACCCCAAAATTAACATTGAGAACAATAATTATTCAAACGTACTTACTATTTTAATAAATATATATCAAATAATAAATAAAATATTAAAATGAAAATTCGTGATTAGTAAAAGAATTTTAGAGTAAGAAATTGAACAAATCACGTTATTCAGCAATTCTTATCACATGTATCAGGGACATGTTGGTTAGGGTTTTAGCTAATGATTCATTAAACCACTGGGTTGCTAATGGCTACCAATCCTTTATGCCAATACCTACCAGAAGAAATCATACAGCAGATTCTTGTTAAAATACCATGCACGAAATCAATACTAAGATGTGTTAGATATTTTAGTGTAATTGGATTAACTAGTTGACCAATGTGATTGTAATATTTCATCAAACAAATCAAGAGAGTGCGGAGTGCATGCTTGTTTGAGTTTATTATGATTTTCGGTATTGGCGGGGTTGGTGTTAATGTGAAAAGACATGTCTTTTAGACACAACCGCATACCTCAAAGGACGTGTCTTAGGACATGTCTTTTGGACATGTATGGACGTGTCTTAGGACATGTCTTTTGGACACCTATATAATACTTGTAACAGACTTGGTCATCGATATAGAAAAAAAATAAAAGGTTGGTTGTTGAATTCACACAAAATACATCATTCTCTGTTCTTATATTCTGATTTTATCCGGTTGAAAAGTTTGGATAACCACCAAATTGTTTCAATCTGAAATTGTTTGTCAAGACTTCAGAATAATCCAAGTTATCCTCAATTTTTTTACAACAAAGATTGAAACAAATTTGTTTTCTGAAGATGGCGAATAACGAATCTGTAAAAGATATGTCTAGTAAGTTTGCAAAACCATACAAGTTTGAGGGACATGGCTTTAGAAGATGGCAAAAGAATTAAAAGTTGTGTACATTTTGAGTACTCCAATGCGAGAAATGATTGAGGAGGAACTGTAGAACAGACTAGAAGACACTGCAAATGGGAGAATGATGACTACATCTGTCGGGGTCACATCTTAAATTGTATGTCTAATTCTCTTTTTGATATATACCAAAATGTTGAGTCTGCAAAAGAATTGTGAGATTCCCTTGAATCCAAGTACATGGCTAAAGATGCTTCTATCAAAAAGTTTCTGGTTAGTAATTTTATTAACTATAAAATGGCTGATACTAGACCGGTCATGGAACAGTATAATGAACTGTTAAGGATTTTGGGACAGTTTGTTCAACACGACATGAAAATGGATGAATCCATTTCGGTTTCCAATGTTATAGACAAACTGCCACCCTTGTGGAAAGATTTCAAACACACCCTAAAACATAATAAGGAAGAGATGACTTTCGTTGAACTTGGAAGTCAATTTCAGAATTGAAGAGGCTTTAAGGGCTCAAGAAATTGAGAAAAATCATAAGGGAAAGAATCAAGTCGGTAACTCTTCTGTAAATATGGTTGAAGATGGTGGATCTTCTAAGAATTCAAACAAAGACAATGGTAAGAAGAGGAAGTTTATAGAAATAATAATACCTCTTCCAACAAGAAACCAAAATTGACATGTTGAAAGTGTGGCAAACCTGGTCATTTCAAGAAGGATTGTCGGGTTGGTAAAGGCAAGCATAACGCTGGTCCAAGTGGATCTAAGGATCCAGAAAAGCAACAAGGTCAGATTTTAATACAAAATTATAATTCTAGGCAGAATTATGTGTCACTAATCTATGAGGCATTTATGTGCATGATTATAATGTTGCATGGTGGATTGATTCTGGAGCAGAAAGTCATGTTTGTAAAGATCTTCGTTGGTTTGAAGATTTTCAACCAATCGAAGATGGATCTATGGTAAGGATGGGAAATGTTGCAACTGAACCAATAAAAATACTAGGAAATGTAAAGCTTGTTTTTACTTCTGGAAAATATGTATTATTAAATAATGTGTTATATGTTCCTGGAATTCGAAAGAATCTCCTGTCTGGTGTTGTATTGAATAATTATGGTTACAAACAAGTGTATGAAAATGACAAGTATATATTGTCAAAGCATGGTACTTTTGTTGGCTTTGGTTATATATGTAATGGTATGTTTATGTTGAATGTTAATGTCTCATTTGATGATGAATCTGCTTGTATGGCTTCTAATAGTGCTAACAATAATTCGAATAAATCTAAATTATGGCATGCTAGACTGGGACATGAACATTATAAAAGAATAAATGATATGTCTAAAATGAGTCTCATACCTGCTATTGATATAAACAATGAGAAATGTAAAACATGTATGTTAACTAAGATAACCAGAAGGCCTTTCAAGGACGTAAACAAAATATCTGAAGTGTTGGAACTGATACATAACGATTTATGTGATTTTCATGCTACACCTTTGTTGGGAAATAAAAAATATGTCATTACATTTATTGACGATGCATCTAGATATTGCTATGTTTATTTGTTGAATACTAAGGATGAAGCTTTTGAAAAATTTTAAATCTATAAAGAAGAAGTAGAGCTACATAAAAGTACTATGATTAAAAATCTGCGTACTGATAGAGGAGGTGAGTATTATGATCCAGTATACTTTCAATCTACTAGTATAATACATCAAACCACTGCACCTTATACACCACAATAAAATGGTGTGGCAGAAAGGAAGAATAGGACTTTGAAAGAGATGGTTAATTCCATATTATCCTATTCGGGTTTGAATGAAGGTTTTTGGGGTGAGGCTACGTTAACAGCCTGTTATTTGTTGAATAAGATTCCTAATAAGAGGAATAAATTTACCCCTTATGAACTTTGGTATAAAGAGCCACCAAATTTGAGTTTTCTGAGAGTTTGGGGATGTAGAGCAGTTGTAAGGCTTACTGAACCCAAATGGAGAAACTTGGGTGAAAGAGGTTTAGATTGTATTTTTGTGGGGTATGCTGAGAATTCCATTGGATATAGGTTCTATGTATTAGAATCTAATGATTATGTATCTGTGAATACGATTATCGAGTCAAGAGATGCTGACTTTGATGAAAATAGATTTACATATATACCTAGACCAAGAGACATGATTCAGAATTCTTTCAGTAGGAACCCGGTTCAAACTGAAGATGTTCATGGACCTTCTGAACCAACGAGAAGTTTTAGAGCTAGAAAAAACAAATCATTTGGACCTAATTTTCAACTTTATTTGGTTGAAGGTTCAAGAGATGAGGTTGAGATTGAGTCTAAGTACCAATATTGTTTTATTATTGAGGAGGATCCAAAAACATTTAATGAAGCAATGACATCAAGGGATGTTGCATTCTGGAAAGAAGTTATTCAGGATGAGATGGATTCTATCATGAATAATAACACATGGGAATTGAGTGATCTACCTCCTGGCTGTAAAGTATTAGGAAACAGATGGATCTTCAAAAGAAAAATGAAAGTGAACGGTACCATAGACAAATTTAAATCCAGATTGGTTATACAAGGCTTTAGGCAAAAAGAATGGATTGATTAATTTGATACTTATGCTCTTGTTGCTAGGATTTCTACTATCAGGTTGTTGATAGCACTTGCATCTATAGACAATCTTGTTATTCATCAAATGGATGTAAAAACTGCATTCTTGAATGGTGAATTAGATGAGGAGATTTATATGAAACAACCGAAAGGGTTTCTTATGCATGGTAGTGAGCACAATGTGTGTAAATTGAAGAAATCTTTGTATGGTCTTAAACAAGCACCAAAAGACTGGCATAAAAAATTTGATAGTGTGGTTTTGTCTAATGGTTTTCTTCTTAACCAAGCAAACAAATGTGTATATAGCAAGTTTGATGCTTCTGGTAAAGAAGTTATAATTTGCTTATACGTAGATGATATGTTGATTTTTGGTACTGACCAAAATCAAGTGGATAAAACCAAGAAATTATTGTCATCTAATTTTGACATGAAAGACTTGGGAGAGGCTGAGGTGATTCTTGGTATAAAGATCAAGCGTACGAAAAATAGTATTTCAATTTCTCAATCTCATTATATTGAAAAGATTTTGAAAAGATTTAACTTTAATAATTGTTCTCCAGTTAGCACTCCTATTGATCCTATTCTTAAGCTAGTATCTAGTAAAGGAGTTATAGTATCTCAACTTGAATTCTCAAGAGCGATTGGTAGCCTCATGTATGCCATGATAAGCACTAGGCCAGATATAGCCTATGCTGTTGGTAAGCTTAATAGGTTTACTAGCAAACCAAGTTCACATTATTTACAAGCTTTTAGCCGAGTGTTCAAGTACTTAAAAGGAACCATGGATTATGGTTTGACTTATACTGGATTTCCTTCGGTTCTTGAAGGTCATTCGAATGTAAGTTGGATTTGTGATAAAGAGGATCATTCTTCCACGAGTGCTTGGGTATTTCTTCTTGGGGGAGGTTATATTTCTTGGGCATTAGAAAAAAACAGAGTTGTATTACTAACTCAACAATGGAATATGAGTTTGTAGCATTATCAGCTGCTGGTAAAGAAGCTGAATGGCTAAGAAATCTTATTTATGAAATTCCATTGTGGCCTAAACCGATATCTCCCAAATATATCAGATGTGATAGTGAGTCTGCCTTGTCTAATGCTTATAGAGAAGTGTACAAAGGCAAGTCTAGACATTTATCTTGAAAATGAATGATCTGGGTTGGGTGTGTATCACGAAAGGACATCAAGAGAGTCTCGAGTTATTATACACAGACATGGATAAAAGAATGGTGCCCTGCATAGAATAACATGGAGGTTTTCTGGAATTTGTAACTATGAAGTGAAGAGACTTCCATGGTCCATATTTCTACTGCCAATTAAGGGATTTTTTTGTTAAGTTTTCCACATTAACATTTAAAGTGAGCTCACTCATAAATTTAATCCTAAAATTTTTGTAAAGACTGAGATATTTTTAGTAGAAGAACCAAAAAGAATAATTTTTTTGCCAAAGTGAGGAGATATATAAAAAACTGAGCACGAAATCAAATCATATCCGTGTCATTGCGATATGTGGGTAAGAGGTGTCATGCGACCCCCTTATAATTTTTTCTGTTGTAATCTTAATTTTCTCCTTATTTAATTTTTTCATATATATTGCTTTTTTCCTTTGATTGATTGTTAAATAAGGTTAGAATTCCAAAATTCCTAATTTTTTTATGGTAACAAGAATACCAAAACCCTGTTATATACAGACTATATATCAGGACACAAAGGTTAGGGTTTTAGGCTTTTAGCTATTTTTTCATAAACTTTGAGTTGTTGATGGCTTCAAAACATTTAGGCCATTACCTACCGGAAGAAGCCTTTGAGCAGATTCTTGTGCAAATACCATGCATGAAATCTATCCTACACCTCAGTTTGTAAATTATGGTATTTTTTTAATTAAATCATCTCGATTCATCAACGCTCTACTCTCTAGTCCAAATAACACCAAATACTTGTTATGCCACAGTTCACCTTATCGCAACGAATATTCATTATATTATTATAGTGAACCATATAGGAATTGTGCAAAATCAGAGTTTCTTTGTGGACTTAATGATGTTAAGGTGCATAGTTGCTGCAATGGAGTGGTTTGCTATACCAAGCTTTACCAAAATCGCAAAGATTGCGGACTTATCTATCTCTGGAACCCTTTTGTTAGAAAACTGAAAGTTCTTCCTAAGTATGGAGAAAAGCGTTATTCTAGAGAAGCCAAAGAAGCTATTGGATTTTGGTTTGATGAGGAGAAAAACGACTATGAAGTCGCAAAAATTAGTTAGACTGAAGTGGCATCTTCTATTGATTTGTATACCCTGAGGAGTAATTCTTAGAAAACTATGAGTGATTCTTGTCCAGGTGTCCATTTATGCCCGATATTGGAGCACAATTTAGTGTACACTAAAAGAACATTGCTCTGGCTGGCAGAAGAAAAGTCGAGACATTGGAAGATTGTTTCGATAAATTTGAGTACAAGCATGTTTCAAGTGGCATTAAAGGTACTAATTTTTCAGTCTTCAGATATATGGTATCAGTTTACGGGGCCCTAATATACATATATCATGAAAATTCATATATATTTACTTGAAGAAGTTAAATATTTTTGGGGCTCTTGAGTGACGGGGTCCTAGGCGCAAGTCTTGGTCGCCTATAGCCAGGGTCACCCCTGTCTTCAGCGTGAATGGTCTTCGTTGTGTTGGTATAGTGAAAGTAGATGATGAGATTCTTGAATTGTTGTATACGGATGTGAATGAGAGTTCTAGTAATTACTTTTGTCTGTTAGGTTTCAGAAATAACGGTGAAGCTCTCCTTCGTATAAGCAAATTTACACAGTTTCAGCAACCCAGAAATTTGATAGTTTCATACGATTTTGGTGCCAATCAATTGACTGATTTATTTTTAACCAGTGAAAGTCTGTTCTCTGCCTATCCTTTAGTTGAGACTCTTGTGCTCCTAGATGAGAGATGAGAGTGACATGAATGTGGTTGGATGGCAGAAAATGGTTAAGATTCTGAAAACGTTGTTGGGGAAGATTTCAAACTAGTATTAGTTCTGAATAAGATGCCCATGGGGCCAAATCAGTTTTCACTGTCCATATTTCTAGTGCCACGAAGAACCGATGTGAAAAATAAGAGTTTTTACTACACCCACGAAAACATCGATTTTTTGCATTTTTCATATCAGTACATAACCATTGTCCATTGACGTTTTTCTTGTAGTGCACTAAGGTCACCTCGTAAGAATATTTGAATTCGACTATTGAATTATACAAATACTTTATCGAGTCTGTTTTTTTAACGTATGTTTAGCTTCAGGAAACTTATTTCAGAAATCTAATAAACATATGTAAATCTCTTCTATATATAATAGGAGAACAAGGATAATTAGTGAGATTAAAAAGTCTGATTGAAAAGACTAAAGTACCCCTATTTTTAATTTTATATAAAAGATGTGTTTTGTGGGAATCAAACTCGAGATATTTAATTCACCTATATAACCTCATACCACTACACCATAATGTCACATATGGTTTTTATCATACACATAATATGTAAGTGTGCTAAATGAATATTTTATTTAACTTTAAAGATAGTTACTTGAATCCCGCAAAAAAATAGATAGTTACTTTAATATTTGTACTATTAATTTTAAAGAATTAAATTTCGGATACAAAATTAGACATAGTACATAAATGAATTAATATCTTATTCATTAATCTTTTTTACTTTGAAAATGTATCTCACATATTTTTAACTTATTTTAATATTATAAAAAGTAATTAAAATGTACATATATAATTTTTAGATAAAATATTGAAAATAGAATCGCTTATATATAAATAATCTATAATAGTATTACATATTTAGATGAGTTCGAATTATAGTGAGTCAAAATATTTTATTTTATTCCAATTTAAAATTAGAACTTGGCTCATTCTTCAAAAAATACTCGAAATTTGACTACATGACTCGGCCGAAAAACATCGTCAATTCTACATTTAGTAAATTTAAATTACAAGTTCGGCGAGAATATCTTACCAATAATGTGATTTTTTTATATATTTTACATTAATATAAATTAATGTGTTTTAGGTGTTTATAAGATCAAGTCAATTGATTATTTATATTAAAATTATTAACTTCACTGGTAGCGCATTATTATTTTTGTACTTGTCCCGATTTTAAAAATATTCGAAATTTGATATGAGATATCATAAGATTTTTTAAAACTAAGATGATATATTAAATCGATTTATTTTTTATTTTTCACTTTAAAAAAACTAGCTTTTTAAAAAGAATTCTTCTAGATAAATAAAATTCATTGATTAAGATAATATTGTACAAATATTTTGAATTATTTTGATATTTTAAATTATTTAAATAAAGTTTTATCTATACTATATTGTGACATTTGATTCAATATATTTTATATTATTTAAAGAAAAAATATATATTATTCACTAATTTGAATGAATTAACCAGTTCAACTGATATTTATAAAATTTTATCAAATTGAAAAATACTTAATTTTAGGATTATAGAATACAATATTTTTAAATTATTATATGAAAAAATATTAGAGTAGTAATGAAAGGAACTTAAAAATGGTTTAAATAATGATATAATAATAATTTTTCCTTCGAATCCTAGAAAAAAATCATGAATATCAATAATAAGTCTTTATAATATATAATTTATTTTTATGTTACAACCATGATTGATACTCAGTTGCGTAAAAACTAGATATAGATTGTTTGTTAGTGATAATATGAATACCATATATAAATTATTGCAATTTATTTATTACATAATTTTTATTTTGAATAATTATAAATGCATATTATTTAAGTAATCATTTGTCTCACTAGATATTAATAGTGATTAAAAATATACATAAATCAGATATTTAGCATATAAATAATTGAAATCATCGTAATTTATTAAGAAATGTAACATACTACAATATACATGCTAACACACACATATAACTTAATGTTACTTTGGTAACCGTAGTGTAAATAAAAAACTAATATTTTCCATGCATACATACGTTGAATTTCAAAAAATGAACATTTTTTTATTAAAATCAACTTTTATATTAACAATAGTGTAAATTTTACATTATTGTATATTATGATTGCAAGTCATCCTGATTTCAATTATGCATTTTTTATCATTTTAAATTGAGTAAGTTAATTGTAAATTAGTAGTGAACTCAGTAATAATATAGACCAGTACATATAGTTTATTTAAATAAAATTCAAAATTTTTGGTTAACTCTATATTCAACATAAATGTTATTTTTTAACTTTTTATTTGTAAACATACTGACGGCATTCTACAAATTAAGTATAATCGTTTCGTTTTAAACGTACAATGACTACCCTATTTATATTCATTCATTAATGTAAATTATACAACACAAACAATAATATATATATATATATTTTGCTTAATGGTTTATATTTGAAATATTGTGTAATTGTTATTGCCTTTTATGAAAATAATACATATTGATAAACAATCAACTTGTATTTGATATACGTTAGACATTGTACAACATTTACATATAAAAAACAATTAAGAACATTATAATTCTAGAAAATGACCCGTGCCTCGCACGGGTTATTATGCAATATTAAATATTAAAATAACACATACCTCATGATGTGTATGGAGGGATTGTGTACGCTGTATGTAATTATAATGATGTTTGAATTAAATTTAAAATTATATTTAAAGTCATGATTGGAAATAAAATAGTGATTCAGGTTAAAAAGGTGAAATATTGCATATAAAGGTATTATAAAATAAATTTATAATTGGAGATGGCCTAAATAAATGAAACTGTATTCGGTTATGATATGGGCCTTAAAATTGGACACACCATGATACAAAAAAATTGTCTTAAAACCTTAAATTTTACATAAAACATAATTCATCAACATCCTTCAAATAACAGATAATTCATATTACATGAGGAAAGTTTTTAAAGACAAAATAAAGCATGCCAACAGATAAATTCATTAAACAACTGCCATGGGTTGTTTAGGCCTAAACTCGAAACCTTGTACGATAAGGCCAGCCTTGAGTACATTTGTATCAGTTGACATAAATCGCGTCTCCACCTCATCATCATCATCTCTTGCACCAGTCTCAAACTCTGCTATCTTAATCTCCATCCATTCGTCCTTCCTCCACCGACTAAACTCTCCATTTCGTTGCTCAATGTTGTGTGCAGATGTTCTTGGATCAGGATAAACTATGCTAGCTCATCATCAGGCACCTCCTCTCTTTCATTAACAAATCTAATCGATGTCTTTGCCAAATCAAGTCCGCAGGCATCCTCATATATTTTAAAGACAAGATATGTTTCATAAGTGGTGTGAGGAGATAACATTCCAATTTTCATTTTGCCACGAATATCAACACACCGCCCCTTGTCAAGTACAGCAACCTCCTCTGAAATTTGTTCACATGATAATACATTGAGGCATGAATGCATGATACATGCGATGAGAGGACGACTTTAATCATATTCATCACTTACAATGCATTCGGAATACGTGTAAACTAGTCAAACTGTCGTGAGTTACTCGAACTCGGCTCGTAAAAAATTCCAATTCGGCTGGGAATTAATCAAGCCGAGCTCGAGTTCGAGCTCGAGGTTTTCAAATTTGTAACCGAGTCGAGTTCGAACATCCGATTACTCGGCTCGTAAGGTTCGAGCCTTATGAGTCTCTATATTTTCAGTTATTGTTATTATAAAAATATTTTATATTTTTTATATATTATTTATTTTATTATTCAATCGAACTTGAGCCAAACCATCCTATTTCGAATTTTTGTTAATATTTAGTGAAATAAATTCGAGTTTTCAACACGAAATCAAGCCTACGAACTTTTTACTTGAAATTAAAAGTTTGGTCGAGTTCAAAGCTCGAACCAGAACTATTTTATGAGTTCGAGCCGAGCCACGGTCTAGACTCGGCTCAACTGGATTACACCCCTAGTTTGGAGTGTTGCACACAAAACTACAGTTCTTGCGCAAAATTAGCTCAATCCTATTTTATTAAAATTTTAAAATCTGCTCATTAGAAAAGTTTACCAAAAAGGACGAGGAAGTATGCTTTTGAAAAAATACGACCTTGTAGTTCTAATTCTACTATTAAATCACATTTAAAATATTATTTTTTCATAAAATATGTGTATATCAATAATATTATAAAATATTAAATAAAAATATGTGCATATCAAAATATTATTAAATATTTATTTTGTGAAAAACACTTTCTCTATCAATACTATCATTTAACCGTAATTGCCTAAAGTACATCTTTTACAAGATAATGTCAGTGACCTGCATTTCATAAAATTGACTTGCATTCACGAATGGAGACCAAGAATAGTCAAAATTATTTAGATTTATCTTTAAATTGTAATTAGCTGGTTGGGTGTGACCGGTGAGGTGAAGTTATTCAAATTATTTAAGGTAATAAGGCTACATGTAATATAGACTTCTTATTTGCATTCATATAGGAAAAAATATGCATAATGTTGTATTTAATTATCTTTATTAGCACTACTGTTTTACTATTTTCTGTTATTTTTTGCCCAAAAAAGCCAATACCTAAAGAGATTGCAAATTTTAACAAAAAAGGTTTAGTCTTAGCTCAAAATTTTGTTATTAAAATGATTATTAATAGATAAAAATGTGAATATTTTGAAAAATACCCTTCATAATATTGTTTTGCTACTTTATTTTAAAAAAAAGCATTCCATTTATACTTTAAATAA